>NW_022194790.1:1204300-1804300 GCF_900067095.1 Fusarium proliferatum ET1
TCAAGCAGGTGATATGTGACCTGTGACTTACCAGTCTCGATCTGCCTGGATCGACCAAGAGCAAGGGAATTGACTTTAGACTAGATTAGTCTAAACTCCGGCCCGCGTGGATGCCATGGAGCGGCGTAGGCTCAGGTGTCCCATTATTTCAGATCTTGAGATTCGCCAGACCGAAGACGTTGATAGAAAGTTGGCGTGGATATGGCAGGGTTGTTCAGGCGAGGGATATAACCGAGAATAATAGTTCTGTGCTGTTATCAGCCAGTGCAAATGAGTAAATACAAATGAATCTTGATCGTGATCGAGATTGTTTGATCATCAAAGTAAACCGATCGGAGAATAACTAAATAGTAAAACAGCCAATCGGGAAGAGCTTGGGGCGTTTTGCTTCGATTGTGCTAGCTCTAGGCCCAAGCCCGACTTCGACAATAGAGGAATCTTCAGCAGCCAATAGCCTTGGCAGAAAGGAAGACCAACAAGTCTCAATTCAGATGCTCAGAATTGGTCAGCATGAGTTACATGTAAGATATGACATCGCAAGGATCCTGATAAGCTTATAAGGTAATGCCAATTCTCATCATTCATAAATCGTGTCAGCAAGCGATCCTCCGGGAGTGTCGGATCCAGGCAAACGCCATAAAGATCCAACAAATCCCAAGAGCAAACCCGTGGCGTTATTCTTTCTCTCAAATATCTACGTCTCAAATATCCTTCTTCCTTTGTCCTCCGCTGTAGAGAAGCCCACTCGACATATCACCCATTAACCACGCCCACCAATCCTTGGCCAAGTTCACCCGTCCATACCACGGACCTTCATCAGTCACCTTTGGCATACGGTCCGCAGCCTTGACAAAATAACTGCTAGTAGCACTGACGGGTAGCTTCTGCGGCTTGCTCCTATCCTTTTCGTCGAGCACGGGCATAACACTCGTTGACCCCGTCTTCTCCATTTCCTTTATAACACTTATCAATGTCTTGGCCATAATGTCTGCGCCGGGCGTCCAGGATGTTGTCACGTAGCCCATCACGAAGCCCATGTTAGGGACAGAGTCGACCATGCAACCACGCCAGGCGTAGTGTGAGCCAACCTCGATGGGCTGCCCGTCTACTAGAGGGGCTATGCCGCCGAAGAGTTGGAAGTATAATCCCGTTGCGGTAACGATTATATCAGCTTCGAGCTTGCGACCAGATTTGAGCAAAATACCGTCTTTTGTAACAGTCTCGATTGTGTCTGTCACAATCTCGCAGTTGTCCTGATGCAGAGCCTTGAAGAAGTCCTCATCTGGACACATGCAGAGTCGTTGTTGGAAGGGATTGTACCTGGGGTTAAAGTGAACATTAACGTCAATGTCTTTGGGCAGTGCCTTTTGCATCTCCCCCATCAAAACCTTGCGACCCAATGCAGGGAAGTTGAGGAGGAACTGTGTGGAAAAGACCTCGAGCAACACATCTTTCCAATAAACCAACCAGTGTGCTAATGAGAAGGGGAGCAGGTACTTCAAGCAAGAGTCGATACTGGAAGTCGTGGGTCGGGAGATGACGAAGGATGGACTGCGCTGGAGCATAGTCACCATCCCTGCCTTCTCAGCAAGTGATGGGACAATTGTGATCGCTGTGGCTCCTGATCCGATGACGATGACGCGTTTGCCAGAGTAGTCGAGGTCTTCAGGCCACCATTGAGGGTGAACGACCTGTCCTCCGAAACCCTTGAGGCCTGGAATTGTTGTCGGAAAAGCCTTGTCGTACGCATAGTACCCCACGCAGCTGATGACGAAGTTGGCGATAAACGTCTTTCGCTGACCGTCCGCATCAACTTCTATCTTCCAATTCTGCTCGTCTGTTCGCCATTCGCATGCCAGCATCTTATGTTGGAACCGAATCTTGTTCCTCAAGCCTGCTGCATCAACAGCCTCTTCCAGATAGTCCACGATCTCGCCCGCCTGCGCCATCTTATGTTTATGTTTCCAAGGATGCCATGGCAGGCCAAAGGCTGTCATGAATGAGTCGGATCGAAAGCCTGGGTATCGAAAGAAGCGCCATGTTCCGCCAATGGCCGATTGCGCCTCGAGGATCGTATACGAGCGGTGGGGGAGTCTTTGGTTGAGAACATGGGCCGTATTGATACCGGAGAGACCAGCTCCTATAACGAGAATGTCGTGGTGTTCTGTTGATTCTTCCATTGCTGAGAGGCTGTGCGACGACGAGGTTGGAGGTGCCGTGTGAGAGGTTGGAGGTGTTGGAGTGAAACTGGTGTTGAGAAATTGCGCTTTGAACCCCTAAGTACATGTACTTGCTTCAAGGTGTTAGTCCCGCAGTTAACTGACGCCACAAAGCGATTTTACTGCGTCCGAGCCAATTACAGTGAATACAAGCATCTTATATCCAGAATCGGCATCGTATGAGGAGTTTTAGGCGTATCTTTTCTCAATTGAGTCTATTTTTGTCCAAGTCCCCGGTACTGGGATCCTACTGATCCAGAGTTATAGCACTGATTCTGGTTCTGATGGGGTACTTAAAAACACCCTACAGGCGGGAAAACATTTCGTTAAAACTAAATTTTGACAGCATACAACACAACGGTTGTTCTCTACAAACTGATAAAGCACTCGTGTAATTCATATGAGCTTCAACTGAGATCTGACAGGGTAGGGTAGAAAATAAGCATCTGACAGGCCCCGTGAAATACCCTGATCGACATTACCACAGTGTATGATTGGCCAGACAAAGCCATCTTCAACAGTCGATTAATGCTCTTTGACAGGTACATATTACCCATAAGAGTCTGTCCAGTGAGACTTGTCGATGAAGCAGTTCGAGATTTGCGTACTTATCCGCCAACAATCTGACTGGAGGGGGCACCTATAACTGCACATTTACAATTCGTGAACTTGATATTCATGCCTTTAAAATCAAATTAAATACTGTGACATGAGCCTCTGTCGTTTAGATATCGAACTCGATCAAAAGCTCCCGTCTCTTTGAAAACCGTTTCTCGTCCTGGTAAATCCCTTATTATCATTCATATAGATCATCTTTAACCTCTCGTCGAGCTACTGGACATGCTCGGTGAGTGAGTAGGACCATATCTCGATACCTCCCTCAGATAATCGGGTGTCCCTTGGGGTTTCATCTGACTGGATCCCCATTTTCGAATTGCCACCTTGTGATCACAGTTGCTGCAGTAGTGAGCTGTGTGAGAGTGCCACTTCCCAGCATAAGGAACAACAGCCCCAGCTATCGTTGTGAATCCGAGGACTGTTGCAGAGACACTAGAGACTGTTAGCATGGAAGGTTTCTAGGAACTGCTTTGAGGGTCTCACTGTGTCATTTTTGAAGACACCTTCTTCACTCGTGTCTCTGCACGATATCTGCAGAACGGACAATCCACAAACTTTGGGTGGTCTCCAAGCTGGTCGAGTGGTGTCACATACGTTACGACCTTATTACTGTTGTAAGGCAGTAGTTGCGGTGGCTGAGCATAGCCGCCTGGGCCGTAGGGGTAGGGTTGCTGAGGCTGCGGTGTAATAGAAGATGGACGAACTGGCAGCGGAGGTGCAGGTTCATCTTTGTCGAGTGTTGTGACTGGAATGGGAGCTTCGTTGTATCGTTTGTCTGTTTCCGAGTCTACTGGTATCGGAGCATCGTAGTATTCTGTGGGATTTATGGGTTGATTTGAGTGAACAACTTCTGGAAGACCTTCATCGTGGACAACGGTGCGAATTACTCTATGTCGAGTTAGCTGTTGGAAGAGAAATAGAGCTGTATTTTACTGACCTTGGAGTTGTAGGACGGTGTGGTAAGTAGGGCGTTTCTAGCGTGTTGGGCTGTGCAGTGCTTTGTATCGTGGCCATTGTTTTGTGTATTGCTGCGCTTATGCTTATCGCTGAGCTGTATGACGAGACAAGAGCTGCAAGAAATGGAAGAACTGAGGTGGGGGCCTCAGGGTCTCTTGTATGCAATGCAAGGAGCTAATTCTAGGCACATGGAGAAGGATTCAATACTTAACTACTAACTACTACATCGTGCAAGACTCAGTGGCTGTGTCTCAGCCCAAGGTTCAGCCAACAGTATTGCTATCTGTGACGTCGAAGGATTTGGACCATGTTGAATTGGTCCGCCGATCCTCTTTTTGGGGGCTGAGTGGTGCTTGCATAGCGACAGGGGTAAAATGCTTAGGTAGATCCTGTCGCTCTCGCACTTCCATGTTCCCCACTGTCTTGGCTTTTTTGTTAGTGGTGACACGGAATTCCGTGTTGAAAGGTCCATCTTGTGTGTCGCTTCTATCCCTGCAAGGCTGAGGGAGATTCATAAACCCAAGTTGATAGTGTAGTTAGCCGACCAAGATGGCGGTTTCATGTTGTGCTGGTGGCGATAACGATATGTGAGCATCAAGCCTTGCATGATGACATGCAGCACCTGTCTAAGGAAAAGAAAATCCCTGAGATTCTTCAGGTCGGAGGTTTGCTAACTTGACATGGCTTTGTGTTTACAGAATGCGCTTCATGGTTGAGTTGTCTCGATTGAAAAAGTCGACACCATCATTTATCCCTTGTCATCATCAAAAGGCTGCCAGGCGCACCACAAAATTTCCCCCCTGCATCGAGTCTTGCAAGGGGTGTTTCTCCTTGTTAATTGATGCAGTGTTTGTCTTGCCTTGAGGAGAGTGGTGTACTCATGATGACAGCTCAAAACTCGCCATTATTGCTACTTCACTTGATTTTCCCAGCCCCCAAACTTGGATGCCTAATCTGGACTCTCCCTCCAATCACTCAAGATTGGACATCTAATAAAATAAAGATATCTATATAAGCTGATGGTCAATAAATGTTCTGCCAACAAAGGGTCTTTGGATGATGCAGTTTGATGGCTGAGAATGTTTTATAGCTTGAGCTTACGGTCCCCGAGTCAGAAACAGGGGTCCATCCACTATAGACATGACGCATGACTAACAACGCAATGTCCACCACATACCTTAGTTACAGCGGCTGTACCTGATAGAGCACAAATTCTGTTGGGTTCTTTCAAGATAGTCTCGAGTTGCATGTCCCCAAGATCAACTCTGATTCGTTGACCAGATTCCTCCACCCAGAACCGAAGATCTCCATCCATGACAGCTCAGCTCCCCACTATTGCCCCTCCTTTCCCCCCTCATGAGCTTGGAGCTCGTGTAGATTAACCGATAATGACATATTCGTAAGGATCCCCTTTCATCTTTACAACTTCAACTCAATCATTACGCCAGACAATTCCTTCACCATCACCAATAACTCACAATGTCATCTGAGCAATACGTCCTCTTTGATCTCCCAAGCCGAGATCCTGTCGGTGCTTGGTCTCTCAACCCATGGAAGAGTGAGTCAAGCTACTGCTACCCCTCATGACATATTACTAACTGTACAATAGCTAGATTCCTCCTGAACTTCAAGGGAATTGACTACAAGACCGAATGGGTACGTCAAGAAACCCATAGTAACCGCTTCTTTTATTGATCAATGGCCAGCTCGAGTACCCCGACATCAAGCCCACTCTTGAGCCTCAGTAAGTCGTCAATGTCACTCACAACAACCCAACTAACACTCTTCAGTGTTCCCGCCAATCCATCCACTGGAACATGGACCATCCCAACCGTCAAGTTCCCCGATGGAGAGTACATCATGGACTCCAACAAGATCCTCGAGCGCGTCGAGAAGGACCACCCTGAGCCCTCGGTCCACAAGGACTCACCCGTCCTCGCCAAACTCTTCTCCATCATGCCAAATCTCATGAGCGCCCTTCGGCCCGTATACTTCTACACCGTTCCCAACAACATCCTCAGCGAAAAGAGCATCCCTTACTGGCACGAGACACGATCCAAGATGGCCGGCAAGCCTCTTGATGAGCTTCACCAGGAGAATGGCGGCCAGCAGGCTTGGGATAACGCGAAAGCACATATACAAGAGGTTGAGGCTCTCTTGAAGGAGAACTCAGAGGGACCTTTCTTCCTGGGAAAGACCCCTAGCTATGCTGACTTCGTCTGGGGTGGCTTCCTGATCTTCATGCAGCGTAACAACATCATTGACGAAGTGTACAAGACCAGTGGTGATAGCCAGCTTCACAAGGACCTTCTTGAGGCTACCGCTCCCTGGCACAAGCGAAATGACCACTAAGCTATACATCATCGAAGTTATAGGAACACGTGTTGAAGATATAAACGAGATACAGCTTAAAGAAAGAAAAGACACAAAATGAACACTCCGAAATAAAACAAGTCTCATCAAAGAGTCGTTCCACCATCCTCATCATCAAAGTCCGACTCCTCCAAACTATTGCTCGGCGAGTCCAGACTGAGCCCCGTAGCAAAACCCTCGCCCAGTTCATCGACATCGGGGAGATCACCAACACTCAACTCCGTCTGAACGTCCGTATACCGCACCGACATGAGAGGATGGGTACTCGAGTCATGCCTTTTACCCTCCGAGTTCCTCATCACCAAGACCCCAAAAGCATCCTGCCGAATCTTCTCTATCATCGAGTTGAAGATGCTCTGTCGTCGTGTTTGACCGAAAGTCCCGCCGGATTCGTGAAGATCTGGAAACCGCCAGTTGATGTAAAGGTTGCCATGGCCTGCTCGAGTGCGGATACCGTTGTGTTGACCTGCAGCGCCGAAGTAGTAGCGGCAAAGCTGGCATGCCGGTTTACTGCTCCCAATGTAGCTCCAGCCATTGAAGAACGTGACCCCTGGGTGATGTTTCTGAGCCAGTTCTCGATTGAGGCCCATTATCCACTCGAGGACCAATATTTCGCAGTGTACAATTGGCTTGAAAGTAGATTTGGTGCACTGCGTTTGTATACGGTCATCCAAGTCAAACATCCTCTGCAGGTTCTGCGCAAGATCACAATATCGCTGTCGTGAAGCTTCATTGCTGCACATACGCCCGATAATGTTGGAAGCTTTCTCGCTCTTCTTACCGAGGGGGTTGGGCTCTGTCTGACTGGACTCTACTGAAACAACTTCGAATTCCTGGAAAATATCTGGCCATTCTCTCTCTGCTGCGATGAGATCTTGGATAGTTTTCTTGTAGCTCTGGAGACGCGATAGGCTATGTCGTAACTCTGACCAGCATACAAAGCTCCGGCCTTCGCTGAAGCGACCATTGGTGGCCCGTTTGTCGACGTAGCTTTTGACTTCACGGGTAAGAAACGCCTCGAGCGCTTGTTGAATCGTGTTATAAGTTTCAAAGTCTGGTTCCTGATTAGTTCCTGTGGCAATACACGAGACCCATGGGTCTTACACTCGTTATCGCCCATGTTCTTGAATGTTGTATCCTCAATAGCTCTTTCAAGACTCCTCAAACCCTCCTCAACCGAGGTGTCTATATCTCTTGTGAGCTTTAATTTGTATCTTGGGATACCGGTAGTCTAACTTACTGGCTGTGTCTGTCTGCAGCTGGCAGTACTCAAGGCAATCCACAATGTTCTTCGCCTTTAGTGCATTAAGATAGCAGTTGATCCTTGACGAGTTGAATGAGACAATCTTCTTCAGAAGCTCACTCTCAACAGTCTTCTTCTTATCCAAAGGAAATGAATGAAAGCCATACAGACTTTCTATGACTGTCGTCAGGAGATCTTGTGTATCGTCGAGGTCTCCATCGGATATCTGGTTGCAAGCAAAGATGTATTTGTACTTTTCTTCCTCATCGAGTATGGCGATTGAAGTGACGGTCTTACCGCCCTTTGTGCTATCACAGATACTTGCGAGCTTATGTAGAAAGTGATGGTATCGCTCTTCTTCGGTTCTGGGCCGTTCTGGGGCCTCAGCAGGACGAAGAGCGCCTTGTTCGTGGGTGATCTCAGTGAGAGCCTTGTACAGAACGATGGGCTCATAGAGACGGCGTTTCTGCCTGGACTTGAGCGAGATGATGTCGTCTGTTGACCGTTAGTTATTGTAGATTTCATTGATGGAGGGCCAGCTTACCAGTAGCCATGATTGGTTTTGCTATCAAGGGCCTTGTTTGTGCAATAGGCTGGAGTGTATGCTCGACAAGAGCAGTTTGCAGTTACAAAGTCAGCCATTCGAAGAGAATGTTACTCTTATATGGTTTCTTATCGCCCAAGAGGCCTCGAGCTCTTCAGCTTCTCAGACTTTTTACACTCTTTCAAATCCCAAGATCTGCCTCGTCCAAGCCTCATGTCGGAGGCCGGCCAGTTTGGGAGGCCCATCAGTCAATCACATCGCATCATGCGGGGTGACCAACATCTGCATCTCCCAAGCCGGCCTCCAATATTCTCGATCGCCTTATCTGACATTTATCTTCATTGAATCTTCCAACCAAAATGACGAATCCCACCGAAATTGGTCTGTATTTGGCTCGCAAATGTCGGACGAGGCAGACTCGTGATATCGCGAGTTGTCTCATATCCTCGCTACGCCATTGAGTATTCCGCCTTTCAGTATCTGAGATTTTCTATCTTGTTCTCAACCCTTCCCTTGTTCAAGTATTGATCCAGCCAGCACTATCAAACATCAAAGAGATGAGAATGTGCTGTCGGCCCCCGGCCGGCCTCCAAAGAGGCTCTTTCAATGAGTATAAATTTACCTTCAAATATCCTGTCAAGAGCTAATATCAAGGCTTTCAGGTCCTTTCAGTGATACCCACCATCCATTCAGCTCTTCTATAAGTCATACTCTAAGAGTGACCATATTCTAGACATGTCACGACGAAGCGACCGTTCTCACAGACACAGTCGTTCCAGCAGATCTCACCAATCTCAACAGGACGACATCCCCATTGATCCCAATCTGATTTCCGAAGCCTCATACCCTGGATATACTGATACCCAGGGCTTTGCCTCATACAGCCAGGCTGGTCCAAGTCAGAGCCAGTAGAGCGCTGACTCACAAGTCTCTGACTTCAACTCAGGTGTATACGCAACAGACACGAGTGCCCCAGAGACTCAGGATCCAAGCATGTTGTATTACATGACGCAGCAACCTGCAACTGTCAACCCCAATGAGGTTTTACTGAGTTCAGGGTCCGGTTATGCAACCCAGAATTACCCCAGCTCCTATCCAACTGCCGAGCCTAGTATGTTACATCCATCTCTAGTTGAAACAGAAACAAGCTAACGACATCTCAGCTCTACCGGAGGCTTCATCGTCTACAGTCCAGGGCACCACTCCGCACTACTGTTCAGAATGTGACCGCTTCTTCGGCGGCAACAGAGACTTGAAGTAAAGTTTGCAAACATGAAACAAAGAATGTTTTGACTAATACGACGCAGCAAACACATGAAAACCCACAACAAGCCTGTCAAATGCAAAGCCGATCCCAACTGTAACGTCACCAAGGCAGAGCAGCGGGACATGGATCGCCACTACCGAACCTCTCATAAAACCTACGCAGCGAGCAAGGGTATCCTCACCGAGGAGAGGATCTGTGGTTTCGAGGGGTGTAAGTCAAAGTTTACGAGGCAGGACAATCTGCTCAAGCATTGGAAGAAGTTTCATAACTACGAACAGTAACGGAACAGCCGGTATTCTTCTTTCGTTTCTCCTATCCTTCACTTGCATACGCGGGGTTTTCCTTTGTTCGTCATCAATCTCCTGATTTGATATGTTTTTGGCCAGCCTACCCTGCCATGCTACCGGAGCGGGCAAAGACGGGGGGATCGCTTGAGAAGCGAGTACGGGACCACGTATACACCAATTTATTCGCTCATTATTTGGTATAGTTGTGGTTATATAGATGGAGTATCATGCCTTAGCATGTTTGTTGATTCAGGTAGAACAATGAAATTCAGTTGAATTCTCTTTTCGCTTTCTAGATACCTCCCAATCCCATCCTGAATCTCGCACTTTTCCTTCCTGCCGTTTCATTCAGATAAGCCCAATGTGTCGTCGAAACCCTTTGATCGTGTAGTGTAGAAGTAGAACATGAACATGTATTATGGTTTGACAGAGAGAATATTTGTCAAAGGGAATCTTATAACAAGAGATACATCGATAAAGAATAAGATATGCGCCTAACCCGTAACGCCTCATCACTTCCCGTAATCTAGCCCATGACCGAGAGCCCCATAGATGGTTTTATTTTTTGTTCGTTCTGTTCAGATATGGTCCAAACTCATGAGAAGGGGCAGGTAGCACCATTGGTAGAGATGGCTCCGGAACTGGGGCATCTGGCCTCGTTACTGTTGATGGAATTTGCCTTTGACGCAGAGCCAATGCTCAGGTTATCGACCTTAAACTCCATGTCACCAGTGCTGAAGAGCTCAAAATGCATACGAGGGGCGTCGACCTTTTGAGCCTTGAGGTACTCGGCCATCTCGAGCATGAACTGCTCAGGCCCACAGATGTAGTACTCGGTAGAGCTGTTGCAGAGGTAAAGGTCTTCCTTGTCGACCTTGGCAAGATCCATGCGGAAGTCGTGATCGTAGGTGATACCGTAGACGTCGGACTCGGCGAGATGGGTCTTGAAGATGTTGGTGCGGAAGCTGGGACGGTTGCGTGCGATGCGTCGGACTTGGTCGTAGAAGGGAACGGAGCGGCGAGAGCCGTGGATCCAGGAGACAGGACGGTGAGGCTGGCGCTCGGAAACGGTGTTCAGGATGGACATCATGGGAGTGACACCAACACCGGCAGAGATGAGAACGATGGGAACGTTAGAAGTGTTGGACATGTCAAGGTAGAACTCGCCAGCGGGGTGAGTCAACTCAACAATATCGCCCTCGTCCTTCATGTCGATAAGGAGGTTGGAGACAACACCGGGGTTGAGGGCATCGCCTCCGAGATATCGACCGCTGCGGGTCATGTGAAGTCCTTCGTCTCGCTTGACGGTGACGCGATAGTAGTCAGGTCGAGGAGCCTCGCTCAGGGAGTACTGGCGAGACTGGACATAGCCCTTGTCGGCAATGGGCACCTGAACAGAGACATACTGTCCAGGCTGGAAGGGAGGAAGACGCTTGCCGTCGACAGGAACGAGGTAGAAGGAGTAGATGTCGTCAGACTCTTCAACCTTCTTCTCGATGCGGAACTTGCGGTAGCCCTGCCACTTGCCAAAGTCACGATAGAGCTGAGCCTCACGACCGATGAGCATCTTGGCAAGCATCCAGTAGGCCTTCTGCCAAGCCTCTCTGACCTGTGGTGTCATGGCAGGACCGAGGACTTCAGCGAAGGCGGCGATGAGATACTTCTCGACGATACCATAATGCTCTGGCTTGATGCCCAGGGAGCAGTGCTTGTGGCACATGCGTTCCATCTTGGGGATGAGCTCTGTGATGTGGTTGATGTTGTTGGCGTAGCTGAGGATGACGGCGGTGAGGGCACGAGGCTGGCGACCGTTGGCCTGGTTGACGGTGTTGAAGTAGTCGTTGAGCTCGGGGTGATCACGGAGCATGTTGCGGTAGAAGATGGTGGTGATGCGCTCCCCGTGGTCGGTGAGGGCGGGGATGGTGCCCCGGATGAGCCTGGTTTGTTGATATGACAGAGCCATTGTGAAGAGTGTGAGGTATTACAGCTGAAGGAGTAGTAAGAGAGGCACCTCTTGAAGGCTGAGGGTGAGTATGGAATAGATAGAGTCTTGAGAAATGTCGACAATGCTTCGTGTAACTGCTGGATATGTCGAGGTTGGTAGAGTAGCGGATGAGTAAAGGAATGAGATGGATGTTGGAATGAAGCAGAGTTCGTCAGTCGAGAGATGAATATGAGAGGGGAGTCGCCCCCAGATATTATATCCTCCTCCTCCTTCTTCTCCTCCTCCTCATGGCTCATGGCCATGACACAGCAAGGGCATGGCATGGTATGGCATGGATATTGAGATATCACACGCCCCCAGTTGAATTAGAGTGGACGGGGTGATACACCCACAAACAGAGATTATAGCCATGACTATAGGGAAAAAAAAGAAAAGAAAGAAAATTTGGGCTTCTCCACAAGCCGTCTATTCCTCGTGGTAGGCCTAGCAGTACCCCCCAGGCAATAGAGGGTGTATCTAAGTGAGGGCGAAAAGTAAAAGCGAAGTGGATGGATGTTGGGAAATCCAAGCTCAGGAAGTCGTACGATAGAACAGCTGGGATCCATTGTTAGTTCCCTCTAGGAGGGTGGAGGTTTTCTGTTAGTGGGGTCAGGCCCTGTAAGCTCCAGGCTCTCCTTGCTTTTTGGGGTGGCCCGGCGGCTTCCACTGAAGGCTACAGTGAGGATGAATCTTTTAGGGAAGTCTTGGCTATGGAATATGGTCCGAGACAGAAACAGGTGAGAAACGAGGCTGATCTAGATTCTAGATTCGGTAACCAAATCACAGGAAAACTCTCTTTTTAGTCAACTTTGACTTGACTTGACTTGACAGGTTGAATTAAGGCTTGACGGATATGGCGTGTGGCAAAGGCAATTAATTATCACTTATTTCCAAGGTAAGGTACTCAAGTCAGAGCACAAGCCATACAAGGCCAGCTTGACTCAAGTTTCACCTCTAAAACAACATAAAGAATGCCCATCACTAACTAGCTTAGTTCCCTTCCAGTAGCTCTTGATCTCAAAACTCTGTGGAGATCTACCGCTGAGTTACAGTAGCTAGGCAAGTATATCATCGACGGGGATATCTGCCGTCCATACAATCCCTCACCCCTAGAAGTCTCAAGCCATGCGGTAGCCACGCGAGACAACAACATGAATGCAACTCAACGCATGGCAACCACATGTTTGAGGAATGGAACGTCATATGTGGCCAACCGGAAGCGAGGGTCCAGAACTTGGAGGCGCTATTCTAGACAGCTGCTCTGTAGCACGGCAAATCACAAGAGACGAAAAGCAAACATTGTCCAGGCAAACAAACGACATGTAACTTGCTGGCTTTCACTGCCCGTCTTAGACTCTCAAGGCGTTGCAGCTTTATGAGTGAGACTCAAAAAACGACAGGTCATGTACGAAAGGCGAGATATACAGCGAGTATTGAACTCCAGGGACGAGAAGTTCCGAGATAGAACGAGTGTCTACACGTACTGCATAACTAGCCAGTCCAAGAGCAATAAACCTCATCCAAGCTGTTGCTCTCGGGAATAGCATGGCCTCACCTCAACACCAAAAGGACCCTTGCACCCCCAAACTCCCTGTCTACCACATTCCCCCGTAGCGCCCTGTCGGCACTAGTTTCGAGGTTACCTCACCCCAAGTTCGGGTTCGGTACCTGGGCTCGGGTCTTGACAGCCACCGTGAACTCTGTGTCTGGCCGTGGCGCGACAATAGAGAGCCATTGTGTGTGGCAGGTGGTTTGATTGTATCATCACCGGCCGGCAGAGGATTCAGCTGAACCCCAACAGCAACACTAAGAAAGCTGACAGTTGGCTGATTAAGACAGCTTCAGTTGAACGAATCAAGGGTGTCTTGTTCACAGGTTGTGTAATCTCAATTCTCCCCCACGCGAAAATGCTAGGTCTAGGTCAGATATCTCCCATTGACAAGAGTCCACTTCTCACGCGACCGTTGAGGTCTGCGTCATGGGAATCCTTTCCAAACCTTCAGATTGCCATAGTTACTGTAACTGCAGACCGAGGTTGTATTGCATCAGAAGACCGAGTGTACGTAGTAAAGCTTGTGAGTAGAGGGATCGTCAGCGTTTTGACCAGAAGCGGCGTGTCAATTGTGCCACAATGATAGGCAATGGAATTCGGAGTTGAGATTGTGTGTTGGTTCGTTCGACCGAGGTACAGAGCAAGAGACTGGTCAGTGAATGCTTCCAGAAGACATTCGGAATTGTTCGATTACGGGACTAATCTCGTGTGTTGTGCCTGTGCCTGACATTAGAAGAACCCGGAACCATGCGAATAAGGGCATAGTTAGGCTTGCGTAGCTGTAGCCCGGAGGTACTGCTCAACAGCCTAACTTAATAAACAGTCCGGTCAATGCCGTCCGTCTGCTTCTCCATATTCGCTTCCGAAGACGTCAGAGGGAGACAGAGCAAAAGAGGCTCCGAGTATTCCGAATGGTCTGTGGTTCCGATCCCATCAATGCAGAATCAGAGCTTCGTAAGTAACATAAAACATCTTCAGCCCGTAAGCTTTGGCTCCTCATAAAGATCCGCACCGACCACTCCTAGCTCCCGCCGACTTTCAAACGTTGTCGATTCTCTCCGTAACTTGTTCTTGCGTCCGGGCTCAAATTAGATGCTCTGTGCTTTTCTGAACCCCATAGTCGTCCTGAGTCTCATCTGTTTGACAGCTCCTCCGTAGATGTCGGCCAAAGCCGGAGACGGACGGAACGTCGGGCTGTCTTCCACCCGCATTCTTTTGGTCTCTTCTTTTCTCAACGGCCGTTATTTCCCTTATTCTCGTTCTTTCTGAGGGGAAGCTTGTCCTTTCTCCGGCTGCTTTTGCTTTTTGGTCGACTCAGGGTCCAGAGAAAAAAGGTGATTTTGAGAAAGTCTAAACTAGCGGCCCCCAGTTACAGTCAACGGTCCATTGGGCCTTTTACAGCAGCAGCCCTGCCCTGGCTAACAGTACTGAATTACGGATACAGTGACGCATCCAATGCATTCAAGGTCACTCGAGCAGAATGATAATGAAAGAAGCAATTCAGTTTGTTTTATTACAAGTGTAGGAATCACAATGATATATCACAAATTATAGAATAAGTATCTCCCAATTTCTTACCATCCATTACAATCACACATGGCATCTGCATATCCCTATCCATAACCAACTGCACAGCATCTCGACCAACCACACAAATCTGATATGCTACGTGTACCTGCATCACGAGAGCACCCAAGATTCCCGATATCCATAGCCAAGAACCGTTCCTCGAGGATCTAGATTAGTATTAGGTCCAACTGGATAAAGGCTGAACCATTCATTGCATCTCGAGCTCGCTAATATTAGCTAACGAGATGAGAACAAAATGACGGATACTCTTCCGCTTTGACGGAACATGATAAAGATTCATGAGGCCTCACTCGCCAATAGACACTATCGTATTCTTAAAAATTCGGCAACACCGGCCAGATCTGCTAATAGAAAAAGAAATGAAAAATCTTTCAACGGTCGAATCTCTCTTCTTGTCAGTCTCTAGTCTATGCTTGGCGAGCGGTGCGCTTGGTCCAGTTCATAACGAACGGTGGCTGCTCATCCACTAAGACTCATACATTATAAATATGTTCGAGGCAGTACGGAGTAGATCTACCATGTAACCTACCCCGTGTCCATGTTCATGTTGATGTCAATGAATGTGGAAAAGATGAGAGACGATCCCCAACGTCCAAGGGCACTCACTGAAACTCGCTCGGCACACGGCGGATCCTCTCTCTCAGCCTTGGATAGATCAACACCTGCGTCTGCGTCTGCGTCTCTAGGCTCTAGCTCAGTTATTGCCCAGGTATGGGGTATATACCGTACGACGGCACCGCCCGGGGTTTAGCTGGGAGGCTATCATACCCTTGTAAGTGACAAACCCCTGCTGCCACAAACTTTTTCCAACAGGCACGAGAGCCTCTTCGTGTGAAAGACGAACGTCAGTCCTTCAGCTAGAGACTGCTCAAATCGGAATAGAATAGAGAATTTCAACGTTGAATTGAGTCCTTCTGATCATATCATATCATGGCAATTTCGTCATTTCTAGTGGCAGCACCTTTTTTTCTTTCTTTTTCTTACCGTAGCACCGAGACAGTTGAAACCAGCCATCTCGACATCTTTTTTACGATATATCACAAAGACTAAAAAAACTCTCTCTCGCTTCTCCAAAGATGATCGTTGCTCGCACGTTTGCACAGTTGCACTCGCGTATTCTCTCCCAAACATCCTAGTGATTCAGCATCTCACACAGCCAAACTCTCAAATTCCTCCGAGATGGCCCTGGTCTTTGCTCTCGGACCTCTGACATCCTCCAACCTTAGATCCAACAGATGAACAGGGCATCTGTGAATCGACGATCCTACAAAAACTGGAGAGGGACAACTCTCGTCATAGCCCCTCTGAGATACTCGCATAGATACTCGCATACATATGAACACATAGGCCCAGGCATGCATCAGACAGATATGGATCTCGCCGTCGGCCGAATACAATATGCACGAAAGAGACTCTTCCCCACAAGTCTCGTCTGTTTCCATATTCTGCAGCGTCTCCATCATCAAATAGAAGGCTACCAGTATCATATCCCCTCAGCCTCTTTCTTTTCTTATTTGTTATATCTAAGCGAACTATGCAGCCACATCAGTTCATAGCCGCACCAAAGGAAGAACACCAACACAGTGAGACAAGAAGAAGAGACACCAAAGCTAAGCGCGGGCCGCCGTGTTCGGTCCATCAGTTATCATAATCAGTTCTCAGTCGAGTCATTAGTGTCACACACAAACAAGTGGGCATCCCACTATTAAAAAGCCATTGATGTACGATAACGGAAACGGCTGGGAAAAGGAAATATCGTCATTATACAGGCGCCACGCATGAGATAAAATGTTTTCGTCAATGCTCGTAAAGTAATTGGTAGTGTAGTAGAAATAAGCTCTTGGCGTTGCGAGCTTTGTAATGACTCTAGCTTGAACCGCTGACTAGTGCATCCTCACCGTTCTCTTGAGCTTCATGTACTGCCAGCAGCGTAACTCGACAGCTTAATAAGGTGTTTTATTGTTTCAACATGTCAAAGTTCAAGGCCAGTCTTGAGCGTTATTATGAAACTGAAAACCTCCGCAAAATGTCTTAGCATCGCAGATCATACAAACTCAAACCCGATTCCATCCCAGGTTCACCTTGTCTTGTTTCTCTCCGTCTCTTCATATCCCGGTCCGTGGACATGAATATCTGTTTCTTTTTCTCAATGTCTCGGACCCGACCCGTCTCCTTTGTCTTCAAGCCGAGCCGTTAGCTTTCTTCACCATGTCTCACACACCCTCCTCTCTCCTTGACATTCGTTAGCTTGAGAGTCAACTTGCTTTTTCCACACTCGGTTCCAACACTTCCCGTTCTGACCTTTTTCTCCGCCAAATTTAGCTCTCGTTTTGCTTATTGTGAAAACTCAACCTCCTTTCTTTGTAACCGTCAAACGTGGTAGACACGTTTCTTTCTCTTCCCGTTCCGTTCACTTCTCGCCGTGTTCCTGCATTACCTCGTGTCCTCCACGTGTAGTGTCTCCACGCTTCTCAGCTGTTTGTTCAGTTGCTGTACACCCTCTTGTCTTCAGCTTTGCTCGGTCCTCTTGGGGAAAGGTTGTTGGTGGGATTCGTTACTATATTCGAACCGGTGTGGCGTTGGCGTCGGACGCCGAGAGGCTTCGCATTGTCCTCACTGTCGTGACATAACAAGGAATCGGGAGTTGAACACGGATAATCGCAGTATACTCATGCAATACTACACTAAGTTCCTTTCAGTTGTCCAACAACGGTCTTCACTCCCAGCCATGTGTCGTTAATTGAAACAGCGAGGCCAGCAACGAGATACCCTATCTCATTTGACCATTCGTAATACACCATCTCACATCACATATGATATCCCAAAAAAGATGTATCAGTTTGCTTCAAAGGTTTCATTTCTCATTAGCAACCAGCAAATGATCCTGGTACTCCGTATTAATTCGTACACGTCAAGTAATCTGCCAACTCAAAATCACACACGCTCCAGATCCCTTCCCCGTCCCATGAGATTCTGGATAGGGGATTCCATGTCTGAAAAAGCAAACTTCCCCTATTGTAACCCATCACCGTCGCCGTCATCTCCTTCGCTTCGTTTACCTACCCACACGGATAACGCCAGCAGCGATCAGCTTCTGGATCTTGGACCGCACACCAGGGTTTCTCATATGCTCCTGAAGAGCAGCGGGATCCGACTGGGCCTGCTGGAGGATCGATTGCATCACGGGGTCTTGCATGAGTCCCATGATCTAAATATGTCAGTAAACGTTTCAGCCATTGAGCAACAGTGTGCAATCTTACCTCGGGGTCCTTCATTAGACGCTCTCGGGTCTGCTCTTCCGTCTCGTTATCACGGGCAGAGTACATGGCCGAGAGAGCCTTCTGCTGCTGTTGCTCAATCTCGCGGGCGTTAGCACCGTTGTGGTGCTCCTGGTCAACGCGCTGGGCCTCAGTGCAGGCGTCCACACATTCTGAGTACTTTCGCATGCCGAAGTAGGCCTGAGCCTTGCGGATGTAAGCTCGGATGAAGGTAGGGTCCTTCTTGATAGCCGTGTCACAGTCCTCGAGAGCACTGGGGAACTCGAAGAGCTTGACAAAGGCAGCCGCTCGGTTGCTGTAACCACGAGGGTCATCGGGAGCTCGCTTGGTCATCTCTGTGTAGGCCGCAACGGCACCAGGGAAGTCCATTTCCTTGAACTTCTTATTACCCTCCTCACGAGCCTCCTCAGCCTTGGCAGGGTCGATGTAGGCCTTCTTGCCAGCCTCAGTCTTGGCACGCTCAGCAGAGCGGAGCTTGTTGAGGACATCGGGAGTTCGGTGCTCGGTAAGAGACCTGTTGTAGTTCTCAATAGCCTTCTCCAAGTCTCCCTTGCGCTCATAAGATGTACCAATACGAGCGTAACTCTTGGCAATGAGCTTGAAGTCAGCGTAGATCTCACGTCCCTCCTCGACAGCCTTGGTGCAGGCCTCGATGGCCTTATCGTAGTCACCCTTCTCGAAATAAGCGGCTCCCAAGTTGTTTAGGTAGGTAATATCCTTGAAGGTCTCCCAGGCCTTGGTGTAGTGTGCAATAGCCTCGTCAAAGTTGCGCTTCTTGTAGTTCTCAGTACCCAAAGCCTTCTCCTTGTCGGCCTCTTCCTTCTTTTTCTTCTTCTCGAGAGCCTCCTCGTCCAGCTCGGGCTCGGGTTTAGGCTCAGGGGCCTTCTTGGGCTCGGGCTGCTTGGGGGCTGGTGGAGCATCGGGCATGGGAGAGTCCTGGGATTCAGCGTTGGGGTCGACTTCGCGCTCGCGCATCTCCAGATCAACACCCATCAAGACACCCATGACTGTCAACAGACGGGGGTCGCTGAAGATCTCGGAAGCATTGGAAGGGTTGCTCTTGATCGATTGGAGCTTGGCCATGAATGAGGGGTCGGCGAGGAAACCGCTGGTCTTGGGGTTTGAGGCGAGCTTCTGAATCAACTGAGGGTCGTTGAACATTTGGCCGAGGCCACCGCTGGGATCTTGAGGTCCTCCTGTGGAAGTGTCAGTTGCCATAGTGTGTGGTTTGCGGATGTATTGCTTACCAACTTCGGCCTCCATGGCCTTCTTGACTGAAGACAACCCACTCTTGAGCTGGGCGTTGTTGGCATCGAGCTTCAATCCCTCCTCATACGCATCATTAGCACCAAGGAGGTCGCCCTGTCCGTGCAAAGCAGCACCCTTACGCCCCCAACCCTTGGCCCAGTCAGGCTTGATCTCGGTGGTCTTCTCAGCATCCTTCAGAGCATGTTCCCAATCCTTCTTTGAAGCATAGGCAGCAGATCGGTTGCTGTATAGAATGTGGTTATCGGGCTGGATGGCAATAGCCTCGGTGAACTTTGCGCTGTGTCATAGTTAGCAACCCCGATGTTCCGTTGTGTTATTGTTACTGCTGGTAACCTACACAGCCTCGTCGAAGTTCTTCTCGGCAATGGCCTTGTTACCTAGAGCCTTGAGCTCGTCCGCGGAAGCCATTTCGTATGTGAATTAGCAGAATCTGAGTGTTATAGGTACTAAACGACAGTTCTGATCTGAGTATCGAGTCTGTGGTATCAAAGAGTCAAAGTTACTAGACGATAAAATATGAGAGAGTCGCCCCAGGCGATCTTTGGTGGGGAAGAAGAGGGCCGTGGATGCCTTCTAGCTCATTCGATGCAAGTCTATGCAGGGAGCTTCCCATTGGGTGGAGCTCCAACTGCCCCGCCCCGCACCTACGAGGACCCTTGTGATGACCTCCAAGTTGCAGGGTAGGCAATTAATCAAGACAAACAAGGAACATGATGTCTAGAAGATTCCTCTCATCATGAGATCTTTGCATAGTATGTGAATTTGGCTTCACATAAGACATGGACTGGAGAAAAAATACATAGTATTACGCTAAAACAATAGAACAAGTTTGCCAGACATTCTTCTTTGAAGACCCTATTTTTACCTCAAATCATTTTGTGTATTTGTAAACTCAGATGGCCTTTCTTAGTTACCATAGATTTCAATGGACTAAGAACAATATCTAAACCAGACATATACAATCTGGAAGGAAACCTGAAAACAAACGCCAAACTTGCAGGACCTAACAGAAAAGAATAGGCAAAAGATTAAAAACATGCAGACCACAAATGGCAACAACTACCTCGACAGTCATGGAGTCCTCACGGACTCCATGGTGATACACCAAGAAGTCTCAGCGCATTCTCAAACACCTGCCTTGCGTTCTCATATAGAGCATATCTCGCCTCACTAGCTGCTTTGGGACCAGTCCAATCTTTCTCATCATCATCGTCAAGCGTGGCTGTTAACTGATCAACAATTCGGAGCAAGTATACCACAATAAAAGATGGCTCAAGAGTTCTGAAAGAGCCATGTGCTGCATCTGGATACTGCAATAGGATCCGCAGAAGCTCAGCATAGTCTTCTGTTTCCAACGAAGTATGATCAAGCGTCGTATAGTCGAAGCTGTCCGGACCGGATTCTAGCTTCTTCAATAACCTGGCGTAGCAGTTTTGAATAGCCGCCCCTGTCTCTCCTTCGAGGGATAACGACTTCTTGGGATCGACTGCATACGAGGTATTCCTCTTGTGATAGTGATCCTGAATGAATAGACCAGCAAGACCAAGTTGTTCCACCGACTTCTCCGACTTATCCACATGAAACGCTCCCTTCTCCTCCTCCTCAAGACTAGTTTGTACCATCGAGCGACATCCTTCAAGGTAGTCACTCAGAAGCTCTGCGCCCTTCAACGCTTCAGGAAGTCCATTAATCTTGGCAAAAGAAACATGTAGAATGCGCTCAGCCAGATCTTGTCTTCCCATGAGCTCAAGAGTCTTGGTAACTCGGTGGAAGTGCATTTCTTGCTCCATCGCAACGACATAGATCATCTTGTCAAATTGGTGTTTCTTGTATCGATCAAAAACTGCTGCAAGGTCGCGTAACAGATAAGATGTCGTCCCGTTTCGGTATCGCAATACTGCGAGTGAGAGCCCTTTTGCGTCGTGCTTCGAAAAGTCAATCTTCCACGAGTCTTCGTGCTCTTCGTATATGCCATTGTCCTTCAAGATCTGTTCGACTTCGGCGATTGACTCGGCAGTGACTTGTGACTCTCCAGAGTACTCATCAAACATTACACCGAGCTGTGCGTACGATTCCGTGTAGTCTTTGACGGTTGCATCACGGAAACGTTGCCACAATGCGATGGCTTCTGGGTCTCTATCCTCCATCTTCTTGAAGAAGGCGTCGCGCTCGGCATATAAGCCTCGTGACTCGATTTCTGTGACATCTTGTTTGTTCGTTTTGGCAGTCTTACATTCTTCCACCTCTGGTTTGAACAGATCCTGAATCTTGTGGTTGACCTCGAGAAGATGACGGAGCGGCTGTTTTTCAAACTCATCTTCAGAACCAAATCTCTGCCATCCAGCAGCAAGGAGACCGATCTGTTTTCCCCAGTCGCCGACGTAGTTCATCTTGACAACGTCCCACCCCATACTAGAGTGAATATTTGCGATGTATGTGCCGATCAGCGTGCTCCTCAAGTGTGACACTTGGAACTCACTCGCCATGTTCGGAGACGAGAACTCCACGATCAACTTCTTCCTCGGTCCATCGGTAGCTGTAGGATCGGCGAGGCCGAGTGACGTGTCATAACCATAGGACGAAGACCTATCACTGATGTACGAGAGGAGGAGCCGAGACAGTGTATTGGGTGAAAAGAAGACCTGTAGGCGGATGCCGTCGAGAAGGGGGCACCCAAACGGGGGTGTTCTTGGCAACTATGTTGTATACCTGTCAGTGAAGCTGATCATGCTCGACCCAGCCATCGTACTTTTTGAAGAAGATCTTTCGCCAGCTCCTCAGGCTTGACCCCTTTCAGTCTAAGTCTAGGAGCCACAATAATAAGATCGCCCATTCCTGTGATGTTCGAGGTCTGTATCGCATCGTAGGCTACCAGCCTATCGCAGTTGACAAGCTTCTGTAGGGTGTCGGCAAGGTAGACGCGAAAGATGTCCTGCGGGTTATGCACAATATCTGCATCGGGGAAGTCCGGTACTGGAGTGTCCAGCCCTACCTTTCCAAGTAGTGTTTCGATACCACTGACAGAGCAAGTTGTCGCTGCCATAGCCACGATAGTGTTGAAATGGTGTTGAGGACCGAGAACAGTGAATCAGCTGTCAAATTTTTGATTGCCTTATAAAAGTAGCCAGTTGGACTGATAAACGAGCGCATTTGGAGTCATTTCAAACGAGTGATCTGGGGGAGTTGGGCATCAAGACTCATATAGCCTCACAGCCTCATCTTGATAACGGCAAGATGATTTGTTAAAACTGCCTCTGCGCCGCTTGATGCTGTCGAGCTGCGCGATGAAGTGGCAGCCACCCAAGACATGCCGTAAATGAGGCTTCCAGAGAGCAATTGGCTGTCAACAAACAGGGTTAAAGCAAAGTGGTGTATCATGCGCATCGTGATGCATGCAGGTTGCACTGGGGGATCCTGTGCTGTGTGATGCTTGTTGACAGCGGGAAACGTGTCATATCTCGGACATGACCATCTTGTTGCCCAAGGCCTAGGCCGTCGACGGGTCCGAGATACCAATACATAAGACGATAGGTAAAGAGAAGGCGACCGAGGGGTGAGGAGTTCTGTGCCTGATGATTCGCTGCCCATTTTGAGGCCCGCTTGGAACTTTCCTAAGCCTTCGGTGTGAAACTTCCAACAACCCAATGCAGGCGCCTTGTCTGAAGAATGACCACATGCAAATACTGTCAAATGACCATTAGTCTATTGTCTGTTTTGGGTATTCGAAATCCACATTGCTTACTGCCAAATCACTCCGTGATGCCTTTTGTGTCTTTGCCCAGAAAACAAGTAATCCTTCGAAATCGATGCACAACCGTCGAACAAACCCGCCAGAAACACCGGTATCAGTGGTTGCATTGTCTAGCCAAATGAACTTCACGACTTGGGGTCGAGGTAGGCATCAACAGCGCTGGTAGTGACACCTTGTCATCCTGACCTGTGTCGTCGAGATCTATAGCGGTATACAAACCAAGAAATTCCACTGATGCAGATCACATTGAAGATGACGACCATAGCAATATATGCTGGCCAAGAGGATGAATCATCTTTGCCTGGCTTGCCGGTGTAGACTTGAGCAATCAAGTTCATAATGGCCAATCCCTATAATTATTAGCTTTCCGGGTCACAAGTTTATCTGCCGAGGTGACATACAAACGCTGCAACCGTGACTTGCTCGATTGTACGGTCTCTTGTCTGCTGCTCAGCTGCGTAGTCGTTCTTCCTCTGCAACGTAATTCTCGTTAGTTCACGAGGCAAAACAGGGAAGTTTAGGCCAAATTTGGAGTAAGAAAGCAGACTGGCATTACCTTGCGTCTGACATCTTCAAAGGCGTCTCTGAGATGCTCGAGTCCTGTGTTAATGTCCCTCAAATGAGTACAATATCGCTTTATTGCGCGCAACGATTTGATGGCACCGAGTTCGGCCTGCAAGCCCTGCCATAATGGGCCATAAGGCACTTCATCTGGGCCAACCATGACATCGTCCGTTAAGAAATGGCTGACTTTCTTTGCTAGACTTGAATTAAATTGTACCAGTTTGTTCAGAACCAGAGGGAAGCGCTTTATCCACTCCTCCATGGCAGGAGATCGATCTTCAGGAATGGCAATCTGCAGAACCTGGTCAGAAATCCTATACTTGGCACTGGGACTTTTCCTTTTTGTTTAGAAAAGACTGGACCATGTCACAACTTACATAAATCTCGATGCTATTCTTTAGTCGTTCCAGTACGTTCCCGTGATAATCAACAATCCGCTCTAGTTGCCTGTCGAGAGCTACGAGCAAATATGCTCTTGGTGATCGGGCTCTCTTGAATTCCGGCTGGAGAGTGATTGGGTCTTCACGCCCGCCTACACTTAGGACTTCTTCGTCGCTCATCAGTCTCGACTCTTGGTCAAAAAACTCATCGTCCAGACAGACTGTAGTTGAGTATTGCTCACTGCGACCCGTAATCATGAGCGAGAAGACAGCGACGTGGAGAACGGCGTTATCTGGGACGCACGAGCTCTGTTGTTGATCTCTTGGTGTTGTCGAGGACTTGAGATTCAGAAAAGCTATGTCGTCTCGAGCCCGAAAATTCTTATTTTTCGATAAAATACGAGTATCCGACCGATCCTGTGTACTAATGGCCAGATATGGTAGGTTGCATTCAATAACGAAGCCAGGTGTCCACCAGTCCTAAGTTGATGTATTAGTGACACTGAGAGATCCTATGGGGAATGCACATACAGTCTCCCTTAGACTCAGCTCCGGGACTGGGCTGGGGCTCAAGTAGTTCGCAAATAGTTTGCGAAAGCCATCAACTTGGGAAGCAGGCGTTCTTCTGAGGAGCGAAAGTATACTGACTCCGTTAGGATTGCTAATGTATCTTGAGAAAGTCAGTACCGAAGTCAATAACGTAAGTCTTCAACAGGGCTTACATTCGCCGAGTATTTCCGATTATCTCTGGCTCTGAATCTTTGCTGAAGCGCTGATTTCGTGCTGTAGTCAGTCTCGGGCCTCTGTTGATTGTTGATGGTGGTGACCAGATATAGCTTGCGTACCTCTTGTTGCAGTGCTCCATGGAACTCGATGTTAGTCAAGAGGCGATCGTGCAACGGATTTGACGGAACCGAGATCTGAGGGTTCAAATGGCAGTCGAATATCCACGCTCTCGGTTCCTGCACATCTTTCAGACGAGAGTTCCCAGGGTCATCGGGGATAAAGTTGACAATGATGAAGCCTGCCCCTTCACAAAATTCCGAAACGTGTGTAAGTCTGTCTTCCCATCGAGGCAACCGCGGAAATGGAAGCATAAAAGCTACGATCTCATCCGTTTCTTCGTCCTCATCATCTTCATAGTTCTCCCTGAAAACTTCGATGAACGGTTTGTCCTCCTCCGTAACTTTAATCCTGACTCTGTGCCCGAAGCGTTTTCCCCATTCATACTTGTCTGCCCAGTCGGAGGCAGCAGTCACCACAAGTTCGTAAGTGGCAGATGTAAAACGCTCAAGGTAGTCGAATCCAAGAAAACTGCGGCCTCTCCGAGAATTCGCAATTTGCGGCACCCTCTCAATCGTTGAAGCCATACCTAGTTCAGCAAGTATCCTGAGAGAGCATGATCCTTTCCTTCTTTTACTTGAGTTCTTTGAGTCAAAGGTAAGAATGTTAGAAGGTAAGTGTGCTATTAGAGAAGCAGGTATATAAAGAGGTTATAAAGAGGAATACTGAGAAGGACCGGCTAATCTCTACAGGTGAATATAAGATCAGTGCAGGGCCTAACATCAACACCCATCATTAGGATTGGGCTCACATCCTACTTCATCCAGCTGCAACCACTTCCTTGGGCAAAACCCGAAACTTTGGAATTGAGTATATGCGTCTATGATATATGTACGCCAAGGTGCGATGATAGATCTTGTAAGGCAATGTGGAAGAAGCGCCTAATGACACAGGATCGAGCACCACAGTGCTTTACATCAGCTTGATATTGGCTAGATCCGTTGAAAGGTGCAGTATCAATCATGTGGCTCATCACAGCCACGTAGTTGAACGGGAGGTTCCAGAATACTTTAGCAAAAGAGATGGCCTCTTGAATGCTTCATCTTTTGGCATCCGTCCACCAACCAACTCATGCATTACACAGCCACCCTTCAGTTTTCAACCCACCAACATTCTGCATTGCAACGTTAGTTTCCGTACTATGAGGCTCTTCCTCACCGACTTAAAAAAATTTTCACTTACTGTTAGGCTGTATCATTCTCTCGAACTTCTCTATTTGGTCCATGTGCTGATTGAGATTGGCTCGACTCTCTCATTTGACGTGTCACATCCCGACGCACCCTTAAGCAAGAGCTAACTACTCATAGTTGAACATCAGTAGCAGGACTTTCGCGCTATTTTCGCTATGTCCTACCTTACCTGCACTTGTATGTAAAATTCTTACACACACATTGCCCTCGAAGCTTAACTTACTACTTTGCAGGGGTTGACCTGGTTCACAACATGAATTATAACTGACGTTCCAATAACATTCGAACGAGTCAGAAGGTTGGTATTACAGTCTAAAATCTATCTATATTTTCCCGAACCGGAGCCCCGCACAAAAGAAGAACTAACGTTAGTATCCAAAACAATATTCCGTATCTTACAACAAAAACAGGTAATTTTCCATGATGAACCATAGTCATCACTATTAAGTTCCCTCGCTCTGATGAGTCCTTTGCCAGTGGCAATAATGTTCCCCCTAACCAAATCGGCGAGTTGCGCAGTTTGGACATCTGTAGTTACCACAGCAAGGACAAGGGTCCACGCTGACCTTCATACCACTTGTTCCGCATTGGCACTTCGATTGTTAGTTGACAACATGCCCTGTGGAAGCAGCGTAGAGAACATACACAAACCCACACCCATACGACTTTCCTTCGCGGCGCGAGCTCATGGATAGGAACAGGAGTTGGACCGGCGGCTTGGTCGGCTTCAGAAATCGCGAATCAGCATCCAGGATACCCTCAGAGACCGAATTGAGGAGAGCAAGGAGCAAGGAGCAAGGAGCTGAGTATCTTACCTTCTGCATCCAACGAGCTAATGCTGTCAATAAATTTCAATGCATCTTGACTTGCCCTCATCTTTTTCTAAGGCGGGTGAGAAAGGGGGGGGGAGCCTGCGATAGGCTGATTAATTTCTGACCGTGTTCCCGTGACGACCTGCATCTGCGGGCACTCACGTTATACTGGCTCTTGCTTCGTGTTTTCTCATACAAAACAGAATAGGTAGTCTTTCAACAGAAGGGCTTCGAGCACCCATTGGACGAGAACAGCAAGAATACAGCAGATTTAAGCTCCTCTGGGCGACCACGTGACAAAGTCGGCGAGGCTAGAACCTGGAAAGATAAAGGGGTGGTTGGCCCAGGAATGGGACGTGCCTGGTCTGTTATTTAAACTACCCCTTTCACTAAACTCTACCTTAGTACTATACCTCTCCAAGGAACTGCCTTCACGTAGTATTTCTAATTACCGAATGGACGACGTCACGAGGTAATAAGAGACAAGATCACGACCTCTTAAAATGAGACCGACGGCTGCCAGAGATACACCTCAACAAGGGCCACCCGTGTAGCACAAATTATTCGATATGCAATCTCAATTGGCTCCTTCGGCTGGCCGTAACTCATGGGGATGCCGACTGTTACTCCTGTCGACCTGTTTAATGACACAAGCACGACCTTGAAACATAGGTAGTGAGCCTAGTAGCGGGATTGGCGAGACCCTGCTTTGTCTGTGCTATGGACTTAATCAAACTTTGGAGCGGCTGGCAAACGAAGTTAGACACTGTTGAGTCTTGAGAAAAACAGGCCATCCCCTAGCCAGCGAGCTCATATAAGTTTGGCAAGTTATACCTCTTCAACTGACAGTCTACCAGGAAACAAGAGGACCGGCAGAATTGCATCTTGGCATATCATGACGAGAGCTGAGACTGGGCCCAAATTCATGTTCAACAATCGAGCGCTCACATAATACAGTCCTTGACCGGTCATCATAATCCCACTCAGAGAAACCCAATCAGGCTTTAGGAGTGGATGGTGTAACCCGACTCACAATGGATAATTGTTGGACAAAAGTCGGTGGCCGGGAGTCACCTTTCAAGTGTAATAGAAATGCCTGGTAAGGGCTCTTATCGTAAAAGAAGGTATACTTCACAGCCTCAGAGCAACGCTGCCAGCCTTTTCTGAAACTACATGAGCAAGACGCCGGCGGTTATAACGGACACTGGCATAGTGCTACTCGAGTCCCTGGCTTAGCATCGGGAAGTTATGTACGGAGTTTGGAAAATTTGGAGGCACTCCGTCTTTCCATGAGCTGCATATTCTGAAACTTTTATACAAATTTGAGTATCATTATTAATGTAGTTTGAAACCCCAGTATTCTATGACGCTCACCCCGGGAGCGTATCTTTCACTCTGCTGCGGTCTCTCGTTGCTTTTCTCAGCAACGTTGTAAACTGTCTAAGTCTAAGCCGATCTCGCATCGCGGTCAAAGCCTTGTAAACCAAGCCTCTTAGGCTATTTGCCCAGTTTCTTTGCTTTTGTGAGGCTTGGTATAAGTTTGAATAACAGTTGAACTGGTTTTCGCCCTGTTGTACCGGAAGCTGCAGCATGGCCGTTGAAGAGAGCAGCCATATGAGTAAGCAGCTAAAGGCAACCCAGAACAAGTTATATAATCTTGAAAGAGACAAGGTATGACTCGCTTCTGTAGATCCAGGCTCAATCGGCGGAACGTGACTCAAAATGCTTGTCGCCTAAGTAGTGTTAGCAAGGTTAGTAGACCTCTTTCAGGAACTGAGAATGCCGACTGACAAAGGCAGCAAGAGTCAACATGTGGAGGTTTCTCTCCTTGCTTATTAGCTTATTTTCATGTTTCAGTTTCTAAAGCCAGCTATGAGTGAGTATACTTGTCACAAAAGAAAAGAAGCGAGAAAAAGTAAAGGGCTGGAAAAAGGAAGAGGGGTGTGTGTGAATGGTCGAGGTCAAAGATGACCTATGTCAACTAACCCTGTCTCTTCCCTCATTAAATGACTTATCGAGCTGGCTAAGCTCGATGTGAATATCTTTTAAACTCTCAAGGCTGTCTGTAATATCAATTAGAGATTGCGTGGCACGTTCCTCCGCCTGTACGTTCAGCCACAACTTATGTTGGGGCAGACCTTCAGGGCTGACCATGAGGTGATGCGATACGAAGTGCTCTAGCCTTTCAACAAGTATTTTGTTGCAGCACGTCACCCTCTCAAGAGCCTCTGGATATTTCCTAGCCCACTCCTGCAATTGTTTTGGAGAAAGATCACCAGAGGAGCCATGTTTTGACGAAGAGATCTATATCAGAAATTAGAGATAAGCACACTGACGGGAAAGACTGCTGCACTAGGTTCGAAGGCACCTAGCTCTTCGGTCCGGCCAACCGGGGGCTTACATGTACATTGAGACTGGTTCGAAGGGTATCTTGTATATCTTTATGGCAATCCACAACCTTTACGAGACCAGTTGCCAGTGCTGCAAGTGCGTAAGCCCGAGGAGACTCTGGCCTGTGTGCCAACTTCATTATAATAGGATCTGTTCCCTCCAATTGTTCCATGCTGTCCTCGGGCGATAGTCTGGGCTCGTCTGTTCCATCGTAGAGGTCGTCATTGAGACAAATGGCAGTCCAATATCGGTTGCTCTGTCCAGTTACCACAACCGAACAGACACCCTCAAGGAGGGATATGCCATAATCTTCGCGACCAGTCTCTTCAGAAAAGTAAGAGTCGGTCTCACACGCCTCTAGGTGAAGGAAAGAAAGGTCGTAGTAGGATCGAAGTCGTTGTTTGTTATGGGAAAGTGTTCGGGAGTCTTGCTGGCTTTGAGCACTTATAGCGAAGAACGGAAGGTTAAAGGAGAAGACGAAACATGTCGAACCCCACCAGAACTTTGAGTTTAATATTATATTTAGATAAGATAATTCTTTCTTCATCTGCGAATGGAGACTGACAGATCACTTACAATTTCTCTTGAGCTCATGACCGGCTTCGGACTTTCGCTGATGTAGTTCGCCAAGAGCTCTCGAAGCCCGGGAACTTGCGAAGGGGGCGCCGTTCGAATCAAAGCCAGAACACTCTGGCGATTGGGCTTATTGATGTATCTTCGAGTTTAGTAACTAATCATGGGGACAAGATTGGAACATTTCTTACATCCTTCGAGCTGGCCCAACGGTGATATTGTGACCATTGTCTGAAACTCGCTTCTTGCGGCGATCCGATCAGTAAGAACTCGGTAACCCTGAACATATAGACCACGTATACATACACTTGTTCCTAAGATAATACAAAGCTCTTCATTGCTGAGGACCTGACCATATTGGTTTTTGGAAACCCCGAGGATCTCATGAGTATCAGGTTTCCAATTGGCATCAGATACCCAGGCGATGGGATGCTGTCCGTGGTACGGACGCGGCCCTTCGAAGTTTTTGTCATCAGCATCATCCCTGATCAAAGGGTTGTCGTCACAGAAGTTCTTTATGTAGCGTGCCTGACGTGCCAATGAACGAGATAAGAGTTGGGACGAGAAGAAGGTAAAGATATAGTCATCATCATCGTCGATATCCGCACTATTTCTGAGAATATCAACCATTGATTTGCTCTCACTAGATGCCACATTGGAGTCTCCAGTGGGAGCCATTTCTTGTCTTGGGTTCATAGTGCTTGTTTGTATGATAAGAGAGTGTGTGAAAGGCAGCAAATAGCAAGATGCCTTTTGTGCGAAAACAAAAGGACGAAAGAATTTATGTAGGGTTGGTTCACTTAATGATTGGTCGATGGCGAATCAGATTCACAGGCCAATGCCCTATCACATAGATGCATGCTGAAGACTATTGCATATGTATTCTTGAAACTGAGAGGACCGAGTTGACTGGATGTGAAATATAGTTGTTGGCAGTATCTTGCCACCGTTGCGGTGCAATGAAAGCTGAGCAGACATCATGTGATCAATTCGCTATAAATCTTCTCCAGTATCTTGACAGCCGTTCTCATTCAAGTGTATAGGGGCTCTTTTTACTCTGGACGGCGGGAGTAGTATCTCTGGGTGTCACAACTCGGGCATCTTGGCCGGCCACAGCTTGGACAAGGGTCCACGCTTACTTTCATTCCTCCATGGCCGCAGTGGCACTGATTGATGTTAGTCAATACAAGTTAAAGGCGCCAAATAGCTGAGGTTCAAGGGGACGTACGCAGAACCATATCCATACTACTTTTCGTCTCGGAGGAGCAGACACAACAAACGGTCCTGGAGGGGATGCTAGTGGGTGTATTGTCAGCCACTCAACGATAATGAGGCTTGAGCTTGAGGGGCACTCCAGCAGGGCATACGTAGGTCATTTGGAGTAGAAGGCCTCAAGGACGAATCATCCTCTTCAGATTCCTCAGCTCCGAGTTGCAATCTCGGCGAGTCAAAAATTCCGTCCATCAGAATGTAAGGCGGCTGCAAATAGCCCTATGGAATGAATGAATGGTCAACAAACGTTGCAACGGGAAAGGAAGTCCCGGCGGCACGTATATATACTGACTTGTCTAATCCCAGGAAATTGAGGGAACATGGTGTTGAGACTGCCGATCGTATGTGAGATTGCGTTTCCGATCAGATTTTCTTGCAGGGCAGTGAGCCGCTCGAAGTCTGATATACAGCCTTGTGATGCTTCTTTATTGCAGTGCGTACAATTGGGTGGCACTACCTGAGATAGAACTGTTGTGAGAAGGAGGAAAGAGATCACTTCGGACGGAGACTACTGAATCTCATAAATGTACGTATGTACGTATGCATTTCACGCTTATTACTCACCGCCGGACGAATAGTCACTCGTTATGCGTTGAGTTGAGACCATTGGCATCTATTCGTAAGGACATACCTTAATGATAGGCGCGATACGAGCCGATGACACTGAAAAAGTCCTGGGGGACAAGAGGAGCCCAATGAAAGAGTAGGGCTGACAGGGGCAACTAGGAGGCTCTCCGATTTCAACGACGAATATGGCCTCACTCTATCTCTAATTTCACCTTGGTACTGCCTCGTGGAAGGTTTCAACCAATTGTACACATCAATCTTCATCGGAAGGCGCTTTGACCTCCGTGAATTTGCTCAGTTTTATAGCAAACCCATTTCACGGCAGCCGTTGATTGTTGTTCCTTGTCAAGGCCTCCCTTGACCGGTGCAGTACTACTGTGTTTTGTGTAACGGGCATGCAACTTGGAGGGCCATACACTCAGGTCACTGGTCGGCATTAAGGTACCTAAGCTTAGAATCGAGACGGTCAGACGACTGGCCAAGGGAAAGTGTAAGAAAGGGGCAATTAGGTAGATCAATCTCAGGTGGCATTTACCGAGCTCATTCCATCGACATATCCGGCATGCAACAGCTGCTGCATAACTGCAAAACAACACTGCATGACACTTGCCAAATAGGTGGCTCTTTGCGATGATGAATCTCTGACTCACTCACGAGATAGCAATGCTAGAGACTGAAACAAGCGGATCTTTGTGCGAGCTATTTTGTTCTGGTCTCAAAAGTTAACCAGGCTAGGCCAGGCTTGACGTTGTGCCACAAATACACTCCCGTGTCTGATGATAGCTCACAATGCATTATACTACAGTATTAGATAGTGCTCCGTAGCTCAAATCTCCGTGTGGCACACCTGGCGGGTAGTACCATGCTGCCATGCCTGCGCTGCATTACATGGTTGTATCAAGAAAAAAGCCACTGATCAGGGGTGAAGCTGCAGCCTCCAAATTACAGTAAGCCTGCAGGAAGGGGCCAATTGGTCTGAGAGCTTTTGTACTGACGTATCGCTTTCATCGTTTTTCATCTCGACAAACATTATTCCAAGAAACATGTTTGTTGTCCATGAGCCTGATCCAATTTAGTAAACTTACAGAACAAGACTCTATGTCGACTAGATGTTCACCATCTTGGACGAATAAAGAATATCGTCAGTCGTCATGAAGACCTTTCACGAGACAAGATGACGTATCCCTTGAGCCCGGGGTAAACTACAGGGCTCTCCATGTATGAGGGAACAAGGATCTGCAGGGCTCACTCATCTGGTGACCAACACCCAGTGAGCCACTCTGTACTTGATAGCATTAATTATTTTCGTTTCTTCTTTCGCACGCCGTACGAGGCATGGCTATTGCTCCATGTGACCACCCATAGAGTTCATGACCACAGCGCCCCAATCCAAATAGCCATCGAACCATATCGAAGGATCAACGCCCTGGAGCACCTCGGAAGCCCAAGGCATTTCTGGATTCCAGTCCGGCATCGAGAACACATCCGACTGCATATCTTGTCCTATTGCCGCCCCTGTCCCTGCCGCGCCGGTCTCGCCCGTACTACTGCCTCCCATCTCCGTGTCTCGGGTCTCATCATGAATCTTCAGCGCTTCTGTCCCAGCCGCAACGATCTCGGCCCATCTTTCCAGTTTTGCCCTTGTGATCTTGACTTTGATTGCGCTCATGCTCCAGAGGTTGTGATCCGATGAACCAGGCTCGGTTGAGGCCATCTGGAATGATGCGTTAGCTTCTTCAAACCGTGCACATATCGCTGATAATATCCCTGTAACATCAAGCGACAGTCCCGGCTGGGTCTGGATCTGTGACCGAAGAGCGGCCACGGCAGCTGGTAGCCTTGGATCTGTACCCTCCCGGAGTGAGATCGGACTGGTTTCATGAGAATCTCTTCCCGTCGTCACTGACGGTGTTGCAACTGATGGGCTGACACTCGCCGAATATGCTGAGTCTGCCTTGTAAATCTCATCGTGGGGGTCGCGTGCACTTGTGTCTTGCGGCATCGGTGTAGTAGCCTTTGTCAAAGGAATCGGGGCCGTGTATTTGGCCCAGCGACCGAGCATTGTCATCCCGTAAACCAGTTGTGCAACTACTGGTGTTGTCTGGTTGTAAAACTCTGAAATTGGTACCGTAAGCCAATCATCAAAGAACTTCTTCAAGGCGTTTCTTGACTGGTAAAAAATGTCGAGAGCTGAAGCAGCCCCTAAGGTTGGAGAAGTCAATGATTCCGACATTGATATAATCCGAGGGGCATCCAGTATAGGAGGTTCATATAACCGGAGCATGGCCGTATTTAAAAACATATTTATCACTCCTGCAAAATTCATCATCAGTAAATCAGAAACGCAATTAGTACGAGTAATAGAACTCACTGTCGTTTGTAAGCTCAGGAGGTAGCCCATTCCTGATCCTGTCAAGTTCGCTATGGAACGCAGAAACATAGGCTGATAATGGTGCTGCTGGTAGACCAACAACTTCTTCCGCTGGGTCATCTGGAGCATTGAGTTGTGCAATCCTCTCCGTCAAGTGCTGGACTCTTACGAGCGTCACGAGGCGCATGTCGGTTTCGTACTCCCTTTCCTGCTCAAGAACAGCCAAACATTGTTGGATGTATTTGGTGTACCGCATGGGTTCTATCCGTAGGAACCCAAGAGACATTCTAACAACAGTTAGTCCCAAAAGAACCGATGAGTGATAGTGGTGAAACTCACGATGAAGATAGATACCACACTCCTAACAAGGCTCTCCTCTCCTCGTTAGTCCTTGCTGCCGGTTGGAATGGTGTCACAACCATCAAGCTGGTCCGCTCAAGAACACTCGGACTGCGGTGCAAGCCCAACTCGCCCACGAGCGTAGAGGCCAAGGCAATCAAGTTGTTTAGCTGTGCGTGCATGAAGCAGTGATACTTATACCACGCAATTATGACAACGATTCCAAGTAATAAGTCCAAGGATCGTTCGGAGCGGATGAGCATGTGGTCGCCTATGTACTTCATCAGATGATACATCTGAGCCCGCATCGACCTTAGACTGCGATAAGATGTAACCATACGGATGGCTGACATGAGAAAAGGCCGCGTCGTCTTGAGTTTTGCTGCTGTGACTCCATCGGGGATGACGACGAACGGGTGAAGAGCCTGCAACTCTTTTCGATAGAGCTTCAAGAGCTCCTCGTCTGAGGCCGGGGGAGGGGGAGCCACCCCACTGGTCTGTCTGCAGATACATTGTGGAGGAGCATATGAGTTGTAAGTATCAGGTATTGACCATTCTATTGTCTCAGGAGAGAGCGAAGAATCCCTCTCTTTCGTTGAAGGCTTCCTTTGATCAGTAGTGGTAGGGTCAACTTCAGTTGGGATGCAAGTAGTGTCTGTTGCAAGATCGGCATTGGTGAGACCACCTGCTTTGAGGAGATTGACTAGTCCATTTAGTCTCTCTTCTATTTGAGCAGTTCGTCTAAAACATGTCAGTGACTGACGATATGTGAATGCGGTGTGTTGTTAGGGTTGTATGATAGGTTAACTTACGATGGTTTGACAGTTCTCTTTTTCCGGGGTCGATGTACCTGCTCTGTACAATTTTTGACTAGTCTTTCACATCTGTAAAGCATGTGTCAGTCCCATTTTCCCTTTTCAACCGCGGTCCCGGGATTAATTATGGAGAGGCTCCGTAATGGCCGCCGAAGATCCGGCCATAGGCCTCCGGAAATCTCGGGCCATTCGGAGCCTCATCTCACGTGGCTCAAGGCATCTGAGAAGTAATCGAAACGTAAGAAAAGGGGTTAAAAATATACTTACCTATCGCACTTTGATCCAGGAGTGCTATTTGACCGTATACACTTGGCTTTTGCTGTAGAACACTGCGCGCAAGCAGCACCCCATTTAGCCGTTGCGGGCTTGGGTCTGTCTGTGTTGGAGGATATCATAACTGTGATCTGCTGTGCATAAAGAGCTTGCAGGAGAGGAATGGAAGGCGGTGTACGCTGACAAGTCCGGCGGACTTTTGACGAAAAGCAGAAAAACCCGGTTCTTTAAGTCGTGTAGTATTAGTTAGTATTTATCAGTAGGTTAATAAGGGAAGACGTCGAAACCGGGATGGGGCGGCTTGGAAAGTCCGGTTGGTTTAGGGTGGGTCCAGGGGTTTCAGCTCCTAGAGCCTCATAACGCCATGTCGGGTCGGAATTGGAGAGTGAATGCCGGTTAGAGCTTAGAAATACATTGATAAGAATCGCAAAAAGAACTCGATTGAGTCGCTGGATCGGTAGCGGTGTTATATCAATGTGTTCTTCTTATCAAGTATCAGCCTTTAGCTGGCGATGTTGCATGATATCATCAAAGCTCGATTCGAAATCCGCTATTCATACTTGTCAGCTCCACTAACAGAAGCATGTGCTAGAGTATAATTTTTATGAGCTTGCCTGAGCTACTCATGTTAGTTTGCCATGATATACATATAAGCTCTATTGACGGGTTCCTTTGAAACAACTCATCTCTACGAGAAACACCTATCACCAAGAGCAACGAACGCTAATCAAGACGCAAACAGCCAACTCACGCGAGACGGAGCAAGCGCTTAAACATAACAGCATCACATCATATGGACCGATAAGAAACAATATTGGAAGACCAGGAGCCCTGCTCAACACGCGTCATGGCATGTCCAAGCTCAGAAAACCATCATGTGAAAGAGGGTCGGCATTCATTAACTCATCACGACATGTGAAAAGGCACTCTCATAAGTCGAATAGTTGCATGCTCTTGTACTCAATGAACTGGTCGCAAAAATCGAAACGCATTCTAACAAAAGAGGCCCCTTATCGAGGCACCTGATACAAGCTCCTAGCCTTTGTACGCCCGTATGTCAAATACACCATATGATGATACATGCCGCCCTGGAGTCATTATGTTGTGAAAACTCCCCGAGTCGGCTTACACAACTCCAGCAGCCCGACAGTTCCCATAATTCTCCCCATCTCCCCCATTCTATCTTTACTTGGACCTCGACACACCAGCGCCAATCACTCCAGGAAGCTTCTCCTCACCAACGCTGAAGAGCATGCCAATAGCCATGTACAGAATGGTAAGCAGGGCAATGGTGAAGCCAGCAAAGAGCCAGAACTGGACACTGATGTCCTGCTTCTGGCACATATTACCACCCCAGTGAGTGACGCTGCCACTCTCAGACTTGGTGACTTGGCAGTGGCAGACAAAGCAAGAGTCCTTGCTTTGACCATATTTGTTCAGGCACTTTCCATGGCCTGTGCAGTTGCCAGTAGCTTCCATACAGCTGTCCTCTGAGGTGAAGCATACAGCTTTAATGGGGTTCGAAGGCTTCGCGGGGGTGGTAGAGGTTTCGGCCGGTGACTCGGCTGTCTCTTCAATAGACGAGATAACGGTCTCAGCCTGTCGACGTCGAAGCTCTTGATCCTTGTCGGACTTGTCCTCAGAGTCGACGTCGACGGGGAGAAAAACCAGGATGGTCTGCAGTTCGCCTGACTCGGCGAGCTTCTGAAGCTTGGGAAGCTCGTTTAGTAAGGTAGTGGGGTGGTCACCATCCTTATCGCGTCAGAAAATAACTTGGTGTAATAGAAATGATATGATTTACTTACCTGGGACCTGCTGTATGATGCATAAGCAGATTGACCGTTGAAACACTTCTCGTCCAAGGCAACAATCTGGCTCAGGGGACACTCGGGCATCTTGGCAAGGACATTTGCGAAGACCTCGGGATGCTCGCCATTTTCCTTGCTAATATCCGTGGTGAAGTCTGGCTGTGTGTTAAATAGCCAGCCAAAGAATGATTCGTATTCGAAGGAGGGCATTCCCTCAATGGTAATAGCGAGCTGGCGCGGCGTCGCGATCTTCTCATCGGAAAGCAATGGCGCAGGGGCCTTTCCAAACTTGTTCATTAAAGAAACGACATTCCCTTCATCGTCGGAGGCTGTGAGATCGCGAAATGAAAAGTCCTGTCCCTCGGGGGCGAGGCGCTGGTAGAGGATGAGACGGGCTTCGCTGGGGGTGATACTCGTCGTAGGCTCGATGTGATGGGATCCTCGGAGAATGTAAACTTTGGTACCGTCAGCGGCGGGTTGTTGAGATGCAGCAGCAATGCCTGCAAAGGCTGCACTGAGCCCGATGTTGAGCTTCATTTTTGATGCGGATTGATGAAGCTTGGTTGTCTTGAGGCTGAAGGCCAGGCTGAGATAGCTTAACGTCGCAAGCTTGATACAGGCAACGCGAATCTGGGATGATGCACGTGTTGGATTGCGGCCGGGTCTCGAGTTGTTCCGTCATACAGTGCGGCAGACCCCCAATTAGAGCGTTACAGTGGCGACTGAAACAGTGTTCAGCGTATTTAGCACAGTCTCGCCGATTACCCTACCTGCCTAGGTATCAAGCTAATCGTAACCGTGGGACAGCAGTTTAGCATTGCAATTCTTGTTGTCGACAATCTCACGATGCATGCCATTCCTTGAATTAATAATACAGTAGCGAGACTAATCGCATCTTCTCTTCTTACAACTTGAGCACTTCTTATTCGGTGTCCTCGTCCGCGGCAGCGGCAGAGGAGGCGATATGTTAGCTCGGCAAACTGTTCTGCGACAAGCAGCTCTCCCCACATCGAGATTCCAAACCCAACGAATAGTCGCCAGCCAGATCCGACCTCTTAACAGGCGAATATCGTTCTTGCCATGGCGTCAAAGGCAATCGAATCCTATACCGGTCTACTTCTCTAAGCCAAATCCTTCGACAAGCGCCAACAAGGTGAACCCAGTCTACCACGGAAGCGCAAACCAGGCGGGGTCTGAGGAAGTCAAGAGAACACTGAGAAAGGCGAAATGGGCTGTCTTCCGATATCGAATCCGGTATGTCTGGCAGCTTCGAAGCTGTCATGGTTGAGCGAACCCTGATGCTAACCCTCCGCGAAGCCGAGCGATCTTCACGACTATTGTACTCTATGCTTGTTGGCAAATCTTCATTGCCGTCGTATTCGATCCCATATTCGACTGGGCTGACGCAGAATGGGAGGCACTTTCTGAAAAAGAGAAGGAGGAAGCCGAGGCCCTCCACGACCCTGACGAGCCGTTGGTATTTCTCCCGTTCCCCTTCACAACCACAGAAGTCAAGCAACCACCATATCGAGGCTCGGACCCAGAGTGGCAAACATTCGTCAAAGTTAGTCAGGATAAGAAGCTTCTTCAGGAGATCAAGAGTAAGTGAAGCCAGTTCGAGGGGGTTTCACGTTCTGACAGTTGCATAGGTGGTCTGGCAAACGAGATCAAGCGTGGCGTTGAGCGAAACCCTGCCTTCAATAAGCTTCTTGGTGGAGAAATAACCGTGAGGAAGTACTGGCTCGACATCATCTTCCCGCCTGCTCCTCCACCGATACACTATGTCTCTGGGTGAGTTTTCAATCTTCACATGATATACATTCGCTAATTCGATGAAGGATCATGATCGACGAGGAGGGCATTTTCTGGGGTGACCGACCCATCGACTCGATTGCTGCTAGCTTTCTTGCTAAAGCACTTTACCCTAAAGCTCTTGCTATGGGTTGCTGGACCTTTGTCAGCTTCTTGACGAAGCAGGTAGTGCTGGATATCTCAAAAGCGATCGGCTTAAGTGAACCTGATCCCCCGGCATCTGGCTGGCACCAAGTGCCAGTGGGCAACCTCCCTGGCATAATTCCACCTCCGACTGCCACCAGAACAGCAGTCCAGCACGATCCCAAGGCACATACTGCACATCTCCCCCCAGTCTTCAATGAGATCATCAGCGCTGCATTTGGCCCAGACGCAAAACTCGATCCCCGTCTTCAAGCTGCTAGCATGGCTGGCGCTCTCGCCTTTCTACGCCATTGGAAGCCTACCAAGAGCCTGCCCGGCAGGGGATGCATCAGAGTTGACGGTATTGTCGAACTCAAGGGAAAGACTGCGGTCATGGCAGTTCTCGTTGCGGGTTACTACGATCCCAAGACTCGTCAGTACGTGGCTGTCCAGACGATGCTCAAGCACCTGATGCAGCTGAAACAACGGCCTGCGCCTGGCTAGACTTGTATCACAAAACAAAATAAATTTCGGAAATTATGCAGGGCTTGGCATGGCATGGCGTGGCGCATGGAACAGGTTTGGCTTGAGATACCATAGGAGATTTAGAATATCAGCGTTTGATATTGCCTTGTTCTACCCTACCCAGTTAACTTGTGCTGTGAAATGATGCAGCATCAACGTGTAAATGCTCCCTATAAGCCTATTCCTTAGGCAAATTCACAAAGAAAAGAAAAGAAAAAAAAGCATCCGTATACCCACCCAACACCAGTACCACCCTATGCCTTCCCATATCCTGCTCATAAAAGGCATCGTTGGATATTGTTCGCACTTGCAAACGCTTCCCTCATCCAATTCAGAGAACTAGTTACCATCACTAGATTTAGTCAGCGGTCTTGAAATTTCCCATGCAGAAGCCTGCTTTCTCCCATGCCCTGACTGATGACGTTGGTAGTGTTAATTCCTCAGGACGTTGATCGAGATGGTGAAAACTTCTAATTCAACCTCCGGACCGCCTGGAACACGCTCATCTCGTGGAATGGCAGCGATGAGATGTGACTCGAGTACGTTGAGCCCTGGATGTAGCATTGCCTCAAAGGCGCGCTCGTGAGGTTGCTGGCCAGGAGCTTGGTGATGAATGGGCTTGAGCGGTTGCTTATTAACCAGTGTCCAGAGGCTGTATTGTCTAGTCTGTAAATGGTTGGGTATTGCGGTGACGGCAAGAATCCGCGTGAGATGGGGAGGTAGGTTAAGAGTGGCAGACTGCTCCATCTCCTTGGGGTTGGGTCTGATGGTTGCCAGTACAGGGCTGTGTGATTGGAGAGTGGGATGAACCTGAATCTTCATACTCTCAATGAGAGCATCGTCGATACCTAGATTTGTTAGTGTTTGCGACTTGGAAATGTGTTTGGGTAAAATACTTTTACCAGAACGACGAGGATGCTTCTGGTCCATATACCCGTTAACAAGCGGATTAGTGATTGGTTGGGGCGGCGGCACGGGTACAGGAGCAGGGACAGCAACGGGAGCAGCCGCAGGAACCGAAGGAGTTGCTTGGCTAGGTGCAGCGCTAGGCGGTTGTGACGGAACTGCTGGCGATGCCCTTGAGGCCTCCTCTGGCTTGAGAGCACTCTGTACAGAAGGGCTAGGAGATGGCACGGCAGATAACGACGTGCTCCTAGCCTTTTCCAATTGAGGGTTGACAGCTTGAGCAGGCGTTGAAGTGCGTGCCGTGCCGTTCACAGTCTGACCATTTGTCAACGCTCCCTTCGATTGAGCTGGCGCTGGTGAATCCGCAGAATCTCGCTGGCCTCCAACATGGATGGTGATCTTTTTGGGCCCAGGTGTAGGCGTCTCACTGGATCCGCCAACCTTTAGTTTAATCTTCGGTTGAGAAGGTTCAGTTACAACAGCTTGTGCTTGTTTTAACTGATCATAAAAGAATTTCTGCAACGCGGTTAGAAATGTTGATAAACACAGGCGACATTATACTGACCTCGAGATCCTGCGCAACCAAGTAGATTTCACTACCTTCTTCATTGTAAAAGTACGCGTTGGTCCACAATAGCTTTGCCTTCTCCTCAAAAGCGGCCCATGACTTGAAATCGCTAACTCCAGTTGAGCCACCACGACCGTGGAAACCCTTGACCGCCTTCTGCAATTTTCGGATCGACATGGGGTCACTGATAACCTTGAAATACTCTTTGAGAGACCGAGGCGGTAGGTTGATGAAAGCTTCGAAGTAAGGGCCATCATATCCAGGGTCTTCGCGTCGGATAAGCTCCTCGATGAGCTTTTCCTGGGCTTGCTGAAATGACAATCCCTTATAGGGTACATCTTCATAGACGTGGTCTGGCTTTGCGGCTGGCGCTGCTGGCTTCGGGATCTCTTTGCCTCGAGTGGACGCCCTTCGACCAGGTGTACGACCAGGTGTTCTCCGCTTGAGTGTAATGGTTCGTCTACGAGAGCTTGGCGCCTCTTCCTCTTCCTCGTCCTCTTCATCCTCGTCCTCTTTTTCTTCCTCGGGCTCATCTTCATCTTCGTCCTCGTTGTCATTCATTTCTTCGTCCTCGTTGTCTTCATTGCCCTCCTCGTCATCATCGTCTGGGAACGGGGTTGGCACAGCCTGATAACCTCTGACATGATATGCCGGATTTTTCTTGGTCATGTAATTGCTGACAGCCTTTCTCAATCGTTCCGCATCTTCATATATCTCGGTTCCCCGAGGGTAGAACTCCTTCGCGTTGCTGATCATGCGCTTGAAGTAGCCCTCAAGCTCGGACAAGTTCTCGAAATCGCCATCGTTCAGTTTCTGCTCGATCATGGATAATGAGATGGGCATGCGTGTTTGTTCGTAATAGTCTGCATTTTCCTCGCGGGATGGAAGTTCTTCGAAATTGGTTGCGACAAGACGTCCACTATAGGATGAGTCAGTATGGTAATGGTGATTGGAAATCTGGTTGGAAATACGCTTTGTCGGCAGTTTTTCGAATATGCTCTAGGAATGACAGGCCATATGTAGTTGTCGATTCTCGAGATTCACCTTTGGAAAGATCGAAATCGCCCTGGGACGCAATGTTAGTAAAAAAATTGATCGGGTGATAGCTGAGTGGCAGAGATTCTCAAGTTGTGCTACGGGGGGATCTTCGCGAACTGGAAATATTCAGATTCGCGAGAAGCGACAGGTCGGACTTACAGTAAGTCTGCGACGCTTAGAGCCTCTGTCGTCGTTGTCGACCGCAGCAGCGCCATTGGCCTTGCGTTTGCTGTCCATTGTGATTATAATCGATAGGGTCGCCTAATCGAGCGCATCAAAGATGATTACGGTATGTTTCCCTTGAGGATTTCGTTGGGACGCAATTGAGGATCGCAAACCTGGAGATCGAGGTCGTTTGCGACGGCGCTTGTGTGGATTTTGACGCGTGCGATCCAATGGTCGCGTCAAGCAAGATACCAAGTCCAGGGTCGGACCTCAAAAAAACAGGGCAAAGTTTAGAGGATGCACCGTATGAAATGCACCATTCGAATGTTTTGCAGGCTCCCGTTTTGCTTTAGGCTATCGCGGGTCTATGCAGGCCCTACAAATGCTCCGATGCTGGCGATTTTGATGTGGTGGTAAATGGGGCTGGCTTCTTTGGAGCTGAGGGCGAGGTTTGGAGGCACATTCAATGGATCCAATGCTAGTGGTGGCCCGTGGAGGTACGGTATCCACTTGGACCTACCGAGAAGCTATTATGTGTGCCTGAAAACGGGTTAAGGCAACAAGGCAGACATTGATAATGGAATTCAACAATAGTGAATGTCAACAGACTATAAGGACTATTACTCGGCACAATTAATACATGTTGCATTGATAGCGACGCCTCTGTGGTGCTATTGTTCTCACACGCTTCAGGCCTCATGCATCGAACTTGAAAGGCACCCATGATACGAATTCAAGGAGATCGCCTACGCTATGATCGCTTCAGATGTATCATGAAAACTATACTTTGAACAATATGCACAATTAAATCCAAATCAATCTAATGGTTTTCAGAAGTAGATAGTGAGCAAATAGGGGAATGCACTTGTCTTCGAAGAGACTATAGGTATTTAAATTCCCAGCTTTTAAACACTCAACTCATAACCAAAGAAAAGTAAATAAGAATTGCCATGATGAACACAAAGTCGTTATGAGGGGTCGTTTTAGAGGCTAGGAGCCCAGTCAAACGGGGCACTGCCTACCTAGACTGCTAAGCTCAAAGCTCCCATTATTCAACCCCACATTGACCTCATTATCAAGATTCAGATCTCATCTCAGGGACTGTAACCTTTACAACTTCACTTCACCAGCACGAGGAATCAAAGTAGCCAGACAAGATGGCTGACACACCAAGCGAACCACCTCCTGACTATGAAAAGTCCACCGCCGCTCAGGGCACCCCTCAGCGGCCTTTACGGAAAGGTCCTATACCGCTAGAACTCCCAATTCTTAAGCATCTCAACGGCAAGAGAGTGATTCTTGCATCTGCCTCACCGCGAAGAAAGGCATTGCTCCAACAGGTGAGCCAAAGACATCCGAGTTAACGCCAATGGCCTTTTTCTCATGATACATAGTTTGGCCTTACAAACCTTGAGATTCTCCCATCCACCAAACCCGAGAATCTCGACAAAGCCGCACTAGGTCCCTACGAGTATGTAGCTGCAACTGCTCACCAAAAGTGCATGGACGTTTATACTACCGCACTTGAAGTTCATCTGAAATCTATACCGGATCCTGATCTGGTCATTGCTGCGGACACTGTTATCGTTACCAAGGATGGTCGAATTCTGGAGAAGCCTCGAAGTGAAGCTGATCACATTCGCATGCTCAAGCATCTGCGAGACCAGAGAATGCACAAGGTCTTGACGTCGATTGTAGTAATCGCGCCAAGAGAAGACGCGAGACATCCGGGCTATATCATCGATACCTACACAGAAGAGACCAAGGTGTACTTCTTGAGTGAATCTGATGGTCTCCCTGATGATGTGATTGAAGCGTATGTCAAGACTCGTGAGGGTGCGGATAAGGCCGGTGGCTACGCTGTGCAAGGCGTGGGCGGCATGTTGCTTGTCGAGAAGCTTGACGGAAGTGTCGACAACGTCGTTGGACTTCCAGTGAGAAAATGCATGGCTATGGCGGAGAAAGTTATATTTAGACAGGAAGAGGAGGACTTTGAAGGTGAAGGGGAGGAGGAGGACTAGGTGTTGAGTAGGAATAGAGGAAACCAGGGAAATAGAATGGATACTCATGCAATTTAACGAGCTACACAAATGTGGCTTGAGCAGTCCCCATTTTGTCAGTCCTTTCTTTCTCTCTTCCAAGTTATTCGGGTTTCCAGAAGTGTTCTTTGAAGCTGATAGGTGCAAAATGGTTCTGTCCCGTCATCGTGGACCCAAGGTCTCAGCACCAGAGGACATATGATACCCGGTCCTCATGACTACTGAGCTGAGCTAACAGACAGATTGCATTAACAAGGACAAGCTGCCTTTGCAGTGTCGAACAACCCAGTTTGAGCCTCGTGGATTTACTGAGGACGGTAGAGTGAAGTTACATAATTACATAATTATCATGACCAAATTAAAATATTGGTGTTGCAGATCAGGAACAAACCAACCCAAGACATGATTCAATCGCCAAACCAGGAGAACGCCGCCTTCCATATTGGATGTCAATATGCAAGGACCAGGCAGACTAAGGGTCCGGTAGTGTCATTTTCACATGGAAAATCCGGGGCAGCACCCTTGCACGTCATTTGCGACCTACATATCCTCTCTCACATGAAAGTTCTATGCGCATCTTGACAAATTTTGCACGTTTGTTTGTTTGTTTACGTCTCACTACCATTCTCCTCACTATCACTACTCAGCCAAAAGATGTCGTCTCCAAATAACAAGTCTCCAGCCAATGGCGATGCCGGGGCCGCCGATGAGAAACCACGACTCACTGAGGAGGAAAAGAAGCAGAACCATATCGCATCTGGTATGTGAATTGTTTACACGTGATATTTGCTGTCGCATGATATCTGCGATGCTCTTGAGTATTCTTTGAGTTGATATTTGCTAATGCGCATCAATCAGAGCAGAAGCGACGCCAAGCGATTCGTGAAGGCTTCGACCGCTTAACTGAACTGGTGCCTGGCTTAGAAGGCCAGGGGAGATCCGAAGGCCTGGTGCTGAAGCGGACAGTTGACTATATGCGTGAGCAGCTCTCAGAGAGGCAGGCCATGGTTGATCGTATTGAACAGGCTGGCGGTGATGTCGATGAGAAACACAAGAAGTGAGTCGGGTGACCACTTTGCGATCAACAAACCAGGTACTAACTGTCTTTGAAGGGCGCTATATCAACAGGCGGCGAACCCAGGTCGTACTAGGGGATGATTACGCACTTGGAGGGTCTTCACAGCTACCGCACGTCAAGAGCCCGAACAGACTCAACGACGTTGGGCATTGAACCGATGGAACTGATTGACTGTCGCATATCAGCCTGACCATCCCAAATCGCGATAGCAACGAGCCGCGCCATAATGGCAGCGCCGCGCTATCAGCATGACTAGGGAAGCAAGACTGATATAGAGACTATTGTATCATACAAACGTGGTTTTACATTTATTATTACACGACATCGCATCTCTATGCCTAGGCAAATGTGTCTACCATGGTCCTGAACCGCTCACGTACCTCCTCTGGTGATAGCATCTCCTTGCCCAGCGAAACTCGTTTGTTCTCAACATCTTTCTGTCCGATCACGAGGATCTCACCATAGTTCTTCTCTCTTGCCTCCTTAATTTTCGCACCCAGAGGCCGTGCACTATCATCTATGTCAACCGACAGCCCAGTCGGTCGAAATGCGTTATCCTGGGTAGGGAGTGTGCCGTTCTCAAGCTGCTCGTAAAGTTGGTCGTTGTTACCAACCAGCATACTGCGCACTTGCCCCGCCCATTCGACAACAGGTTCGGCAGTGTTGATGGTGAGAATGATGACTTGGCGAGGGTTCAACCAGAAAGGCCATTTGCCATTGTACTTCTCAATCAGGAGAGCCATGAGACGCTCAACCGAACCCAGGACAGCGCGGTGAATCATGACAGGGCGCACGGGGCCATACTCGTCGAGCAGAGAAGCATCTGTGGTCGTCTCGCCTCTAGCTTCATATTCTGGCGCAGGGGCCTGATACTCAAGTTCAAATCGCTTGGGTAGTTGAAAGTCAAGTTGGATGGTCGCTGTCTGATGCTCCTTTCCATCCGAGTCTGTGAGGACGATATCGATCTTGGGTCCATAGAAAGCACCATCTCCTTCATTGACACCCCATTCCATGCCTGATGCATCCAGAGCTCGCTTCAAGGCGCTCTCGGCTTGGTCCCACTCCTCTTGGGTACCAATGTAGTGATCTTTTGGCCGTGTGGAGAGTGCAAGTCGGTAATTTGAGCCAAATCGCAGAACAGTGTACACCACCTTGACAAAGTCTAGGGTCTTCTTGATCTCCTTCTCAACTTGAATTGGTCGGCAAAAAATGTGTCCGTCATCCTGGTGAAAACGACGAACACGAGTGAGTCCACTCAATGCGCCGGAAATCTCGTTTCGATGCAGAGGACTGAAGTCGGCATATCGAATTGGAAGATCTCGGTAACTACGGTTTTTGGAAGCGAAAATGAGGCAGTGGCCGGGGCAATTCATGGGCTTGAGACCATAATCACCCTCTTCTTCCTCGTCAGGCTTCAGATCCTTCTGGTCACCCCCACCGCATCCGTCATGTTGCGCAGGCGGTGGCTCTGTATTCCCTCTCACAGCATACATGTCGTCGGCGTAGTTTTCCAGATGACCTGACTTGGCCCATAGTGACTTTTTGTAGATGGTCGGCGTAATAACCTCCTCGAAGCCATATCGTACGTATTGTTTTCGGAGAAAGTCGACAAGCCGATTGAAGATTCGCGAGCCATTCGGTAAGAATATGGGGGAGCCAGGGCTGTAGATCGAGCTGATAAAGAGTTCTTGCTTGGTACCGAGTTTACGATGGTCGGGAGGTTCTCGCTTTTCGGACTTTCCAGAATAGAACCGGCTGCGGGAGATGCACTGCGGGCACGTCCAAGGTCTTCTTAGAGACGTATTGAAAGCCGCTCGGGCGGTCCTCGAGCGGATCATGGCCACTTCAGCATGCAATGGCGCGTGATAGATAGATATTCAATGCTTTTGCGGAAATATGACGATCCAAAATTCACAAACCCACCTGAAAGCGTTCCATGGACGCCTGCCAGCTCGTTGCTGTTTAAAGCCTAGCGGACACCCACGGGCCGCTATTCTTAGCGGTCAGCTATCGCCTATCAGCAGTCGGTGGACATGTCCAGTTCGTGTAGCGGTTAACAATATAAGGTAATACATACAGGGCGATGTCTCTGCATACCTATTAAACCTCATGAAGAACACAATCATGCTGACAGTTTGGTAGGTCAGATCATACGTAATTCCATATATGAGAGGTGATATCATAGGTTGAATGTACAGTCCCTTTGTTCTATAGTGGTTATGGACATTGTGGCATGGGTCTCTGGGTCTTTGTGTGACCCCTCCCCAACGCTAACAACCTAATGGAACCCCGCCATCCATACAAACAGAGCAACTGCGTGAGCATTGGATCTCAACTAGCCAAAATTCACGACTCATCTTCATACCGTGATTTCTCGTCGCCCTCACACAACGAGGCTCTCGATCTCTCAATAATCCGTTGCCATACTTAAGCTCCCAAAGTCCTAACTAATCCTGCGGCTCCCACGGACATAAGCCGCTGCTGGCTCTTACCATGAGCTTCGCTATCGAAGTCCCCGGCGATGCGAATCCGCTGTCTTTGCAGTCGCTGTACCAGACACTGCAGTCAGCCACTTCAACCGATTATGCGCAGCGTCAGACGGCAGGGCAACAGCTAACATCATGGGAGCTCCAACCAGGCTACTATTCTTCGTTGCAGGTGAGCCTTATGGCCGAGATGGAGACTCTTTTCAACGCACTAACAATCTCGCAGGCTGTCTACCTCGACAAGTCCCTCGCCTACGAAGTTCGATTTCTCGCCATAATTCAGCTCAAGAATGGTATTGACCGCTATTGGCGGTTATTCAACCAGGTCAAGAACAGTATAAAACCAGAGGAGAAGAGCTTGATACGCTCGCGACTATTCCAAGGCTCTATCGAGGAAGAGCACACCAACCTTGCTCTACACAATGCTCTGGTGGTCGCGAAGATCGTTAGAATCGATTATCCTGGCGAATGGCCAGATGCTATGGGCAATATTATCGAACTCCTCCGTTCATCGCGAAATGGTAACCAGAGACATCTTCATGGCATCCTCGAGATTCTACTACGAGTGGTGAAGGAACTAGGAACCGCACGCATGCGAAAGAACCAGACCGCTCTACAATCAGTCACCCCTGAGATTGTTCACGTTCTAAGCGAAGTCTACTCAGAAAAGTCACAGGCATGGATGGGCTTCCTTACTGGTGGGCCGGGAGGTCAGGAGGAAGCCAACCTGGCTATGCTCAACAGCTTACTTGCTCTTCGAGTCCTTCGTCGGCTCGTTATAATGGGCTACGAGCGCCCCCACAGTGACAACACCGTTGAGCAATTTTGGACTTTGTCACAGAACCAGTTCGGGCAGCTCCTCAACCTTGTTAGTCATGACTCGGCAGTCCCACCAAACTATCAAGAAGTCGTTGGCAAACACTTGCTCCAGTTTACCAAGCTGCACATTGACATGGCGGAGCAGCATGCCGCCAGCTTTGTGTTTCTTCCCAACTCCATCCCATTGGTACAATCATATTGGGAGCTGGTCGCGAAGTTTGCAGAGGTATTTGACAAGTCTGGCGGTATCAGACAAGGCCCATCAGAGACCGGATCTGCAAAATCCAAGGTCGAGGGACCCGTACTAGAAAGACTGGCCCTCAAGGGGCTTCTCCTGCTCAGGTCATGCGTCCGGATAGGGTTCCAGCATGTCCAGACTTTTAGATGGCGAAGCCCGGAAGTAAAAGCCGAGCAAGAAAAGGCTAAGAACCTGATCAAATCGGAACTTTTGAAACCTGATCTCGTCATTCAAATTGTTAACTCCATCATCACCCATCTCTTTGTCTTCCGTAAGTCGGATCTTGAGGGTTGGGAGGAAGATCCAGAGGAGTGGGAGCAGCAGGAACAGAGCGAAGGAAATGCTTATGAGTGGGAAGTAAGGCCGTGTGCTGAAAAGCTGTTCCTCGATCTTCTCACAAACTATAAGGACTTGCTAGTTCCTCCCCTGTTGTCTTATTTCCAGACAGCACAAGATTCCCAGGCCGATATTGCTACCAAAGAGGCAGTGTATACTGCAATGGGCCTCGCCGCTGCTCATGTTCATCACGTGTTCGACTTTGATGCCGTTCTGGCTTCAACGATTGTCAATGATGCACGTCTACAAGGCGGTCTCTGCAAAGTACTGCGACGACGAATCGCCATCCTTGTGAGTCAGTGGGCTCCTATCAAGCTCGATGACTCAAGTAGGCCGATCGTCTACCAAATCTACCGGCATTTCCTCAACCCTGATGATGAGACCAACGATGTGGTCGTCAGAATTACAGCTGCCCGACAACTACGATGGATTGCCGATGAGCTTGACTTCAATGTGGACGCTTTCCTGCCATACACTTCTGATGTTTTGTCACAGCTCATCAACCTTGTTCAAAGTGTTGATGTCGATGAAACTAAGTTGGCTATCCTTGAGTCCATTAGAATCCTGGTTACACGAATGGAAGAGCAAGTATCCCAGTTTGGAGACCAGCTCATGTCGGCTCTTCCTACAGTTTGGGAGAACTCTGGGGCTGAAGAGTACATGATCAAACAAGCGGTAACATCGATTTTCGCAGCCCTGGTTATGAGCATGGGTCCGGATTCACAACGATATCAGCACTTCATGCTGCCACTCCTCTCTGAAGCAGCCCGTCGAGGATCAGACCTACACCTCCACTTAATTGATGAGTCTTTGGAATTGTGGAATAATATTCTCATGCAGAGCTATGCTCCCCTGGCTCCTGAGTTGGTAAACATTGCAGAACTTGTTCTGCCACTACTCGAGTATGATAGTGAGACTGCCTCACTGGCTCTAACAGCTGTTGAGTCTTATATCCTTCTTGCTCCTGCTTCTATGCTAGAAGATCGCCTGCGTCGCCCGACATTGAGCGCCTTGTCTAACATCTTAGACTCAAAGAGCCGAGAACAAGTTCGTATGGGTACTAGTTGCATTGAGAATTTTATCAGGGCCGCTGTCGAGCTTGGCGGCTCGACGGGAGTTTCAGTCATCTTACAGGATATGGTTGAAATCGGCTTTATGAACAAAATCCTCGGAAACCTACATGATGCTTGGGAATCACATCAGACCACAGGTCCCAACCGAAAGGTCAGCAAACTCAGTACTATCACTGAGACAGATTACTTTGCCATTCTAGGACGATTGGCTCTCGCTGAACCCACACTCTTCAGTCAGATGCTGACCAATATGGGTTCGCTTGATCAAGTCTGGGCCTGGCTCTCATCTGAGTGGTTCTCACATATGTCAAGTATGGACCACATTGAGCGGCAGAAACTCTACCTACTTGGCTTGACAAGATTGCTGGAATTGCCATCACCTGTTCAAGAACTCGTGTTGAGCAAACTCCAGGACTACTTCGACATGTGGATCAATGTGATTTCCGATCTCCAAGATGGTGTTGCCAACGGAACCGATACCCTGATATGGGGTCCTTTGGAGACTACCGAATATGATACCCCCAAGATCATTGCGGACCGCAACATGGAAGCCAAAGATCCCATTCATACCGTTCACGCGTTCGATTTTGTCAAGATGCGCCTGCAGGATTTGGTGAACAGGGTCGGAGGTGAGCAGGCCTTCCAGGAGCAGTGGGCTGTCAATGTAGATAAAGAGGTGCTGGACAAGTTTCAGCAAATGGCTTCTGGTGTTCAGCAACAGCAGCAACAGCAACAGCAGCAACAGCAACAGCAGCAGTAAGATAATATCATTCAGCATTGGATTAGAGTAGCAGAAGATTACGATGATGAATTGGGAAATGATACACCAGGGATTGGTTTGCGTTAAGATTAGACCATTGTTAACGGTTTCATACAGATGGTTAAAGATTGCTATGAAGGCTTCTCTCAATAGCTGTTAACTCAGTGAATTGAAATATCAGCAACATGAATCTATCACTTGGGCCAAATATCGCCTACAGCCGCCATCTATAGCTTGCTCTGTCCCTCCTCAGGTATCTTAATAACAACCTTGCCCCAAGTCCCCCGGCCACCAAGAGCCTTCAGCGCAGCCCCAGTTCTCTCAAGACCAACAAACTCCTCATCAGTATACTCAGTACCTCTGAGCTTACCCTGCTTGACAAGATCCATGATGCCATTCCACACCTTGGGTATCGTCTCCCTCTCATGGATAGAGTATGCTCCCCAGTGAAGTCCGACAATAGAAATGTTCTTAAGAAGAACCTTGTTCATGGCGACCTTTTCGATCTTGCCAGCTGCGAAACCGATAACGAGAATTCGGCCGTTCCAGGCTGTGCACTTTGTAGAAAGGTCGATCAGACCGACGGGGTCGTAGACAATGTCGACTCCACGAGACTTAGGAGTCAAAGCCTTGACCTTAGCGGGCCATGTAGCGTCGTTATAAGAGATAACATGGTCGGCGCCATAAGACTTTGCAATGTCGAGCTTATGCTGTGTAGAAGCTGTCGCAATAACAGTCGCGCCAAAAGCCTTGGCCACTACTTCATGTCAGTTCACGATCTCATCACCACTCCTGAGAATCTCATACCTTGAACGGCTGCAAGGCCAACACCGCCAGCTGCAGCATGGACAAGTACGTAATCGCCCTTCTTGACACCAGCTCTCACAACCAAAGCGCCATAACTTGTAGGCGCAGTGACAAATAGACCAGCCGCCTCCTTGAATGACCAGCCGTCGGGAACAGGCAGGAGTGTCTCTTCTTTCGCCTTGATCTTTGTTGCAAAAGCGCCTTGCGATGCGCCAAAGACTCGCGATCCAACAGGAAACTTGGGGTTGGAGCTACCCTTGGGTGTGGCGACGACGGTACCTGCGAATTCGGCGCCGGCAATCCAGGGAAAAGCTTTATGGTGTTAGTATTCTGTGAGTGATGGCTTGAGTTGATGAGCTTACGGGGTTGGTTTTGATATTTTCCTTGGATTTGTAAGATATCGAAGAAGTTGGCGGCGGCGGCGTGAACTTGGATGAGATACTCATTGTCTGTGGGCTTGGGATCGGGAAGATCTGAGACCGTGAGCTGGTCAGGGCCCTTTTGATTTTGTTAGTGTATCTGACGGAAGCGATTGGTGACCTTGGAAGCTCACCTTGAGGTATTCGGTAATTTGGATGCCGCGCATGATGGATATGGTGGTGGATATGTGCTGGCTGAGTATTATGAGTGTTGTTCCGTCGGTAAACAATCGGAGGTTATCGAGAGTTGACTAAGAAATCACGATATATAGTTTACAAATGGCAATTGGAGGAGAGATCGGAGATGTCGCAAAAGAAAACCAAAAAGAAAAAGAACAGATTTAATAGCTGACGTCGGTTACCTTGTCGCGGCCAGAGTCTGGGGTTACGCGGGGAAGAGATCCATGAGCCGAGGCATCTTCCCCCGGCGATCGGCCCCTACTTTAGTTAATTGATAGTGGACTACTCCGTACACCAATACCAATATGACCACATCAACTTCCATGATAACCTTATTAGCAAGCTAGCTTCATGAGTTCAGCTATAATCAGAGTCATGACTAATTACAAATCACATTAAAACAAGTTGTGAAGTTCGAAATACTCTCTGTTCCATACCTGATATTTATGACCACACCATGCTTCACCTAGAGGATATCTCCCCAATCAACCTGTATTTCTCAGCTTGTCTCGCCAGTCTTGACTCGAATACCCCTCCCAACTGAAGTGAGCAAACCCTGGATTCTAATCCCCAAAATCTCCGCACTGGGCCTCTCGTTCAAGGTCCGCTAAGCAAATGCTCAATGGCGCCCTGGACACTCCCGCCACTTCGACGCAGGGCCGCAACATTGCGGTCAAAGTCAAAGAAGCCCATATCGTTAAGCTGGCGCAATTGCTCAGCGTAGCGCTCTTCCGGAGGTCGGTTATCAGTAGGGGCCGCAGGAGCCGAGTTCAATCCACCACCACCAAGCATTTGCATCATCTGCTGCATCATCTCGGGGTTCATGCCAAAGGGGTTGTTAGGCTGTGCGCCAGCTCCAGGAGGAGGGAAGAGCGCAGCGAATGGGTTCGCGGGAGGTGGGCTAGTGGTTGAGCCCTGCTGCGTGCCACCTTGGCTGGGCGTTGTTCCAGAGTTTTGCGCATCGGCCGAACTGTCCGTCGCTCCTTGGCTAGATGTGTTACCTGTGCCAGTCTGTCCCGTCGCTGTCTGTCCCTGGCCGACGTCTCCGTACAGTGAGCGAAGTCCCTGGAGCTGCTGCATCAGCTGAGCCATGTCAGGAGCGTTGCCTCCCTGTTGGCCTCCCAACATGCCTGAGAGAAATGGGTTGGCGAGAGGGTTTGCCTGGCCTTGTTGACCCTGCGTATTTCCTCCGCTGGCTGCGGCCTGGGGTGTGGTGTCGGTAGCACCGGGAGCTGGGAAAGCTCCAGCCTCTCCTCCTTGCATGCTTCGCTGCATACGCATAGCCTGGCTCATCATCTCGGGGCTGCTCATCATCTGTCGCATAAATGGTGATGTAATGATTTCTCGGGCGTTGGGAAGGTTTCGAAGCATAGGGTTCGAATCGATCAGCATATTGATAAAATCGGGATTGTTAAGAGCCTCGTTCATAGATTGTTGAACGTTGGGATCGGACATGAGTCGTTGAATTCGTGCCTCGTCCATTGGAGCGCCCATCTAGAAGTATGTGTCAGCAACAGTCGACATCTACAGTGCATCATACGTACACCACCGTCGGGCCCAAACATATCCAGGCCGGGAAGGCCATTCCCGAATCCAGCATACCGAGCACCAGTCAAGTTGGCAAAAGGTTGGTTTGCTGTGCCTGAAGCCATGTTGGTAGGGGCGGAAGTCGATGTGGAGGTGTTGGCGGTGGGAGTTTGATTGGGCTGCTGATTGCTGGCAGCGCTCTTGACCATGTGGATTGTGTTGTTGTGCTTAATCTTGTAAGTGCTCAGAGCATCATCGTTCTTCATGACTCTGCCAGAGTAGATGAGACGCTGTCGTTCAACGGGAATGTTCTCAAAGTCCTCTCCCGCGAGCTTAGTCTTGAGGTCGAGGACAGTTGCTGTATCGTTGATAGTGATGCTATGCGTGCTGTCTGAGGAAGTCTTCACCTTGAAGGTGATCTGAGAGTCAGCGCTCGGCTCGGGGTTGTCAGCCATTGTGTAGACTGGCGATATGGCGTGGCGCGGCGCAACGAGGGGGTCGAATAGCGATAGCGGCGGGGGTTGAGGATGGAAAAGAGCGGGGAGGGAGCTCTTGAGTGCAGAAGCAGGTTATGAGCGATCTTGAGAGCTGTTCCCAGATATGCTGTTACTGCTAAATAGGTATAGTCTACTGCCTGGGGATGTTGGGAGGAAAGGTGTAGTCTCGGAAGTCAAGACGATGTTGAAGGCGAAGTTGGAAGCAGGTAAATTGAGCGAAGCCTTGAGAAGAAGTGGAGGGTAGACTAAACGTCAAGGCCCAGTCCCATACGCTAAGTGCTGAGTTACTCAATTGGATCAACTGCAGATGCAGGCGTAGGTAGGCGAAGGCGTAGGCGCAGGCAGCCTAGGCTCAGGTGGTATTATCAGTCGGTAGTGACGTGGGGCAACTTTTACTGCCAATGACGCGCTGTGGATAATTATCAAATAGAATGAAGGGTACGGAGTATGCAGAGTCGACGAAGCAGGGCAGGGTTTGGAGAAGTTATAAAAAGAAATATTCTGTAAATAGAGACTTTGTTTGCATGCGAGTTAAATGTTGTATCAAAACCTTTTTATGGGACAGGATCGTTTCTCTTGAAGGGTTTGGTTCTCTCTCAAGCATATAGCATATGAACACTTATCATCTTATTCCACCGCCGTCCATCATCTTCTGTGGCCAGATTCCAGTAATCACAGCCAAATCAACATCATTTCCGGGAGCTGCGGACTAGGTAGACCTCATCTCAACCTCTTTATCCGAAAAGGCGGACGTCATGTATTGACATTATTCCCCTTTTCGTACCTCCTCTGTGCCTTATGGGGGACACTTGTGGCTTTAGGCTGCACATAAACTCATGATTCAAGCACCCATCTCACTCTCGCAGCTTTTCGCTTCCGTTTGTTCAAAAAGGCTTAAACAGCGCAAAGTTCCGAAACAACGAGATCAGTTAGATGATTAGAAGAAGACTTTGGCAGGAGATCTCATTTTATTATACTCATCTTGACGTTCAATGCTGAACACACCACTCACTCACTCTACATTTTTATGAGGGTCCTGGGTTGATACAGGGTAACCAATCAGCGTGGGGCGTTGGTCTTGATCCCAATTGAGTTGAACTGCGAACATACCTAGCTTTACTAAACCATCTTCAACTCTCATCTGAAAGTTTCAATAAGATGCGTTCAAATCATTGACAGAATGGAATGAGCTGCATCGCCTAGAAGAAGATATACCATCTCTTTCATATATATATACACCAGCGAATGGTCAGAGTCAATATCAACACTGATCAATACCAGATAATGACCCCAAGTCCATCATGATTCAAGGCATCTTTTACGCCAGATTCTTCCCCCAAGAGGGTAAATACTCACAGACCAATGAGTTCATGTATCTTTCCTAATACCGCTCAGGCCCCAAGATCGTCGCACAGTCTCCCGCAGGCTGCATAACCCCCGTCGAAGGCTCAACCAAATCCCCTCTCATCGACTTCGACGTACTCCATGAATACATCATTCCTAGACAAGCCTTCTGCAATCGCTATCTCACCATCAACACGCCAGATGGGAAGTACACTGTCCTAGGATACCCAGTTGTCATTCCACACACCAAGTATCTTCGAAATGAGTTCATCTTCAACTTCGGCCTCGTGCTCGACGCTGATGTTGATCATGTTCCTTATGAACGCGTCGTTCGTGGTCTAGCCTCTACCTTTTCTGAGATGGAGAAACAGAACGAGTATCTGAGCCAAAATGCAGAGACTAAAGGATCCGGGAGGAGACCGATTGATAGTTTGCTCGAAATTGTCAAAGAGGATTTGGACAATTATGGAGAGTGCATGATTCCCGTTGGTAAGCTAACTTTGTCGCTGGATCGGACTTGATACTGATGAATTTACAGACGAAGCCAATACTATCAACATGAAGCTCTTCCCTCACCACATGGATCCTCCTAGGGTTCGAGGCTGGCATGTCCCTGTTCCAAAGGCCAAATTCTCTGACATTATGGATCCGACCTGGGACCTCACCCTCCAGAAAGTCATCTCTCACATCGACGGCGTCTCTGATGTTCGACGTATCGCCCACGCTGCTTCGGTCTCTCTTGAGCTAGCAAAGACCGCGCTCCGCCATCTCCTCTACTACGACACTATTCTACTTCTTGACATGTTCTTTTTCACGGCATGCTACGCTCCACGCCCTGGGATCCATGACTTTATCCGAAATGTTGACGGGATGGTTGATGAGTGTGCTGCATATGTATCTCACGGACGCGGCCTTGTGAGCAACTATCATCTTATCAAACTCATGTCCACCTTTGCTCCTGGAAAATCCGTCATGGAATGGCTCAAGGGGCATCAAGACACAGGTTTCGAAGTCCTTCGTTTTGTTGACGTTCGCAGATTCGTTCAGTTTGGCGTCATAAAGGGTTGCATATACCGCGTTCACAAATTCGTCGTCTCTAAGCAATATCTTGCCGCCTTAGCCTCTGGCCAAAGCCGCCCTGTCCCAGGAGGAGATCCACTGCAGAAGTACACAGATGGCTGTCATCACTTTGACCAAATCATCACAGAGCAGAACATGACGGATAGTGAAATTATGGAGAAACTCAAGAAGTTGCCAGTTCCAAAGGGGGACTTGGCAGTCTTTTATAGATAGATCCAGTTTCAAATCTCTATACCCATCATTTTTAACAATTTACTTCATATCCATGGTATCATGCAGATTACAATATAATACAGTGCTATATTACACGGCAAACACAAGCCGATTCTGCACAGGCAGCCCCTCATTTGCCTCTCCTGTCCCATGTTAGTTGAGCCCGCCTCTCACGCACATCGTGCTTATTGGGCAGCTCAATATTCGAGTTATTGGCAACGCTCAATTGGTTTTTCTTCCTCGAGGCAATTTGAGTAAGCTCCCTGTCTGATAATGAGCTACCCTTCGCCTCTACCTCTTTCTTCAGCTCGTCCTTCATTCTGCGCAAGAGACCAGTACCGGGCTGGCCAGGATAGATCTGGCCGCTCTTCTTCCACTCTTCATCGCTGATGAGCTCGACGATTCGGACGTTGTGCTTGCCCTTGCGCATGATGAGCATGCGGTCGTCGATGAGGAATTTGGAAGTCTCCTCGGGGAACCAAGCCTTCATGGGAGTCCAGGACAGATTGCCAGGGACGAGACCCCTCTTCTGGCCAGGCTGAGCAGCGATATAGGCGCCTTGTGCTGAAAGCAGACGTTGACCTTCACTGCTGCTGGATGCGAGACCGACAGCGTGGAGAATCTTTGCCGGTGAGGATTTCATGATGGAGCGAGGGAGTTGAATATCGCTTCTTGGGGCATTGTTGACAGTGACGATACCAGTGTCTGGAGTGGGCTCGTTGACAATACCCTTGGGTAGCTTGGTGCCGAATCGAAACTCGTGTTGCTTGGCCTCCTGAACAGCCCTCTGAGCTCCGTGAATAAGTGAAAGAACCTCGAAAGCCAGGGTGTGCTGGGCCTTTCGCTCCTGGGGTGCCGCTCGGTGCTCCTCCATTAGCTTGGAGATCTGCTCCAGAGGCATGAATGTGAACATCTTGAGCAAATTCTCAACCTCCTCGTCAGACCTTCTCACAAAGTAGCCGTACAAGTCGAATGCTGATGTTTTGAACTCATCCAGCCATATAGCATTGCCGGCACTTTTACCAAACTTGTTGCCGGCAGAATCTGTTAATAACGGAACGGTGAAACCAAATGGCTCATGATCCCAGGTTGAAGGCTTCTTCAAGTGAGGCGCCTCTTCGGTCTCGCGAATGGTTTTGAGGGCATCGATTCCCGCAGTGATGTTGCCATACTGATCTGAGCCTCCAATCTGCATCTGAATGCCAAGTTTGTTGTACATGTGCCAGAAATCCCATCCTTGAAGAAGAGGATACATAAATTCGCCGAGAGACATGCCGTCTCCTTCAGTCATCTTTCGCTTAACACTATAAGTCTTTGTTAGCACTCTGAATGGCAGTTTCTGGGTTTGAGGGCAACTCACGTATCCCTGGCCAGCATAGGTCCGATTCTCGTGTGCCTGGCTATCCTTTTGGCAAAATCGTAAAGAGTAAGGTTCCCTAGCCACATGTTGTTGTTCAACAAACGATGTGTGGCAGCCCAGTCCTCCTCATATCCGTACTTCTGTTTTAATAGGTGGACATTTTTCCATAACTTCGTCAATTGGACATGGATCTTTGTGATGTTCTTGGAAATATCGGAATTGGAAAGAATCGTTCGGCTCTCGAGTCGGTCGGTAGGATCACCAATACGGGCAGTCGAGCCACCGATCAAGGTGACAGCAGGATAACCGTGGAACCACATCCAGAACATGGGCATCAGCGGTAGCAAGTGACCGACGTGCATCGAGTCGGCGGTGGGATCGATACCGACGTAGGAGCCTATCCTCCTGACTCGCATGATTTCTTTGATCTTTTCAGGGGATCTATTGTATCAGTTAGATTCGAGTTGAGGATCGTGGGTAGTGTCGTATACCCTGCTATATCCTTGATATATCCTCTTTCTTGAAGGACATCCAATGTGTGTGGAATCTCGCCATTCTGAATCTTTTCTGCCCTCTCTTTCCATCTCTTCTCGCCTTCTGCAACTTTGTTGAGGTACGTCGTCGCGATGTTTCGAAATTGGAGGGACCGTTGTGCATTGAGGCATCTCGAATATATGGTTGTTCGTGAGGGCGCAAGTTTCGAGACGATGGCAGGGATCGCCATGGTGAACGGATTGAGCAATTGCTCAGGTGAAATAATTGAAAGGACAAAGAAAGAAAACGTCTCTAGGATCTAACTCTCCTCCAACTCAAACAAATCTGGGCATCATGGCTCGAAGCTGTTAGCCCAAAAAAATCCAAGCGACGTCGGATAGAACCTTCAAAAACTGACCAATCACAGGTAACATTGGCGAAACAGCGCTATTGGCTCCGTGACAGGCAGAGGGATCCACACCACAGGGAAACCTTCGGGACGCCTTGAACCAATCACGAAAGAGGTAATTCGAGATCCTCGGCAATGGTAGGACATCCAGTTCCGGGCCAGTTCGAATTGATTGAGGTTCAGTCGACATCATCAATCCAATTCTTCCTCTGAACCACTAACGCCCTTCGAAGCAGCCACCAATTGAGCGCCGCGACAACACCAGCAAGGATAGATCACTCAACGCTTCAAAATGGCCTCAATTGCGCGTTCCTCTCTGCTTAGGCAGACCGCTATGGCTTCTCGATTGGCCGCTGTCCCCGCGACCCGAAGCACTTTCATGCCTATGCCTAGCATCCGATCTCAGCTTAAGGGTGTCGCTGCTTTTCACAACACTGCTCGACGATCTGCTATCCTCCCTCCTGGACCTCGTGCGTACCAGTACCTCTGTTATAATGACCATATGCTAACGTATTCACAGAGCGCATCGAGGGTGGCGGTACGAATACATCCAAAAGCCGAATCGCAACTTGACCGGCTTCACATGATATGAATATCAATAACTAACACATACTCTAGTCAACGACCCTGCTCCCATCCCCGAGCCCAACGCCGCCCACGGCTCTTACCACTGGACCTTCGAGCGTCTCCTCGCCGCCGGCCTCGTCCCTCTGACCGTCGCTCCCTTCGCCGCTGGATCTCTCAACCCTACTCTCGACGCCATCCTCTGCAGTGTTCTCCTCCTCCACTCCCACATGGGCTTCCAGCAGGTTGTCATCGACTATATTCCCTCAAGGACCTACCCCGGCCTCCGAAAGATCTTCAACTGGCTCCTCAACATTGCGACTGTCCTCGTTGGTGTTGGACTGTATGAGTTCGAGACCAACGACGTTGGTATCACCGAGGCTGTCCGACGAGTGTGGAAGGCATAAAGCGGTTGAGCGTTGATTGGCGTGTGTAAGGTATGAAGGATGATGTTGAAAGTACTACTTGTCGCGCAGATTTGTGACTGCAGACACCTGTATAGAAAAATTTCCTTTGAGTTAACAAAGATTGCGTCAATTTCACATACGACGGCTATTTTACTTTTCTTCTGAACGTAAGGTTCAGGTTTCTGGCCTCCCACGCGTTTTGGCTTGTGAAATTCATAGGCTTTGCCAACACTTTCAGAGCCCAGCAGGGTGAAGGCTAAGAAGCAGCTGCGCAATATCAATTTTTATTGTTCAAGCTCGCTATTCTGTTCTGTACTAATTTCCGCAATGTCAAATCCTTGTCTCAGTCCAATCCAGCTGTCCGAGTTAGATAGTCAAAGAAGTAATCTCAGAGCCTCCAGCACGATCCATCTCGGGGGTGGGAGGAGGCAAGTTCTCTGACTTGGTGCAAATCCAGCAGCTAGCATACATGTTGACACGGTCAATGCAGGCTCCATCGAGGCGAGCACCATGTCGTTTAGGTGAGAAGCCATGAGCCTCAAACTCTTTGATGTACCATGGGGTCAAGGCCGAAGAACGGAGCAGCACACGACCACCCGTAGCCAAAGCTCGGTTAAGCTTAGTGATCTGGGCGGCAGCGGCTCGAGATCCAGTGTCGAACCAGTCCATGCTGTCCATGACGACGGCAACAGTCAGAGTACCGGGGGTGATGCGTGCAATAACCTCCTCAAGCTCATCAGTGTGAATACGGAGACCATCAAGAGCATTGGGACGAGAGAGTTTGGCGTGGGCCCTAGGGCTAAGATAATCGGGGTGACACTTGGGAGAGAACTTGCCATCCATGCAAACATAGTAGTAAGGGTTATCAGCGGCTATGTGAGTCTCCTCAGCGACAGGGTCAAGAGTGTTGACCATGTAGTGCCAAATAGCATGAGAGCGAGTGTTCTTTGCAGCAGGCTTAGGGCCCTTCACGAGGTCGGACTCGGCGTGATCAGCCTCGATCATGGCCAGCTGGTTCTTAGGAACACCAAGAGCAGCCCAGAGGAAGCTCTCCTGAGAGACAACCAAGTTACAGACAAGCTTGGAAAGAAGAGCAGGGCGGATCTTTCGTCGCCAGATTTCTCGCTGCTCGTTCAGAGTCTTCGCCTCAAGAAGCTGCTTCACAGCCTTCTGCAGACCAAAGATCCGGGCAATCCAACGGAAGACACGGATAGCGTGGCGAGAACCTCCGGTATCGTAGAGACCGTAACCACTGCTGTTCTGGAACACATGGACGTTCTTGAGCCAGTACTGGAATGCGCGGCCAGAAAGATGAGGAGAGAGTTTGGTGATGAGCAACTCACGGAAGTGGGGGTGCTTTCCATCTCCAAAGATCTTCCAGAAATCCTCATATGGGAGGGCAGTGTAAGAAGCAGCCTTGAGTTCGAGCAGGTGGTTCTGGGTTGGGTTCAAGTCTACAGCATGAACACGGGCAGGGCTTTGAAGGAGATACGATAGAATGTTGTCACCAGCAGAAGTAATGGCCAGGACCTTGTCGTCAGCACCGAGCTTCAAGAGTCGCTCATCCACACGAGTGTCCTCCCAAGTGAAAGCGTAGATGTACTCGTCCTTGAACTGAGTATGCTTGGGGAGCTGCTCATCGTAATAGATGCGCCAATGGTGGTTCTGGTAGAAGAACGAGGGGAGAGGGAGGTTGGAAGACAGATTCTGAACCGCAGTGAGGAACGCCTTGGATCGAATCTCAGGAGCAGACCTTTCAATGGCTCGAGTCAGGGCATCTCCGTGGTTGGCGGGGTATAGGTAAGGAGACTCTGTAACCAGGGCGTCAATTCGTTCAACAATCTCATGGGGAAGACTGGACGATGAGAAAGGCTTCTTGTGGCATCCGAGCCAGATGTAGTATGGGATAGCTCCGAGGCCCTTGTTGCGAGTGTTGACGTTGAGAACAGTACCAAACTTGTACTCGAGGTAATCTCGGCGACTGGGCTCGAGACCAACCCGGTCAAGATCGAACCAAGAGCGCCAAAAGCTTCGGGACAAGAAGTTGACGTGACGGTCGACAAGACCACCAGTGTAGTTTCGGAAGGCAAAGTCAACCTGGTTCTGGACATAGAAGTCAACCACTCCCAAGATGCCTTGGGGTGAGAGAAGAGAAATCACAGAGTCAATGACTGAATAGTAGTCGGGCTATTACCGGATGTCAGCGTGGGACCCCGGTATCAAACACTGTAACTTACAATCATGGACAAGCTGTAAGACATGGTGATCAAATCCGCTCCACCAAAGTCGGGGCGAGGCTTGTCAAAATAGCTCAGAGCAGGGGAACGAGGAGGAATGGACTTTGAAGGCATTCCGGATTCGTAGTCCTCAAGACGGAACTTGCGAGCGTCCTCACAGACAACCTTGACATTCTTCCAGCCAAGGCGTTCAAATCGCTTTCGTGCCACTTCACAGAGAGAAGGGGAGAAGTCGACGAGATATACGCTCGAGAAGAAGGTAGGGACATCGACGAATGCGCCCATGGCTTCAATGTTGAAGCCAGTGCCACCGCCAATCTGCATAACATATCAGTCATTTGTTGCAACAACATGGTTGTCACAGCAGCTCACATCAACCCAGATTCGCTTGTTCTTGTTGCCATTCTTGGGCGCATCGTCCGTCAGTTTTGCCTGGATCTGCGCGGCAACAAGGGCCAGCATGTCCTCACGTCCACGAAGGAGGACCTTTCGGGTAGCATCATAAGCCCCGGCTTGCTTCTTGTAGAAGCTTTCAAGGGCATCTTGTTGATTGCCCTTTTTGCCGCCCTGGTGGGGTTTGATGAAGGAAGAGTAGAAGAAAAGGAAAAAGGATTTGATTAGGCCTGGGCTTTCGTCCTGACTCTTAATGGAAAAAATTGAGGTGAGGCAGAGCGTGCTAAGAGCAGTAGCAACGATGCCGGCCAGAAGAGACTGAGCGTTAGCCAAGGACAACATGTTACCACCCTAACATGTTGATTAGTAGGCATTGGAGTTGGGGACATGATACAGGCTTACATGAGAAGCCATGATACTCTCTCATTGTATGGTGAGAGAACGAGTGTTGAAAGAAGGGAGCTATTGAAGCAGTGTTGAAAGCTGTTCACACGATCAAGTTGAAGACAGATGAAAAATCGAGCAACAAGAACACGGCGAGCCAGGGATATATAGGCCGAGGCACGCGAGTTGACAACCAAGGAGACCTGGCTCGAAACCAATTCGGGTACAATGTCTCGGTACAGCGGCCATTGTACGTAGTCGGCAGCTCTGACGCCTCGCACACGATGTGCTCAACGCGAATCTACTTGCTCATGTGTATGGAGGTCCCTGTTGATCTGCCCAACCCCACCAGATAGCCATGATAACCCCGCCGCCAGGGCTCACTCTAGGCATGAGCTATAAGATGGATGATGGAGGTGGGAGCCAATAGCTGAAGCACATGTTCAGAGTTGATAGAGTTTCCAGGGTCTTGCAAGGCTGCGGCGGCGGCAAACATGTGCCATACTTCGTTCGCCATGAGTAGTTACTCTTGCTCGTGGCGTGTGAGTGGGGTATATAGTTAGCAAGCGGTTTCAACTGAGTATAGTTGACGATCGTGGGCTTGAAGAGCCGAGGGGTAGCGAGGCTTCTCGAGGATGGGTTGTAGTGATGACAGAGGTTGTGTCTCACAATGAACAAGACATTGCTGCATGACTCTTCATTCGAAGAGCAAACATCCTCAAATCATAGACGAATATGAACAGAGAAGTAGAAGTGCCGTGAACTTTTGCTTGCAATGATTAGACGTGCCTGGTGTTTTCGTATTAGTCGGGTCGTTCCAAAAGGGAATCGCAACGACCAATCAGACGATGGTAGCCAACCACATGTGGCCATCAACACTGACGTACGGATAAACGAGAGAACCCAGGCAATTGGAATGAGATTCAAGAGCTTTTGTGTTGCAATGAAGAAAATCCAATTGAACTGTGCGGGAGTTATCGGCTGGCAATGGCTACGTCGTTGGATCTGAGTAAGAACAAGAATCCATGGTTCTGGGAAGTAATGACAGTAATTCCGATTTCTGATGCTCTCGTTCGAACTAATTTTCCATTTATTCTTTGAACATGAATGATTTGTTAATGGGTGATGCTGATGCCTCCAGTGTTGGTGTTTATCGACAGTGACAAAAGCACTGTCAATTTGTTTCCCAAAGACCAAGTTTTGAATGAAGTTGAGGGCTTTCTTCTGGTTTGCCGCGAGTAAGAAGAACTATCAAAGAACGTGCAACTCCATTGCACCTATAGAAAGGTTGCACTGCGAGTCATTACACGTTTTGTGCATGATTGATCTAGTCCAGGACAAATAACGCGATCTTGGTCGTCAAAGTAAATTGCTGGCAAAAATGCAGTTGACTTGGTTTATTAACCCTCCCGAAACACTTGGTGGCTTTGAGGCCCGAGTCTTGGTAGGGAGTATTTGCATGTGTAGAACTTTTATCCTATGACTTGGGTAAAGTCCGTATAACTTTATGCCTATAGATTAGTTAATTTTGACACCTTGATTTCAAGTCAAGTTCCTTAATTTGAAGTTAGTGATACTGCCTTTCGCTGCTGACTTTGGATAAACCAAATCAACGGGCTTCCTTGAAGATTATGTATATGAAGTCGGATTGCCGTAGCTCGGCTCTCGTATCAATTATGGTTTTTCATAACTGTTTGACTACAAAGAGAGTCGCCATCCTATGTAAGTGTCAATGAGTTGCAGCGTCGACGAATAGGGCTTTGCAGCCAGAATTGAAATCTAAGGATCCGGAGAAAAGTCGTTAGCGACAGTGACTTGTACTGATACCAGAGACTTCACGATTGAAGATGATGGCATTCAATTGTTCGCTTCTGATTGCTCTTGAAAGGAACGGAATTAAACATATTCCGTGCCTGCTCTTCAAGTGCAAGGGTCTCATCCGGGGCATCTGTTTCCCCTCAGCTGAGAACATCAAGGGGCAGGTACGTACCGACGCCCAACCTGTACCGTGACGCACTTTAATAGGATCGCGTGCTTTAGAGCCGTGTCGTTACAGTCTGTTATTGTTCCCTTGTCGCAATAATCATCAAAATCTTCCACTCAACCTTCGATCTTATCTGATAGACCACGCGCAACTAAACCCCCAATCAAGCGCATACTAACCACGCTCATTTATACTCTCAAACACCCGCGGTCATGCCTCCAGGGGCGAGTCAGAAGGGGACGGGCAAGAAGAACTCGGTCATACCAAAACAGAGCCGCAACACCACGCCTGCTCCAGTCGCGACAGCTAGTCTACCACCACAGGAGTTCTACGATCCAGACTATCTTAACACGAGAGTCATTCTTTTTCGCAATCTTACCTACGATGATATCGTCGATCAATCCGCCTCAAATGCGACCATTCCAGATTCAAAGAGCCTCGATGGCATGATTGAACGACTCAAAAGCTTATCCAATATTATGGAAAAGCGCTCGACATTTTACGATCGCGGGATGAGGCACTTGGCAGATGAGCGCAAGAAGCGGCCATCCGAAGATTATAGCAATCGCGACAATGAACAAGAAGGAAAACGACCCAAACATAAAAGAAAGAAGCCCGATTCACTTGCGCCGCAGGAAGGCAATGTCGGTATGTATTTTCATGATATATGTGTTTAGCCTGAGGCAGCGGTCTAGCCACAGAGTTTGTCAGTTGCTGGCACTGGCAATTAATTACCTAAACATGGGGTTCCGAACTAACTTCCTATAGAACGTTCGTCACCAATGCGAGACTCGAAAAACCGTAAACACGACCGCGATCCAAGTTCGCCCTTGTCACCTACACATGCTGGCTCACCATCGGCTATGGATGTTGACAAGAAGGCCAAGACCGAAGAGAAAGAAGGAGAGGAAGAAGAATCAAGCTCTGAAGACGAGGGTGCGCCTCCTCGTCGCGAACAACCCCAAGCTATGACATTCGGCGAAGATCCTTCCACCTTCCCCGACCCCACCATCTACGAAATTCGAGCGACCTATCCTGGAATGCCCGATGAAGAACGCAAAGAGATCTACTCAGTTGCGACATATCCGCCATCAGATCTCGCCGACCTTATTGCTGGCGATCCTCCCGACAAGGATTTTAGCAATGCAAAGCCCAACAGTCAGATCAATTTCTCTACGTTCTCGACGTACGTGGAGCCGTTCTTTAGACCATTCTCCGAAGAGGATCTAGCCTTTCTACGAGAACGAGGGGACCGTGTGACACCATTTGTTATGCCGAAGCGTGGCAAGAGACACTATACAGAAATATGGGCTGAGGAGGACGGCGCAATGTCGATCGATACACCACAACAAGGACGAGACAAACTCCCTCCGAACCAGCCACGAGGAAGCATAGACAATATGGACGACGATGTCGGAGAGACAGACAAGCTTTCAGTAGGCCCTTGGTTGACCCGTTTAATGCAAACTCTTCGGCCTGAGGCCCGCGCGCAATCCGCAGACGACAAGCCAACGACAAACGGAACCACCAATGGAGATATTAGCATGAACGGTGACGCAGACGTCGAAGACAAGCCTGCATCCTCAGATGACAAACCGAACCAGCAGCCGGCAGCTTTTATGCCCGAATCGTCAACGGAGGCCTGGAAGAAAGCTTCTCATCCAAAACTGGAATATTCACAGGTTGATGAACGCATTAAGCAGGAACTCCGACACATTGGATTCCTTCCTCTTGATGGATTCGAAGCAGAGTACGATGGCCATTTTGATGACGAGGTCGCAGCAAGACTGAGACTTTTGCAAAACCGCCTCAAGGAGCAGATGCTGATCAACGGTGCGCGCAAGGCTCGTCTCACGGACCTTGTACGAGAACGTATGGCGTACCAGGAATATCAGACCATCCTCGAGGATCTTGACGGCCAAGTGCAAGCTGCATACCTGAAGCGCACACGCACAATGGGCAAGAGCAAGAAGACAAAGCGTCCTGGAGGTGCCGGTGGTGGCAGTCACTTTGTGGGCGGCGCTGCGGGTACCGCGCGTCCGGGCATTGGCGATCTTACGAAGACGCTCATGGAGCGACGAAAGCGATGGATCGATACAATAGGATCAGTGTTTGATGATGAAAGTCTACGGAAGGTTCCGAGAATTACAGATCCGGAGAGTTCGATTTTCAAGCCGGCAGACATGAGCGAACTGATGAACAAAGAAAAGGAGCAATGGGATGAGGAAGTGGAGGAGGATTAGAAATCCTATTTGGCTGAGTCCCCCTAGGTCTGGTCCCTGGGTATGATTCTTCTACTGTTATGGTAGACTTGATATTGCAAAGGCGTTGGATGGTATCTACTTGATGGAGTTCAGGCTATGAGTCAATGTTACCTAGAATCGGGATACCACTAGTCGTTGTTTACTCTCTGAATTCGATGATGAAAAGAAACCAGAGCGACTTGAAGAGACTGCATTCACATTGAGGGCCCAATTGGCCTTCAAGTCAATTGCCCCCGAAACTACGAGCCAATTATACTCTTCTGTTGAAGTGTTATCGACTATGTATAAATATTTACACAATCAACAAGTCGAGAGCCAATGATCGACTGAGAAGGGTTGAATTGAACGATGTAAAAGCCATGTCAACAACGGGCGCAAGTAAGTGACCAATCGATCGGCCTCGACTTATCAATGAAGCCAACCCCAAGCAGCCCGTTATCTCAAGTTACAGTGGGGGAGGCACCGTAACTGTAGCTAGAGAGTCCAGCCCGCCCGTTGTAGGTAAAAATGTCAGGCTACTCTTGATGCGGCTATTCCGTGCCGAGATAGCTACCTTACCTTGCCTGGCTGTAACTAACCATACACTTTTGGCCCCTCTTCACACTCTCACTCTCTCGATTCTTGAGTCTCTTGATAAGTAACCAGAAAAAGAGTCTATTGTCGCAAACATGCATCTGGTACCTAAAGAGGTTCGTCTTTATCCGCCAAGGCTAAGAGACCCAGTCTGCGGAGTCATGCCGTTGGTTGGAGACATTGCTTTTGCAGGGTTGTTGCAGGCAGTATGAGAATAGCACATGAAAGAGCTCTAACATACTTTGTAGATCGACAAACTAGTCATCTCGCAGCTGGGATTGCTTGCTCAGAGACGGTTGGCCAGAGGAGTCAAGCTGAACCATTCTGAAGCTGTGGTGAGTATGATATCGACTCGATATGAGAAATATGAGTCAATCAGGGACTTACCTCGCTTTTAACTAACACACTATGAATTCAGGCTCTCATCGCCAACAACCTTCATGAGCTCATCAGAGATGGAAATCATACCGTCTCTGACCTGATGGCCCTGGGCGCCACGATGCTAGGTCGTCGTCACGTCTTGCCCTCAGTCTGCACGACTCTTCATGAGATTCAAGTCGAAGGTACCTTTCCATCAGGAACATACCTCGTCACAGTCCATAATCCCATCAGCTCGGATGATGGAGATTTGAGGAGAGCTCTATATGGGAGTTTCCTACCTGTGCCAGACAATAGTATCTTTCCTATGGCAGCTACTGAAGAGTATCAACTTGATAAGCAGCCTGGTGCTGTTGTTCCTGTCAAGACAAAAAAGATTACCCTCAATGAAGGAAGAAAGAGAATTCGTCTTCAGGTAACGAGCACAGGTGATAGGCCTATTCAAGTTGGATCTCATTATCATTTCATCGAGACCAACCCACAGCTTGAGTTCGACCGTATTCGTGCTTATGGCTATCGACTCGATATTCCCGCTGGAACATCAGTACGATTCGAGCCCGGAGATACCAAGACTGTTACTCTCGTTGAGATTGGAGGAAACCGTGTTATCCGCGGTGGTAACAACCTTGCATCAGGAGTCGTTGACCTCTCACGCACCGACGAAATCCTCGCTCGATTGCAAGAGGCCGGATACGCTCACAAGCCGAACCCTGCCGGCGACATGGCCCATATCGATGTTTTTCAGATGGACCATGCGTCTTACGCGACTATGTTTGGCCCTACAACTGGAGACCTCGTTCGACTCGGCAGCACAGATCTCTGGATCAAGGTCGAGCGCGACGAAACTGTCTACGGCGATGAATGTAAATTCGGTGGTGGTAAAACACTGCGTGAGGGAATGGGCCAAGCAACTGGACGGCACGATGCCGAAACCCTCGATCTCGTGGTGACTAATGCTCTCATCGTGGACTGGACGGGTATCTATAAGGCAGATATCGGAGTCAAAGAGGGCATGATCGTTGGTATCGGCAAAGCAGGCAACCCAGACGTTATGGATGGCGTAACAGAGGGCATGGTCGTCGGAAGCTGCACAGATGTCGTGGCAGGTGAAGGGAAGATTGTGACCGCCGGCGCTATCGACACGCATATTCACTTTATCTGTCCCCAGCAAGTACCCGAAGCTCTTGCATCTGGTGTAACCACTATGCTTGGTGGTGGTACAGGTCCAAGGTTTGTCCAATGTGCAATCATCGTGTTGTCTTTGAGGCTGACAGTAGTTGCAGTGCTGGAACGAACGCAACTACCTGTACGCCTGGTGCTCATTATATGCGTCAGATGTTGCAGGCGTGTGACCAGCTTCCTATTAATATTGGCATTACTGGTAAAGGTAACGATAGTTCTCCTGAGGGTCTGCGCGATCAGGTTAATGCTGGTGCTTGTGGTCTCAAGCTTCATGAGGACTGGGGCTGTACTCCTGCTGCTATCGACGCTTGTCTCAGTGTTTGTGATGAATTCGATATCCAATGTCTTATTCACACCGACACACTTAATGAGTCTGGCTTTGTCGAATCTACGATCGCTGCTTTCAAGAACCGCACAATTCATACTTATCACACAGAGGGCGCAGGAGGTGGCCATGCTCCCGATATCATCTCCGTGGTAGAGCATCAAAACGTTCTGCCATCATCGACCAACCCTACGAGACCATTCACACGCAACACCCTCGATGAGCATCTCGATATGCTTATGGTCTGTCATCACTTGTCTAAGAACATCCCAGAGGATGTAGCATTCGCGGAGAGCCGTATCCGTGCTGAAACCATTGCTGCTGAGGATGTATTACATGACAAAGGCGCTATCAGTATGATGAGCTCTGACTCGCAGGCTATGGGCCGTTGCGGAGAGGTCGTTTTAAGGACATGGAATACTGCGCATAAGAATAAGGTACAGAGGGGTTGGTTACCGGAGGATGAGGGTACAGGGGCTGATAATGCGCGTGTAAAACGCTATGTCAGCAAGTATACCATAAACCCGGCTATTGCTCAGGGCTTTGGACATGTCATTGGAAGCATCGAGGTTGGCAAGTTTGCTGATCTTGTTCTTTGGGATCCTGCATGGTTTGGCACTAAACCTAGCCATGTCCTTAAGGGTGGGCATATCGCATATGCTCAGATGGTATGCTACTCTCTTCCAGCCCTGAATTTTGCAACTTTATGAGTTACTGACTATGTATCAGGGTGATCCCAACGCTTCCATACCAACCGTTCAGCCCATTATTGCTCGTCCGATGTTCTCGCCGCACTGCGCCTCTACGAGTATTCTCTTTGTCTCCTCAGCGTCCATCGAGACAGGAGCTATCGCTTCATATGGTCTACGCAGCCGCATTGAGGCTGTCAAGGGTTGCAGAAATATAGGCAAGAGTGATATGCGCCACAATGATCTGAAGCCCAAGATGCGTGTTGATCCAGAGAGTTATACAGTTGAGGCTGATGGTGAGGTTTGTGTGGCGGCGCCTGCAGAAACTCTACCACTTACACAACAATTCTACGTGTATTAAAGTAGCAACTAGTAGCTGTTGGCTAGTTAGTTGCTGGGCTATAGGGTTGCATATCATAGGCTGAATTAGGATACTGGCTAGCTCTATATGCCATAACACATTATGCCCAAGGATGATACCATGAAACATAGCCCTGTCATATATGTTCATATAGGTGCTATTATCGCCACCCTTCACGGCACAAACTGATCCGTGTGTGACACTTTTGATTGATGATACATTGGTCATTCACCCTCATACACCAGAGACGAAGATCACACAGGAGAGCACTTGAAGCCCCTTTCTGGGTAAGCAGGATTTTTACAAGGGGTAAAGTTTCTTGGATTTTAGAAGTTTCAAAACCGCTAGATGGCTAAGGCTTCAGGCTATTTTTTGGTGTATGCAAATAAATTGTATTTGATGGTATCCTGAAATTAAGAAGAAGCTATTCAAAACGATCGCGAGCTTAGAAGTGTTCCTTCCAGAATCGGAACTCCACATCAGGAACTGTGGCTGCTTTACAAGCCGTCTTGATATCACGAGCTACAGATAGAGTTAGCAATGTCCCAAGGTGGAGGTTGAGGGTCATAACATACCGGCTGATGAAGGACCACAGAAGTAAACACCAACTGTCGTCCTGATATGGGACTCTAGGCCATTCAGGTATGTTCGGTCCAAGATGCCGTTTCGCATGGTAGTAAACAGACGAGGGAAATCAGGACGACCAAAGTTTGTTCGTGATTGTAGTTCTGTGAGAGGATCCATCTGAGCACCGACACTGTTAAGTACGATGTTTTGAGCAGTGTCGATATCCAGCTTCTGTGTGAGATAGGTGTGAATCTTGAGGAACTCGACGCCCGAGCTTCCAGGCATGCGTGCCGCTTCGTTAGACTGCTCTTCTAGAGAGGACAGGAGAGTCTGGAACCACTCAAATGAACCAGTATCCTTGCACACCCAGATAAACTCGACACGGCGAAGTCGGCGGGGAGGGTTGGGTGAGTTGCGGAGATGCCAGATGTTCTTGAGGATAGAAGCCCAAGGAGTCACACCAATACCGGTACCGATAAGCACAGCGATTTCGTTCTCGAATACATCTTCGGCAGGGGCACCGTAAGGGCCGTCGATTCGGAGGGCAGGCATCTGATCACCGTTCTGAAGGGCAACTTCGTACATACCCATGGGGTCAACATCGTCGTAGAGCTTGGCCTGAGCAGCACCAGCACCAAGAGCATCACCCAACTCTCGTGTGAAGTCACCAACCTGGCGAACGTGGACAGACACGTAAGGGTCAAAGGGGCACGAAGTGATGGTAAAAGGGTGCCACTGGTACTTGGAGAGCCCAGGGACCTGGAGGAATAGCCACTGACCAGCCTTGTACTTGAAAGAAGGCTTGTTGAACTGGATCTCAACCACGTCGTAAGGATGGCGGACAACTCGGGTGATCTTGGTCTCACGTCGAGCACGAACCTCACGCCACAGACGCTCGAGAAGGTAGAAACCACCGGTCCAGAGCTCCCATCGCCATCCAAGATAACCAATACAATGCTCCCAAAACTCGTCACCCGCAAATGGTGAGATAGCCTCAGGTGTGTCACGCACGAAACATCCAACGGTGTGGGTGTAAAGACCGAGGAAGAACGGGATGAAGAGGTGGTGGGTGTACCAAAACGTCTCGAATGACTGCTGACGGATGCGAGCGTGAGCAGTTGTATACATCAGCAACATGCAGAGAAGCATGACATGACCAGTGATTCCACCAGGCTGAGCATAATGAATCTGAAGAGCCAGGACAGGTCGGATCTGAGTCAACTCGACGTTATAGAAGTTGACATAGTGAGCGCCTGTGTGAAGGCAGGTGAAGAGGAGGATGGAGTAGGCAAGTTGGCGATGCATCCAGAGATTCTCGTCGAGTGGAATGAATCGAATCTTGGGTCGAACCCAGCGCATGATGGTTCGGCATACGGGGAGCAGGATAAGCATACAGTCGACGCTGAGAACTAGACCAGCACCTCGTGAGATCCATACTGAGAATTTGAGGGTGTTGAGACCTGCCAGTCTGGCATCTGCGGCTTGCTTCCACCTATCATTGATATCAGTCAGTTATGAACCATCCATGAGTTTGTTTGCGCATGTTTTATTCTCTCAACTTACCAACCATAGGCAAAGATACCCCAGTGAAAGGTCCAGAAAAGAAAGTGGAAGAAGAGTTTACTAGCAGTAAACTGCTTCTTTATTAATTCGAGGAATCCGATATGTGAACCCATCGTAGTGGTGTGTGTTGAGTGTGTTGATTAAGAAAGAAGAGTCAAGGTCGGCCGGCGACAGGACTAGAGAGGATCTACGCTCGATAAAGAGAGAGTGATATCGAGTTAACTTTCCAAAAACCCTTAAAATAGTAAAACAGAATAAGAGACTGATCCAGCAGCGAGAGGAAGCGAAAGTCGTGGCTGAGAAGCCCGGGGGGGGTTGAGAGAATGTTGGCGAGGACGCTGAGTAACAATAGCGACCCGAGAAAAGAAAGATGAAGAAGGTTCGGATGAGATCGAAGGAAGAGCCAGGTTCATAAAGTGAGAAAAAAATCGAGAGTCGACAGGTTTGGCCAAGAATATCAAGGCTATAGTAGGAACCGTGATCCGAAATCTGATGCGCTGGGGATCTGTTTAAACGGGTACAAGGAGGTATCGAGTTGCCAGATCGGGTACGGAAGATGTGGATGCCGAGATGCTACGAATTCACCAGCGGAAGTTGAAACGTTACAGAGGAGAATCGCAGCGGGTTTCGTGGTTGGGATGAGACAATTGGCGTCGGGGGGGACTCTCTAGGCTCTTTTGGTTGGAGATGGGAGTGTTTCGCGGGGGGCGCCAAGGCTGAGACCGGGGCTGTTTCTTATTGTTACTGCGACGGTCGATATAGCGTCTGAATAAGGAGGTTAAACGTCGCAGAAGAGGTTCAAATTCAGAATATTCAAGATTCATCAACGAATGCAGGACAACAGGGGACTTTGAATACTTTTACTCCAGATCTGCTACCTCCACCACAGATTGCTAGTCTAAGGTAGGTAACTAACTAGTGGTTAAACAACTCACTGTTACCATCATCATCATGGGGACAATATTGATCCCCCGGGCGCCTATTAGAGGCCTGGGCATTCTGTTCTATAGCGTCTGACTGGCCGATTAAATTAGGAACACTGCACCTAATGCCACCGACGGCCCCCGGAACCAGTCACCGACACGAGGACCCTGAAGAGGCGCCTGGGGTTCGAGTCTCTGGGCGCTTAAAATCTCGAGATGCAACCAACGACTGGCTTGTGCCAACCACTTGTAATGCACTGTGACGGCGCTAGTCTGGGACTAATCGATCCAAGTGCACATTCTTAATTCTTGGCCCTTGTCTCGCACGATTGTTTCTGATCCTCTACTCACTATGACGACCGAGTTTTCGGGAATCAGCAGGTTAGTTAGTTAGGTAGCTAGTGATCGCGGCTCACACAAGGTGACGCTATGTAACTATCAACCAACAGAGTTTCTAACCAACCAACATTCGATTAACGAATGCACGGCTAGATCTCGTCACGGTTCTCAGCTGTACCAAATCCCAAGAAATCGAACGACTGTCATCTGATGTCCTCTACTCGTCCACAATGCGCATCTCCTCAGGTTCATCGGATGAGTTTCGAAATAAAAAGCCAAGATTTCTGCTATTGTCGCAGATTGCTTAGCGGGTGTAGTGCAGCACCCAAGCAGACCGCTCATCACTTTCACATCGCACAAAGACTTGGTTGTCACTCCAACCGCCATCACAAAAAACCATTTGCTATCACCTCTTGAAGAACGAGAGATCTTTGTATCGTGCGACAGTCTTGTTGAGCAATTGCCTTGTTGGTGTTAGTAGCGCCGATTAGGTGTATCGAAGCAGAAACACTCACGATTTAGACTACTGTCATCTTCAAACATCTCCATTGCATAGGGGGTTAATAATCACAAATGCCCGATTTGTCTACTTCCAAAACACCACACTCCGATATAGTGCGACATGGCTGTCTTTGTCATCCTCTGTCCCGGAGTCGACGCCGTATCCGTGCCGGAGAAGTGGGGCCGATGCCACAAGAGAACCAAGGCTAAATACCTGCCGCCAGCAACCAACCACCAACCTTCTAGGTATAATCCGGTAATAAGGCCAAACTAATGCCCGAATGACAGCCACAGGCACATGTCTAGTGGCTCCAGAGCTGAATCGTCAGTATGAATTCATCACTGCAACGGACGGAGCATCACGTCCTTTTCATGTCTTGTGTGGTGCAGGCGCACACCAAAACCTGCTTTTAAGGCATGGTGAAACTCATAAAATTGGCCAACACGGCTCAAGATAAACATTGAGTGTTATATTGGTAACCCTATTTCAATTCAATGACAAGATTCTGGCCTCTGGCGATCTCGATACCCCACCAGTTACCAGGACACGCTTGGTTCAAGCTCCCCGCAAGCTGACGTGTTGGTGTAATGCCAAGAGCCCAACAGTACGTACGAGTCCTGTTTCTTTGCGAATGTGATGGAGAGCAAGCCAAATAAAGGAGGACAGATTGATCAGAGACACAGACTAATCGAGGCAGAATTAGCGGCCGGTGAATGCATTCGGGCATAAACAGGACACAAGCACACGACATAAATGGAATCGACAGCCAATGCACTAACTTCAGCTAACGCCTCTTAGGCTGTGGCACAGGTTCTCTCTAAGCGTCAACATCGTCAAGCCCAAGTTAAGACCAAGCTAAGATTTTCACTACCAAGCATTGACTCGCCAAGCTTCAAAGTAACCACAAATACTTGCTTGAGCGAGTGAGCGAGCGATCGTGGATCTATTTGTTTTCATTCTTGTGTATATTAGTACGTACAAATGGTTCCGCCAAGAAGGAAAGCTCGGCATATCATCCATGCCTGCTAGCTTATGACGTAGTAACTTACCACCTTCCATCGCACCTTCCTTCAACTTTGACAGCAACCTTCGAACTACCTGCCTCCCTTAATTCTTGTCATTCTTCTCCTTGTTCCATAATTTTCTTGGTCTTTTCATCTTCTCCGTGAAACTTATCAACTAAGCTTTTTCTCCCGCATCTCCAAGACTCTGAACAATCCCAAGTTCCTTGCCAATTGTATATCACCGATCTGTCACTACCTTAAAAAGACTGCTCCAAGCTTACCCGCGACTCGCCATGTCTGGAAGAGACGACGCGGAGGAGCACCGTCGCTATACAGCTCCATATAGCGCCAGGCATCCTATTCCAACCATCTCCAAATATCGAGAAGAGAGAGCTGCGCGTCAAGATGCCGCAGTTGGAAAACCTGACCCGTCAGAGGCTGCGGGCTCAAATGATTATCAGTTTCAGCAAAAGTCTAGAGAGGATGATGGGCCCCACCTAGAATCAGTCGAGGATGAAAAGAATGATGACAGTAGAAAGGACGAGAACGAAGAGACAGGCAATGGGGAAGAAATGACAGACACTTCACAAGTTGGTCCCCAATCATCAGATCCAAAACAACGGAGGAAAGAAATCAAGAAGAGCAAGAGAGAAAGAGCCGAGCGAGAAGTTACGGACCCCGTTACTCATCTTCCTGTCACTATACACGATTTCACAGACGAAGCCCTTAAAGAGATAGACACTAATGAGCCCCCCTTTGGCACAACACAACGCACAGCGACAGGGTCGGAAAACAAGAACAAGACAGACGAGCAGCTTCGCGATGAGCATCGAGATATTCAACAAAGTCATGATGCTATGGGTGATTTATTTCCACCACCCGATTTCGATGCTCTGCGCCTTGAGCTGTCATCCATCAGCAAACGTGGTGTCACATTCGGGCTTGCCGGCGTGGCTACTATCGTGGCCGGCGCATTTGCTGTCGAAAGGCTCCTCCGAGAGCTTGTTCTCCAGGGAGGCAAAACTAAATCCTCATTATTAGTTGGCGCTTCACTCTGGTTGATCCTGACCGCAGCCACTATGGGAGCTGTATGGTTTCTCGTGGTATCAGTTCGAGAATGGATGTCCAAAAAAGTCAGCAATATTTTTGAAGATGAGGTCTGGGATGCTCATCGACGAGGTGTGGTAAAAGCATCCAAGAAGAACGATACTGAGACTACGGTCTGGCTCAACTCTCTGATCGGTTCTGTTTGGCCTCTCATCAACCCCGATCTATTTGCCAGCCTTGCAGACACCCTGGAGGATGTCATGCAAGCTTCGCTTCCCAGGTTGATTCGAATGGTCAGTGTGGAGGATATCGGCCAGGGAAGTGAATCTCTGCGGATTCTTGGGATAAGATGGCTGCCTACTGGAGCCGCAGCTCGGGCAGTCGATGAAGAAGGACAGCTCATGACCAAGAAACAAAGCGAGAATGACACTGAGGAGAAGGATGGCGAGAATAGTGATAGCAGTGCCATGATCCAGGACGGAATGGAGGCTGAGGAAGGAGACTTTATTAACCTCGAGGTTGCATTTGCCTACCGCACTCGGTCTTCATCCAAGTCTCTCAAGGAGAGAACCAAAGATATGCATCTGTACCTTGCATTTTACCTACCTGGAAACCTCAAGATACCTGTATGGGTCGATCTCCAAGGTATGATTGGTACCATGCGCATGCGCCTTCAGCTTACCCCTGATCCTCCTTTTTTCTCTCTTTGCACGCTCACCTTCCTTGGACAGCCAAGGGTTAACCTGAGCTGCGTGCCTTTGAGTAAACATGCTATCAACATCATGGACGTGCCATTCATCAGCAACTTCGTTCAGTCCGCCGTTGATGCCGCCATGGCTGAATACGTTGCCCCCAAAAGCCTTACCCTGGACTTGAAGGACATGCTTGCCGGTGATGATTTCAAGAAGGATACCAACGCTGTTGGCGTTCTGGTTGTCAACATCAAGCGCGGCTACGACTTCAAGATGGGTGATTCCGGCATTCCACTTATCAAAGAAGGAAGCTCAGACGGGTACGTCTCGGTCGGCTGGGCCAAATTTGGTAAAGTGATGTGGACGACACGAGTACTGGAGAATGAGATGGAGCCTGTTTGGGATGAAACTTGTTTTGTTCTCGTGACACCACAGGAGCTTAATATCGACGAGCGACTTCGCGTTCAGCTGTGGGACTCCGATAGGTTGACGGCGGACGACGACCTCGGACGTATTGAAATTCCCATCAAGGAACTGATGAGGGACGATAAATCTAATGGGAAAATGTCACATCGGAAAGATGGCTTCAGAGCCCTGAAATCAGGTGATGGTATGCCTGGAAAGCTGGAGTGGAGCGTTGGATACTTCTCCAAGACCAGAATCCAACAGTGTCAGTTTGAGAAGCAGACTCATGACCCTGAAATCCGTACTATGGATCAGCTTAAGGAGAAGGTCAGAGAGTCAAGTGAACGTAAGCTTCGCGAGACCATGTTCAAGGAAGGCAAGAAGGAGCGAGACGCCAACGAGCTTGAGCAACAGACAGCTCAGGAGCTCAAGGCTGAGCAGGATGCCATGATCATTTCTGCACCCCCGCCCGACGGCTACCCTAGTGGTCTATTCAGCATCCAAGTGCATAACATCACTGGTCTTGAGCTGGAGCGACTCAATAAGCGCAAGGCCGAAAACGACGCTGAGGCGACCGACGAAGAGGACTCGGGTGATGGTCTCCCAAGTGCATATTGTACTATCATCCTTAATCACCGAAAGGTATTTAAGACGAGAACAAAACCTCAAAACTCGAAACCGTTCTATAACGCTGGCTGCGAGAGATTCATCCGCGACTGGCGTGAAGCAGAAGTCTTTGTCACGGTCCGGGATGCTCGACTGAAGGAGGATGACCCCTTGCTTGGCATCATCCACCTGCCTCTCGGAGAAATCTTCCGTGAACGTTCGCAAGTCATGGGGTTTTGGCCCCTGTCAGGAGGCATTGGCTATGGACGAGTCCGTATCTCAATGGTCTTCCGAAGTGTTCAACTCCAAGCACCACGAAGTCTCCTAGGATGGCAGTATGGCACAATCGAGGTCCAGCCCGCTGTCACCGTGGTAGACTGTCCCAAGGAACTTCGTTCATCGAAGCTCAAGTTCCGGACCAGTATCAGTAGTGCAAAGATGTATACTGAGGATGGTGCCGATCAAGGAACAGTGACTTGGAAATCGAAACGAGGTAGATCACTTGCTCTGGCGGTTGCTAAGAGATACAGCAGTTGCATGTCAATCGCTTTCCGGGAGAAGGGATTCTTTGGAGACGGTACGACTGCATTTGCTGTCCTTTGGCTTAAAGACATTGCCGACGAAGAAGAAACAGAGTTGGAACTACCCATTTGGAAAGGCGATTTCCAGCGTGCTACAGCTTGCTGTTTAGAGGAGTGTGGTGAACGTCTGGGCACTATCAAACTCAAGCTCACATTCTGGTCCGGTTTGGTAAGCATTCTACTAGCACCTATAATAATTTATGGCAGGCTTTATCAGTTGCTAACGTCCTTCCAGGGAAGTGCCCATTCTCGCTGGGCGAGCCGAGACGAACATCTTCAAAATGTTGTGGAAGTGATCGAAACTGCTCGCGACAACCTTGAAGTCGGCCACCAAGAAAGAGAAGCCGGTATTGTTGAGTCTGATGATTCTGATGACGAGGGCTGCAGCCAGCGTGTCCGCCGTGCAGGCTCTATAGGCAGCAACTCGGACTCCAGTTCCAGTTCCTCAGATACAGAAGACGAAGACGGCCAGGTTTCCAGTGTCCCAGATGGGAGCGCAGATCACAAACAGGGTCCTATAGACCAGCTCAGGGACTACCGCCGTCGAGACAAACGCCTGCATCGCCAACATCGGGGTCTAATGCAATGGAAGGTAAGCTCCTAATACCCTTGTATGAGTCGCACGTGGCTTTCAAATTTGTTTTCTATTTCTGCCCTCCCGCTTTTAGAGGGCGTGCCATAAGTAAGACTAGAACTAACAGATGGGCCTAGATCCCGCGAACGGCCAAGTGGATCAAGAATAAGATGTATCGAGTTGGGGACAAAGCTTCCGGTGTCTTTGACCACTCGTCTAAGCAGCCGGGAATCGAGACCGAGGTCTAGATCAAGCCACGATCTTAGAGCGTGACATGTCGAGATGCCCGAAAATCGTATCACGTATCTGGCATCAATCGATTGTATGCACTGTCAATTTCGTGCATGAATCTTACGGCTTTGACGATAATTATTGAACAGTAATCTCTTTGGCATTATTAAAAGTTTGAACATAGCAAGCGAGGCGTAATTGTATGGGCCACTTGGACTGAATATGTATCTTGGTCCAGCTTCAAATAATTGAAATAGTCAATATTAAAGAGTCAAAAAAGGTATCATCGATCCATCCCATCATTCATTCATGTTCCTGCTGTTTCGTACGTAACAAAAAACTTAATCCTTTCAACTATTTATCTTCCCAGTCCATAATCCATAGATGTGTATTTTTGCCAAAGCATGTACAGGCAATCAGAAAGGTCCTCCCGTTTTTCTTTTTGCCAGAATGCTGGAACCCGTCCGTCTATAGATGATAAAAGACAAAACACGCAACAATAGGAGCACAAAAATTCAGAACATCATGGCCTGAGTGTGTTCTCCACTGATTCTTCTGCTCGCTAGATGTGAGCGGTATCCCGTTTCAACGCCATTTCCACCGTGTGTAATGCAATCAATGCCTGCATGCTTTTGTTGCCAATGCTGTAGCCGAAAGAAGAGTTTAAAAATGAATCCGCGCTTATCGGAGAGGGGGTTCTGTGAGTGATTGTGGGTATTGTTTCCCACTGTGGGCGAGGTTAGATCGGCGATCCAGCAATAACATGTTTCAATAGTTTCGGTCGCGATGAACCGATCGGTTGTTGGTTCCAGGGCCCGGCCGATAGTTTTATTAGTTTATCGACGTGTCGTCGACTGATTCTCGCTCTTCAACCTGTTGACGTTCTCTTCGGTCAACGAATCTCCGGTCTGTAGTTCGTGGTATGAGTTCCTCCGATAGCTTGACGACCCCCCTGCAGCGTCGATGAGTTTTGTCTCTTGTAGCCTGTTAGACCATTCAGTCTCTCCTTCTGGTCGTCGGACCTGCACTGCCAACCCGGTAGAATCAAAGGGTGACGGCTCGTTCTGGTATCCGTTGGTGGTCAACGGCCGAGGTGTGATGGGGCTGCCATTGATCTCCTCAGATGTTTGCGGCATGTCATTGTCATCGATGCCAATGTTCGGAATATCAGCATTGTCGCAGTGCTCGCTCATCTCTGAACAGTCTGAGGCAGTAGGGTCTGGTGTCGCCGATGTCCGACGTCGAGAGTGGCACCATCGTAAAAGCATCTTCTCCAAGATAACACCTCGAACTGGCTTGGCGAGATAATCATCCATCCCAGCTTTGGTGCATTTTTCACGATCACCCTGGATAGCCGATGCCGTCATGGCCACAATCGGCACATCTTGAACCAAAGGCTTGTAAGGCATGTGATGTCTTAGAAGATGAGTGCACTTGTAGCCATCGATGATGGGCATCTGTACATCCATGAGGATGATATCTGGCTTCTGTTTGATACCTTTTTGAACACCAGCAAGGTACTCCAGGGCTTCCTTGCCGTTCCAAGCAGCCGTCACTTGGAAACCGAGTTTGCCAATGGTTTTCGTAGCAATCTTCTGGTTGATAGGACTTGGGCTGGTTAGCTTGATAGTGTCTTCCAGAGTCATCTTGATACTTACTTATCTTCCACCACCAAAACGTGGATCTTAGCTCTTTCTGATGCGGGAAGTTCTTGGTCTGGGCTTGACGTCGATGATATGCCGAAGCGAGTCCGACGTGATCCCGTATTGTTGGCCTGCATTCCGTCGAAGGGCGGAGGGGTGCCAACAATCTGGTCGTATTCTGAACTGTTGCAAGACAGGCTAAGTTCAGACTGAAGCCGGTCAGGGATGGCACCAGCATTAGCGAGGCCAGCCTCAGCCGGGCCGCTTGGTTTATTGAAAGGGATCCAGAAGGTTGCTCGAGTTCCAACGCCAACATTCGATTCGAGCGAGATACGGCCATGCATGAGGTCGAGTAAGTTCTTACAGATGGTCAAACCTAGCCCAGTACCACCAAACCGTCGGGCGGTTGAGGCATCACCTTGGCTAAAAGGCTGAAAAAGCTTCTTGCGAACATCGTCCTGAATACCAATTCCCGAATCTTCAACCGAAAATCGAACCTCGATAGACTCCGAGGTCTCTTTCTCTGCCGTAACTGAAAATCTGACGTATCCTTGATTGGTGAATTTAATGCTGTTGGTAAGAAGATTGGTCAGGATCTGCCGCACACGTCCAGGGTCACCAATGACCACCAAATCGTTTTCGATGCCATCTCCGATATCTGATTGAAAATCGAGGTTCTTTCGTTCAACAGCAAACTGAAGCATTCTCCCCACTTCCTTAACTATATGAGATAAGGAGAATTGTACCTCTTCGATATCCAACCGCCCAGACTCCACCTTCGAGAAGTCTAGAATGTCATTGATAACGGTCAACAGAGATGTTGCCGAGCTCTGAATGTTTTCGACATATTCTTGTTGCTCTGCGTCCAATTGCATTCCGCTAAGTAATTCGGCCATCCCTAACACACCAGTGATGGGTGTTCGGATTTCGTGAGACATATTGGCGAGAAATTGACTCTTGAGTCTATTGGCCTCCTTGGCAGCTGCTTCGTTCGCCATCGCCCTTCGCTTTTCTTTGGACTGCTTCTCCAGCGCTTCCTCGCGGACTTTCAGTTCGGTAACGTCCATGATTACACCAATGACCCCTTCGATATACGTATCGTTCTTCGCACCTCCTTCTTGTGGCCTTTTGCCAAACATGGGAAGGAAACGAGTTCGGTACCAACGATCGTCTACTTTAGGTTAGCAAAGCTTGTCGAGATCAAGTTTGGTGCCTATCCTTACCAATGCCGTGTTCCTTGAGGTCTTCGGTAGCTTTTCCGTCAAGCAGTAACTCTATAGGTTCAAGGAATTCAGGGCGTTCTCCGTCTGCCAGTTGCGCTGTCAAGCGATTGAAGACAGTATACATATTCTCTCCAATGAACCACCTCGTTCCATCATGGTTCTCCTCGTGAGTGTTGTTCCAGATCAATGCGCCTTCGAGCATTGTAACCCTTCGTTTGGGGTCAACCGTAAAAATGGTAACATGAGAGTGGGCAATGACGCTAAGAAGTTGTTGTCGTGTGCGTTTCGCGCTCATCTTGGTTTGGATACTTTCGTGGACATCGGTACAGGTTCCTGTGAAACGGATGGTCAGTCCCGAGATTTCAACTTAATCGATCAAAACTTACCAAACCACTTCTCGACTTCCCCGGTTTCTTTGTTACGCTGAGGCAGTGCCCGGCCGAGATACCAACGCCAGTTACCATCTTTACTCTGGCACCGGTATTCCGTCACGTAACTATCGCCCGTATTCAATGAGTGTTGCCATCTCCGGTGTGCTTCAGGAAGATCATCGGGGTGAAAAGCGTTCACCCATGACTTGCCAAGACTGTTCTCTGGAGTGAGCCCTGTGTAGGTGTAAAAGCGAGTATTCCAGAAGTCGACCATGCCATCAGGCGTTGCTGTCCATACCAGTTGAGGCATTGTGTCGCAAATGAGCTTGAAACGCTCTTCATCCCGCTCTTTTATTTGTGTGATCTCTTCTGTCATGACAGTAACGTCCCGTCCAGTAACTACACCGGCGAGAAACTCGCCAGTGGAATCGTCCCGAATAGCCTCACCAAGGACATCGTAAATCCGCTTATTTCTGTTTTCGTCATACATGCCAACACGGAATCCGCTGAAGGGCTTCTCCGTCTTGAGCAACTTGCAAATAGGCATGTCTTCAACCGCAAAGCGCTCCGAGAAGTCCTCAGTGTAAATGTGCCAATACCGCATGAGATCAAAGCCATTAAGAGATGTATCGAGCGGGGCTTCTTTCTCAAAGAGTTTCCGAGCAGCCGTGTTGGGAAAGGTGACACTACCATCTTTCCACATTGCTAAAATGGGCATTTGGGTATTGTTGAGCAGTGCATCTTTCATCAACAGCATTTTTTGCAGAAGAGAAGGCGTACTTGAATGGGTTGCGGCAGAAGGGGGCCCCATTGGTGGGAAAGGGCTAGATGACATAGTGACAATTCCTGGGCTATGAAATGATGGTGAATTCGAATCTCGACTTGACGCAACCGAGGACGGGTTTGAATGAGCAATGGATTTGCGCTCGGCAGCTTCGAGGATACTCGGTCTCGCAATGGGTCGTTTCGTGCTATGAAGAGTGGATGACGGGGATTCCGTGCTGGTAAAGGTGAGTGTGAAGAACGTCTGATGATCTTCGAGTTCCCATATTGTAATAATCATCTTAGCATATACCTGACAATCCGATTCTTTAGGGTTATAGCGGCCATCAAACGCTGTCTTGTTGCCATTTTTGCGGGTGATAACAACTTCCACGATGGAGTCTTGCGTTTTACGCGCGGGTGGGCTTGGTGCCCTCTCGGGGAGAGGCATTGTGCTTGCGGTTGGCGTCTCATCGCCGCCAGACTGTGATGATCGTCGTGGATCCCTTGCTGCAACTCGCACGCCCATTTCATCCACCTGAGAATCGAGGAAAGCCTCCCACGTTGCCCACACAGGCTGTCCATCCTGGAGGATATCAACACCGACTTGAGACAAGGTCTGGCCGCGAAGGCTTTCGATAGTCGGCAGAGTATCCTCTTCATCCGAATCTTCCGTAATGAGTCCTAGCATTCGGCCCATTGCTTCGTTGGCCAGGACGACGGTCTTGAGATTATTAAGAACGAGGGTTGGTACCGGCAAGTACTGCATTGCAGAGAATGCAAGCTGGCCAGGAGATATACTAGGCATGGCTAGGCGAAAGGGGCTTTGCGAAGGTGAGCGCGAAGCATCTCCCAAATCCCTGAGGAAACGTCCCCCGGCAAATGGTCGTGGGGTGGCATCATGGCCCTTGATATCATTGACCAAGTCGAAAGTGGCTCTCGGTCGCACATTGTCAAATGTGGTCGGAACAGGAGCTTGGATTTGATTTTGATGTGATTCGGAGCAAGCCAAGGGAAAGCCGGTGTCGTGCACAGCTGCTGCGGGCCTAATAGCTCGAGTTTGGCTGCTCTCACGAGGTTGTTCGGGAGGGCTCATATCGGTGCTGCGTTATAAGTCATGGAGAGTGAACGCCGTTCCGTGCGAGTTGAGTATTAAAGGATAAACAAATGATGAGGAGCCGAACAACAGAATGGCAAGGGAGAGTAAATATTCAGAGTTGCAAGTTGTGAATGCACTGGTCGTAGGCGAAGGAAGCGATGGCCGGGGCGTCAGCGGTCTCGACCTTGAGACAAGGTCCAAAAGAAAGCAATCAGTGGAGTTGATCTACTTCGAATCGACAAGTGACCAGCGACGGGGAATTGGCATGGCGCAGAGAGGGAAAAGTGCCGTAAAGGTCAGGCAATCCGTGGCTCAAGTCTAGCTAGTCTTGGGACGGCGTCGACGGAGGCGGGATTAGACTTTGAAGGGCGTGTTAAGACGGTTTACTCGTTTGGGTCAGGAACGGGAGGGAGGTTAATGGTAGGGCGAGTTACGAGAAGTTGATGTCTTTGTAAACAAAACAAGTATGATATACCACGTTTTGGTGTGCCTGAACCGGGAAGCCAGTGGACGAACGAGACAGCTCAGCTGAGATGGCAATGTAAACCGTAAAGCTGGAATAGAGATGACAGCTTTAGCAGGATGAGCTGGAAGCCCAGGCTTGAGGTGGAGAAGACCGGCCTTCTACAACAAAAGTCAAGGTTGAATCAGATGTTGGTGTAAGAGAAGATACAGGCAGAGGAAGGGAAAATAAAACATTCGAGGTTTTTCTTGTGCAACAGCGTTGAAAGGAATAGGTATTGATTTTCACTCCAAGCCGCGAAGGAAAGCAGTCGACACCCAAGGACAGGAAGGACCCTGAATTGACACACCTCCCGTCACCTTCCTCCTGTGCCGGGGTACGTGATAGGATAGGCAAGAGCTGGTGCCACCACCAACACAATGAGCGAGCGAGCGAGCGAGGGACAAGCGGGCGGGGTCTCACAACCTTCAGCAGTGGAGGGTTCTTACGGGGGTCTAAAGCCCTGTTGGTAGTCGCTTAGGTCCCCTCTCAGCGCCTCACAGAGGGTCTGGGGGGCAAGGCGTGCGGATCCTCTCCACTGAGAGGTGCTGTAGAGTGGGGCGGTTGAAGCCGGCTGCTCACCTAAGAGAGCGCCGCGGCGTTGTCCAGGGTCGGGATCGCCTCCACAGCCGGGCCCACTTCACCCTCCCTTGTTCTTGAAATGCCGATCGAGCATGAGAATGGCATGGCATGCATGGCTCCAGTCGCAAGCCCTGATTTCTGCGGTGAACAGTTCTTCAACGAAAGACCTTGTCTCGAAATGGGCACAGACTCGATCGCTGAAGATTCATCGTGAACCTCGGAAACGCACAATAACATGCGATCCCGATGCCGCAATGTCAAAATCGATCATCACATCTAAGAGAGCCCAGAATCGTAAACTAGGTCGCTTTAGCTCTGGCGTGTCAGTATACTGTAGAGCTGCTCCTGCTCGCCAACATGGGAGACCCCGGCTAGTCTGTTACATCTTGAGGTTAAGGAAGCACAGTACTGGACAGTACAACAAGCACAACAAGTCCAACTGAATACAAAGACCAACAGCCCAGCCTTATGCAGAGACGGAGCCGAATCGGACAAGATAACCTTACCGTAGCCGATTGCGGTCACGGTTGCACAAAACTCGATGCTATGCGAGCACGTTTCTTCGATCGATCAACAAGCTTCAAACATGTGCCCGAAGACCAATTCAGTCAAGAGAATAAGGCGGCCTAATCTACAGTAAGTACAAGGGCCATCCCGTGGGAATGGTAGCCTCGATCCCCGCAACCACAGGCAGGGCAGGGCAGAAACAGAAACAGACCAGAGTTGATGAAGGTGACGGAAGTCTGTTGATCCGTGTCATCCGCCCGACTTTGGGGCTGCGGAACCACGAGAGTTACCTTTCCACATCGGCCTCCTCCTCTGGAACCCTGACCTCAGATTGGCCATATTGGACATTTTAAACATGATCCTGATCATCATCATGAGGATTTTTGAATTGACCGTTGCAACATAGCGTCTAACCAACGCCCTCCTCCGCAGCCATCCAATTCATTCGCAGACCTACCTACCCTATCACGGGACGAGTTGTTTGTCATTTGCCCACCATCAAAAGCGGGAGCTCCTCGACGCTAGAGATTCCATAATCTCGGCACAATCAATCAATACCTTACCGGTACCCAATGAGACTATTTTCGATCAGACTCAAAACATTGAATCCTTCAAGGCATCACCGCCTCGTCAGTACATATGTTTGCTGTCAACTGATTTGAACAATATGGCATATGGGTCCCTGGCGCACAACGCTTTTGTTACAGTATGTACAACACTATCTCGCCTGATGTGGTTACATTTGCACTCGCATCTCCATCCACGCTGATGCTGGCTTTGGACGAGTTTCCCCACTTCCAAGGGATGGATGTGCTGCACGACACAGGAGATCGCGGGAACCGACGAATGAGGTGTTGCGGCCTTTCAGGCACCACGCAGACACTTTCACTTTTTGCATTTCAATGTTGGGGACACAAAGATGGTGACTATAAAACCGAGTCGTTCCGATTCCAACGGGTTTATAATTACTCATCAAGTTTCACTGCTTGTCCTTGATCAGCTAGCCGTTGAGGGCAACAAATGTGCCTGGTTTAGCAACTGGGCTGGAATCTACTCTGCCAGCTGGCAGCTAATAAAGCGGTTGTGTTACGATGAAATGCACAATTATCCTCCCACAGATGCATTCCGGACAGTTAGCTGCATACTGCCGCCGTCTATTTGTGGTTGTATCGAGTGGTCTGGCCTTGAGTCGATCGGCATCTAGACCTTATGGCCAAGCCCAGAATTGATTCCAGCATGAAAAACTCCGGTGTCATTTGCACATCCGCATTTCAAATCACCAACTTCCATTCACGCAGGAAGATGCAAACACATCAATCTCTTGGCATGCCAACTAAACCCAAGCAGGAACCGCAAAGGCATCTCGCAGATGCATCCTATAGCATTTTCATGCAGGATACCTGACAGTTACTTGCTGCACCCTTCTGCTTGGCTGTTCCTCATCAGCCGCTTCAAGCGTAAGCACTTCTTTTTCCTCCATCTTTTGTTGTTTCACCCGAATGCCTCTGTCCCCAACCCGCCCGGTTTCTGCTAGGGTCTAATTGTTACAAGCTCCGATGGCGTCCAAGCCCGCCTTGCAGATCATCTCCAGTTCCAATCGGCGCCTTTCCGGATTCTGCAAAGTCTCATTAATATCATCTTTTTTTCTCTTGGGAATCTCAATACGATCTTGGTTGACCTGGCCCCTGCGTCTTGGCCTCGCTCCAGAGGAAAAAAAAACCCGCACTTGATATAGCTTGAGACTGTCGCAGACTTAATCCTTAAAGACCAAGACCCAGCGTCTATGAAGTCATTATTGATCGACAACCAAGACACGAGAAACAAGGGTTCAAGACTTTGATTCGCTCTGGTTCGTATTTTTGACCAACCGCTGCGCAATTCTCAAACTAACTATCGTGAATTGTCCTTGATTTTCCCACATGTCGAACAAGTCCACCACTGCTTTTCCATCACCGTCCCACAAAAACTACATTCCCACATCTGCGGTCCCGACGATGCAGCCTCTTGACCTGTGACTCTTGGCCTTGAATTCCGCGATGTTGTGGCAGACTTCTGCCGATCTCGTGGCGGACTCGAAGTCGTCAAGTCAATAACAGCAGGTTGCGATACTGGCGATCTGGATCGGCGGTTGTTCTTAACCTGTTGTGACCTTGGACTCATCTCGGACCGCTCCATCCCACAGGCGTCACAACATAGATAGTTAGCAGGATTGTGCAGAGTACAAGTGCTGCATGTCCAGCCTGGAGGCTCTCTAGACCTCTCCGAACTACCACCAGGTACCCTATGCGGGATTACTGATCCGCCTCCATTTCCAGTTGGGTTGTCCGCCGTGGGAGCGATGTAAGAGTTGCCGTATTCGACAGATTTGTCTTCTTGCACTAGTTCCCACAGGGCTTGAGCTATGGCTGCATCATTAGCCTCGTCTTCTTCGGCCTGTGTTCGAAAACCGTTCTTTGTGGCATTGTCTGAAATGTTGCGAATTTGAGTTTCGCTGAGGTTATCTGTACCGCAACCCTTGAGGATCCTGCTCCGCCGCTCGGCAGCATCCGCAATTACTCTCCGAATATCTTCACCTGGCCGAGGAGCAGAGCCCCCTAGACGTTTGCCTGATCCAGTACCGGGGCGAGCTCGTCGCTTCTCTGCAGCCTCTCGTGCCACTCGACGAGCTTCAAGGGGTGGTATTCTTGAGCCTCCAAGACGCCGCCCCTCTGAGAGGAAGCCTTCTCCAGTGTACCCTTTAAGAACCAGACCCTCGTGCTCATCTCTGAGCTGATCCCAAAGAGCATGAAACTTGGCATCGTGAGGGCCATGGACTATGTGCGACAACTCGTGTAGCATTGTATCGACAACACTTTCGATAGGCATAAACTGGTTTTTATCCCCAGCATGTCGCAAACGAAGACATATCTTGGCTCCTCGGTTGATATTAAGACCTATAAACTACATTTAATATGGTCGATGACCCGGAGAAGTTCATCTGGGGCCTACCTAAAAGATTATGTTGTTCAGGATAGAACTCTGCCAACTCTCGGACTTTCCAGTTGCGCGCTCGCATTATAGGCTTCACAAGGGAAGCTACTTTCTTCAAGGTCTGCAGGGCATCGTTCGCTCTGGGAAGCTTGGCCAAGTGGCTATAAGACAACACGAGTGCATCGTGTTCGGGCATGATGATGTCGTGCTTTTGCAGGGTAAGTTGTGGTGGTTTCACGATCGATGCAGGTGTTTCAGTGCGATAGAGATGGAAGAAATGACTTCATGAGCTAGGTATCATCTAGAATGCAATCTTGATGTAATACAAAAGGATTCATCATATTCAGGAAGTAAATATTTTGCAGAAACCGCTGGAGGTCAATAGGCCACGTAAAGTCTAGGTGCCTTGGGCTTTATTGCCCCTGGGGCAAGTGATTGCATGAGACTTGAACAATTCGCAGTTACAGACGCTGACGCAAGTCGCCTAGAAATTTCCGAGCTTCACTGACGTGACTGACTAATCATCACCACTTACATTCTTACGGCCGGGCATCGTTCTTGAAGATCCTCACAATGATACACCGATATCGGTGGAGCTTTAATACCACTAACAAGATTTCTATCAAGATGGAGAGGCGTTTCATTTTGACGTTTCCCCATGCTACAGTTACCATCAGTCATAGCTCATGGTTCACCACTATTCAGGCTTCCGGGCTACGCCTCTGAGCCTCACATAATGTATCGTTTCCCCACCAGAAGGATTACGGCAGACCTCCCTCAGCACCCCCACGCATTCCTGCACAGCTTCCTCCCTCTCCTTCTCATCTAAGATGGCATCTAAGAACTGACTTGCCATGAGTCTAATCCAACCCTCAACACCGCCTTTGTCAGTTGGTGTTGGCCGCCACTCCCGCTCAGCCCGTTCAACAACGAAGCCTGCGTCTTGCAGCGCCTTTGTGACCCATGCTTCGTCAGGGAAGAACCATGGATCAGCTGCAAGAGCGGCTTCCATACCAATGCGGCGACCAACAGCACTAAGAGCAGCAGTTCGCATTTCAGAAACGTTACCGAAACCGCCCATCTCGAAGACGAATGAACCACCAGGGGCCAGTGAAGCGTAGACACCCTTGAAGAATTGAGCACGAGTATCTTCTGGGCGGAGAATCCAGTGCATAGCTGCATTGGAAAATACCTTGGTAAAAGCTCCTTTTTGTAATTCTGGCTTAGAGACGAGCTGCGTAGCATCCAAGACTACAAATGGTCAGTGAATCAGGGATAAGCAGTTAGGTTGGTTGGCTTACCATCAAAGGTAGCGTTCTGAGAACCTTTGCACAGTTCTCTGGCAGCTTCAATCATGGAAGCCGAGCTATCAACGCCATGCATCGAACCGCTTCCCTGTGCCAAGATCTTTGCGAACTCGGCATTCAAGATGCCGTCTACACGATCAGTCTCAGGTCTATGGTCCAAGTTGAGACTCAAGTACATACCTCCACATCCGATATCAAGTAGGACATCGTCTTTCTGTAAATCAAGCCATTGAACAACTTTTGTTGCTAGCTTGGGGACAAAAGAAGCTGAGTGCTGATAAGCCTGGATTTGGTGTAAGTGTGAAGCTCCCCCAACGACAAAGCATACGCACGTTGGTAGACCATCTATCTTTCTGATCGGCCATCGTTGCGATTGTGAAGAGTGTGAATTATCTGAATGAATCCAAGAGAACGAAACAAGAGGATTTACTGCCTCTTTATACCTGGGTTGCTTACATGGGAATAATCAAGAACGGTGCCTACGGTGCCGGAGCTACCGCCGAGATCGGAGCACTCAAGGTTGGAACCCCAAGAACGTGCATGATAATCGGATATAGAGGTTTAAGGATTGGTGCTGCGTCTTTGCGGACTTGGGCACGGAAATTGTGTCTTTTGTTTCTTATTCGGCGATTATACAAGGTTTTGTTAGAAAATGTGGATTCTGATGCTTACTTGTATCTATACCAGTATAGCATGATCCGAGCTGGACTCGTAAGTCTCATGAGATACTATTTTCCTTCTCCATGTTTGGTACCCCGCGGTGGGGTTACATTGATGGCCTGTCACTTACACGGTTGTGTTTCATTGAGACAAAGGCGTGTCTCGAAAGTAAAACAATGTGCCCTATCAGGTCATGCCTGTGAACCAATGCATACCACGTCGGAGGGCCAAATGAAAAGACCCTGCTCCTGGCGAAGAAAGGTTGTTGGTGGAGGTGTCTCTGAATATGGAGAATGCCAAAATCGGTTATACTGATGGTTTTCTCCATCTTTCTTCTATCCCTATCAGCCAACCTTTTCTCGTCTGATCGTAGTATGAGATACTCTCTGGGAGAGGCAAGAAACTTAGGATCTCTACCGCAAGTAATAAAAAGACTTACGTAAGTTTGGCATATCTTAACGTCAGAAGTCTTCTTTCTCTCCGAGGGCGCCCAATTGCCGATAGTATGGGACTCGCTGTGAGTAGAAACACTGCTATTAGTGATTTGAGTTTTGCGTACCTAGTTCGAGTAATCCTCGGCATGATACGGAAGCGCACCTTGGACCTTGGTGATATACTGACATGCTTCAAGTCTCTTTCATATCGTCACTTGAACAACCAATCACTGTTCACCCCTCAGGCTGTATTGTATTCGTCTGCCACTGTTCATACTCTGGCTGCCACTGTGATGGGTGCGAACAGTCTACGTGCATCTCTAACGCTAGTTAAAATACGTATTTCGTCTTCAAGTTCCATCCAACACAGACAATTTCAGATCTATCCATCTTACAACACCTTGAAATCATCGACGAACTCGATAACCCATTAAATACCAAGCCCCTCGCAGAAAACAAAATAGAGAAAAATAACATAAATCATCGTGTGTCGCGAAGAAGTCGCTTATGCCCCGAATGTTGGGCCACGATCATCCTTGAAATGGAGGCATTGCGGACCTTATATTAACTCAGATCCAAAAGCAGTTCGGAGTAATAGTGATCATTTGATCCAACCTGTCGCATACTTTGTGTCTCACGATCTTGGAGTCGTTCAAGATGTTTGTAGCTCACTAACACCTTAGACTTGTCCGAACGAGAGCTGCTCCAGCAAGGCACCAGTTGGGAGCGGAGAAAGTCCTGAAAGGCGAGCTTTATGAGACAAAAGGTAAATTACGAGAAAATTAAGGAGCCATTGAGTATGCTACCTGCATTCACCTTCATTTTGCTGTTGTGCTTCTCGATCTGTCACATACGACCACAGCTCGTGGAGAATACGGGGTCCCGTCTGCTCCCCCAGAGTCAAGCCGCGAAGCGCCGGATTAGTAGTTGGGTCGGTGACGACCAGCGAATACCTGGTGTTGTATGTTCTTTTGCTTCGCTTATTCGTTATATTTTTGGTGGTTTGAAGCAGTATTGTGGTGGTGGTGAGATTTTGTTGTCTTGCGTCAGTCGCTCATCATTGACAGAAACTCAGAAACAAGAAACCCCCAGAAACAATGATTGAAATAAGAGACAACTTGATACCTTGCCAGACTTCGCTTCCAATCGAATTCAATTCCGTTGTAAATGGTCCAGGCCATGGTTAAGAGCCAGTGGCTACATGTTCTCCAGCGAATCATGTCTTTGTCCTCACATAGCAACTCGCTGCCACTGTCACTGCTACTCATTGTTCAGTGTGCCACTGTTTCTTCAAGTCTCAGCTGTGGACTTTACAGTGTTCGTTGTCCAATAGTTCAGCTCTGTCCTCTCATAGAATGCTAGTTCCCAAACCCTCCCCCTTCCTTACACATGCCCTTCAGGAATCAACCACTTGTCCATACCTGAAACACAGTTGTTATCGCAATACTTCGGAACGAACTCCCGGGAACCACGGAAAATACCACAGAAAATGTGTCAAGAGGTCGTCCAGCAATGCTGCCATTGTGGTGACAACATTGGTATCTATATCAACCCTTGTCACAGCTGGTACGTCGATGCACAAGTGGCTAACCGCGAGCGACGACATATCCCGCCAGCATGGGACTGTGATTTTCGTATGAAACAGTTCCAGCCTATGCTCACAGGCTGTCCCAATAATGACATATGCCTCTCGTGGTTTGGAAACATCCTCCCAGGTTTTGGGAACGCCCGGAATGAGGGTCCCGAGATGAAGTTGGCCCGCGAGTTTGTCGCTCATGAGAAGTTGGAGGAATGGGAGGATCAGTTTGCTCGTGAGTACTTTCAGAAGAAGCCTATTCCTCCTCGCAAGAAGCCCGAGAGTTTTATGTTCTTGATTCGCCAGGATATGATGGGAGACCTTGAATCCGTCACGTCTTTCGACAGTCTCGAGTCTGCAGATACCGATACAGATACAGACTATGGAGAAGGGAGTAATCAACATGGCAATGAAGATAGTTATGATGCTGACAGCGAGAACTCAACTCAAGAAAACGAGGGTTTCAACGATGCCGCCTCCGACGAGACCTCTGAGGTTGACCCCGAAGATATGTTCTACGGCGATGTCATTGACCGTACCCGCGATATGGAACCCAAACCCAGTCGAGCATATCTCGGGCCGGCCGTCTCTATCATGAACTTGTTCTTGTCTATGATGGACCTGGGACGTGATGGCGATTTTGTTGAATAAGAGGAGTTTCTGGGAACGACATTTGGGCGTCCTTTTGAAGGATAGACTTAGGCTTCCCTAGTGGAAGAATGAAGGTACTTACCTGGCATTAGATGTAGAGAATTTGCTGTTTTGGTTATGAGACCATATAGCTTTGTAACTGTAACACAGCAACAAGTTGATACCCCTGATTTCTGCACAGATATCATGGCTTAAGTGAAAGTATTTGTGATGCAAGCTATCTTCCCACTCATGTAAAGTCTGAGTGGCATCCTAAATCAACCATCAACGCTCCTCCTTAGTCGGTAAAATGCAGTCATATTGAAGCAGTATATTGATTAAACACGTCTGTCTATCGAGAAAAACGCCGTTCCATGTGCCAAACCCAACTTTAGGATATTCTTCATCACACTCACGCCGACTTTTTCACCCTCTTGCTCTTCTTCTTCTTCTCGCCAAATGCCTCCTCATACACCTCCGCCGCTGTCTGGCCGCCGGCCTTTCTCTTTTGCTTGGCTGACTTTACACTGACCACGGGATTTGACTTGCCCTGCTTTGTCGCACTCAGTACCTGTTTTTCCGCCTCTTCCCAAGCAGGAGTATCTCCCTCAATCTCATATCTATTTTTTGTTAGCAGATGTCCTTGCATGTGTATCTCAGTGAAGCTTACTGGTCAAGGGGTAAAGAGTCAATGAGCTCTCTTTGCTTCTTCTTGAGCTCCCTCATCGCTTCGTCACCACCCTCCTCAAGTTCGTCGTCCAATGTTGTAGCCAGAGGAACGTAACGCTCATCGACGATCTCATCGTCGTGTGCGCCACTAGCATTCTCGCGACTCACACCAAGACGTTCAACCTTGGGAAGTTCCGCACCCACAGCTTCGGAGACGAGACCGGCGAAGTGTTTAGTAACCTTTCGCATCATCTTAATGAACATGGCAAGGGCTTGAGAGGTGGACATATTGATCTCCTGGGCAACCACATCGATATCTTTGCGCTGCAGACCAAGAGCCAGCATGACGGCCTGCTGGACTCCTGATAAGGTAACATCTCCCTTGATGCGTCCTGTAAAATAGAGTTGGGCGATGGTTGGAACGAGATCGAGAACAACGTGGTAGTCAAGCATGTTGTTGGCATATGACTCGAGTCGCTTCAGGTCGAAAGGGCTCATATAGATATCAAGATCAGCCTTGGTCAATGGTTGAACTTCAACTGAGTCCAGCTGCGCTCCCAACTTGGCGGCCTCGTCGATACTAAGGGCAGTGATAGGAGTGAATGTGCGGAACTGGTAAGACAGGAGGGACAGGAAACGCTTCTGGAAATCTCTAGAGAAAGCGCCGAGCCAGCTTCGGTCCTCACTGTTCTCAAGCGGCCGCAGCATGACACACGTGTGCTCACCAGTCAGATCGTTGGCAGTTTGTCTTAAGTAGACGGGCGCGAACGAGGCCTTCTTCCAGAATTTGTGAAGGGGCTGAGTCAATCCGTAGCTAACACCAACATAGTCGAGTCGCTCGGGTTTCTTCTCTGACAGCTTGGCGAACAAGGGAGGCATCTTATTGATATCCCGAACCTTGATGTCATCGTCGAGCAAGTTGGCGTTAGCGAGCTCAGCATCAGTAACTCGAGTCATTGTCTCCTCCATAATCTGATCCTCATCTTCAGACAGATTGGCGAATCGCCCCTCGTAGTAGTCAACGAGCAGTTCCAAAGCCTTGGAACCGTATCCCATTGAAACATACTCAGGGTTTGTGGCAATACGAACAACTCGGGCACCAGATAGGGAAGCAAATTCCTCATCCTGGAATTGCTGGCTGACAAGCCAAGGAATGAGATCACCAGATGGTCGCTGCCCTCGGCTCAGACTGTTAAGGACGCTCTGCCTGCTGATCTTTCCTTCTAGCGAAACCTGAATGACACACAGAGGCTCGGGTAGTCTGGAGCTGTCCTCTGAAACGGGAGGAACAAGAACGAAGAGCTCGTGTGCGGGGGCATCACTCATGAGTTGAAGGTCGTCTGGCGAGTTCTTGTAGTGACTAGCTACGTACAACGCAACCATTTGCTGAAGGAACTTCTCGGAGACAGGGTGGAAGGAGAATAAAGTATCTCGGTTGACGTTCAAGAGCTGACATTGTGTAGGGTCGGGGCATCCGTTGATATTCGACTTAGCCTTGGGCAGAGTCGCGTCGAGGCAGAGAACCGTGTTGAGCCACTTCTCAACAGCATCTCCCTGGGCATATCGAATAGGCTCAGACAAGGTAATCTCTCGCAGCTTTCGTCCCGCCTGAAACTCCTCGGTCTTTGAGGTCTTACCAGTTGATCGATCAGTGATCTCCATGCCCTCGCCAGCTGTGGTAGCAGTGCGCGACTGGTCTCGCAACTGTTTGATGAGCTTGAGAGAAAGAGACCGACCTGTACCCTCATAACCGTTGATGGTAGAAGCCATGAAGACAAGATAAGGGCCCATGAGCTTCTTCACAAGAGGCAGAGGAATAGCCGCAGCCTCATCGATAACCACCAACTCGGCCTGCCCTAACACGTGTGCATCTTGAGGTCGAATGTACTGAATGGTCTGTCTGTGCTGTCGGTGAATGTTGACTCGAACAATGGCCTTGTTGAAGTCGGGGTTTGTACTCTGAATAATAGAGTAATCGGCGTGGTCAGCATAGCCCAACTCGTCAAAACCCTTGAAGACAAACTCAAACAGAGTCTTCAAGTTCTCAGGCGAGGGGGAGGTAATAAAAATGTTGCTGTATCCATACGCAACAGCAGCTGCGACAGCGACACCCATAGCCGCAGACTTTCCACGACCACGAGCAGCGGTAAGAGTAACTGTGCTCCGTAGGGTTTTCTCAGCGATGGCATCTGTGAATGTGATAAGAGCCTTGGCCTGGTCAACAGTCTTGGCGAGAGAAATAAGAGGTCCTACGGGCTGTCGTCCCTCGTTCTGCTCCTTCATAGCCTCAAGCTCAATTTGCGACTCTGTCTTGGGATTGTCGAGGTCCGGAGGAGGAAGCTTCTTCACACCCTTTCCACCTGAGATAGGGAGAACGTTCATCTCGTCATCAATAACCAAGCAAGAGTTGCAGCTTCCCAGAGAGAGAATAAATCGCTCGTTGAAACGGGCCACTACATCGTCGTGGGCCTCTGTCCTATAACGCGAGTGGACATCCATTGACAGGCTGTAAAGCTGCTTCAAACTGTTCATGCCCTTGAGGAGCAAAACAACCAATCCACCACCCTCGACAGTTTCGATCGTTCGGGCGAGAATATTGGGGGTAATGGCCTCGAAGTCCTGGAGAATGCACATGCCGAAGGTCTGACCTAGGATCTTGTCGGTCTCCTTATAGTAGGTATATCGGATATTGTGTAGCGATACGAACAGCTCAAAGGGGTCCTCGGTATTGGCTTCTCGAATTCCTCGCTTGATCTCCTTCTTGATCTTTTGCTCGCGCTTCTTTCGGTGACTGCAAAGCTTGGGTTAGCTTTGTCGCATCAAGGAAAGAGATTGTCAAGATCTACTAACCTGGTGAAGCCCAAGAGCTTGTTCTTGTAAGCCCAGAGAACTGATTTGTTCTGCTTGATATCAAACTGGGACATGATATAATGCAGACGCACGATCACGTCCTTCGACCTGTCTCCCACCACGACGAAGAAGCTTCTCTTCTTTTCCTGCAGGCCATTTTGAATGAGCGCTGGAATGCGCGAGTCACTATAACGATGTCAGTTGAAGAGACTCAGGGCCACATAATAGTATTAACACTTACACCGCCTTGCGCTGCATCTTTTCAGGTTCTTCTTCAGATCAATTGTTCTGAAAATACGCTGGCGCAAATGCGATCTCGTTTTCGAGGTGGGACCCAGCGCCTCAAAAATCCAAAATTTTGGCGGTCGATAAGTTTCTGCCGGGCGGTGAACTTCGGTAAGATAGGTTGGAGTGGGGCCTCTACCGAACCAAGCTTGAGTCACTGAGAACTCCAGAGGCTGAATATAGTGGCGCTCAGTCTTTAAGAGGTTGTTTATAGTCTGAGGGACATGAATGTAAAATACCTTGGCCAATTTTGATTGACTTTGTAACTCACGAGATGTTTCTTTGACCCATTTGAGGCTTTCGATATGAGCTATATGACTCTTACCGCATTACTAACATATTCTTGACATATCAGTCACAACACATGAGCTTTTGATATCAAAATCGACGTTACTTGAACCTAAATTGCCTCTGTTTGAGGACCAACAGGTGAATTGTACAGCTATTTATACATGACTCGCGTATCTGAGACTGAGGTCATCACGGAAGATATCTCAACCATTTGGAAATGATGCTTGTTACTTGCGCGAGTCTATGGAAACATAAGAAAAGTCTCAAAGCGCAATGCCACAGCCCAAACTCAAAGTGAGAGATCTTCTTCTTCAATGCCCAGACACCACGAATGAAAAATGTCCTTCGATATGCCCCGTATGCGAGAGATCAAAATGAGGAACATGACTCCAACAACCAGGGAAATATGTACATTTGTCTAAGTTCGATCCAACTTGCGTCGCAGGACTCGTGTCCTCTTCATAAGCTTCTTGTACTTCTTCTTTTTCATCCTGAGCTTTCGTTGTCGTTTCACGCTGATGGCGTGCATGTCTCGGCGGCCCTGGGCCTCGTCGAACTTGAGCTGGCGAAGGGCCAGACGCTCGAGGAAGCTTCGCGGTTGGTTGTCCTGCACAATCTGAGGGCTGTGGGCCATGATACGGACTTGACCATCCGGATCGATGGACTCCTCGATGGTGAAAAGAGCCTTGTACATCCGGTGTTGGGGAACATCCTCGGCGGCTTCGATATCGGCAACGGCACTATCTGCCTGACCAGCAGCCTGGGGTTGAGGCAGAGGTGGAGGACGGAAAGGCAGGAATTCACCTGACATGGTGTCGATCTGGAGATACATGCTGGACTCGGTACCATCGGGGTTCTTGATATCAACCTTGTGCATTCCTTCCTGGCCCTCGTGTCCTCCACCAATGGTCATCTGAGCCATAGGCCCTTCCAACTGTTCGATAGCGCTGGAGAGAGTGGAATCTGTATCAGCCATCTTGTTGCTTCTGTTTCGGGAGGCAAAGATGGAGGCGAAGTGCTCATCGGAAACCGCTCGGGGCATGGTCTGGGTGACCGAGATGGGCCTGTGTAGTGAGAAGAAACTTGATAGCCCCAGAGCTGCGACAATTAGCAACCGTCCCTCCTATGAGCGATGTATATCCAAATCTTTACCTTCTTGTGACATGTGATGCGTGTTGGGAACGCTTGGCAACTTTCTGATGGAAGCCGCTCGATCGGAAGCATCCTTGCTGCTCTTTCGCTTTCGCTTCTCATTGCCAGACTTTGGTGATGTAGCAGCAGGCACCGACTGGCCAGCTGAGATCTCGTTGGCTCCGTTGTCAGATTTCGAAGGTTTTGAAGAAGAACATCGTCGCTGCTGATTTCGAACAAAGACGGGAGTGGTCTTTGAAGTGGCTGAGGCAAGGACGGAAACGACACCGGTCTGAGGGGTCGAGGAGACGGCTGAGGAGACGACTCGGCGCACAGAAGAAGGCAACATGATGTGCTACCAGGCGCAGAGGAGCCGCTGCGTGAGAGAGAGGAGGAGAGGGCGGGTTTGAGGGTCAGGATGAGTTCCTGATGTTGTTCGGTTCTATCTACAAAACCCGGATTTGGCCGCTTGGGAAAAGGCTGCGCTGCGATGGGCCAACGTACTGACGCTAACTATTTGTGGCCTAAGGCAGCGATAACGGCTTTGATGAGTTGAGGACATAAAAAGCATCACATTCAAAGATTGGGCAGAGAGCTAAAATATAAGAATCTACCGGTCGTATATTTCAGCAATTGTCTAGGTTCTTGACTATAAGCCAATAATACTGTCATCTTTCTCCTACTCTGTTTTTGGCTAAGCAAACCACTCATGTGACCCGTTCAAGCCAACTCATGAGACGTTCATGATCCAGTTTGTACCGTGCTTTTGTCTATCAGCCTATCACTGTCCTAAACATGGAACATACCCCAACCAATGCACCCAGTTTCATCACGGGGCTTCTCCGCAGTTTCGACAGGGCAGCATCTACAGTGACTCAAAATGGCGGAGACCGAAAGCTACAGCGGCTATCATGGCCTTTACCCCTCTGAGTTCGATCAACTTCCGATGGACAACTCGGAGATCGATTGCCGCTTTCTCATGAGTCTTGGCAGTCCACCTCGTGCTCGTAAGATAACTCGAATCAGATCCAATGTTCAAAGTCAAATGGGTGGCCATACGGTTTGAGTGGCTTATTATGCAGGGGTTCAGTGTCTATCGAAACATGATACAGATCCAGTGAGATTCCTGTTTGTGTTCTCATTTCCTCATCACCATATACTTCCCCGACTCATGAAGCAAATCCAGATGATTCTCGAAAGAAACATCAATCCATCGTGAATACAGAAACACTTCTAAATCTATGTGAAAAGAACTGGCAGGTAATCTGCGAAGCATGAGGTGTTTCTTACTGGGAGTTGACCCAGCTCAGGTAAGAGTTCCAGCCAATCGCTATGATATTGGCAAAGAACAGACGGTATTGCAAGGGAATGAGGGAGAAGTTGATGACCTGGACGGCAGGCCAGAGCATCCAGTTGGCCTTCAGGGCTGGCCACCAGGCCTTGTCGATTCGTTCCTGTGCACTCTTCCCCTCCATTGTGGCCATACTGCCAAGGAATACACCTATCATGACAGGTGCAAAACCAAGCTGATCGCAGGCGACCCGAGTGAGGACTTCCGCCTTCTTGTTCCCTGGCACGTTGACCCTGCGTGCGAGGAAAGCGAACCATGTTGTAGCAACCGGACCGAACACAACTGCGAAATGTCAACGATTGTCGAGCTGTTGGGCTCAAGAGTGGAGGAACCTACAGCCACCGTAGAGAGCCATTCGACCTGTTCGGACTAGGTCATGCTTCTCAACGCCTTTCTTTTCAACGAGCTGCTGAGCTGTGACATCGCCTGTAGCAAAGAGAAATGCAGTGGTCACACTCTGAGTGAGCAGTGGACGCGCAGCCAACCTGGCGTTGTACCTGATCATATATCAGCAGGGAGTTACTGATTGATAAAGCCTTTTCGACTGACCAACGAATGAAAGAAGCCATGGCTGCTTTCAGGAACTGGTTTGGACGGAGTCGAAGTTTAATAGTCCTTCGGAGTAAAGATTCTCGAAACCCCGGGAATGTTGGTAACAAGCCACAACGTTGAATGGAGAAGATAGTGCGTGCTTGGTTTGGGCGAGTCGAGCTAGTAGAACAACTGGTTGTAGAAAAAGAAAGGTTCAGGGTTTAGGAGGACTGAGAAATGAAAGCAGATTTCTTATGAAAGATGGTTTTCATAAACAAAGCAGAGAAACTCAATGCTAAGCAAATGCGCGTTAAAATTACAGCTTCAGATTCAAGAAAAGGTAATCGAAGCTATAGCGGGCATGACGTAGCATTAGCAAATGCGCTGTGATAGAGGTTGGCTCGTGGTATTTAGCCTCAAACTCACAACCACCATCAGAAGCTGGATCGCGACTTGCCCGGGGCTCCAGACTTTTTGTGTCCCACTGCGGGAGCTGGCGATCTTCGAGGGGCACGCTCCGATAAGGACGCAGTGGGGGTTACATGCACACCGATAGCTGATTGTGGAATGATGTCTCGTAATTTATCGCTATAACGGTATATATATGCATGGGCTTGCTGTCGCGCGATGACAGGAAATGCGGAGCTGCCAGTTGAGGTCAAGGTTACCCCAAGATGCTAGGATATAGCCTGGCACCTGGAGAAAGAGGCTTGATATAATAAATGAAGATCCGATTGAGTTATCGCTGATTGGACTCGAAGAGTCTGAGGGGCCTAGAGCCACGGTGGAGAATGCACTTGGATATATCACAGGTCTGTATACGACAACATTGCTCGACGAGTCTGTGGTCTGCATAAGGTTGAATCCAGAGCCCCCGTTGAAAGTCGAAATGTCTTAGTATTGCTAATTACACTTGATAAAAGGTGTTCAACTAATGCTGGTCACTAATATCGTTGGGATACGGTGCCATTCTAGAATCGAATCTGATACAGTCTAGCTGATACCACAACGCCAGTCTGCTCATCTGACCCAGCTGATATATCCCAGCCTCTAAGAATATTCCGCCATTCATGCATCATGAGGCGCCCCATGGAGACGCAGGTTCATCTCGCGATGGAGGGGTATTTGTCCTGTTCCTACGATTATTCTTCTTCCTGACATCAACAACCTCCGGCTGCGCCTCGGCCTCCTGCGCAGCACTCTCAGCACGTTGTAGCGTCTCTTCGGTCTCGTCATCGTGATACATGTCCTCTTCATCCACAAATAACGCCGAATAATCTCCATCTCGTCGCTCTCGTAGGCGATCAAGCCATGGTAGCTCTGGAAAGTCTGGGCGTAGTCGGTGGTCACAATGTGGGCAGTCAGGAGGTAGAGTGCGCCAAACGAGCCATTGTATGATACTATGGACAGCAAGACCCGTGTAGAATGACTCCAGAGCGATAATAAGATGAATGACACTGAAATAGTTGTTAGTTTGTATGCAAGGCAATGAACTTCTGAATGTGGGACTCTGACAAGTTGACAAGAAGGGGAATAGTGGCATAAGCTGCCAGCATACTCAACGACGCCAACTGGTCATTCGAAATCCATGTAAAGACCAACACAATCATACAAGCTGCCGCTAGTACCACATCAAAAGCAAAGGCCACCACAGGATGTGAGAGCTTGCGCACAAGTCCATCGTCTCGTTCTCGTCAGCGAAGGAGGAACAAGCTCCCCCCAGAAGAAAAAGCAAGCGGAACCAGACCGACCGCAGGAGCTGCGTCGTTTGACAGAACTCCGTGAGCAATACAGAGGGGAAATGCGGGGAGAAATGAGGCGATCGCGACTAAGCGAAGAGTCCTGTGCGAAGCAGGCAGCTGGTGGTGAGCCGTGGAATCAGCTTCTGAAGGGGTGTCACTGGGCATTTCGAGATGATTTATGATGAACAAAGAGACTCGGTTGCACAAGGAGAGACGAGCCAAATTACTCTTGTAAGAAGATGAATCATATCTGTGGTAGTATTTATAAAGCGGCAGGTAGGGACTCGTGATTAGACCCTTGTAAGTGAGGCCTGGCACTATCAGGTGGCCTGACCAATGGTGAAAGGACAAAAGATAGCATAGCTGCTTGAGCGTAGCAATTCGTTCCTCCAAGCCTAACTGTAGCAGACCTTCAGTAAAGTCAACACAGAGTATTGTTATTCAAGAACAAGAAATAGTGTTATCAACAGATTCATGCTCTAAGTCTCCCTTGTCATCCTGGAAAACGAACGACATGCTATCAAGTCAGATACACATTGGGACTTGATTACACCTAGGAGGGCTGAGACTTCAACTGTTCACTTTTTCAAGAATAATAGGATTTAATGATAAATCATTGCTATCATTACGGCATTGCTGTGCACGTCCAAACAACATAAGCATCATACAACTCAGCAATCCCTTCAACTGTCCAGCCGTGTCGTCGATGAAACCCTGGTTTTAACCACCCCTAAGCCCCAACATCCCGTCTGAGAACGAGTACAAGCAAATAAGAGATACCCCCAAAACGCCTATAGAGAACCCTATGTATATAGCACTCTCCTTAGGTATCATGCTTCCCCGCAGTAAATTTGCGACAGGAGCTCAACGGAGAGTAAAGAAAGCCATAGCATACCAAGTGCTTGTCAAGAAAGAGAAGAAAAGATGAAGGACACTCAAGAACTCTTAGTCTTCTTGCGACCCGACTTCTTAGGCTCCTCCTGGGGTTCGGCAGCGGCAGCCTTGGTAGATGTGCGTCGTCGCTTCTTGTCAGGGCTAGCGGGGGCAGGCTTGGCTTCCTCAGCGGCGGCAGCAGGTGTGGCTGTCTTGCGCTTACGGCCGCCAGTGGCCTTCTTAGGCGTCTTAGCAGGGGTCTCAGCCTGCTCAGGCTCGTCAATAGCGGGAGCCGCAGCCACAGCTTGGAGCTGTTCAGCAATGGCATCCTGATCGTCGGCAGGTGCTTCGTTCTGAGCAGCGTCCTTGATCTCAGACATGGGGACGTTGAAGTCCTCGGCGTACTTCAAGGCCTCCTCATCAGTCATGTTCTTGGCCAGAGGGTTACCGTGCTTGTAAGAATGAACACGGGCATTGTACAAACGGAGGTTGTACTGGTAAGCATTGTTCCAGCCCTGTGACAAAGTTAGTGAACTCCAAGTCAATATTCAACGTAGAGCGGCTTACCTGTTTCTCTTGGGGACCCATGTGAGCCCAACGACGTTGGCCCTCCTCTTGAACGGCACCCTTGGGGGCCTCAGAACCAAGGTCATTAGCGATGATGGATCGAGCATGCTGCATGTAGAGGAAGTAAGGAGTCAAAGGTCGCTTGGGCGCGTTAGGATCAATGGTTCGCTTCTTGCGCTCCTTCTTCTCCTCGACAGGAGGAGCCAGCTCAGGAATGGGCATAATCAGCTGTTGAGCGGCATGCTCGAAGTTGGCGAGGAGGTTGTCCTGCGAGCCTTCGGCAGTGGGCTCACCAAGCAAAAGATTTGTCTGGCGAACATAGTCGGCAGTGAAAGATCGGAGAAGCTCAAGAATAGTAGTCAATCGCCCAACAGCCTGCAAGGTAATGTTAGTAATGTGTCTGTCTTGTGTTTCTCGAGGACTAGAAGTGACAGTGATGAAAGGTCGAGTGTAAGTGGGTGGGGAGCTTGAGTGGATACAAGGTCGCGGTGGCCATAGCTCTTTAGACTTTGTGAAGACATTGACTTGTCAACAACCAAGTCAGAGCGCGTCCCTGGTTTGTAAAGGCATAGCGCAGTATGAAGCAAAGCCGACTGATAAGGAAGTGAATCTCCCCTGATGGTCTGGTTATGGCCTTAATACTGCGACCGCTCCATGTGTCCCGTTCTGCCAGAAGCCATGGAAGACTACCGGTTTGACAAGAGATGTGCCGTGGTATGGGTGGGGGGTGGCTGGTACCTGGGTCGTAGTGTTCGACCGAGGACGAAAGACACGAAATACAAGATGAAATGGTGTGAACCTACCGAATCTCTCACGCGCAGAAAGCTATCTGCCTCAACGACGCGTTGAGGCATAACAGCCTGAGGTTGAGGAACTCCAACAGGAGGAGGCATGGGCATGGGCATCGCAGGCTGAGGAACAGCGGCAATGGGCTGCGGGTGCTGAGGGTATTGCTGAATGTGCTGAGGAGGGATAGGAACGGGAGCAGGCTGTTGCTGCTGCTGTTGCTTCTCAACAACTTGCTTCTTGGGGCGAGCCATGATGATTCTGGTGATGATATTGGGGATAATGGGTAATGTTGTTTTTTGAGCTTCTGGTGCTTTTCACCTGAAGTTTTGCGCTGACGATTTGATGGGACGCGTTCAATGAGTAGCGGGACGCGATGCGCTGTTCTGTTATTACAATGGAGTGTCAAAGCGTGCAAATCCAGGTAGTTTTTGGTGCGTTGAGGGGAATGGAAATCCAGTGATTCACTGAGAAGTGCTGGAAAATGAGGGTGCTGAGAGTACTGAAGAACGGGGGAAAAAGAGAAAACGGGCGCGGGGTGGGCGATGCGCTGAATATGTAGGGGCCAGCACCAAGCGCAATCAGTAAATGGTTCTCCAGGCGGGGGCGCAAAAAAAATGGCAGCGCCTAATAAAAATAAAATCAGCGCCCGCCTTCCTACCCGAAAAAAAGGGAAAAGCTGCAGCAGGCGCGCATTCTTAGTGGCCAACCACTCGAGTGATCCTCCAAGTCCAGCCAGCACCCGGAGCACAATGGCGAAAATTTCATCACCTCAGGGCGGGGGCCTTGAAAACGGGGCTCGAGGGGATCGAAGTCGATTTTCTCTTGGGACTATAGCAGCACCCACGGGCTGTCCACGATATTCCCGCGGCACCCGATACCTCTGAAGCTCAGTGCCCTCTTGCACCTCTCAGTAGCCTCACCAGACCCCCTCCCCCAAGGAGTCGCCTACCTCCCCGTACTTCCCACTCTCGTTCAAAATAAGGCAACCCAGCCCATCCACGCCTTCTATTACTAAGGGTATAATGACCACCACTGTAGCACCTGCCTAATAATTGCAACAGCAGATGCAAGTGCCAGCACTATAGGACAGAATGCAAGAGCGATTCAACACAACTGAACAACATCGGTGCCTTACTCGTGACAAGCCTCCATGACTGAACCCAAACGCTCCAAGTTGGGATCTTTTCGCGTACATCACTCTTCTCTCACTCATACAGAAACCAAAACACAGCAAACGCAAGCCCCCGACGCGCAAACGTTAACAAGGCCAGATGAACTTTTGCGCGGGCAGCGCTGACTGGTCAATCAGCCAGTCGCAGCGAAGGAACAAATTGCCCGCCCGCGCTCAGTCGTGCAGCCTTTTGGGTGCTACTGATGCAAGTGCGGAATTCACAATGTTGTATGTATCGCGACTGTACTCGTCTAATATTTTTCAGTATTGGGCTTCAGAATTAAGGAAGCTCCCTAGGTATTTCCTTCGTTGAGGGTATTGTCATTGTGATACTACAGGTGTTGGCTGCTTGTGCATCGTAAATTCGTTGTCAATTTCGACTTACACCTGCGTTGAGGGCCCTCGCAAGTGCAATCCTTAGAGCTGTGATATTTCAGCGATACCAACGAAGGACTCCTTCAGCGGCTTTTCTAGCGCTTTACGTGACCCCTTCTCAGGGCATCCTGAAGCGATGTGTCACTGTCACACCCTACGGAGTGTGTTGCTCTCCACTCACCGCTTCTCAAAACCCAATCCGAGGGTGCCGTCACTGGAAAGCTGCTGAGGATGCTGGACGTATGTCCAGGCGGGGTCATTCCAGCACCTTCACCCTTGACCTGTATATTTCAGCACGGTGCACCCAGGGGCACATGGATGGAATGACGACCACTACCACGGGCGGCTCAAGGTTCGAGCCTCTTTTTCAGGCACTTGGCGCCCCCCCAACGTCTCGCTGTGCGACAGAACCTTTGCAACTCTCAGAAGAGCCCAACCCCAACCGGGCCACAGTCTTCCCATTCTGCCTAAGTCACCTGAAGCAGGGAGGTTTATTGTTTGCTCCCGTCAAGTCCCATCTTGTGCCCTGAGCTTTCTGTTCTGGGTTGTAATGTCATTGTTGGTCAGAGTGCTGAGTTTCGGGTTTCAACAGGAGGGCTTCAGCACATCCAGGCAAGTTTACCTTCAGTGCTCTCTATTTCCACATCATAGCCCAGTATTTTCGCCTTACAGCGCGGTCATGAGAGTCCCGAAGCCACCATCAGACGATTTCAGTAGCAGCGAGCATCCTGTGAAGAGAACTGGCATGCTAGCCAGCCTTTACCTGTAGTTTCCAATCTTCCAAATACGTGTAGCGTCAGATTCTCATCCACCTGGACGCTGATAAGACTACATTGCGTAGTGCCATAAACACTTATTAGACTTCTACTGTACTCTCGTCACTGGAATACAACGATAACTGAGATGCGAAACAACCATCTCATCACGTTGCTTTTCATCACTTAGTATTTCATTCACTGTCTGGGTCTCTTAAGCCCCAGAGGGAAACACCTTGATGGTTCTAATCTACTCTTATGATATCGTGTAAACTCTTTTACCTTGACAGACGCCTCGACCCCGCACAGCCATAGATTGTATATAAAGGCATAGGCATGACATGTCTTTACCGAAAGGGCCTTTCCTTAAGACTGATCCCGTTGTTCACATGGCGGCCCATACCGCCAGTAGCCCCATGTTCATTCAGAATATTGTATTGTTGCCCGACTACACCAAACATTCTATGAGCATAACCAAACGGTGATTAGCACATCAAACGCGAGCAAACGCGATGGCTTTTGTGTCCCGAGTCAACAACACACGTCGAGGCGAAGTTCATTCTTCATGCGCATAGTACTGAAATTTGGCAGTGAGGCCATTGCTTAGCACGTCTCCCGCGTCTTATCAAACAGTTATACTTGTGTCTGGTGTCTATCGCCGATAGAAGCCACTGTTTCCTCTTGTCGCATCTACGTCTAGCAACCAGACGCGATGAGGGGTAGAACGGCCCCTCTATGTCACCGAAAGAAAACCAGCAGATGGCTTGACTGGATCCTTGATATATGTGCTATGGCAAGGTAAGTATCGGATCTTCAAAAGATGGTCATTATATCCAACAAGAGCCTTTCTGATGTATCCTGATCAAGCTACGTTTGGCTTATCTCAACCGTTACCGGTTCGAAAGCTAATGTTTGATCAGTGATCAACTACGTTATTCCTTCAGCCACGCGCCCTCTTAAGCTTGATTCGACGACAGTCCATGGTCCCGTCGGCTCGTGTTACAGACCCCTGCTACTGATGAGAATGGAGGGGTGAGGTACTTGATTTTGCGTGATGATCACACTCAATGGCAATGTACTGGACCCCTGTCACAGCTTGCAAAAGCTCCCCCCCAGCTCCTCTACCCCTCGATGATTCTCTGACAAAAGTTGCGGGCCCTGGGCGCGTATGATTTCATGCTTGGCATGATGAAGCAGACCAGACCAGACCAGACCAGACCATCCTCCCACTGCCGACCATGCCCAGCGGATCGCCGGGAACAACTGGACTTAGCAGGATCAAAGCTGCTATCGTCAGATCGAGTGAGCTTGGCATGAAGCAGGCCAGCTCGGGAGGGAGCCCACTACCGTCCGTCCGTCTCACCATTCTGCTGTGTTAGCGCTGGACATGTGCAATGGAGTGAGGTGTGGTGGTGGCTTGACTTGTCTTGTTAAGCTTGTCTTGGTCTCGTCCAAGGTTGCAACGCAATTGGTACGTATCCATGGAAATAGCGTAGGCAAATAAGGTCATGTCTACCTAGTGTTTCGTTTCTGCTGGTTTGCCCTAGACTCCCACTGTCCGTTGCTGTTATTATGGAGAGCACGGGCTTCTTTTATTCGGCTGCCAGCTGAAGCTGCGTCACTTGGAGGCCCGGCCAGACTGAGGTTGCCCCCCAGCTCCCCTCCTCCACCTTTAAGCATAAGACAAGGTAAAGCACCTTAGATCCCTACTAATCTTCCACCATCTCCCTGTTTTTTCCCTTCTCCTCCTCCTTCAGAACGACCATCCCCCGATCCTCATTCTTTTCCTGTCTTCAAACTGCCCCAAGATAATATCGTGTTCCCCTCTGCTAGCTCAGAAGGGGTTCTTTTCTTTCCTATCCTTGCAGCACAACTAGCTGACATCCTGGGACACTCCCAGCTTGAGGACGTGAACCACAGTCATGTCCACCTTCAGATCTCACAGCCTCCTGGTGGGGCTTGTTATCCTCGTTGCTCTGGCTTCTCCAGCCCTTGCCTTTGGTGCTGGTAACATTGCTTCAATCTCCAAGGTCGAAGGCCAAAACTGTGAGTGATCATAACCACGACCAAACGCTGTCCGTCCAGCAGTGGCTAATCAAGCTCTCTTCCAGGGCGTCACGGCGATATCACCGATGCACTCTTGATCCTTTCGCAGGCTAAGGCCCTCAATGGCAAGAAGTTCAACAAGATCAACGTTTCGCGAGTTTACTTTGGAAACTGGCTTCGGGATTACTCTCAGGCCATCGATGTCGGTACTGTAAAGTCAGTCTCTGCTGAGGCCATCCGTCTTCTACTCTGTGTCCTCGGTTTCATGACCTTCGGCTACGGCTCTGGAGAGTTCGAGGTCACAGCTGAGCGCCTGGGATGCTACCGCCCTGAGGACCACATCGACAACCCCAAGGACTACGCCGAGAATGTCGATGCCCGCCAGTATGATGAACGCCTCCGTGGGCCAGTCGACGAGGATCGAGAACTGGCTATCGACCCTGAGACAGGAATGAAGAACTACATTGCGAACGAGCGTGCACGTATCATGACCTCCGCTAAGCACGTCAAGAAGCTCTTTACTGGTACTATCGAGCTTGGTCGTCGATACAAGGACTCTCAGCGTAAGGCAGACAAGTATGAGGCTCTCCGACTCATGGGAACTGGACTACACTGCTTGGAAGGTTTGTCATCCCGATTTCTCAAGCTAGTTGGCTTGTTTCTAGGGTCATATAAAGCTAACTTGTCTGCAGATTTCTTTGCCCACAGTAACTACTGTGAGCTGGCCCTCATTGAGCTCGGCGAGCGTGATGTCTTCCCCCACGTTGGTCGTAACACACAGATCGAGATTGAGGGTGCCCGTGGTCCCGTCTATCCTATTGTCACTGGCACCTTTGGTGGTGTTGACTTCTTGCACTCAGTCACTGGTGAAGGTTGGTTCTAATGCTCCATATGAACGAGAGGAGAGCTAACAGGTTCAGTGTCCGACAAGCTCACTCAGAACGAGATTGAGGAGCTCGAGGGAACTCTCCAGCAGGGTGCCAAGTCTGACACCAGCATGCTTCGTGACCTTCTGGATAAGATTCCTGATGGTATCTTTGGTGATAAGCACCAGAGTGACCGGGTCGACGAGCTCCAGAACAACGCTGCTGCTGCTCAGATGGAGAACACCACTGTTTCCCCTCGTGACCCCGAGGAATTCACCACTTACATCCAGAATGTCTTTAAGCAAGTCATGCCTGCTATTGAATTCCACGACGATATCATGAAGAGCATTTCGGGTGCCATGGAGAAGATTCCTGTGCTTCCTAAGATCATCGAGCAACTAGAGGAGCAGCTCTCCGTCTTCATCTTCTCCATCATTGCTCCTTTCATTGTTCCTCTCATTCAGCAGATCCGTAATGAGCTCAAGACTGGTTCTGATGAGATCATTGCTAGCAGTGAGCGTGAACAGCACATTGTTTTCCACGACGATGATTCTAGCAACCCCACTCACTCTATGCTTTCCAAGGATCACTTTTCCAACGTGAGACAAACCACACAATTCAGTATGTTCAGCAGCTAACTTGGATGTAGATCTTGAACGAGATTGCTGGCCGAAACGCTGCTGCGGTGGTGCAATGGGTTGTTCCTCAGCTCATGGATGCCATCGATGACGAGAGTGTCGACGTGGATAGACTCCTCGACGACATCGTCAACGGTGTGATGCATCATCCTGCTCAGCGTGACCTCGGGAACCGCAAGGTTCAAGAGGGTCGTCGCCGCTCCTACGAAGGTGTCAAGGAGTGGTGGAACAACATGGGTGACCGCCAGCGTGACGATTACCGTCAGAAGCTGACCCGAGAAGGCGTTCAAAATGGTGAGAACCACAAGGAGGGTGTGGTCGACACTGGTCACGGCCACGGATGTGCTGGCAAGCTACAGATGCGAAAGCTGTACGGCGGTGGCCCTGAGACCCTCGAGGACAAGATTGCTGGTGCTGCGGCCGACGCTATCTTTAAGGGCGCTACCGGCGCCATCTCTGGCATGGTTGAGCAGAACACCGGCTACAAGATGCCCTCTTCTTCCCATAAGGAGGAGAAGGAGGAGGGTGGTCTCAGCGGTTTCCTCAGCCAGGCCGGCTCCATCCTAGGCGGTGCTTTCGGCAGTGACGAAACTAAGAGACAGTCCAGCAGTCGCCGTGAGGATGATGGCTCCTACACTAGAACTGAAGTCGAGTATGGTCGCCACGGTGATCGCTACGGTCAGGCTGAGTATTCTCAGACACAGCGCCCTGATGGTAGCCAGCAGTCTGAGTACCGTCGATACGAGCAGCAAGACTCCTCGGACGGCCGTCACACCGGTGGCTACGGCTATGAAGAGCGAACTGAGACTCACCAGAGTTACTCTGGAGGCTACGAGCAGCGCACTGAGCGACATGAGTACTCCGGCTCGACTGAGAGTCACGGTCGTCGTCGTGATGATGATGACGGTGGCTACGGTGGTCGTCGTCACGATGAAGGCGGCTACGGTGGTGGTGGTAGCAGCTACGGCCGACAAGAGGAGAGCAGCTATGGCGGAAACAGTGGTTACGGTCGCCAAGAGAGCAGCTACGGTGGCAACAGTAGCTATGGACGTCAAGAGGAGAGCAGCTACGGCCGCCAAGAGCAAAGCAGCTATGGTGGAGGTTATGGAGGAAGTCATGAACGCCGCGATGAGGGCGGCTACGGTGGTAGCAGCGGTGGCTACGAGCGTCGTGAAGAGGGCGGGTATGGCGGCGGCGGCGGTGGCTATGAGCGTCGAGAGGAGAGCGGCGGTTACGGTCGCCGTGAGGAGGGTGGATATGGGGGTGACAACTACGGACGCCGAGACGAAGGAGGCTATGGCGGAGGCTCTGCTGATGAGTATCTTCGCCAGAGCCAGGGAGGCCATGGACGTGAGCGCCGTGGCAGCAACGAATATGGCGATAATGGCTATGGTGGTGACCGACGTTGGTAAATTGTTGAACTACTCTACGGTTGGGAAAGCTCTCTGTGAGGGGAGCTCCAATCATGCTTAGATATCAGAATGTCGAGCCAAATGAAGGAAAAGAAATGAAAGTAACTTCTGCATTAATCTTGTGAAATCCACATAGCCATTGTCCGATCCCACGAGACATTTGAAACGACCTTCTCTCCAGTTATTAGATCCTGTTGGAAAGATGCTTACTTGAGGATACCAAACATCCGAAGCGCTTTTCCAGAAGACACATTCAAACCCTCAATCAATGCCTGAGTACATGAAGCCATGCAAGGCGTTACTGAACTTGCAAGTTTGAATCAGGATATTGGAAATGGCCAGGCTTGGCCTTCTTACTCAGACTGTGCGTTGCTGATCTGTGCAACATAGACTGGATATCTCGCTGCAGGCAGTGTCCTATCGCAGTGGCCTCCTCTTTACCACCTGCACAGTACGAGTCTATGTTTGTTGGTTCTCACGTCTGAGAGGCATTGATTGTCCCATCCATCACGCTTGTGTTGGCAGTCTCAATGCAGTGAGGGCAGAATGTCAGTGTCATGAATCATGATGTTATGACGCGTGTAGTTTAGATGAGAATTTGGGTCGTCAGAAAGTGTAGTTTTCGTTTAAACGTCCCGGTGTTCTCATGCTCGGATCCTAGCAAGGCACAGATCCTTATGGATGAGACCTTATCTCTGAGTGAGATTCGGCCCTAGAGGTGTCTGCCTCAGGCTGCTACGATCTGGACAGGATCGCCCGCTTTTTTATTACGTATTACGTCAAGTGGCGTAGCACGAGGAGGCCGGGACTACCTTAACCTCGAACAAGCTCTTACAGGGATGCGACAAGGGGAAACAGTCGACTTGCTGACTTATCCGAAGTTCTGCCTTTACTATTCAGTCAGAAGCATGAACTGCCAGTATCTGCAGACAAACCAACAGTGGACAAGGCTGTATGTATATGTATGTATGTTTGTATGTATGAATGAATTGTTGCATTGAAAATTCTTTCACGTTTGATCGTCCTTTCAAACCCCGATACTTACTACCTACGTAGATGCCGTTTGCCGAGATAGCTCCAGCCACAAGGACCCTCGATTAAATGATAGGCATTCGAATTGCCCGCCTCGGCTTGCTTCCAGGATATCGAATGCAGTGTAGTGAGTCGCGCACCCTGAACGTGTAGGGTCGTCTCATTACGAGTCCAGGGTTCATCAAATGACAAGGTCCTTGAGTGGACGACAGCGCTCGATTGCCCTACCCGTTTGTCTCTGACGGTTCGACGGGTGAGCTCTTGGGGTGTCAGCCAGTCATTGGCGCCCAGAGACATAACCCTCCTTATCCATCGGGCAGTAGGATTTTGAGTGCGCTGCGCCTCCCCGTCTCCGCGGAGGAGAAGGAAGAGTGACGGTGACACGAGCAAGGGTTTAAAAGAGAGCGAGGGTCAGGGAATGGGCCTGTCGACAATAACCGCGAAAACTCGCGTCAGCAGTCTAGCAATGGCCGGAATTGATTGTCATCGACGGATCAGCAATATGTACGTATTACCGTTGATCATTGAGTTTAGGTTACAGTGGATGACTGAACGTGTCGCGGAAGACAAGCTTTGGTCACAGAAGCTTGGCTGGGTACAAGGTTATGTTAGGTTAGATCCGAACCGTTTCGTCAGGCCACAGACTTCGAACCTCGAAATCTTTAGAATGTAGTATTCGGGATGTGCTCTGAAAGCTTCAACGAGTCATGTAAACTCGGTGACGAACTGCTTTCTATCTCTGGAGAGTCCATTGATTGACTGGTAAATACCATGGTTGAAACTCGGCGTCGTACTAAGGTACATCAATTGACTATTCAACTGTTACCGTTACAGTTAAGCTCACGGCACCTCCCTTGTATCTTAACTCTGCAAGGACCACGAGGTGATGGTGAAAACTCTTTCAGCCTGCATATCTACACGGGTTGCGTCCGAGTGATATGGCAAAACATCCATGTCCTTGGTGGTGAGAGATAAAAAAGGGACATTCAAGGATTACGACTGCGGGTCAAGTATCCCAATACGTTCAAGTCTTGACCAACAAGCTTTTGGTTTGTGGGGAAGTGGACGGGACAAATCTTGACTGCCTGATCTTATCCTTTTCTATCCTTTCCTATTCTGAGTCAAGTTGATGTGATTGATGGAGATGGAGAGCACAAGCTTTGTTGTACCACTAATGCAGATTGCTCTGTTAGGTTATTCTAGACTGTTTGCTACTCTCACACTCGTCTGACATCAATAAAACCAACTGGAATTTCGAAAACTGAGACATTGGCTTGCTCTAACTCACCTGGACCTGGCCAACTCCGTTATTATTCCCGACTCGGGCTTTTACAAGCATCCATCTGGTCTTCAAGTCCGAGCCAAAATTTGAGGTGGGCTGTCTAATTGGTCACCCCTCAAAAGTCAATGAGATTATCAGAGACAGCTACATACCAGATCAAAAAAAAAATAACGACGATTCTCTTGTTTTTCCTGTTTCCCAAATGCTCGGGTCGTCAAGAGATAGCCGGCTTGGCATCAGCCATAGCTTTGACTTCTTTTCCTTCTGTTGCTCTTGTTCCTGCACCTAAAACAAAGCTAGCTCAACGTAGCTGTAGCTGTTCCTGTAGCTCTCTTTTGATTTGGTCGATTTGCATCGTGGCCCCGACACTTTTCGCACCTTTAGAGTTGGGTCTCGAATCGGACTTTTATGTACGTGCCTGGACCGACTCGTCATTTCTGCGGGATCGCATCGTCTCACTTTGGTATCACTATTTTGCCATGGAGTCCTGATTCTATCAATTATTAATTCCTCTCGATTCTTTTGCTCTTGAACGTAGTTGATTCATAACTCTTCGATAACAGTCCCTGCATAAAATTGTCTTATACCCTCACACCCTTGTTCCATCGTCACACTCCGAAAACCGAAACGCGCCACCAACGAAACTGCCCAAATTCACTCAATCGCTCAGTCACTCTCTCCACCCCCAACCCTGCCTGCCCTGCCATTCATCGAATCCAGTTTCCCTGTTCAGGACTCCCCCTCTCTTTTCGCGGCTCAGCAGGAGGCAGGAGACACGACAGGACAGCCCAGCCCAGGCAGGTAGGTTCACTGCACTTCAGTTCGTCACCCCCCAAAAACACTCACTCGCGCTTTCTCCCTTTCGTATTGCCTCTCCTTCCCCTTCTCCACCAGCCAGCCCGGCCACCCTATCCATCCACATCCGCTCCCTCCCGTGCCTGCCTGCCTGCCTGCCTCTTGCTTCCTTCTCTGGCTTGTCCTTCTGTTCTTCCTCACCCCACCGGCGGCAGCCACAATCAGCGTCCGGCCCATTTCCACCCTCCGTCCTGGTTTCCCAAACCCAAGTCCAGGTCAAATCAAGTCCACCTTACTTACCTACTCTCGCTTGATTCTCTCGCTCTTTCTCTCCCCCAGGAACGCCAACTCGTTTGCTCTTACTTTTTTTTTACTCATTCTCATACTCAGTTTCAAGTCTCAATTCCAATTTTCACCAGACTCCTCCAAACGTCACTTCGTCCTTTCAAACTCGCCTAGCCTCACCAGATAACTCATCATCGAATCCTCACTGTCACCCTGGGTCGTCACTTGGATTTTTGCGCCTTTGGTGCACGCCATATAATGCCTACGATTCCATGATTGAATATGTTTTAGAAGCATGTGTAAGTTATATCACTCTCTGTTCAACCAACCTTTGTCATAACCTCTTATTTCCTCTCTCCATCTCTTCTTACACTACATGGCGATTGATTCATTCATTCATTGATCCTACCCGTTCTCCCCGAAGGGCGTCTGTCCCTTTCCGTTCCGTTCCTGCTCATCCGCGCCCGCGGGTTCGAGGCCAAGAACCTCGCATCATACCCCAGTCTTGGCATCCCACGAACTGACATCAAATCGTCCAGCGCTCACCGAGATACGAAATGTCGTGTATGTCTTTACTCCATCCATTATGTCTCTTTACCTGCAATGTCGTTGTATTCTCGTGGCCGTTGTTCTCATCATTATCGCTGGCGTGACATAACGACTACGCCGCTCTCGACTCCCCGCTTGCACCAACTCGGCAAACCACACGACATCGCCTACGACCCTTCGATCAGACGACGACACTCGCCTTGCTTGATCAAAAGCTGTGAACATTGCTAACCAATTTTATCAGCCTCCTATTCAGTAATCCAGTATGGAGCGGCGCCAGTACGGTCCCGTCGACAATCATCCGAAACCTCACGGCTCTTTCGGTGCGTTGATCCACTCCATTCCGTTGCGACGAGGCAACTACAATACTCGCCTAGCATTAACTGACCACACAAACAGTCCGACATAGCATATAAGGAGAGAATTTCCACCAACATTACCACACTAACCTCCACAAATGCCGACTCGTCTAATGGCCTTATCACCGGCCTTCTCTACGTCCCCGACCTCGACAACGATCGTGAGTGCGACCAGCAACAATACCAGTTTATTCCTCGAAATGTCACCCGCCGAGATAATCTCCCTCCTACCAATTACAACCTCATCGCTCTTGCGCCGTGGTTCAGCATCGACTGTACCCTAGCCTACCTTGCTTCTGCGCGTCTCGACCCCATTCGTGCTTTCATCTTTTACAAACCTAACAACTCATCAAATCAACCGCAAGATGCGGACTCGCCTGTTTGGAATCTGGAAGATGGTGGAGCCTGGATGACCGTCAACAAATATCCGATTTACGCTATTTCTGGTCAAGAAGGCCAGAATATGATGCGACAACTCAGTTACTATTCAGGCAGCGTGGACGACATACCTTACGGCGAAAATATCAGCACACTATATGGCCCGAACCCGAAGGATTATGTCCGTATTTGGACCGAACTCAGCGTTCAGGACGAGTCTGATATTCCACCACTATGGGCGTTCTTCCTCATAGTGATTGGTGCCTTGCTTGCCATATTTGCATTCGTCTCGATAACAATGCACCTTGTTCAGCGAAGACGACGTATATCACTTCGAAAAAGAGTTGAATCTGGCGAAGTCGATCTTGAAGCCATGGGAATTAAACGCCTGACAGTACCTGCTACCCATATCACCAGCTTTCCTCTATTTACTTACAACGCGGACCCGGACTCGACAGCGCCTCCTCCTACCCCATCATCTACACGACGCATGCGAAGTAGCCGAGGATTCGATCAGCGCAGCATACGATCCGGTGCCAGTGTCCGGAGCAAAAGATCCAACATCGGAGCCTCGGGCGACAACGCTGCTACTAATTTCCAACCTAGTTGCCACATCTGCCTCACCAACTTCGAACACCGAGTCACAATTATTCGGGAGCTTCCTTGCGGTCACATATTCCATCCCGAATGTATCGACGAGTTTTTGTCAAAGAACAGTTCTCTCTGTCCTATGTGCAAGCATTCGATGCTGCCCAGAGGTTACAGTCCAAGGATCACGAACGGAATGGTGCGTCGAGAACGTGCTCTGAGAAAATTACGTCAAAGAGTCGACCTCGAGGATTTGTCTGAGGAAGGTGATAACACAACGATGAAAGACTGGAGTAAACGACTATTCCGAACCTCACCGTCACCTTCAAGGCCTTCCTCGTCGCCACTTGTTAATTTGAAGCTACCTAACTTCAGACGACAGCCTGCTACAAATACAGCAACAAATGATGAGGGACGAGTAGAATCGCCACCAGCATCGTCCACACTCGCACAATCCCAAGAACTAGAGCCAGAAGCAGAAGCAAACACCCGCCCACCAGCTCCAGCCCAGATTCCGAAGACAAGGAGACCCAGACCTCGACTTTTGAATATGCTCCCAACACAGCCAGAGAATTCCGAGTTGAATACGGATCCAACGCCAAGACGTGGAAGTCCTTCTTCGTTTGCTCGACAACGCATGCGTGAAATTGCAGCCAAGAACGCGCCTTTCGACGATCCGGACTCTCAAAGGGCGATATGTAAGTCGTTTATCTAAATGGACGTAAAGGCATACACTAACGTGGTCACAGGGCTACGAGCACTCTCAAAAGTTTTCCCAGGCTATTTCTAATTCTGCTTTGATAAATATCATGGTCAGAAATCATCTCTTGCATTTGATGGGGCAGCATAGGTCAGGCGTTCATGTGATGGGCAGGGTTTTGGGATCTAGGCCGATCTGGTAAGGCCATTGGTTATACGACTTTTTTCGGGTACATTGGTGCATTGGAAAGGCATTTAATGAGGCGTTGGTTGGATTTACGAGTATTGTATATACAGGGGCTCGTTGAGACGATAGGAGGTGCAGAGCAGTGGGCTAGCAATGGCATCCCATCTAATTACCTATGTGTTGTTCACAATATGCATCAATAAAGCATATATCCAAGCAATATACAATCACAATATGAAACAAAACGAATAGCACTATCAAATGACCAAGATTTTTATATTGTAGATCAGACTATCGAGTGTTTCCAAGTAGTAGCTATTCCCCTGCATGCACCAATATATATTTGAAGGGTCGAATCGTTCATATTTCTCGGTCTAGGTACGCTCCAAACGCCAAACATAATCCAAGCCCAATATCCAAAGTCCCTAGGTTCCGGTATATGGTCATAATGCACTGTTCAATTCCCTTCGCCACGCTTTCCTTTACCCTCCAGCAACGGCTCATTACGGACTCCGCCTCTAGCAAGTGCATCTCGAACGCGATCATTCTCGGCAGCACGAATTCTGCTTCTTGCATCCTCCAGACGTTCGACGCCTCGATCAATAGTCTCAATATGCACGCTCAGAGGGATTGGGGGTCCACTACCAATACCATTGCGAAGCACCTCAGGCTCAGCGACACGGTCACGCAAATCGCCGAGACCGGCTTGAATGCTCTCGAGTTCGAGCATAAGCGCGTTGACCTGTGCAACTGCTGAAGAGCGCTGTGCATCAACCTGGCGCAGAAGAGCCAGTTGGCGGGAGAGGCTATTGAGTTGGTTCGAGTTTGCACCGACAAGTGTCCAGATATTCCAGAGGACGTTTTCACGACGAGATGCTGTATCGGCAGAGGAGCGAGAACTGATGTCGTAGATGAGCATCAGATGATCCTCGGCTTTTGTAAGCAGGCGCAGAACGGCCTGCGCTTCAAGGATAAGGGTCGCGATACGATCCGAGACAAGAGCCGTATGTTCAATATACTTGTCTAGGAGAACTCGCTCGTTGAAAATATGATCTGTAGTTGGCTGGAATGGGTGAAAGAGCCACGACGCCCAGCCAAGAATAGGTGAAGGTGAGGAAAGCGACTTCCCATCGTCTGTTTCTGGGGATAGAGTGTCGAGATAACGAGATGTCCAGCGATTGATGCTTATGACAGCATCAACAGCAGAGCCAACATGGGTGTTGAACTTCTGCAAGTCCGAAGACGTCTGCCTCGCCGTGTCGATGTAACCGTCGAACTCAAACAGCAACTCATCGCGAGCTTGTAGATCGCTGTGTCGCACAAGGCTGCGTAAATCTCGGATGGCCGTTTCGGATCTTTTCATCTCGAATGGGAGCGAGACACCATCAGAGCTCTTTTCAAGAACTTGCTCGAACTTTGACTGCACATTCATGAGATCATCGAACTCAACGGGTGAGCCATCACCTCCAGCAGGTACTATCGTATCCAGAGAAGGACAGAACGGAAGATTCAGTAGCGATGCGCCCGGGATACGGCAAAGAGGAGATAGGGATGCGGCGATAGAGCGAGTTGCCATGTTCTGTGCAATAATAAGACCACCAAAGCAAAGATAGATAGCCAGTAGAATCGCAAAAGGTTTCTGAGCGTAGCGGAATGCTAGCCCGATAACGTTGAGAAACCATCCAAGTGTGTTGTATATCGCCGCTGGGACGCTTTGAGCGATTTGATTTCCAACTGTTGGCGGTGGCTGTTCGCGGTATTGGCGGCGATGATATCCATCCTCGGTCTCATATCTTGCGCGCGCATTCCTCTGCTTAGGAGGACTCGAATGTGGTGGATTTCCTCTTCTCCTCACGCCTTCATTGCCGCCATATCCTATTCCCAGTCCTCTTATCGTGCGCTCACTCCTGCTACTGCTCTCACTCGCAGTATCGATGCGCGGCATGTGAAATTCTGGATCGGGTGATCGAAAGACTCGCTCTCCGCTAGCGCTCACACTTGCGCGCGAAAGACTCGGCCTGAACGGCTCTCGTAGAATGACCTGCTCGTCGTCTGGGTCTGCCCCAAAATCGCGAATGCTGTCCTGTGATGCGAAGCTAAGATTTCCTTGGGAAAACGGTTGTGAGGGTACGTTGCCTGAGGATGTAGGTGGTGATGATTCCCCAAGCGATGGGAGGATACTTGTGTCGAAACTGTCGTTCTCCCCTTCAACAAAGCGCCACGAGTCCTCGGGTCGAAGCTCACGCTGGCGCGAAGATCCCATGTTGTTCACCTTCGGTGCTCGAGTATGGCAGGGTCGCACACGAGCAGACGTTAAGGTCACGTCACCTCAGTTCAAGAAGTATACGAACTCGACGTCCGGTCGCATCAGATAAGCGAGATGTATGGTGAAAGTGCCGTATTTATAGTGTAGAATGTGAGATAACAATATGCGCCAAGTTAGATCGTGAAGCGCTGACTGGCGGCGCCCTTAGCGTAGGCAGGCGGAAGTTTTAGGAGCGGTGAGTCATCGGCAGTTGTGGTGATCATTCACGGTGATTATCGACGGGAGTGCGCTTGATGTGCCAGGTCGTGAATGGGCGTCAAAATGAGGTTGATGTTGTTAGGTTGTTGTCTTATGAATGATGTAAGAGCAAGGTATGGTAGGCGAGGCGGCAAATGGACCTACATGGTCTAGGTACCCACCAAGTCAAAAGGTACCTGCGGGGAAGGACAAGGACACTGGGGATGGAAGGAAAGGTAGATGATACTGAAGTTTAATATTTATTACACTACCTATAACTCAGCTTCTTAGTTCAATTAACTCTATATTTAAGATTATATTTAATATAAATTACAGTCCGCGGTTTGTTATGGCCTTTACTGATCAATCGATACCAGAAGACTACTACTAGCTTCTATCTTATCACCAAGTACCTATACTGTCGACCCTTGTCGCGCTGCCTAGCGCCTGTCAATAGTGGGGACATATAGAGGCTGGCCGAGACCTCGTGGCCAATTTATTTTAAGTCTAGGGTATCAACGGTCACCATCTTAATTAGACGTCAATAAAAGAATAACCAACACCAACTTCTTTCCAGCTGTCAATTTACCAAGGTATTCATGGATATTACTGAATTTTCCTCGGTGGTCAAGTTTACAATTACAGAAGCTACAATATTTCCACTTGAGCTCAAAAATATCCAGGTATTCGTGCCCCATAGACAAAATTGACCAAGCAAGCATTTAAGTGTAAACCGACCTTCCATATCTCGACCATATCTCTTTTGTACCATCAATTTGAACGAGACTTAGGAATCCGGGTAAAATTCACTAGCATTTCTCCTCCAGAGCAGGTCAAACTATTATCTAGTTATGTACATACAACCAAAGACGCATTGTCGTCACTTCTCTACTTTCACAGGAACTAAGCCTCCCGTCGGCTTGTCACCAAAACACCCTGCTTCCATGTAAATATTCGTTACTGAACTTCCTGTTTCGGCGGTTATATCCGGGGCTGCCATATCTTCGCCAGGAGCTTGAGTTAGATTTCCTACCCAAGCCACGTCTCTCGTCTCTGGCTCACATTGTAGCGAGTATGATGGCAGCCCAGACCAACCACCCATATGCTCTAATGTGGGCGACCTGGGCCAGAGAGACTCTCCTTCGGCTGTAGACGTAGGTCTATCACCAAACGCCGAGATAGCTTGAGAAGGTTCCATATACACATGCTCATGACCACCTCTGCCCAGTGTCTCCATGAAAATGTCAGACAACACCTTCGACCTGGGCCAAAATTCCCCAGACTTTTTCAGGAACTCTGCCAGATACAAAACTCTGGATCTGTAATCTGGCTGCCCTGCACTGTGGAGCACAGCATGGCACAAAGGCGAGACTGCTTGTTCCAAATCAAGTAGGCATGAAGGGGAGAACTTCTCTGGTACAAGCTGAGAGCCAAGAAGAGCCATCAGACGCAACGGCGCTTGGAGAGCCAGTGGCGACTGAGCGTCGTGTTCTGTAGCAACACTGTGAAGTAATGAAGCCGCGTAATGTTCATCCCAGTACCCGTAGAGATGGGCCTGCATCCGGATCTCGAGTCTTTGGAGAGATTTAGCCTTCTGGAAACGACTTTATAGAGAGATTTGACTTACCCAAAGGAGACAACTAACTGCAAGATAAACTGTGAGTAGCTGAACTAGCTCCTGAACGAGTCAAAGAACTTACCGCATGATATAGGATCATATCAAACATACCATCCTCCCCAACGTGATATTTCTTCCAGTCGTTGATTCTAAATCGCCAGGAATCGATACGCTGACTTGCATACTTGAGGTTGTGCGGGGCTGCCTGGCTACAATCATGAAGAAACGGGGCCACATGAATATCGTATATGCGAATAAGATCAACGAAGTAGGCCCAAGAAGAGTACTCGCGAGAGAGGCCGAGGCGATCGTACTCTTCAAGAGTTATTGGGGCTGGAATATTCTAATGGAAAGTCAGCGTGAAGTGGCTACCTCGAACGAGAAATACGTACACCGGCCTGGTAGTCCCAATCCTCACATGGAAGTCCTACCACCAAACTGGGCCCACGAGGGTAGAGGGTTGAATGATACTGATTCTGTCGCAAACCAAGCAGCATTTCGTGGGTATATAATCCCCAATATGTCCGGCGGCATGATTCAGCGAGGACTGGATCTGTTTCTCCCTCTGCGAACTCCTTGCTCTGAAGTCCCATACAAGAAGCCAGCGCCCAGGCTTTGTTGAACATACTTTGGCCAACATTAAAATGCAGTTTCCCGAACGCTGTGACAGAAAGACACAGCAGTGCCTGAACAGACCAGATTGTTAAGGAGAGGGTGCCATGCGACATCTGGTAGGCATTCTGTTGTAGCTGTGTGTTGTCGACCTTGTCCAAGTAAAGAGACCCAATGTAGGTAACTGTGGCAACGAGGAAACGCAAGTTTTCTGGTTGCGTTTTGCAGAGATCCTCCAGTTTCTTTCTTGGGGGTAGCCAAGAGTGGGCGACGTGAAAGTTGGTGTAGTAGAGGTCGAATGGATGTATAGTACTGCAAGGTGTGGAAGGTATCATTTGAGGGAACGGAATGCCGGGCCCAGCAAGTCCTGGCGACGGTGTGCTCTCTGCAGTGTCATCTTGATCGTTCACCAAAGCTTCTCCTTTCTTCATACTTGTCTTCTTTGTGTTTCGGAACCCTCGACGTGACTTGGTATAATGACACAGTTTGCCTTCTTCTTTGCATCGAGTGCATGTCTCCCGGACCCCATCGCACCTTATATGCTTAGAACGGCAAGGATCGCAAGCTGAAGAGACACGCTTCTGGGTTTTTGAGGTTCCCGTACTAACTTGTTTCTGACTCGAGCTGAGTTCAACCCCAGGTGAAACTTCGTCTCGTGGTGAACTTGCCATAGTTTGATCGACGAACCGGGCCATGCAAGTGATGACGAAAGGAGATCTCAAGACAACGTACGGTTTCGATTTGTTGGCAAACACCGACGGTAGGGCCCAACAGGTAGGCTTAAATCTATAAAGGATGTGTTGTGGCACTAAACTAAGCTTGTTTGTCAAGAACCAACAGATTGGACAGGTTTTGTGGCAAGTGCCGGAGCCATGGAATATATGCACGCATAGTAAGGAATTAGAAATGGAAAGAGGTGGATGGAACTACGAGGTCAATACAAATACATGGTACAGGTGCAACGTGGTGGAGGCGTAGGGCAGAGAAGATGGTCGTCAGGCTTAAACAAAAGCAAATGATCCAACGCATCATGATTGGAAGAGGTGGTAGTTGAGTTAGATTCAAATCTCGGAACCATGTTGTAATACCTGACTCCTCCAGTCATGTTGGCCCAGGGAGGTATGTGGCGTGGATATATGTTCCCAGTCAAGGACCAGGTAGATGGAAGATCTGTCAGAAAACGGCCGCCTGCATCTCCATTTCGGCCATTATCCATTGGTAGTTATGGCAGCTGTGACTCAAGTGACCATGTTATTGGTCTCACGTTGTTAGGTTCGCAAATCAAGAGAGTGAAGAGGGGCCAAGAATGGGCCGCTCCCGACTCGATGATGGCAACTCTGACTCGAGAACCGGGTTGCTGATGCTTCTAGCACTCGGGGATTTTCATAGAGACATACTAGACGGCGTACTCGTGTTGTTCGATTATGCGTTGAAGGGTTGTCGTTAAAGTGAAGTCTAACCAGCAAAGGCAGACTAGTCTATACTGTTGGATAGCTCTTGAACCGCCGCTCGGAGCGGGCCTTTCAAAGCTCCCGTCTCTCTTAAGACAGTAGGCAATATACATAGTCACAAGAGCAGCCACTGTCTCATCAGCTAGCAACTCGAGCTCTGATTGTTTGAATGGTATCCACAGAGGAGGAGATGCTTGGTCGCCAGCTGGAGGATTCACGTTTCTGACGTGTAAGAAGTCAACAAAAGAGTCGTGATGCAGATGCAACTGCAGCACAGCCAATATAAAAATTGCTTTTTCCAAAGGAACTCTGTGTAACACAGTGCCCATGCAGCTAGTCGTCAGTCCCAGCTCCCAGGTGTCTGGGACATACTGGTTGCATACAGGGCTATCGGAGATATCATAGCACCATTGATTGCTGGTCGCTGGTCAAGCCTCAAACATATGTACATCCATAGCTGAAATCTGCCAAGTAAGTGTGGCTAATCTTCCTCAGAGCCTGCTTAACGTTTGGTCTATCGACGATGTGTGATGCTCTAAGAACGAAGTGTCTTTTGAGTTTCATGATTTGATGGAATCGGCCGAAGTTTGTTGGAGGAAATGTGCTTTCCGGAGGCACAGAAGTTTGGAGGCGGTTTGGGACGAGTTGAGCCGCACTTGCCATCTCAAGTTCTGTGTAACTGCCATTCCAGCTATGGCACCCTCTCCTCATTGGAGCAAGGGGGGAAAGAGAGGGTCCCGGCTTATGGCCCGGCCTTAGACGGGGACAGAGAGAGAGAGACACGCACAGTGGCTAAGGTAGGTTAGTATATAGGTAGGTAGGAATGCAAGCCAGCAAAAAGACTTCGGTAAATTCAGTATAAATTCAGGAGACCTTAGGCTAGTTAGTTTTGGCAACTCGTCGCAAGGTCAGAAGTTGTCTCGCTCTCTGAAGAGTGGAAACGAGCGCCAAAGCAAGTCTCAATGAGCAAGGAGTAAGACAAGCGCGTGAAAATAAAAAGTCCCGTCCTCTACTCTTTTACGAACAGGTACCTACCTACATAGGCACGAGGGAGGAACATGCACGCACGGTATGGTAAAGTAGCCGATAAGGCCTAGGCACTGTAACACCTCGGCTCGGCTTCTGCTCAACAACCCCCGGCCCTGGCGTCATGGGGGGATTTTAGCATGGGCCCGCACAATCCCCGGATGAGATCCAATGCGATGCACCGAGACGAGCTGAATGAACTGCGTGCTTCCTTTTTGCTTTTATCACCTGCAACAAACGAATGCTCGCTCTACCCAGCTGTAACCGGATCAACCCACCACCAAATCGACCGATAGACTCCCAATCAAATACCCGAAACTCAACCAACGCCCTCATCCTCATGCGTATGCACCAGGTCAAATGACCGACTCGAGCTTCGTCCAAGCCCAACGCCGCGTCGCCGCGCGTCGCCAAACCCGTGAGGCCGAAGCTACTGCTCGCATCGCTGCACAGCGGCAATCTTCTCGACCTAGAGCCAACCTCGAGCGCTTACCTTACCCCCTAAATCGCATAGGATCTGCGTGGGATGCTGTGTCGACAAGGGAGGGCACGCGCCCTGCATTTCGAGTAGGACAAGTCGATGCTGAACTACTCGACGTAGAGCTCTTGGACATTCTCAAGGACCAGGTTTGCGAGGGTCTCAAATATTTTGGTGGAGGGCATCTGCATGATGACTGGTCAGCCGAGATTATGTTGGCTCTGAGGGCGGTGCTTTTCAAGCTCACTGTCTGGGACCACGATGCCACATACGGAGCGGCTCTCCAAAACCTCAAATATACTGACGCCAGAAACGATGGGCTTATACTCAAAGCACCCTCAAAGGTGCAGAAATCACTCTATGGACTTGTCACAGTATTTGGAAACTATGCTTGGACGAGATGGGAGGACTGGCTTCTGGAGCATGACGATGGTTACGACGAGCCAAGTCCCCGAGTAAAGCGACTATCGAAACTGACATCTGCCCTCTCAACTGTTCACTCGGCAGCGGCATGTGTCTCATTTCTAGTCTTCTTACTGCATGGACGGTACCGAACCCTCCTTGATAGAATTCTCAGAATGAGACTTGCGCCACCCACAAGCCAAGTAAGCAGAGAGGTCTCATTCGAGTATCTCAACAGGCAGCTTGTCTGGCATGCCTTCACCGAGTTTTTACTTTTCGTACTGCCCCTGATCGGCATCCAGCGATGGCGACGCTGGCTGACCAGGACATGGCGGAAAACAAAAGACATTATCAGAACGGGGCCTCAGGAAGAGGGCAAGGCCAATGGTGAATACGCATTCCTCCCTGAGAGAACATGCGCAATTTGCTACCAGGACCAGAATACTGCAACTTCTGAGAACGAAGTGATGGCAGCAGCAGCATCCAGTGGTGTTATTGGCTCAGCCCAGACAGACATAACCAACCCATATGAGACAATACCTTGTGGGTGTGTATACTGTTTCGTCTGCTTGGCTACTCGATTGGAGAGAGAAGAGGGCGAGGGCTGGACCTGTCTGCGTTGCGGTGAGCATGTCAATGAATGCAAGCCTTGGAGTGGTGACTTGGTTGAGCCGTCTGCAAAGCATGCTTCAGCCAAGACGGTGGCTTTCTCAGATGATATTACTGGGGGTGTGCTTGTCGAGGAGCAGGAGGATGATGAATCGTTCGTAGAGAGTCTGAGTACAACCTCAGAGTGATGGGTTATGGGAAGCGTTGATCTGCGGCGTTAATGGATATGTATGGATAGTTATATTTTGTAATATCAAGCGCAGCGAATGCGGTGTTGTTCCACTTTCTTCCATTTCTCATTACCCAGTTCTCCCACTCATAGTGCCACTGATAAAGGGTGTAATAGTCGCTGCTACCTTGACTGCATTTACTGCCTCGAAGCCCTTAGAAAGGTATGCTTATACGCTAGGAAAGCAAAGAAAACTCTTGATTAAGGAGTGACTGGATGAAAAAATGTAAAAAGATTTGGATTTTATGAAAGAGAATCTAAGCTGAAAGTCCACCCCAAGCTCTTTAAAAAGACCTGAAGGGACCCTGAAATGGCCTGCCCACATTTTCATCCTCTGAAGGCCACTAATAAGGGTAGCGCGTCATAACAGGGGAGATGGAACCTTGGACCCCTGTTCTATTCCTACCATTGTCAGCCGAGATACGGACCAACATCAGCCCAATCTAATGCTTGGACAAAACAACACCAACTTCCCAAATTCACGATACCGACATTTCACCATAATCATTCTTCTAATACTCGACGAATCCAATTACCGTGCCTTGGAGAACCCGAGACGCAATCCATCGACGTACTATACAGAATATGCCATAATATATAATCGAAGCCTTTCAATGTAGCCCGATATCACAACTCGATTACACCGACTCCCTCCCTTCATCCCATGCCCAGCTTCTTCCAGTTCACGCAGGGCACCGAGTCGCACGTCCGACCCAACGACTCGGCCCCTCTCCTAGGCCGCTTCCGCGCTGTTCCTCCGCGTCCTGGCGTGATATCTCGAAGGCGCAGTCAACTTGGCCTCTTGTCGAATACCGCAGACAACAGAGGCAGCGTACATATACTCGGATACGGTGCATTTCCTGCAGATGACGACGATACGGACAGTGATTATGACCTTGAGGATGATAGGAGCTTGTGGCAACGTCTTTGGCAACGATGGGTGTTGGATATTTGGGTTGATCCGAGACAGTCGGCGGTGAAGAGGGTCGTTGATAAGTGGTGGAGCCGGTATGCATTTTTGGTGTTGATGCCTGCCTTGTTGGTATGTGCTGGAGCTCCAATCAAACTACAAAGAACCAACTGACTCAAGAACAGGCTGTGGCGTGGTGTTCTATACCTTTTCCTCAGTATAGAATTCCCGACGACCATATCGGTGATGGGGACGAGGATAGACTCCCCGACGGATCTAGGACGCCTGGTCACGGAGCTGCTCGAGTCCAGGTCAACTTTTGGTTCTTTCTATTCGTCTACTATGGTTTCTACAACCTTACTGCTCTTATCTGGATCACAAAGGTGTTCAACCTTTACAGCCTCAACTGGTGGCCCCAATCTCTGGGTTTCCCGCTTACCGTCTCACTCATCGCCATCTTGTCCATTGCCGTCCCCATACCCATGTACTACAATGACAGGGCGCGTTATTTGCTCGTACACAATACATCATGGATTTCATGGACCTTCATCATCATGGCCTTGCCTGTCACGATCGCCTTTATCATTCTCACGACTAATGAGCGGCACATCGGGCTTCGTCACTCGCTATCAGAAACTCAACGCATCTTTACCACATCCTGGTGGACCGGAGAGCCAGACACGTTCAACGGTAGGGACCGTCGGCGCCGGAATGTCACGGCTGATCTATTCGACGCCGACGCAACTCAAGTTGAACCCGAGCTGAGGCCACAGGGCGTTAGGATGCGCCGACTGTGGTTGCCAGCAAGCTTTGTACGATTCTTATGGTTCTGCGTTGCTCTGTTTATTGGCCTCATGGCATACGTGATCGGAGAGGCATACGCAGAGATTTACCTCCGAACCTTACCGCACAATAACTTGGAGACAGTAGTGTATGTCTATGGCTGGGTAGCAACGGTGCACCTCCTGGACGCGCTAAGCGGCTGGGTGCTAGGAATTCGAGAGGGTGAGCGTGTTGGAAGTTATCCTTTGAGCTGGATCTTTAAACTGTAAGCCTCGATCGATGCAAATATTATTGTTTCCACTGCTGACACCACAGCCAGATACTTCATGTTGACCTACCAGATGTACGTTCGTGCGCTATATGCACGACTGCGTTCACCACAACAATTCATAACCCTTCAGATCTTGTCATCAACAGGTTTGGTTGTCATTACACCCATCATGATGACCTCATTTGTGCACAAGCTCTTGACAATTCTTGGGCTGAACTCGCAAAGCTTTGGTTCATACCAAAAGCTCCAGACCCGCAATGTCTTTATCCGCTTTCTTGCCGAAAACGTCTCAATGGTTGCATTCCTTGGAAGTATTCTAGTACTGCACTTTGGAGCCAACAAAGACGTTTACCCATATTTCGCTTTCGATACGGAGGGGGAGGACTACAATTTTGGCCTCACTTTCTACGCCTCATCGGTAACCTGGGCGTGTGAGTTGGTAGCGAGCCTCGCTGTGCGAGGACTCATCCGACTATTCTTCCAAATCGATGTAGGCCTGGAGGGGAAGCTGGACTTAGCTGTCTGGCCAGAGTTGATGCCAACCTGTGTGGCAGTCATGCTGCACGTGCTGCAGAACATGCTATTTTCCATCATTCGGCTACAATTTCAGTGAGTGGAGAAAGGATCTACTATGGTCTGGTGTGAGTGAGGACCGACAATCCAGGGGCTATTTTTCATAAAGGATTGATGAGTGAGAGGGTCGGAACGGCCCGAGAAAGGTTGCCGAGAGGTGCGGCCATTGAGATGGTGCACCCATTGACATTCGCACCCGCGCAACGAACATGAGTTGGGATGTTTGGCCTCTGCTTTGCTTTTTCTGTTTTTGTCACTATTAAATCTGTGAGTCGTTGTCTTGAGCTGTCTTTCACTGGAGCGACTTCTTCTGCATACTTTGCGATGGCCTTGGACTGGGGAAGTTGTGCTCTTGATCCAAGTTGATACCCATTAGAACGTTTCTAGAGAGTTTTGATACGTTTCATCTTTGTTACAACGCATTAGATACCACATACTGTTTGCCGACACGTTAGTCATTGCCGTTAATAGCAATTCCGAGTTGTAACTTCTGAAGTGGACCAAGATAGCGACCATTCCAGATCGTTAGGACGACTTGTCTGGTATGCAACTATATTGTTTCAGGACTTACGGGCTGACAATGATTGGGCGACGGAGTTCAAATAACCATTTCCCGTGCCCTGTGTTTCATAAAGTTTATCTGGCAGAAGCAAACCTGGGTCATGATTGGGTCGGTGCAGCTTCTGTAGAGTGGCCCTTTTGAAACCCCATGTTGAAGATTGAGATACTTGCGTACCTTAGTGCCTGCTGTCTTTCATAACAAAGGCCATGATGTGCACTGTAGTAGCTACGGGATGCAGCAGCTCTTGAATTGCCTGACTCGCAGTCGGGCTGTCCCCAAACCGATCGCTCGTATTGTCTCGAAAGGAGTAGCTCAGATTGGCTGTGTGCTTATGTTGGTGCCTGCACAACAGTTCTACTGTCTTGTACTGGTGCGACGGACCCAGTTCTATCAACATCCATCCATGGCGACATCACCCATCAAGAAAGATGGAGACACTTATATCAAAACCTCGCGCCGGACGGCCCGTAAGGGCGCCAACACAGAAACGCGCACCTGCGGCTAATGCAAGCTCCAACCAGTCTTTTCTTCGGTGAATGAGTACAACAAACGGCGGTGTACGATATTCAAATAATATCAACAACCGGTCAATATGGCAGAGGAAGGAGAACTGATGACGCGGCGATGAAGGGGCAGCCGGTCAGCGAATGCTGGAGGGGAGGATATGCAGGACATTGGGTGGAGAGCTGGGGAAGCATGAGGCACAGCATATAAAAAGGAACTACTACAACCACAACCACAACGCCAGATGGTGCGCGATACCGATAAGGCAATGTATTCCGGAACGGTCAAGAGAGAAGAGAAGAGACACAAGAAGCAAAGCAGGCAGGCAGGTCGATGCAGAGGGCGGCACGAATGCAGCCGAACATCGCATCGCATTACATTACATTACATCGCATCGCATCGCATTAAAGACGCAGAAGATTGCTGCATGTTTTTCAGGAAATGAACCTGGTGGCCGGGATCAGGGCTGAAGGAAGAGATCGCAGCGCAACACATGCGCTGGCTGGTGTGGTTTGAAATGGCTAGGTGTGGTGTTGGGCACAAGCTCGTGATTCGCGATAGCGACTTGCAGCGAGCTGAAGCAATAATCCTCAACCGTCTTACATGTCGCTAGAGAGCTCAAGATGCATCCTATTTCGATGGGTCGCCGGCTAAAAAAGGACCATGTCCTATCTTATGCGGGTGTAGCGTAGTGTCGTGTAGTACCTACGCTTGACAAGATACTAGACATCTGCCTGGTCTGAGTGCGTATAGTGTGCCTCATCCTCAGCAGCAAGAATCCATATTGGGCACAGAAACGGTCTCAGCTATCAGCGCCTGTGGGGTTGCATTATAATCGGCATGAGAGAGATAGCAATCGATCAGTCATGATTGAAAAGGCAGACGGGGTCTCGGTTGTGCAATAAAGACGAGACCAGCGCATTTCAACCCTTGATAGGCCTTGAACTTGTGTTATCTTGGCATGATATAACGTCGTTCGGGAGCCTGACGAACCCGAGCCAGTAAGCTCGGCCTAGTATGCCCTCGGTTTGGCCGTTATGGACACATCGAGATGCTCTCTGCCATGTTCAAAGATGGGAGCAGAATTGCGATATCGTCTTATTTAACAAGAATAATAGCATGTGTAGCGATATCTTCTTATGTAACAACGTCTGCCTAAGGTGCAATGTAGATATGAACCCATGCAAGGAAACTTGATGTCGTTGCGTAGCAATGTGAATGGCACAGCTGCATACAAAGAGCGGCTGGGCGTGGGGAGAGCTTGATAGAGGGTTGCTAAGAAACACGGATTTGGCCATTTAAGAACGCCATGAATGAGAACATGCGATCAAAAGATAACAAGACTCCATAACCCTTATTCTTTTGTCATGTATACTTCTCTGCAGATTATCATCGGCCAGAGACGGATCATGAGCGAAACAAAGCTCTCATGAGCCATGCATTCGGAGGCGCTATGGGACGATGGCTGGCATGGGTTTATGGCGCCGCCTCCGGTCTTGACCACGGAAACACAGTGGAACAACGGTACTTGAGCGGAGCAAGTGGATAAGTTGTAGCTAAAAGTTTCTCTGGAGGAACTCGTTCATAGATCGTATGTTGGGTATCCGTACATTGTTATGCATGTTAAATCAAGCGGGTAGAATTGCCAACTTCGAAACCTCCATGATACAGCTTCCGGAACGTATCACTACGAGAAACAGTGGTTCTCGAATGTACCTAGAACTTCCAGCGAACTGATTACTAGGTAGTGGTGTGATGGTTGATGTGGTGAAAATGATGGACTAACTTAGTACTGAGATAACATCGTATCACGGAGACATTTGTGTTAGACATGACAGCCCGGACAGGCTAAGGCTACAGCTGCTTCGTCTTCGGCCTTGAGGGTTGTCCACCAAATGGAAGCGGGAATAAGCATGGCAGCCACTAAGAAACTACCTTAGACCAGTTGAAGAAGAAAGGGTGTCCAGAGACACCCATCGACGGTAACCTTGCCGCTGCTTCGATCCTTTGTTCGAGAGAATTGCCTAAAGAGGCAGCTCGTTGAACAACCTCCCTCCGCATTAGTGTTCATCCCTTCTAAAACAGAAATAGGCTGAATCTGCCTCGATTGTTTGTTATAGAATCATCTTGGAGGTATAGTTCAGCGAGGATGATGCCAGGTTCAGACCTAAAGAGCTTGTATAAAGCTGTAATCAACACCTCATACTATGTATGCCAAACATACGGCAAGGATCCATTTCGTTTGCGGGAACCTGGACCTAGAAAAACAACTTGGAGGTAATACGGGCCTGTCTAGAATGTGCAACACATAGTTAACTCTCAAGGCCGGCCGAAGCTCCGCTGGGCTTACGTGACTTTGCTTCCACATGTGTACTGTATCTCAGTCTCTTTCCTTCAGGTTCCGTCAAAAGACTCGTTTCATAGCGAGCTTCAGCTGTCATGTTATTAACTGGGGTTTCCCACCCGTGAATGTCCGGGTGGCTGTAGATGGATGTCGGAATGAACCCAGCAGCGCATATAAGACCCAATTGAAGTTGAGATTCCCTGGAAGCCGCTCCGAGGGCATGACCTGAAACCCCGGGAATGCTCATAGTTTGCATTGGGCCAAATTCTATCTGGAGCCATTGCCCGTCCATCCGAGGCTGGCGGTATGAAATGCGGTAGCGGGAGGTAAGGCAGTGAAGTAAGCTTGGAGCGAAGAATTCTAGCGCGGCCTCCAATGGACGCTAGGCTCGCAGCAGGCCCGATACTGGGGTAAGATAATTAATTGGATGCTAGGGTCTTGTTCAATCAAGGATAAAGGATCAAGGGACGACAATGGATCAAGGCAATCGAGTGAGCGTGCATAAGGCATGGAATTAGATAGAAATACCTGGCATAAATATTGATCTTGTACAGCCAAACTCGTATTCATGATGCTTACAACGAGCAAGCAAAAACAATGTACATTCGATGTACAAGGAACAATACAGACCAACCATCATTCAACGGGGTCCATTGTGTGGCGGTTAATATTGAGTTGGACTTGGTCCCGCCATTGAGTAAAAAAAGTACTTGAATGGTACGACCTGGCTGGCATCCATGACATGTACAGAACACAACAGCGGAGCTTTTGTGTTTGTCGATTTGTCGCAGCTGATGATACCGAGACTCTTGTCTGCAACAAAGAGACGCGTGGAAAACATACATACCGTCCTCCAGTCACTCAGTTCTTGCCGGCAAACGCTCGTGAATCGCATCACAACAGTGATTCGTGTTCGCTCGGCAGCGTAAAGGTGAAGGCCGATTTGGCAAGTTGACTCATAGAGGTACAAAAGATGACCATCCAATAAGAGTGTCGATCAAGGGTTCGAGTTGTCGATTAGCATCTAATACTGCATTGATGCTACATTGATACTGCAATCATGCATGCAAACCGAGGAGTATGCATTGTTTGTTTGTAAGAAAATGGCGTTTTGCATATCAGAATTCTCATGCAATCGTTGCGGTACTGTACCATTATGTCGACGGGACATACCTACTAACGAATGTTTCATGATGATACAACTGGCTGGCGGGGTACTACTCATGCTACCTAGTATTTATCATTCTATACGACAGACGTGATTGCGCGTACTGGAACAAGCTGCAAACACGCAAGAACTTACTTCCTCGAAACAATGCTGCCTGGTATGAGTTGCATTCTCCATTCAGACATGGCTGCTTGTCGATATCCAATTGCACCATTGGTGCTTGTTGAGTCATGTAGACTAATACCTTGAATCGTTGATATCTGACCTGAAGCTTGGACACCGAAAAAGCCCGCTTGACCGCTTGCTTGTCCATGGTTGATGATGATGGAAACCAGCTCTTGCTCCCAAAATCTCACTCTATCCATGTCTACTTGTTCGTCTATCTCTGCTTGGTGAGATGCTTACCATTATCATATAAATTCGACAAACCAACCCCTAAGTCGAGGTGCCGATTATCACAGATAGCAACGGGTGGATATCAGCAAACACCCATCCACGGATCTGAGCCTCCCCACAATTAACTCCATGTTAGGCACTGCTGGGGCTTGATGGTGCGTGCTGGACCCAGAGAGCAAGAAAACTTCTGACCTTAAGCTGAGGTGCCAAAATTAACCAATCTTTAGGCCTACTAGACAATACTAGCCCTAGCTCATCTTTTTGTCATCTGTTCCAAATTTTCTTGGCCCCTTGGGCTGGGTCCTGGGCGCTGGCGCTGGGCATTGATCACCAAAAGGCTTCTGTATCCGACTCAGCGGCCAGAATTTTTGCTGAGATCCATCGCTGCCATTGCTGAGAGAGTTTCGGAAAGGGGAAAAAAAAAAGTTAACAAAATTTTCCCCTCCCCCACCTTGCATTTTCCATTTGCACCCCTTGGAAGGCTTCCAAATCAATGGGACCCTGTCGGGTTCCCCTCCCCCTCGCTCCCAATCGTTCAATCGTACCTGCCCGCCATTCCCCCACTAAGACCTCGCACGCCTGCGGCATGCCTAGGTTGCACCCCTCCTTCCTCATCGTCAATGCCACTGAAGTTGATGTGAGGTGCGCATCCGTCGCCGTCTTTCGGCAGCCCTGTCCTAGGTAGGAGGGTAGGCAGGTAGGTTCGCAGCCAAAACAAAATTACCTTGGGGTCTTCCATTGTGCTTGTACCTGCCTCCTACTGTTTTGCCTGTCAGGTACTAAATCAGCCAAGTAACTCTCGTAGACGGAGCACGTACCTCGTTCGTACTCTCTTTCCGCCTACCACTAAACCACTGTAACTACTTCTTCCGACGCGGCTTGACCACCGACTACCTTACCTTCCTTACCTGAGGTGCCTACCAGAAAAAAACCACTCGAGTGCTTGTGCCTGGCAACTGCCTCCGCTCACCCTTTCCCGACTTGCCTTGCCCTGTATCCCTCGTCTCTTTTCTCCTTCTCCCCTTATTCCTTCCTTCTTTTTACCGACCCTCCCACCCCTTCTTCTACCCTGCCTCTTCCCTCTCTCTCTCTCCTCTCCTCTCTTCTTCCCTCCACAATGAGCGCTCAAGAACCCCTCCCCTCTACCAACTCATCCTCAGCGATAAACAACACCACGTCTACCGCTGTCGCTAGCCAAGATGCCTCGGGACGACAGCCCTCCTCCTCCGCCGCCGGTTCCTCCGAACTCTCCAGTGCAAAGATAAGCCTGCGCAAGTCGCTGCGAAGCTTCCCCGACTTCCCCATCCCGGGTATCAACTTTGTCGATATTATGCCTCTCTTCGCCGACCCAACCGCCCATGCCACCCTTGTCGATGCTCTCGAACTTCAGATCGCCGAGGCTTTCCCCACCAAGCCTGATGTTATCGTAGGCCTTGACGCCCGTGGCTTTCTCTTCGGCCCTGGTCTTGCGCTCCGTCTCGGTGTTCCCTTTGCTGCTGTCCGCAAGCAGGGCAAGCTCCCTGGACCTTGTGCTACCGCTGAGTACGTGAAAGAGTACGGCAAGGATCTGTTCCAGATGCAGGAAGACGCCGTCCGTGAGGGCCAGAAGGTCCTCATTGTGGACGACATCATTGCTACGGGTGAGTAAATCTGTTTGCAAAGCAGTATGCATGAGGCGTATAGGACCTTAACTGACATGAATCATCAGGTGGTTCTGCAAAGGCTGCAGCTGAACTCGTCCAGCAGCTCAAGGGCGAGGTCATTGGATACTTGTTTATTCTTGAGATCCCTGGCCTAAACGGCCAAGAGAAGCTCGGCAATGCTCCTGTCAAGATTCTTCTTGAAGATGCTTAAGTGGCTGATGCCAGGCTTCCTCTATTTTCGATCCCACTTTCAGCGATAAAGCGATGCCGGGCCATAGATCGACTTGTGGTGTGCCTCATCGCGGCGCATTTGTGAGAATTTTTGTTAGACCTGGAGAGTCTGTTTCTGCTCTATGTTTTTGAAGTGTTGGCGGCAGTAGTGACCAAATTTTACAGCAATTCACTTATTTTACTAAGTGAGATCTATATTGGTTGGCGTTTGTGGATGGCTTTTTCACGACTCAACAACAGCAAAAGTCTTTTCGGGTTCGCGCATATAGAATGGGGTTTTGGCGATTATCTTGATATAGCCATATAAAGAAAGACCGCAAACTAATAATCATAAATGTCAGTTTTGTCTGCCCACCTTCTGGCTGCTTTGCCATCATGAGACAATAATTATGTGTCTTGCTAGAGTATCATACCACCTACAGCTAGGATTAGAATTCTCGAGATTATGAGTAGGTCAGGTTGTAAGTGTCAGGTTGAGCTTACAGGCAAGGTTTTGATTGTTAAACGTATCATACAAAGAGACATCTACCTCTGTTTCCCTCAAAGCCCGAAGGTATCGTACGCTATCAAAAACAGCAATATACAAAAATGACGATAAAAGCCACCAGAATAACTCCGAGACATGAATATGAACTCTATGCGTTCGTTATAAGACAATGGCGTTCTCTATCAACATCCCTTGACTCTCCACCACGTACTTGCGCCGCATGCCCACGCCCTTAGCCTCACCGAAACGTTCATAATCACCCTTGGCTCCACGCATGAGAACGAGAGGCACACCGTTGAGCCGCCCCATGCCTCGGGGTGTCACTTGCGCCGTAGTTAGCAGGGGGCGAACGATATCATCAGGGCCTTCTTCTGAATCATCGCCCTCGTCAATGACAATCACAAGTTGTAGTGTATGTGGCGATGCTGGAAAGCTAGGTATGCGCTCTAACTTTTCGCTGAAAGAGCAGCCGCCGCGACGAATGACAATTATCTGATGTTGGCGAGACGATGACTCGGGCAAAGGGGCACCACATGCTTCACCACCGAGGAAGACGGTTTTCCAAGGAAAGTTGGCGATGGGCTTGCGGGAGTTGTAGCTGGGTGACCCGACCATCGGCGTGTCGATGATGGGCGGCAGAGGAAAAGCGCCGGGGCCGGTAGATGTGTAAGCCGTCCAACGGAGGATAGTGGGGCCGGGACCATCCGTCTCCGTCTCCGGGAGATCGGTATATGCGGGTTCAAAAACGGAGCTCACGGCACGGAGAAGCGACTTGAGAAGTGATTCCGAAGGAAGAGCTGCATGGCTCGGAAGAATCTCACTGGATACATTGACGCCCTGGGCGGGTGCCGGGGCACTGGCATTCGACTTCTCTAGTGTATCGAGGAGAAGGTCAATCTCAACGATATCCTTTCGTCGAATACAAGTAAATGCATCGTCTTTGTAAGATCTCACGTGCTCTGCATGAAAGAAGACACTCTCGTGACGACCAAGCTCTCTACTTGCGGCGTGTGTAATTCTCCATGATCGATCTGCAACCTTGCCGCCCTTCTGCTGTTCCAATTGAAGCCGCATGCCATCAAGGTTGCGGACCGTTGGTCCGTTGTGGCTGTACCACACGAGAGATGTCCCGAAACGAGACACAAGCGAGCTTGCCGTGTCGCCGGGTGGAAACTCTATCCATGTCATGACGCGCTCGACGGGTGCGGCACACACGCCATCTTGTGGCAGCATCGTTGGCGGTAACGTCCATGGAAACATCGTGTGATTGGTTTTAGCTCTATATCTCGTTACATGCCCTTTCTTTCGATCGAAGACTTCTACGGCTTCAAGGGGTCCGTGGACATTGGGAGTATTGTGCAAGTCGACGAATAGTGCGACACTGAAAAGGTCAGGACGGGCAGCCGTAGCCGAACCGGAAAGACCTGGAACTATAGGTACCGGGCATGAATACGTGAAGCCCTCATCAATTGTGTCGTTCTTGGCTGCGACTCGTTTCGATAATGAGTGCCGCCGAGTCGGCTTCTGACGGCTGCGATTGGGTATAATAAGGGGGTGACCCTCTGTGGAAAAGACAAACGCAGCATCAACCTTGTTGAGAGCATGGTCTGGGTCGAAGAGGAGGTACATATACTTTGTTGTTTCACCAAGGAAGAAGCTCTCCATGCGATCAGAGAGCTCTCCTGTTCTGACATCTTGAAGACCAGCCCATCCACATGGAGCACGACATCGTCGCTCAATGTCTCTAAGAACCATCTCTCCGACATGCAAGTACCATGGGTCTTGTGTGGCACGGTATATATAATATGTTGACTCTATGAACTCGGGACGGCCTGGCCACCAACCGAGCCCCTGATCAACAGTGTTTTCGCGGACAGACCATCGCTCAGGCAAAGCAGCATACCGCGTCCAGAGAGCAGTATAAACAAGATTTGCCTCTACGGCTTCATCGACTTCGCCAGCCATAGCTAAGAGACCAGGATAGAAGGCACCCAAGCTATCAATCCACATAGTATATGGTTGCCCAGTTGTGCGATGATTATTCGAGTAGTAAGGGTAATGACTTTTGTCAGTGTACAAATATCGCTTGACAGAGGCGTGTGCCTGATGCCATGCATCCAAGAACGCCTCAGAGGTCTGTAGCTCAGTGGGCAGAGGAGGGTGGAGGACGTTGGGATCGAGCCACTCAGTGCTGCTCTGTCGGCTAGTGGTTGATTTGTTGGGCATGCCGTGTCCTGAAAGCAGGATATGGCTCTTCAAAGCATATTCGAAGAAGCTATCCATACCGGCACCAATTCCGGCGTGTGGCCCTATCCACTGCCCACCCTCTGCGTCCAGACCGTTACCGACGAGTCCAATTTCACTCCTTCGTCCCCAGACTGCCCAAAAAGCCCTCTTGGCCGCTTGCTCGAATCGAACGTCTCCTGATAAGCGACTGAGAACTGTGAACTCTAGGGTAAGACTTCCAGCGCCGGCACTGCAAGTCTCAGTGATCTCCCCCGAAGCAGCCTCAGGTTTGCCCTCCATGTGACGAAAGAGGGGCGAGTTGGTGTAGAAAGGAATCCCATGTCGAAGATTGACTCGAGGATATGGAATGCCGGTGTCTGTGTAAAAGGCTGGGAGAAGCCTTTGTCCAAGATCAAGGGCCAGCCTTAAAAGTTGGCCATCGTATTTGAAACCATTCGGCCATGTTATAGGCGCAAGTTCAAGAGGGTCATCGGCCTGGGTCGCCCAGGCTGGCTGCACAGTATAACCGCTGATAGGCAGCTCCCCTATGGCAAAAAGATGCGCACTGAGAAGGCCACCCAGTCCACGTATTACGGTCTCAAAAACCTGAACCTTGCTGTCGAGGTCAAATCCAGTCGCTCGAATGCCCTGGCCCGAAACACCTGGTCGTCCATCGCCATAGTATCGCACAAAATCCGCTATCCCATCTTGGAAATCACTCAGAGCTTTCGACCCTGTCCCTGACGCATCTTCGGGTCCTCCAGCGAGGATCGCAAGTGTCGATAGACTATCAATAAGTGTAAGGGAGTAATTTCCTAGGGCATCGTTCAGACCGATATGGGCGGGATTTTCTCGATCTCGGGTCAGGGGCGAGCACGTCAAAGGTCGAAGCTGTGGGAAAAAAGACAGTCAGCTTTGAGCGGTGATCAGCTGCGGCACCAGACAAACCTCATCCTCAGGAAATGCATGTTTCATGTAATTGCCAAAGCCATGATAGAACATATCAACTGTTTGTTGGCGCAACCGCACAAGGTGGTCCTGCCGCATTGCTTGAGTCGTCCATGATAGTGAGGCCCAGATCAAGAGCTGCACCCAGACCAATAACATCATGCCTCCTGGCTCGAATAGCCAATGCCTAGGCCTCCGAGACATTGGCCAAGGGAAAATGGCGCTTGAGAGCTACTGGGCTCATCGAGGGAAGCCTAAGAACAGCGAAACCGACTGTAAACCATACAGTTAACATACGAAATGCCTTGAATACGACACGCGACAGACGCTTGGCGTCGCGATTTGATAGTCTGGAAGAAACGAAACCCTCACGAATTCGTGGTGACAGTTGTTTCCTGTCATCCTTGCGCCACATGTGGCTTTGGCGTTGTGGCGGTTTGTGAACTGCGGTCCAATCAGATGCCGTGGTTAATGTAGGCTCTTTCCAAAACCAAGTCTCCGCGAAGTCAAATGTCTTGAGAGCTTCGACAGACCTGGAGGTTACTTATTCTTTACAATTCTAATCTCATAACAGATTATCTTTGCTTTCCTTCCGTGCATGCATGTCAACAGTGCTTACATTTTCATACTCAATTTCATCATGGTAGCCTCATCCCTTCCTATGTCATCAAGATCATCTTCCTTGTCATTCGTCACCCTGAACCTCAATGCAACACCAGCACCAGAGTAACGACGAGCCAACAGCATCATTCATAAGCAGAAAACTCTCTCTCAGCACTAGTTGCCACATTTTCAAATGTTCACCCCTCTTGACTCCTTTGTTTCGACGCCTTCTCCGAAGACTTAATCTCACTAAATACAACCAAAATACGCGAAGCCCACACAAGTTTATGCTAAGATAAGAGGTCACGATGAGAACACCTCATGTGTGCCAGCACGTCACATCCCTGGCGCTAAGGCGAGAACAGGGAGGGTCCCTTGGATGAACGTCACTGTTGATCTAACCATGTTGAAGCGTCAAGCGGCAATCGGCCAGCCGTCTGAAGCGCTGGCTGTAACTCAACGTTGGTTATGCCTTGAACTGCTCAGGCGATAAACGTTAAACGCGTTTCGAGTCATCAAATCGTCATCTCCCATCACACCATCACGCGCAATAGAATCTCAAGCGCGGTTTGGCTGGCGTTGGCCCCCTTCGTCCGTGATCACTCGCTGGTGAACTTTCTGGCCCTCGATACTCAAGGCGCCTAGGGATCGAAACATACGCCTGTCCTGTCTGTGCTAAGGGAAACAGAATCAGATCAGTCCCCACTTGAGTTCCTTTGAGGATCCTCTGCTACAGCCTACAGGATAGATTCATTGTTGACGGCAAGCCACGCGGACTGCTAGTAACTCCTAGCGCGTCATCGGGATCTTCGTTTCCGCTGAGTATTGACCTAAGCTATATCTGGTTACTATAGCAAGCCAAAGACCCTGGACATGCGATGAGAGCGAAGTCCGACATGAAGATTCAGCTGCATTCTCTCTCAAATTACCTTGCTTCTAATCTGGCAACACTGCTGCAAAGCTCCGTCTCCACCATACAGTCCCTACGGCATGACTCTACTGTTCAAGTAAGAACCCAGAAACGGCGATTTACACAGCTTCCTATTGCAACTCAACGACATTGTGTTGTTCTACTGCCACAGCGCAGTTCAACCACTGTTAAGTTTTTACTCGGCTCTTTTTCAGAGTGCAATATAATCTGCTGGAGAGTCATGCTGAACAATCGCTGGTCCTTCCAACAATGGAAACGTGGAAGTACCCTCACCACGTTTCTTTAAGTCCCTGTAGTCTTGTCAAGGAGCCAGATCAACCATATCGTTAATTAGCAGGTCGGAATATCGAATCAGAACAGCTGAAAAATTGGGGTTTGCTACCTTGACAAGCCTTCCCATTCTGAAATGGAGAGCTTCGTCCTCCCAATCTTGACATACTTCTCAAGACCCGCTTGCTTCTACTGTCACAGCTCCGAGTGGTTTGACCTCTGCCATTTTTGGGAAGAATCTCTCCTGGGTTTATATTCTCTCAAGATAAACCTTTACAATAATTTCACTGCCATTTTCCATTCTATTTCAACTGTGGTGGTCAAGCAAAGGCAGGCCGTCAGCCAGTTATTGGTCTCGTCTGAGGCTTGACATTGCCGAACTGTCAAACGGCGTGATCTGCATCGGGGGGGCTAGAAACCTGGATCCCTGGCGGCTAGGTTAAGGGTGTCCGCTAACGGGGCCACTAGCTTAGGCTCAAGGGGGCCCCGTCAAGCTTGTCTCGACACCCTCCCGGCTTCCGAGGGCACCCTGAACCCTTGCCAACCTGAACCCCCCAGTTACATGCAAGTTGCAGCGAGAATCAAATTTACTTGAAGCGCAATTTTCCAAACTGTCGGGTCTACACAAGACCAAGTTTGTCAATACGAGCTATGTGTTGTCTCACTCACGCTCCGCCCCCTTTCTCAGTCTTTCCAGGTCTTTCGCATTCCCCCCTTGCTTTCGTGGCAGCGAAACACGCCATATTGTCAATTTCAAAATCGCCAATCTTAAGAGTACCCAACCAGATATTGTCTCAAAAGTCTGACCCCAGATTCTGTGTGAAGCCACTCAAGTCACTTGACTTCCCGCTCGCCCACACAATTACCTCTCAAACTTGGCAATATCTTCAGCAGCATAGAAGACATAAATACATTCTACAAAAGTATTAGGGAGACGTGGCACGACGTGGAATTCTTTCTTGTGCAAAGATGCCGGGATCTTCACGAAGCTCTATCTTGAACAATTCCTTGGGGTATATGGAGGGACTCTTATATGGAAAATACAAAAAAATGAGGGGCTCTTCGTTGGGAAGATGAAGTTGTCTATAATGCCATTCCCGAAAACAAGTCAGAGGGGTTTTCCTTTCACGACCCTCTGCGTCCTCCATACATCGTCTGTGTTGGGCTCAATCTCATCAAGGGTTGCATGCGATCGTTTTGTGGTGGCATAGCTCCAGGTTCCATCTTCATTTGTTGGTCCCACATATGCGCGCTCATCATGTGGCCTCCAGGGCCATCTTCTTCCATCTTGATATTGGGAAGGCCATGCACCTGGTTAATAACCTCATCTTCATGAGTGTTGTGGGATCCAACGCTCATCATCTCGTCGTGTTCATCACCGCGTCCAGTGCGCTTCCTTGGTTGAACCGATCTGCGTCGTCTTCTGATGTTTAGATCCCCATAGGACTCCATGTAAATTCCCTCCTCAAGCTTTAGATCGTTGACGACTTTGACTTCTATGTCGCTGGCGTTCAATCGCATATTTCGGGAACCCCCTAATTCGTGGAAGGTGTCAAGAATCATCTGGTAGCGATTTTTCTCGACGATCTTGAAAGCCTCCCGAAGCAAGTCCTCCTAAGAACAGTTAGTGAAGCTCTCCAGGGTCTGAAACCAGAATGACTTACATCTCTGGTCAACCAGTCAATGTACTTGGATCGTCCTCGTTTGAATTTCATCTGAAGCATTTCCTTACCGGGGCACTTCTGAAAACGACTCTTATAGTCGCTCTGGATGCTCTCCCACATATCCTGACCCTTTTGGTTGCGGTGCTCCCAGCGAGATTCGAATATGCAGCGCTCCTCATCGGGACAGGTACTCTTGAGTGTTGGTGGGACCTCTTCTCCAAAGCAATTCTTGTGCTCGTCTACAGGCTCTTCAGCAGCTGCACTTCTAGAGGCTCCTGGCCTCTTGGTTGTGCGCTTTTTGACGCGGCCAGGGGCGTGTAGGGCAGATTTTCGACGAGGGGATCCAGTCATGGAGCGTGGAACATCAGAAGGTAATCCGTGCAGTCCTGTATCTTCTGGGCTTCTTCGACGGTACTGAGGTGGATGATGCTCGGCCAGCAGAGGAGCAGGCGCCATTTCGCGATGATGCATGCCCATTGGAATATGATGGTTGTCCCTCATCATCATGTGGTCTTGGTGCTCAACAGGAGGCGCCATATTGACGTAATAAGGGTTACTCATAGGTTGTGGTTCCGGTCCATTTGAGACACCAAAGGCTCCCATATAGGGCTCTGGGGGTCCGGGGGTTCGACGTCCATCGTGGACATAATTGGCATGAAGGAATTCCCCTCCAGCCACCGGGGCTTGAGAGGTCATGGGCGAACTCGCTTGTGGGGATTGGCTATTAACGTCAAATTGTCCTGCCCACTGCTGCTGCTGGTGATACATTCTGGAACTCCCAGGAGGGCTAGGGTGTTGATTAGGTGTGCTTGGAGGTGGAGGATATTGCGATGCAATTTTTGACACGCCGTGCAAAGGAGGAGATCCCACGACTGAGATGGGAGTTAAGAGATTTGGATCGCACTGGCCAGAAATGCTGTTGAAAGGTGAAGAAACCTACAAGAACAAGCGTCAGTTTTACAAAAGGACCATTGGGGCCAGAGCTTCGGATCTATAACAGCGCTTTAAAAGACTCTGCCAAGTTCACCTCCACTCCGGACGAAGCTCGACTTACAGATGAGTAGGATGTCAGATCGTGGTAAGGGGAAGTCTCAGTTGTTGGAATTGAGTCGTGTAAACTGGGAGCTCCCGAAAAACCATCCGGCTGGGTTAGACCTGGGGCAATATACTGCTGCTCGACCATGATCATGTGGGTATCAAGTTGGGGGATTGGACAATCGCAGTCCAAATCGGTTGGTTTATGGTATAGGCGGGGCTGAATAACAGAAATGGTTGCGTCTGTGAGTGGTGGGGAGCTGTTGATGCTGTGGCTGCAAGTTCAAGATTCAGACCGAGACTGATAATGGCACATTTATGACCAGAGACCAAGAAACTTCAAGAAGGCATCAAGACCTGGCGAGGCAGATATGGAAGAACAAGGTGCAAGACGATTCAGCCTTTTCTGGCCGCGGCCGCTTTTTGAAGACCTGGGGGTCAAAGATCGAGGCCAAGAGAGTGCAGGGGCAGGAAGGATGAGTTGAAGGGAAACAGAGCCTTGTGGGGTCATAGACGGGCCGGCCGCTTTGTATAAATGGTGTTTGGAGATGAAGAGCAGTGGAGTGCAGATCGTTGGAGTGTATGTAGGTTTGATGTACATGGAGGTCAGCCTGAGGGACAGCAGCAACGAAGTACCAGGACCTTTGGAAGAGCCGTTCTTTTGGCAAGCCCGGGAAGATATGAACGAGCCAGAGACAGGCCTCGGTGCCAGGGGCAAATGGGGAAAGGACTGGGGGTGTCGAACAGAGGGATCAAACCCCAAGTACAGTATGGGTACGGCCTGGCATTGCCTTGAACCTAGGAAGTGGAGGGCTCAAGCTGTGAGGGCTCGGGGCTCAATATCCTCCGCCATGCCAAGGTACTGGAGCTGTCGTGCATAACAATAGCCGCCGAGGGGTCTAAAGCAGCGAACGAAACGGGTTGGAAATAGAGGAAGACTAATGGCAGAACAGAGGACGTGCATGGTATGCCCGTGGAGATGACACTGGTATGGCCTAAAGGATGGAGGGGAATCATCGCGACCATCGCTGCTTCAAGGGTGTGTGTAGAGTGGGAGTGGCGTTTGATTTGGCTTTTACTTTGGCGTGAATATGGGTGTGGGCATGTAAAACGAGTGAATATGGGGCGGGGGGTGTTTGTTTGGGGTGTTCTACCATCCCCTCCATCCATCACATCCAGCTTCAGTGCGTACATTATGGGTGTGAGACGATGGGATGGGATGGGAAAATGGATTGAAAACAACACCGAAAAGAGTCGGATGTTTCTTCGGACGCTCTCTCGATTTCACCAGACCGTCACTCTTTCGTCAGTCAGGGATGCTTGGAACTTTTTCCACCAGGCAAATCCCCCCTTCACACGACCACCGTCTCGCATACGGTCTGGATCAGTCTTCTATCCGACAGTCTGGATAGAGTATGTAATGCAATCTCTGGCTATCAGTCTAGGAAGTGGTGAGGAGATTACGACTCAACTCGACTTGACTCAATTCTCATCCCACACGGAGCCGACCTGTAAGGTCGGCATTGGATCAACAATGACAGAGGAGAATACAGCACGACATTGAAGAGCAAGACAGGAGGCCATTCAGAACCGCAACTATGATATATTGTGTCAGGCCAAAGACATCATGAGCTATGGCTGCACCGTCAATCGTGTACATACTGAAACGGAGGGTTGACACGAGTAGCCAAAAGAGAGACGGATGCCCCGAGAGGGAAAGGCGAGACAAGCTGAAGAGCAATTATTAGGTCTTTGCCAAACTAAAAGGCCAGGCTGAGCTAACGGGGACGAGAAATCAGTAATGCCCGAAGAGAACGAAAAGAACGGGGACCTGGGGCCTAAACCTGGACCTTGACAATAGACGATAACATGGGCCATAGACCACTGACCAGGTACGCAAAAGAGAAAATAAGTGAGCGATAGGAAACGCAGCAAGGTGGGGACAAGAGTGGCCAAGGACCCTTTGTGTCTGGTCTGTCTGTAAAGAGGGAAGAGACAATCAGAAAGGTGGGAAGCTGGGAAGCTGGACCGGGTTGCGCTACCTGAAGGCAGTCCATGGGCCGTGCTTCTGATGAGTTTCTCATCACCTTCTTCGTAGACATGAGTCAGTGAGTTAACAAGTGACAAATCCATCTTGGGTTTGGTCTGACCAAGTTATCAGAGCTGGGACGACAACAATGTATGACGGACAGCAACAAGGGCTGTCAGCAGGAACAGATACAGGTACAGGAACGCGGGAACTCATAATCCTGTGCGGGCCGTTTGGCGTCCATCGATCTGAGGATCGGCAGCTCTGAGAGAAGTGGTGCGCCAGTGACGTCTCATACGGTACTGGGATGTTAGTGGAGGAGGAGGGCGGAATACAGAAAGTCAAGACATGAGAGAATAAGAAAAGACGCGATGATCTAAAGTGGGAGCAGGGGTCTGCCGGGGGAGCGCATTTGGGGCTGGGTGAGGCCTGGCCGGGCCAAGCCAGGCCAACACAGCACAGCCAAATAGCTCAGCCGACATAGAAGAAAAAGGGTACAGAACGAATTTCACCCTATTACTTCTTTGCTTCTTAGCCTCGAAGCTATTTTATTTTCCTTGTCAATAAGCAGCGAAAACAAGAGCGAAAGCGGAACGGCGTCGGAGACGGAAACGGAGATGGGCGACGAAAAGGCCCAAAAAAGACGACATGACAGAAGACAGAATGCCCATGCCTGCAACAGCTTAGGCAGATCCCAGCGACTCCACCACTTTGCTTGGCACTCGCCGGCAGATTGCCTGCCTTGTCATTGTCATTGTCATGTGTGGGTGGTAGAGAAGTATTGAGCGGAGCATTGCATTGCATTACACTATGTACATTGTATGGCTTGCGCACATGCTGAAGATTCTGTCAGTCAACTAACCATCCATGAAACAGTTCCAGGTCTGTAATATCAGTCGGTTGGATCCTAAGGTGTCCTTTGGCGCAACGACAAGAAGGAAATCTACAACCAACGACAAGCTTGATATTATACGCGCGCTACCTGGGACCATGATAGGACCGCGTGTAGCGAGAGGCCGTTGAGATGTGAACCTCGCCGCAAAATGGACGGTAGTGTTAGCCTTAAAAGGTCGCCTCGTGCCCCCCCCTGGGGGTCATAAATTAACGACGTTCTACCGCGATACCTTGATCAGAGGCTTTGACTACACGTATGTACATACTGTACAGGACGGTACGGTACAGTACCTAACCGTTTACCTTATGGTTCCCCACAGGTGGCTTGTCCTGTCGTGCCTTGTCGACTCTTCCCCTAGTCCGCAGATGCCAGCCGGCCTGAGCAAAAGCCGAGCAATGACGCCGCTGCACAGCATCAGCAAGCAACGTTCAGACAAGTTAATTATGTACTGACAGAAAATAGAGGGCTCGCTTCAACTAAGATGAGCTTTTTTAATTAATTATCCTTCAGCTACTGCAGGGCTCGTCTTGGACCGAGAAAAAGCAACGGGGATTATGATACTGTGAAGCCGACAATACCCCGGTTACCTGACTCAATCAGTCTCAGCTCCAACTCGATTCAGTTTCGAGGCTGGCTGGGCATGGTCATACATACACTACAGTACCACAACTGACGCAGTGTCTACACATCACGATTCATACTGTGCGTATCTAGAATGGCAGAGAGCAATGACCATGAAGACACGACTAATTGTCTAATAGCAAGTTTAAGCCCACTTGCACTGCTCAATATGCAACCCATAACATAACATGGCATGCGCCTCGCGGCGCTTGAGAGATGGCAGGGGTATCGGAGTTAGAGGGTGGCCCGCCCTGGTGCAGAAATACGGCCCCGCTGCCGGCCATTCAGCAATCCGTGCCGCAAGCTAGTGATGACGCTAAAAAGCTTAGCTTACCAGACTGTCGGAACCACGCTAAGCAGGCATCAATCCCTGTTAGGTTACTCGTCTTCCCAAAGAAGCATGGACCGAGCAGGGAAGGTCCTTGTTTTACAGTGGGGACAATGCGCTGCCATTGGTGGCCCATATGATCAGCCCTTGCTCATGCCTGATGATTGCAATTGGGGCCAATGGGTGAAGACTCCGGGCTCGCACGCTTTGCCGAATACGGTATAGCGAGTACGCGCGCGTTTACCATGCGGTTGGCTGTCATTGGACAGCGGCTTGACTGCAAGCGAAGGTCCTGCCAACTCAACGCTGCTGCCCTGGGCCTGACTTTCCGTGTCTGGTCCCTGCACGCCCCCCCCCTTGCTCCTTACACATTGATTGCTCCTCTGATTTCCTACCTCACATCATCCATCAGAATCAATCAAACCCTCTTCATTCCACCAGCTTCGTTCGGCCTTCTTGTCCGACAATCCATCACCGATTTACTCACCGATTTTTCGTTGGCCTCTCTCTTTCCTATTCTGCGTTGCAATGGGAGCAACCTTCCCTACATCCCAATCAAAAGGCTCCATTGCCTCTCTCTCTCTCTTTTCCCATAAAGTTAGACTACGTTTTGACAAATTCATTATGAGATGCTGAGAGACATAGCCTGAGATTGAACTAACCTTATACTACTCCAGCATATACAATTGGAGTCTTGCCGATTCCTATCGGTTGAATGTGCCATATGTTACCTCCAGCATTTATATGGATGGCTTACTTGCTATCAGTCTATCACAAGCCAAGTGCCGGCCTGGACGGCTTAGGCCCCTGGGCATCGTCTCCCTCGCTTGTGTGCTATAGGTAGCTCATCTGTTATTAAGGCTTAGCAATTAACTTAGCTGCCAACGTCGCCCCCATCGCACGCCGCTGCCGCCAGATCTGGGGTTTTGGTTTGAGGGTTCCTGCAGATCCATTCTCGGATCTAGGTAACGTCGCGGATGTCAAAGATAACACAGCCTTGTCACGCCATGTGTCCATATGGCATGGTCACTGAGGTATTCTGCCTAAAATAATTTCTACACTGCATCGCGGGCTTCAAGGCAGTGAAAACCGCTCCGCCCTGCTCCACCGTTTCATCAAGCTTGGCCTTGTGGGTTTCAGCATTGGCTTTGCCTCTTACCCGTGATTACAGGTCCTTGGAATGCGGTTGAATTTCAGCGAGCAGGCATGTCTTGCCAAAGACCTCTTGCTCTTGGTTCTCAAGAATCAAGAGCCCCCTTGTCTGGTTATGTCCGTCCTAGCGTGGTGTCACTGGTACTCTTGATTTTGTTTCCGGTTTCAAACTTCTCCATCTCATTTACCCAACTGCCGGGACTCTTAACGCGTACATACTTTGGCCTGAATGGGAAAGTTTTGCGGGAGATTGCTCGATTCACCGGCTTTTTCGATGCGTATCTGACTCGTTAATGTCCACTCTAAGCGCCCTTGTCGCGTCAGGTTAGATGATCGCCCCCTACCACTTACAACACACCAAGCATATCGAAACTACCGAGGCATGTTTGTTAAGGTGTTTCTAACGAGCATGGGAGTGTTTGCCGCGAGTATTCCGCCTTGTTCGCAGGCTTAGCCGCGTTTTTGACGTCTCATATTTCAACTCAAAAGTTCGTATATGTCGGTCCATAGGGTCGCATTTCTGTCCGACCCGCTCCCCCTTCTCCCAGTCATATTTCGAATCACACGCATGCTCATGCAGAGTGGGCGGTACCAGACTTTCGGGACCAGATAACGTGTTTGTTGCTCGTACGTTGCGAGCAGAAGAGGCAGGTGATGACACGGTTCATCAGCGTTGAGACAACCATCCATTACAGGTGTGGTGCCGTACATATCCGTCCGTCTGCAATGAATGGCGGCCCCCCCGCTGTGACATGGCTCTCGCTGGGGTGCACCTTGCCAATGCCAGGCTTGACATTCATTGCTCAAGCCGTGAGCCTGGCAGAAAGACGTTTTCGATTTGTTGCTAGGCTGAATTTTAGCGTTGCCTTCCGTAGCCAGCACAGGCACAAGGCGACGCCCCCAAACCCCTCCCTCCTCTTTTCTTGGCTTGGCAACCCATCTCATCTTATCACCTATCGGGCGATCATCGTTAATGAGGAACAAAACACACACCCTCGTCAGAAGTCAGAAGCCAATCTCGTGGGGTTCCGCACCCATCTTTTGCCCTGATTGCGCATGTCTACGGCCCGACGCCTCGACTTGTTTACATCACGGTCAATTGCAGAGCATGTCATTCAGCGTCAATACACTCACCCACGGCGCAGACCTGCGGCATGCGCTGCGTAGTAACGAGAACAAGGGGATGTCCGATTCCCCTCCATGCTGCGATGGCACTTATGTTGTTCTGCTCGGCCAGGGTACGTGCGCTCTCATACATCATCTTGTAACCGCAATGCTTGGATACGCCCGCAACAAGCAGACCCGACATCCTTTTTGGGGTGTCAATCGGATTCTTTGCACCTCTGCCAAGTGAGCAGCTGATTGTGGCTACCTATTGTTCTTTACATGGACCAAGTCCTAGATCACAACTGTCATGTCTCCAGCTTGCTCTATTTGGCTTAGCAGCATTGTTGTTCTGTGCTCCCAGAAGACCAAATCTCCTAGGGCTAGTCGTCGGCTTTGCCGTTACGTGAATAGCTAGAACTTATTTGCCTGAACTTTGTGTTATAAAGGCGCCAAAACGTGCGCAGCTATCGGCCGCCTCTGCACTAGGACAAACACTCGCCCCAAAGTTCTATCATGGCTTCTAGCCTGTATTGAATGTTTCTCTTCATATCAAAAAAACTGAGTTAGAAACTTTTGTGGGATTTTCTCATATCACAGCCCACTGCCATATCAGCCCCCTCCTTGATGCTTACCGCGAAAGCCGAACACATGGCCTACTCGGAGGAAAGTAAGACAGTCTCGAATCAGCTACCTTGCCCAACTTGAAGGGAACTCTTACCAGTTACTTCATTTATATGCTTCACCGACAGCTGCTTGCTCGCTGTAGCACTGGCTCCATGTTGGCCTGGAACGTTGGTCTACTAGCATGCGTCTCTCTACCAGTCACTGGCGATGGGGACCCAGAATTCCTGGCCGTTTGATCATTTCAAACATCTTTCCTCTTGTGTCTCTATGCATATAGCATGGAGTTACAGTGACGGTATCGTTTTCCAGGGCCTGAAATTCAAGAAACACCAAAGTACTCGGCAAAGAGCCTTGAAAATTGCAATGCAATTCTTAACACCAAATGGCCTCAGCAACGTGATCTTTTCTCTCTCTATCAATTCTAGGCCTCTATAGATATAGGGCCTTGCGGACCTGAGTCTATCCACATATTTGACAAATCTCCAGTTTCTTCTGACCAGGGGTTGATTCATGCCCTCGTTGGGAGCAGGATATTTCTCTTTAATTTCAGGCTCTAAAAAGAGAGAATCACGGTACTGACTTAAGCCAACTTAAGGGTTCATGGGGCCTGTGCTCTGAATGTAGGATCATGGTTGGTATTTTCTCCATCTTGAGATGGTGTTCTTGAAGGGAAATTGGAGGACGAGACGACACTTTTCGGAATTGGAGGCACACAGGCAGAAAATACAGCAGTTGCTTGCAACTATGGTCAAGAGAATAGAACTTTCAGGGCGGGTTGGCGCGTGACTCCCGGCACTTGAAAGCGCCGTCTAACGGCTTGCCGAGTCTTGCATTCTTTAGTAAAGCAAGCTGCGTGGAACTGGGCTGGGCTGGGCTCGGATTGCTCTACTACAGGCAGGAAGGCTTATCCTAGCGTAGATCGATGGCCAGTTTCATGAGCGGACACAGGATGCAAGCACTGGATGGGGCTGGGAGGGGGCGTGTTGTTGGTTGTTGGTTGTGCCTCTGTTGGTTGTGTTTTCTCAGAGTCAGTCAGAAAAGAGAATGACCGCCAGGGACCAAACTCGACGTGGTTCTCTGCCAGGGTCCGCTACAGCCTTGAAGAGTAAGTGGCTCGTCTTCCGTTCTGATACTAATGGTGGTTTCGTTCTCCAGATGCCCTTGTTTCTCGTCTATGAATGCTCACTGTGTCGACTTAGATCATCGGCCGCTACCCTCAGCATCCCTGCAATGGAATATCAACAGAGAAATCAGGATTGGAAAAGAATATCCGGAGCCGGCACTGCTCAGTTTCTAGAATGTTTGGCCCAAGCATTACCCGCATTGCTTGCTTTACATAGCCTACTGAGGATGCCTCGTCGAAGTGAATTCGACACAAACAATAATGGGCCATCATCGTTGAGAGTAAGTTTTCAGCCAACTCTTGTCGTCTGGGAGGCGCTTAATCCAGGTATTTGGTTTGTCTTCTGCCGCGCACCAAGGCCCCCAGCCGTTTCCGTTTCATGCGGTCATGGGTCTGCAGAATAGGCCAAACAGGGCATTGCCGGCCTGAAAATGCGGCCATATACTTCACTTGACAACATAGGTCATGTCATCTCTGCTGCGAGGCGTTATTCCAACTCTATAGTTGATGAATGGATTGCCTGATTGCCGAGACTTCCTGAGCTTTGCGGAAATAGTCGATATACTGTACTGCCCTGACGAGGCGTTTTCGGGACAAGGCAATGTTCCGAATCACGAAGGCGGGCAGGGAATGCATTCATCTTGGCTCTCTGAGGCATGGCCGTTACCGACTCCAAGGGCTTGTCACTCGTGGAATTCATACTCAAGCCAGCGTCTATTCAATCGATATTAGCTACTATTGACTTGATGTCATTGACGCCCAAAACTGTCTCTTTTGCATTCTTGAAACCCAATGGTACCTTTTACCCGTCAAGAACACCACTGGAAACGCCACGGCAACTTCATTTCTGAGGGATGAGGAATTCGGAAATAAAGTGAAGGCAAACGGCTGTGGCGTAGATTATTATATTGTTCCTTGCTCTCTACCGCACGTCGAATCAGGGCCATCGTCACGCAACCGACAATAGACTTGTCGACGCCGGGAAACGCCAAATTTGACCACAAATTCTTGGCGAGGGCTTCGGGGATTCTACAATGGCATTCACTGCCCTCAACCGTATCGCCACACTAGCTCGATGGATGGGGCAGATGCGACTGACGGCTGCGAATCAACCTCCAAGAGCCGGGGTCCTTGGTTGATGAGCTGCATGCATCTTCGGCGATTGCCTCTCCAGGCTGACATCGGTGAGTCGAGTCATATATCGGTTTAAAGTTGATTAGATTGATTTACAGGTACTGTTTGTTTGAAACATCGCAGCAGGCAGAGGCAGAAGTGCAGCTCCAGTTCCCATCCTCGTGCTTCGGCTACAGTTATGGTGCCCCATAGGGTTCTGAGAGGGCACATAGTGGTACGTGCCATTGAGACGAGAACGACAGAATGCTCCGATCCCTGTCCTCGCTGGCCCTGGACCTGGTTATTGCTGTCTGTCGCTTGTCAACGTCAATGTCACCGTAACTTCAATTAGACTCGGCTCACGGATCAAGTCCCCGCGTCTCCATTTCCCTGCAACCTCGCCTTCGCCATGGTATCCATATACGTTATGAATGTGAAATGGCATGGGTCAGAGACGACTTCTAACTCGCTTAGCCAAATGCCTCGGCCTATACTTAATGGGGGCATGTATTTCTGCCTGGGAATCTCCATGGGCTATCAGGTCTCTGTTCGAAATTTGCCCAAGTTGCAAAAGTGCCTCCGAGCTTTGTCTCGATACACGAGAATGGAAACTGTACAAACTAGTAGACATCATGAGAACCAGTAAATTATTGGCTTTGCTGATCCTAATATTCATCAAAGAAAGTACTTGCTCTTACCATGGGTCAAAACGAGCCAACTTTAAAGCACGATACGGTGTGTCTTGTGGCGAGGTCATGTTCTAGTGATCTTTTGTAGAATCAATACTTTTTCACATTATATGGCTTGAGCAATAATATCTGTATCCCCTGGAAGGACATAGACAACAAGAATGATGATTATTGCTTGTCTTTATTGAACTCTGAACATCTCGTCATACTGCATAATTACACGTAGACTGTCTTTTACCACTTCCAACTTCCATTTTATTTCTCAACAAGCTCATCCCGGCATGGAAACACAGTAGTTGAGCAGATCCTCCCTGGCTCAACAGTCTCAAGATTAATCACGATGCAAACAGTGCGAAACCCAAGATCAGAAAAGAAAATGAACCCGTGCGAAGACCTAGTGTCAGCAAAAGAGCAGGCTCGCTTCAGTGGGAGAAGGAAGAAAAGTTCTTGCCGCTGGCTTATGATGCTCCGTTACAGTGCCGAACCTCACGCCAGTTTTAAAAGGAAAAATTGCTCTCAAGACTATGCATGTCTAATGCACCTCTCACTCATAGTACCAATGTTGTTGATCACGTTCCTAGGCGCCTTCCAAGGGAGGCACGTATGAGTAGTTAAAGTCAAGTAGACCGTCCAACATCCAGTGCTGGGGGTCGAAGAAGTCGTAGTTGGCCGCATCTCCGTAACTGACACCAGCCATCATACTATGAGCTGACGATACAGCTGAGAGTCCCGTGGCCCCCGGTGTCAGGGCGCCGTTCGAGTTGGGGTTGCTGTTGTGAGTGTTGTTGGTACTGAGCAGACTCGAAGGCGGGAGGGTGTGAGACGGTACGAGAGTGCTGTCCATATGTGTTGATGATGCTGAAGACTCATTAGCCGAATCTGGATTTGTCGGTTGTTTGGCAGCTGTTGTCTGTATTAGCATTCTTGCAATATTTGCACAAGACAAATCAAGACATGCTCTACTCAGGGACCTTCACCAAAACATAGGGAGAGAGGGGATCACCTACAGTCTATAGTACCTCGCCCCGATGCCTGGAAGTCCTCCCTCCACCTCCAGACTGAATCGAATACAAGGCTCATGCTGTGACGACATCGAACCTTGAGCTGGAGGCTGTCGTCCATCTGGATCGGCGAGTTGTCGTTATTGTTGAAGTTATGTTGATTGTGTTCGAGTCGAGCGCCGTTCCACATCTGCACCATGAGTTCAGCTAAACGCCACTGAAGATCATTGTGAACAACACTGGTAGCCCGGATAGCCCGGATCGTCTGATGAAAGAGGGTTCGACCTCGCTGGAAGTCTATAGTCTTCGAAAAGAACGACCTCATGAGCTTGAGAAGGGCAAAGCCGGCTGCAACCATCATCTGTCCGATGTAGTTACTGCAGTGAAGAAGTAAGTGTCCGCCGACGCCGTCCCGGGGACTAGTGGCTTGATCAACTTCGAGAATTTCGTCGAGAAAAGCGACAGTGGCGCGCCATAGGCCCATCAGATCATCCATATAGCCTGGGGTCTTACTGGAATCGAAGAAACCGGCCAAGCGCATGTGAAGAGCCGCTGCCCGGAGATGCAAAGAGACAATGGGGCCCAGCCCTTGTGAAAGGATAGAAGCATTCAACTCTGCGTAATCTCGACGATAGACACGCATCAGCATTGCCCGGTGTTCATCTCCTGCAACGCCGCGGGGATCGCTAGCGTTGCTGTACATCTCCTTCGATACCTTGTCACAGAATCTCTCAATCTGTAGCCGCGCCTCTAAATCTCGTGATAGTTGGAAAGCACTCTCTTCTCCGGCTCGTGAGGCCAGAGTCCAGTCATAAAGAGTGGATGCTGGCTGGCCGTAGCCAGTTCCAACAGACTGCGCAACAATGTTACAAACCGCCCACGTTGTCACACGGTCATTGAGTTGTTCCTTGTTCAACTCAACCGACACCCTGGAAAAGTCTTGGATATTATTGGGCCGGTGCAGACCTATTCCAGTAGCTGTTTTCATCATTACTCCACACAAAATGTGCGTAGGGTCGGACGAAGTCGTACTTGTGGGTAGTGGCCATGTGCACAGCAGACACATGGCCTTGACCACGTAGTAGTTGCTCGGGACTTCTCCTATCGTTGACCACAAGAAACGTGTCAGAGGTCCCGAGAGATTGTTGAGCAGATCGTTTGTGCTTGGTGGATTGTATCGTCGGGCAGCAACAGAGATAATGGACCAGAAGAGGAGGGGATGCTGTTGGTAGAAGAGATCAGGTGCCTGTGAAGGGTTGAGGAAGGGTAGAAATTGATGGTAGAAAGCCCAGAACTGTCGGAAGAGGTTGTTGACATCTTCTTCCGTTAGCTTGACGTTTTCTAGTTCGTGTGAATATCGTGGCACGTTGTAGTTCCCGCCGCGCTTGAGATGAAGCAGGGACGAGACAGCTTCGTCAGAACCCATTAAAGAAGGATTTCGGGTGTGAGTGTGAGTATAGGTAGGGTTACTCGCAGCAATGGGAGAGTCCATATCGTCATCTGCTTCTGGAGTGAAGCCCTGAGACTTTGCGTGAGCAAGACTGCGACGCAGTCGATCGATCTCCTTCTCCATTTCGGCGTGCTTAGATCTTTTGCCTACTCTCTTGAAGTTTGATTCAATTTTGCACTCTAGTTTCAGGCGATTGCACCGAGAGCAACTTTGGAAAGGGTCTTGCACCACGTCGCATCGGAGCTATTGAAAAATTCTGTTCAGTACAATGGTATCTAGACGGTCTGTTCTCGGAGGTTGACTCACCTTTTGCTGTCGACACTCGTTGCAGGCCCTTTTGACGCCAGGCTGGCGCTTCTTCTCCTGCTCAGCATCGTGATCGTCAAGATTACTGCCTGGGCTACTTTCAATGCCAACCATGCTGCTCCTCTTGCGCTTGTTGGTGCCATTGCTGTTCCCATGGCCATGACCATGGCGGGAGCTGACAGGGCTCGTAGGACTCATCGAGGCCGCCCCACCAGCCATCATGGAACCGTCCATAGGGACGATGCCCTGAGCCGGAGGCCCGGAGGAAGAACGCGACGGGATGATGCGAGGATGCACCGGCGCCGAGACAGACACGGACACGGGGGATCAAAGGATCGGAGGCTTCGAAAAGCAAATACCCGGAGTTCGTTGACCGGCCGGTGCCGGTGTCGGTGTTGAGAGTTGATATGGATATTTCGGGTCGCGGCGCTGAGTGGGCGCGTCGTGTGTTGGCAAAGACAATGCGCGTGAGCAAAGGCCGACTACGGAGGAGAGGGGTTTGTTTGTTAGGGAGAAGATTGCTTTTCGCTGGTTTCAAGGTGCGAAAAAAGGCGACTCGAATGTGAGTGGCTAATTGGCCTGGCCAATTACCAGCTTTTCTCTCCGTCCTTCCGTGAAAAGAGTAATTCGCTTGACAATCTTGACTGGGAAGGTGCAGCAAGGTACAGAAACGGTACTCTTTCACCGTTGTTGCCTCATGCAACGACTTTTGAGCGACCTGACAAACTGGAGACGAGCGGGGCAGGCCTAGAAAATTATCCCTACGGCGGGGATTGAAGTCTCTGATTGGCGGGTCATCAACACTCACGTGATGTATGCATTATTCAGCCAAGGCCTATGATCATGATGATATGGGGCCCAACTCAAAGATATGGCAATTGGATATACTTAAATGAGGTCCTGAAAGAAGAATATGCTGCGCGAAGATTTGGAACTCAGGTAATTTCGTAAAAATGTTTGGTTGGCGATACAAGGCTTTGACGCTGAGTACTACCTATGTAATGTGATCATCTCGTATTTATGAGTTCCACCATCTCATCACATGATGCTGACAAGAGTGTAACCAAACGAAAGAAGAGACAAGAGAGAACTACTGGTGATGACCTTCTCATATTATAGATAAACTATTTTATTCCTCCCGGTAGTGGTATCTACAAGTCGAGAAGAGAAAAGTGTGACGATGTGCTGAGTAGTATATCTTAGTATTGCATTGAATCCGAACCAGCCCTTTCATCATCTAAACCTCAACTTCTTCTAGGGATGAAACCACTGCAAACTATCATCTCTAACTGTAATAGTAATTTGAAATCACATAATGGTGATAGTACCTTGGAATCCGTCCATCAAGTCGCAAATGCTATTTGTCCTTCCAATGAAGGGCATGAGCTGCTAAGCCAATCAGGCTCAACCACTATACACTGAATGCTCTGAGCGCATCCTGCTAAAAACATATCTCCCTCCCTGCCTTACTTGCGTCAGATAATCAATCATCTTTGCTTTTTGCATCAAAACCACTTATCTTTTCTTCACACATTGTACTTCATCAATAATCATAATCACCCTTCCTCAAACACTTCATCATGTCTGAAACTGACAAGCCTCGTCAGTCGGTCAAGCGTCAGCTCAAACCCGCTCCCCAACGCCCTGGCCAAGATGTGCATTGTCCACGATTCAAAGCAGAGGTCCACTTTGTGATTCCAGGATCGATGCCAGAAATCGGTGGGTTGATCAAGGGAATAGTGTTGGTTGTTGATGAGACACGGTTCTGACGCTCTGTGTGTGTAGAAACTCTTCGCATTCGAACAACGGATGTTTCTCAGCCTTTCCTGGATCCAAATTCGATGCAACAGCCATGATGCGTTTTATTACATACCTGCTGGACATGCGTTATTCAAACTTGGCTGATACATGACTGATACCCTCTTACAAATCTGAAAGCGCAGTCTACATTTCCAGGCTCGACCCTGCATTTCTGTTTCGGGCCGCCCAAGTCGTGGACCCTGGCCTGATGGACATCAAAAGCCAGCAATATTTTAAAGGCGAGGCGGGAAATATCCGTTAGTGATCGGCTCTTCCTGTTCCTTTCCGAAACCTTCCACGGTCCTTATATGTGAACATCGTTCAAATATTCCAAATTATCGGGAATGCCAATGCAATTGGAGTCACTTCCCACGCTAGACAAGCCTCGGACATGGCTACTTGATCTATCTATGCCATGCTACTTGTCAAATGGCGATCTCCAGTCCAAACCCGGTGAAAGTGCCGAACAACACCACAATTCAGGATCCCCCTCTTATTCCGCGGGTCGCCCACACTCAATATGCGGGGCTGTGTACTAGTGTCTAGGGGATCCTACTCCTCCTTCTGTGCGTCTCTTACCTCTTTCTTCCAAGTGGAGGAGCCGATCCGCATCACTAAGCTATCCCACATGCACTGGTATATGCTAAGGATGCATAGTAGACTACAATGTACCAGTAGCAAGTTACGTTCTTTTCATGGGCTTTCTCTCGTCGAAACCGCCTATATAAACAGTCATCCTGCCCGACTGTCGCCCCATCCAGCCTGACTACAATATCACCTACTCTCTAATCTGAAACTTGATACCCTCCCTGTCTTCATCATGGCGACCAAGCTTCATACTGTGCCTTTCCTCATCAACGGCAGCGATCACACCAGTGAAAGGGCTGTTGATGTCGTGTCTCCCGCCAGCGGCGAGGTCGTCCACCGCTACCACAGTGCTGACGTCAAGGATGCCAATGCTGCTGTCGAGGCTGCTGCTGAGGCTTTCAAGTCATGGCGCAAGACAAGGCCTAGTGAGCGCCGGGATCTCTTTCTCAAGGCCGCCGAGATTATGGAAAAGCGACGTGATGAGCTGCGCAAGTACTCCATGTCAGAGACTGGCAGCGATGCTACCTGGGCCGATTTCGATATCAGCACAGGCATTAGCCATCTGAAGGAAGTTGCCGGTCGTATAGGAACACTGGAGGGCGCCATTCCCACTGTGTCGGATCCCAACACAACCGCCCTCGTCTTGAGAGAGCCTTATGGTGTCGTTGTAGCAATTGCGCCATGGTACGTTTCTCGTACCCGGATGAGTCTCAGGAGTGACTAACATGTCAATCCAGGAACGCCCCTTATATTCTCGGCACAAGATCTGTTGTTTTCCCCATGGCCGCTGGTAACACAGTGGTCTTCAAGGCCAGTGAGGTTTCTCCTCGAACACTCTGGGCTATTGCCGATGTTTTCAGAGAGGCAGGACTTCCTGATGGTGTCCTTAACGTCATCTTTCACGAGAGAGCCAATGCTGCAGCAGTCACCGCCGCATTGATTGAGCACCCTGAAGTCAAGAAGATCAACTTCACTGGCAGCACACCTGTTGGCCGTATCATCGGTAAACTTGCAGGCGAGAACCTCAAACCTGTTATTCTGGAGTTGGGTGGCAAGGCCCCAGCTATCGTATGGGAGGATGCGGACCTCGACCTCGCCGCGCTGCAATGTACCCTTGGAGCGTTCATGAACTCGGGGCAAGTCTGCATGTCTACCGAAAGGATCCTTGTGCACAAGAATGTCAAGGACGAGTTTGAGAGGAAGCTTTCAGCAACCATCGAACAAGTCTTCTCCTCTAAGGCGGACGCACCTGTTCTTGTGGCATCGGCTCCTGTTGAAAAGAACAAGGCCTTGATCAAGGATGCCATTTCTAAGGGTGCCTCCCTGGTTCACGGAAACCCTGATGTCGAAGAGTCAAGCAAGACCCGTATGAGACCAATTGTTGTGAGAGATGTCACCACAGAAATGGACATTTATAAGTCGGAGTCCTTTGGCCCTACAGTTTCTCTGATGGCTATTGAGACGGAGGAGGAGGCCATCAAGATCGCCAACGATACCGAGTACGGCTTGAGCTCTGCTGTTTTCACATCTGACCTCCAGAGAGGCCTCCGAATTGCTCGCGAGATCGAGACAGGTGCTGTCCATATCAACAATATGAGCATTCATGATGAGAGCGGTCTGCCTCATGGAGGAGCAAAGGCTAGTGGATATGGCCGTTTTGGTGCATCTGCTGGTCTTGACGAGTGGACTCGCACGAAGAACATTACCTTTAGGAATTAAATGACGGAATGATTATAATACCAAATAGCGCAATATGAAAGAATAGTTTATGTCAATTGTAATTGGTGTGGTAGTGAAACAGTGAGGGTTAAGTCAGTGAGTCCCATCAGTGCTAGTCGATTGAGGCTCCAACCAGCAACAAGACGATGCTGCCACAATACTTGTGTATTTCCCCTTATTCTAGAGGCATAACCCAATATCATTATAACGTTCATATGAGAACGCTGCAACTATAAGTGTTATAACGCCCTAAGTTCATGTACAAATTGGTTCATGATACCTTGGTGCAGGGTAGCTGGAACATGTATCCTTACATAATCGGCCAATCCGCGATAAGTGGAAAATTTCCCATTATCCAGTTCAAGATCCCAAAACGCCGTCATAACGCAGCCTTTAACCATCACAACGTCTTAATTAAACCAAACCGCCCAACCACCTCCTCCAACACCGCCAAAATGAGTTTCCTCGGAATGGGTCGACCTCAGCCTACATCGGAGCAAAAGATTGCTGCCGTTGAGAGCGAGATGCGCATGATGGCCGACACCTACAACCGGTAAGCCTCAACGCTCAACAAGCACACGCATTGATACTAAATTGTGATGCCACAGTCTTCAGCAGTCTTGCCAGAAGAAGTGCGTTCCTAACGACTACCGCGAGGGTGAGCTCAACAAGGGCGAGTCCGTCTGCCTCGACCGCTGCACAGCCAAGTTCCTCGACACATCCATGAAGGTCAGCGAGATCATGCAGCAGCAGGGCCAGGCTCTCGGAGGCGGCCAGCAGGGCGGTGGTGGCATGTTCTAAGCGTGATGAGCGAAACGCGAACATTTTACGACCTCAACAGACCATTTAGGGGACGGGCCGCAGATAGGCTGGGGTTATGAATTGAACCTTTGTACGATTACTCGGGAGAATGGATAGATATTGGGTCTGAATCGATATCTGGCGCTTGCATCACGAAATGATGATCGACGGTGCAACGGGAGGTGTTGCTGTATTATATATGCCTGTACATGAACGAATCCAGGTCAGGCCAGAGATGACGCTTTGGTATATGGATAACTAGATTAAGTTTATTCAGTATGACCCTAAAAAATGCCTTGTACCCAGGGGTGTGCTATGCTATGTCTGATATGATATCGATGTCCCAAAACTCCGTGCTGATGACCTTTTAGGGGAATATCATCCCCAAGAAAACGCTCTTTACCCAGCACCAACCCCTGGATCAAGACGGCGACCTTGTAATATCTGGACCTGTCCCGATCCCCGTGACAGTTCTGAACATCCAGTGAAGCCACCCTTCGGTCTCAAGCTCGGCCTTCAAAGCCTCAGCTCTCTTCTCCATATCCTCCACCTGCCTCTCAAAAGTAACAATGCCATCTTCGACATCGACCACTTTTTGTAATAGAGCATTGATTTCATAGTCGAGACGAGCTACGAGCGCCTCAACCTCCTTAAGGCCCTCCAAGAGGTGAGACCGCTCCTCGGCAAGGAGCTCATGAGAAGTTATACGTATACGCTGGCATGCTTCGTTCAGCTGGTAGTAGAGTGCATGCATTTCGTCCTTGTCTTTTGCGTAGCGTTCATCGAGAGCCTCAACTGCACTGATCTTTTCCGCGACCCATGGCTCAATACGGTGCTTCATTTCCTCCAAGCACTGATTAAAATGCTGAGCTAGGTCGTTGAAGGCTTCGATATTGGCAAGACCATCCGCTACATCTGACACGTCGATGAGGGGTTCCCACTGCAATACTGCCTCTTCAGCATCGCCAAATGACATTCGTCGTGGCCAACGATTTTCGTTGAGAACGGCCATGTGCGGGCACTGTGATAACTGAATACTGTGTCGTCGCGAGAGCCCCCTTTTGGATAGATCATCATTGAGTTCTGCATCCAGAACAGGCCCTTGGAGGTCATGCTCATCAACAAGAGATCCAACAGCGGAGGGTGCTTTAGACAACACATCCTTGCGCACTTCCACCCCAATATCAAATAACTCCCCATCTTGCTCGCGCTTTTGTGCTTCCACGGGAGCCGAGGCCGGCTGCTTAATGTCAACTGTCGAGGTGGACGCAAAGTGCGAAAGCTGGGGGAAACCTGCTACCCCTTCCGCGTCTGCTCGTTTCATCGCGGCTAGATACTCCTGCGGTTTGTTGTTCCATGTGAAGGCTCTGCCCACTCCTTGTGTAGGCGCTGGTGGTTGTGTTGTTCCTGGAGTGAGCCCCTGACTTGAACTTCTGGGGCCCGATTCTAAAAAGTCATCTCTCGTGGAAACCGAAGGTCGACTGGTGTGACCGCGTAAGCCTCCCCCAACGACATCCTTAATACGTCCAAAACCAGACCTAGCGTCGTTCATTTTCCCAGCGACACCTTTGAAGATATTCTTCCGCGAAGCCTCCTTATCACCTGATCCATCAGCGACACTAACGGCGGAACCAGGTGGGTGGCCCGAGTAAACATCAGGAGTCTCGTCCTGTCGCTTCGCATCTAGTTCGTTCTCGGCAGGCGCTGAATATACGCGTTTCGGGTTTGGATTCGCTTCTTCCTCTTTCCAAGGTACCGCGCTGCTCAATTCTGGACTGTGATGTGGTAGCTCGGCGACGCTTCTCCGAGGCTTGCCATGCCAGAGCCATTTGGCCCGTTCGCCATATGCTAAGCTAGCAAAAGTGCCAATGTCGAGTGTCTCGATATCAGCCAGTCCTCCTTTGTCTTTTCCTGACACCATTCCCATTACAAGCTCACCCCTCTTACCTCCGACTTCTGTCAGTGTTGACTTTACAGCCCTCTGTACACCCCAACTTTCGCCAGCAGCAGCCTTGGCAGATACAGTGTAGAGCTTGAGAAGAGTTTGACGGTCCAGCCTTCGCGTCTTCTCGAGCTTTTGTGATTTTTGGAAGTGACCAATACCACGCTTAGTGTTTTCGAGGTCAAATACATCCTTTGACACCGGGGCTCCGTACCAATGGAGGCGATTTCGAGCACCCATGAACATGCCCAGTAATGCCGCCACCGTACTGGGGCCTAATATGCCATCGGTAGGCTCAAAATTATAGTGTTCAGCACCAATTTCGATCCACCAGTTGTTGATAGCCATTTCTGTCTTGTCGCAAAGCAGCCCATCGATGTATTGGTGCCCCAGCTTGTCAAACATGTATAATGTGACTTGACAAAGCTTGATGAGTTCGACTACAGCTTGCGGAACAGGTACTCGATCGCTCGTCCTGTAGAGCTGCAAGAACTTGAGCTGCGTTGCTTCAGTTGGATCTGACAGAGTCATGCCTGATCGCCCAGAACATCCTAATCGTTTCAAATCCTCATTGACAATGAACGAGGTGCGATATTTTCGGATATCACCCTCAGGCACCATAATAACGGTGAGGGCCGAAGGGAAATTACTCAGATTAGTAACCATGAGCTCTCCAAGCTCAGTCTCCTTGGGCCGCGCATGTGAATCCTGGAGTTGATCAAAGTAGAAGCGTAGCCTTGGAGGCCAAAGACTCTCGTCTATTGGAACAGAGAGCACACCGACAACGACCGAGTGTTTTTCGTCTCCAGTATAAGTGACGATCAGGAGTGTTGGTGGTTTTCGAGAACACGCCCATTGTTCGACTAGGTACGACTCGTACCCGCGTAAAATGCCACGGCGCTCGACAACGACAACATTGCTGCCTTCCTCGAGATACCTGATGCTGTGTTAGCCTTGGAAGCTTCAGGAGTGTTTGTTCGCGACGCACCGAAAGGCGAAAGGATCGGCAAAGACAAGATTTTTGCGCCTCGGCGAGGGTAGAGGTTGAGAATCCGCAGCTTCATTGTATGCGGAAACCTCTAACGGAGGGATACCGTTGGGGGGACTTTCTCGCGTGGTGCTAGAGTTGGAGGTGGTCGCTGTACGGGCGACAGACCCCTTGGCGGTGGTGCCTGTCGAGAGTTCATCGTCGACTCGAAGTCGAGGATCTGGAAATCTGAAAGCCATGGTGTCGTCATTGGCCCGTGTATTTGATAGACGCAGTCTCGAGCTTCATCTTCACCCGTGGTGAGCGAGGAGTAGCAAGAGGACGTCTCTAGTAGTTTCGTTTAGGCGCGCGTGTCTTTGGAGGCCTTTTTTCGGTGTTGGACAGGTCTGAGAGGCAACTAACATTACAGGGCCTTCATGTGATGCAATAGCTCCCAGGTTAGCTCTCGGTACCTGCTTCAAGTACCTATCGCAGACGCAGCCGAAGACTTTACAAGCTAAAGGCGGGGCACTAATTCCCAGAAGCCCCACGTGAATCCCTGGGGGAAGACTGGGGTCACTCGACACTTTCGTCGTCACTTGCTATATGAGGAGGATGATTCAATATGTGATAGTTGTTGTGGTAAATCGAAGAGGAGACAACAGCTGCATATGTAGATTGAAATTAAAGTGAAGCTGTTGTCAAAGCGTAAGGTAGCCAAAATCTACTCTCGTTTAATTGGCCTTCATTAAGCGGGAGAGCGAGACCGGTCCCCTTTAGCAGCATAGCCTCGGTATCCCCCTTATCGATAGCGATAATGTACCCGCCTCCCTCTTATCTACTTACCTCAGGTACCTAAGCTCGGATCGTTCCGTCACCGTTGAATCCGCAAACGACATCAACATTCAACACAACCGGCATTTTGACGTCCACCCGTGGAATATCCTAGCTATTGGATGAGCCCATGACTCTCTTTGGCTTTGGAAGCTTCACTTCGCGTTAAACATAACTCTCGGTCTTGATCATATCTTCTACATCTGATTCAAAACCCCACATAGTCCCCAGCCATGGCGGAAGCTGATAACCATCATGTCTCGCCCTTTGCACCACTCATGGTTGAGCTGGCTCGTATGAGGAACAGAACACTCAAAACCGTGGTCGATGATGTAGATAAAGTCATTGACCTTCTTACTAATGCTCGTGAGAAGATTGCTCAAGGTGAGCTGGCTTTCCTCCGATACCATCAACAACTAACCACTGTAATAGAGCAAGACGCCACTCGAACTGGCATGGCCATGATGACGTTGCAAAATCCAGTCAAAGCCCGCTTTGAACGAATCAACGTAGACCTAAAGGATATCACCAAAGCGCAGAAGTCCTTTGGAAAGGCCCTCGACAAGGTTTGCCAACAACCTCTAGCTTTTGACGGCAACGACATCTGACTGACCGACACAGGCTCTTCCTCACCGAGAACTCCCTATGGAGACTGATGCTATGGCGGACCGCCCGCGACTCATCAACCGTGCGATAGCTATGCATCTTCTTCGCGAAGGTCAATTTTCTGTCGCCTCGACATTTCTCAAGGAAGCTACAGATCACCCTCCCGGCCGCGAAGCCCATACCATTTCACAAACAGACGAGGATGGCGATGATGATATGGAAAGCGAGGATGACTTAGAAGATGAAATGGCAGGTCTACATTCAGAGCATTTACAAAACAAGTTTGCGGAAATGTATAGCATCCTTTCGCAGCTCAAGGACCATAATCTCCTACCCGCCATCAACTGGGCCCACGCAAACGGCGTCCATCTCGAGGCCAGGGGAAGCACACTCGAATTTGAGCTTATAAAGCTTCAATATGTCTGGCTGTTCAAAGGCCCATCTGTCAACGGTCTCCCTGACGAACCTGCAACTAATGGACTCGGCGGAGCGATTAACTATGCTCGCCAGAACTTCCCTCGTTTCCAGAACCGTCATTTGCTAGAGATACAACAACTCTCCAGCGCTGTGGTATTCGCCCCTAACCTGGCAAAATCGCCTTACAGCCATATATTCGAGACAGATTCAGCGTTCGAGGACGTAGCCATGTCGTTTACTCGCGAATTCTGCTCACTGCTTGGCCTATCGGCGGAATCACCCCTCTATATCGCCGTCACAGCAGGCTCTATCGCTCTTCCACGCCTGATCAAGTATACAACTTATATGCGGGAGAAGAAGACAGAATGGACGACAGAGAACGAACTTGCCTTCGCAACACCATTGCCTGAGTTTATGATTTATCATCCCATCTTTGTCTGCCCCGTCAGTAAAGAGCAGACGACTCAAGACAATCCTCCCATGATGCTCAGTTGCGGTCATGTTCTCTGCCGCGAGTCTCTGAACAACATAGTGAAAGCAGCACGGTACAAGTGTCCTTACTGCCCAACAGAAGGTCACCTTAAGGATGCCATTCAGATCAGACTATAACATACTCTCCCTGCTAGCATTATTACATGCATGGTCATGTTACGTATCACAGCGCACTGCCACAGTGGGCAAGGTGGATTGGCGTTTATTTGTCTTGAACGAGTCCAGCAAGGACTCTGCTTCGGCTTTGGTTCAAAATCAAGAATGGAAAGCGGGCGTTTTGGCATTTTGTTTTAGAATTGTACCTGTTGGGATATTTCCCTTGCCTCCTAGACCGACACGTCGATCTTTTCTCCAGCATAAGCCATGAAACATGCAACGTCCTAGCTACACTCTTGTCTCGCATCAGGCTTCACAGAGTTGAAACCAGTGAGTGTATTGAGTCAGAGTCCTGATGGTTTCATGACGTGATTCACATATGGACAGTCTCATAGACCACACAAGCACGGGCCCTTTTGTATATGCCTGATTTCACTATTCAATTCCTATCGGATTATCTGATCATGAGAACCCGCAATCCAATTGATCAGGGGACAAAGTAAAAGTAACAAAAGAACTATGTATCAGCTCCTGGATCTCATTCCATGTGGTGGAGCATTGAACGCCTAATATGGTTGGGTCTAACATAGGAAACAAAAAACAACCAAAGTAAATAGAATAAAAAAGTCCAAGCAAGTTTCCGACACCATGGGATATCACTTCGTCGCCTTCTGTTCACGCCGCACCCGTTTGGTCACCGTCCATCCTGAGCCTGCCCTTTGTGACTGGTGCCATAGACAAGGGAAAAATTTTGTATCCTTTCGTAAATTCGTGTCTTTGTACAATGATGCCTCCAAAATATTGTTTTTGAAGAATCATGACTTGCGAGGGGCCGCTTAATCAATGGTCATTCGGCTGGGAATTTGAGGCTTGACATCCTGCATGTTGATTGAGTTGATATCAGGCTTCTCCTCGACCTTGCGCTTTCGAGACAAGGACTGCAGATGGGGCTTCAGGCCCTTGCCAAAGTTTCGCATGCACACGATGGCGTTGGTAATGGTGAGAAGGATGAGAAGAATGGTGATGACAGCAAATGCGGTCAATGATCGACGAACGGCTTCGTAACTATCTCGGTGTCCAGGCTGATAGATTCGTACAAGCTTGAAGATAAAATAGCTTAGACCTCCGAGATAGAGGATGATGATGCAGACCATGCCGATCTTGTTCTCTCGTCGGGTGAAGAAAGCGGCAGCGAGAAGGATGAGGATGGTAATGGGGATGGTGACGATGGTTAGGGCGAACTCAGGGTCATCCTTGTCAGCAACAACGACAACGAATTGAACGATGAAGCCTAGGAAGAAGAAGAAATCGAACTTGAGCAGAGCGATGTAGATCTGATCCGAGTTAGCCATTGACCAAGGAGTCTGGGTGAAAGAGTGCAGCATACCTGGTAGTGAAGGAATCGCTTCTTCATGCGATAATCGGCACCAATGTTCTTGAGAATATCCCACGCATACTCCTGGTAAATCTTCCACGAAAGGAAGCCCATAACGAGGGTAGCAAGGGCGATGATGGCAGGAATAGCCACCAGATAAGGCTTCACATCGTGCCAAAGCTCGGCAGCAGTCATGCCACGCTTGAGAGCATTGTTCTGCTCGAGAATATCAAAGGCCTCGGAAATTTGATCAACTTGGATAGTCGTGTAAACCATAAGTGCCAGGTTAGAGAAGCAGACACCAATGACTTGAATGGTGTTCTTTTGTCGGAGAGCATCCCAGACGACGACCAGGGTGTAAAGGAAACCAAAGATGAAAAGCGTCAAAAAAGTCGGGATAGTCTTGTACTGAGATTGGACCTTGGGAGCGCTGATATGGGTGCCAAGGTTGACCTGGAACTTGCCGAACACATAGCTAGATCAGGGGTCAGCAAGAGGCACAGATGCCGAAAGATACGGAGATGACGTACGCCTCAAAGCAAATGCACAGAATGGCCTGGAGAAGAGAGACGGCCATGAAAGAGGCAGGCCATCTGCTCTTCATGAAATCGATCTTGCCATTCTTCATACTCTGCGCAGGAAGCGAAGGGGTGAGGCCTTCTCTATAGGCGAAGCCCTGGTTGTATGCGGGTTCAACTCCAGCGTCGGCAAAGTTGGGCTGGGCGAAGGCGGCAGGCTGAGGAATAGGCTGTGGAGACGGGACTGGAGAAGGAGCGTAACTGTTGTCTCCGTAGGAGTTGTTGTATGAATGGCCTCCGTATCCGAAGCCGGTGTCAGCTCCAAGGAGCGATTTGCGAGATTCTAGCCGGGTAGCCACGGTGGACATGGAATGACTCCGACCGGGAGTCACGGGGAAATAGTCGAAGTGATAAAAATACTCGTCGATATCGCTCGACGGACGATGATAAAAAGTTGCTGTTGTTGATTGAAGAAAATTCGACTGTGACAGACAGTAAAGACGCGGTGGTTCGGTTGGGGCGGTCGTGTCTATATTAAGGTACAGGGTGCTTTGCTCACGCGGATGAGGTGGCCACGGGTACAGTACAGTACAGTACAGTAGTCGAATAAAGTTATACGAAAATTGGACAAAAAAAGGAGTCGCGCGACGAGGAAAAGCGGAAGAGAAGCGAGAGACGGAGTCGCGATTACGAGGGATTTGTTGTCGAGTTAATTGGTGGCTGAAAACGGCCGGACCAGGGAAATAATGGATATTGTTGTTGTTGAGAAGAGAGAAATGAGATGAAAGGAAAAAGAAGAAGAGCCCAAGCGTTTGTAGTAAGAGGATGTCAGCTTAGTTTAGTCAAGAGAGAGGCAGAACAGATGGGAGTGAGTTCCTTGACCTCCATAAGATTGGGTCGCTGAAACAGCCCAAGCAGGGGGGGTGGGAAGAGAGGGCGGGCTAACTTAAAGAGCACCTAACCATGGACGGGCAGAGAAAGCCTGGGGTGGGCGAACCCAGCCCAAGGTACTCCGTACTCCGTAAGGTACTAGGTAAGGTCAGCCAAATGGAAGTCCGCCAAGCCCAGGGTGGCAGGGCACAGGACTCCAGGGGTTCAGGCGTTCTTTTTTTCGCCTAGGTACTCTTTCTGGGGTGCCCAGCCCGTAGCGATAACTGATGGAACTCCACTGGCAGTGAGGTGGAGTGCTCTGACCTGGGCTTTTCGTCGCTACCAGATCCTGAATTGGAGGTGGGTTCCTTGATTTCTGGAGACAGGATTTGGCCAGAGTGGACGGTTTTGCTGTAACTAGCATGTCTCAGACTACCTAATGTTGCTACTGTTTACGTCGGATGAGGCAGTCTTGTCTTGTCTTGTCTTGTATAGTCTTGCGATAATTATACTATCATGAATTCCGATTTCAGTATGCTATGACGCATACGGCCAAGAGCGACGTGCTTGATGAACATCTCACGCAGCCCCTCGTGTTACTGTATGGTCCGTACATACTAACTGATCTTTACTGCACATTTGACGGACGGGTGGGGTCTGACATGAGTTGGATGGAACCGTAAAGACGGGACGCAGCATCCCGCCTCCAACGGCGGATTGGCTTAGCTTTCCACTAACGTTGTGCCTGTGGATGAACTCAATCAGCCTTGGGAGGGATCCCACAACACACTTGCAGAACTGCCGGAGTCAACAAAGGCAGTGCTGGCCATTCACTGGATGGTGTCTCTGGATTTGATTAATATGCCGGTCTCAGAATAAAAGATCACATCATCGCACTCCTCCTTGCCATGCATCGATCGGTATGACATAACTAATACTTTGCTAGGCTATGTTGATGAGGGAACGGAGATGGAGGACTGCGGCAGTGCAGTCATGCATAGTCCCCACTGTTAGTGCATATCCCAGCCATCCACTGAAATGACATATAAACTCACCAGCTAGCGTAACAATTAATACTCTGTCTGCACCATGCAATGGAAATGTCCCTCGGACTCAGCCCATTTGTATAGCCACCTCACCCTTCTGATGGTCTCTCTCTCTGCCATCCATCTTGATTTAAGGTTACGGACCCTCTGAACTGGGATAACGTGATAAAATGAGGCCGCTCCCTTATGCATGCATCCATTGTTGCAAATGAATTAATCAGTTTCTGTATAAAACAAACAAATCAAAGAAACAGTAATTAAATGGCGGGTGATCGTCTAGACTAGTATATCTGATCATGAGTCCGATTCACCACTAATAACCGTATTTTCCTGCTTTTTAGCTGTCTATCAAATTCCCTGCCATTCCACAATATGCAGCCATCATCAATCAATATTCAGCCACTGTCAAACCATCCATTCCTTCATTCCCTACCTAATTAGCCAGCACAATTTTATTGATCTCAGTCAACTCGTGCTTCACTATGTACATCGCCATAATTATCACCTCAGTCATGATCGCTGACCATATGGCAAAAAGCCAAGGATATCTCGTGTTCCTGGCAAAACACCTTGCAGTGGTAATCTCTACCGATCCACAGAGGAGAGTTCCATAAATAAACCTGCAGTCGGTCCATTGAATAAATATAGTACGTGCATCCATCCAATCCCGTCCTTTTTGGGGCAATCAGAGAGTCGCGTTAGAGGCATGTCAGCGGAGGAAAACCCACTTCCATGTTAATTGAAGCGTCGTCATCACCCAAGTATAGACAGATAGACAGATGTACACTTCTCACACATAGTAATAATAGATCACATATGCAATCCTCTTGTATTGGCCCGTCCACACTTCCTATATGCCAGACTTCCTCAATGGTGTGAACTCAAGTTCCAATTCAGCATTATAGTTAGTAGCTAGAGGGGTCTGTCTGGTAGGGCTGGCAGAGCCTCCAGCTAAACTCCGTCCCCAGCCGTTGAGGCCCGCTAACGACCTAGAATCGAGGCTGTGTCGCCGTTGGAATGATATGCATTCTATTCAGTCAATTGAATTTGGGCACCCTTAATCTTCAACGGCCGGAAACCTTGTCCGTTCCGCCTGCGTAAATATTGATCATGTATAATCCACCAGTCGCGATATCGTCAGGGTCTGAGGCTGCTCCACGTCACTCCATGGAATGAACTGATAGTATCAACTACAATACTGCCCTTTAACCAAGATCTAAATATAAATTAGTTGAGTTATCTTAAATTGAATACTCTTCCTTCCAAAATGCTCACATTGTACCCAGTGTTTGTACTGGTTATGTGCACCAATTCTTTTTATTAAAAAATTAGAATATTATCTATCCGTACACCGGGAGATATACATGTATTTAACTCGCTTAAAGGAAGTCAAGATCCCATGAACCCCATCCATATCCCAGTACTGCCTCTTCATTAACTCCCCCAATACTTGAATCTGCTCCATTCAACCATAGTGAATTGGTCGACGACTGTTGCGTGGCTCCGATCTGCCCCATTCTTTCAACCTCTTGAGTCTCTTGTGCATACTCGATCGACTGGAAGCATGTCGCTTTACCCAAGAACTGATGTAGCAGCCCTGTGAAACTAGCGATGCACTGCTTGACGAGCTCTTCTATAGTCTCGCCATAGTACGCAGTGGCCATACCTCCTTGTCCTGTCAACACGCCAGCAAACTGCTGCATGATGCGAGCTGCTTCTTGTGCCACTGCCCATCCCTCTGGAAACGCTTCGAGAAGCGTGATTAGTAGCACGACTTCTTCCCGTGCCGATGATGATGCCCCATCAGCCCTATACGATGCTACGAAATCATGCATCAACAACAGACATACTGGCAATAACCGACTCAGGGATACTCTGTTTAATGGTAGTTGCCGTTGTTGAAGGAGCGCTGAGTTGGCTTGGAGTTGCTTCTGAGCAAACTCAAGCTGTTCCTGACGAGTAACAGCTGCTGCAGAGCTGTTGAAGTGGTTCGGAAAGTAGAGAAGAATTAACAAGTGGTAATACTGAGCACTCAACCAGGTGATGCTACTGTGGATAGGCAGATTATCTGCTTCCATGGGCGACATGAGGCACCCATTGCTGTACCAGTCCTCGATTTCAGACCTCAAACTATTCAGTACCGTACGCCTATCTGCGGGAGCTAGGCGTGCAGTTTCAGAGTTTTGTTGTAGGTGTACCGCGTGAAGAATTCGATATTCGAGTTGCCGGAGCTGGATGACGTGCCGACTAGTCTGCAGGTTCCGAGCATACACAGCTCGGTCCGGACTGGCAAACTCTTCCACCGTCAGTCCCGGGAGCGGCACATTAGCATGCTCGTCTGTAAAAGCGGCTGGTAATCCTTGGGACGCCGACATCATACGGTCAAGGACGAAGATACTCCAGTAAAGTCGATGTCTGAGCTCGGTTTCCACTGCCGTACGTGGCTGCTCATCTGGTCTGGTCAGACCGATGACCATGGCTTGTCGTGCGGCAATACCGACGATGAAGTAGGCTGAGGTTGCTACTGGATCAAACAAAGAGTATAACCCTAACAAGATGAGAATCTGTACAGACTCGACGGTTTCTTTCGAGAGACACTCTTGTATGATGTCTGGGTATACCACATCGAACCGACGTGCCGTATCACTGGGGATCTGCCCAGCCCGTACCAGCGACGTGCATCCAATGGCCATGACGAGATACAATAGAGTCATGGGGGGATCCTGATCAGCCGGAGACGCATCGCCCAGAAGTTCAAGATCTCGCCGTATTCGAGTTTGATCGACAAATGGATATGCCCTGTTGACGTGACGAAAGAAGGCATCGACAAAGCGACTGGGGGCAATGTCAGGAGGGAGGGCTTGTCTTGCAATCAATCTTCGTTTTGTGACTGATCCGTCTGTTGACTCTCCATAAGATAAACGACTGCTCGTGGTTCGCACACTACCAGGATCCCTTTCCTCCAGGCGCATATCAACACTCTGCCGCCCAGTTGAGGGGTGGTCTTGTCCACGCATAGATGGAAGAGAGCCTATGGTCTCCAAAGGAGAAGCCATCTGACCTGGCACTCGCGATAGAGGCGATGATACTGTCCCCGAAGCTGCGATATTACCAATACTGCTCCGTGGCCCATGGCCTAGTGCAATACCCAGGTCAGATCCTGTCTCGATACCTTCTATCACATCTTGTCGACCTGGCGGAAGGATGGCCTGTTCAATGTATTGGCTCAGCCATTGTACTCGAGAGCGCAGCTGATGGACTTGCGCCTCAGCATTGGCAACAGGGTTAGTATAGGAACACCTCTGACCAGCGCTGGCACAGAGAGAGCAGACAGGAAATGTGCGACTGCACTTCTTTTTGAAGCTGCGACACCTATCACAGGCCGGGGCTATGGGTCTCCCAGTCGCGCTCCGGCCCGCGACGACCGTTTGAGATTGCTTTTGCTGATCCTGCCGCCGAGCCTGCACCTCTCCCTGGAGCGCATCCTGCTGCTGCAGCCGCTGGTCAGGAGATACCGGTGGTGAAGCGGACCGGGCCCGACCGACGTCCCTCGGGGATGGAGACACCCTGCGGAGGCGGAAACGGTGGATCGAAGCCTTCATATCAGATGCAGATGCCATTTTGGGCAATTGGCGTCGTCAAGAGTAGCGAGTGGCATGGCAATAAATGGAGACGAGAGCGTTATCAATATACGATTGATATCGCGACTGTACAAGAATGTATGTAGAGGTTTTGAGATTGCACGTCATTTACAAAAGGAGAAGCATCGAAAAGAAAAGCATTCAATCACCTCATTCGCTGATAAGATGAGTCTTCAGAACAGCAGATAAAGATACGCCATCGTGCCTATTGTTGATGGATGTTGATGGAGGTGGACCGAATTGCGTGCTTGCACGAGGTTGAGGTGCTATTCCTTCAATGGGCAGGGCCCTCACCTACGTACGTTAGTGAGAATTCGCGGAGCCGCAGGGACAAAAAGTCTAATAGACCCTGATGAGTTATAGGCGTGAATACAGAGATTTCAGGAACTGCGATATGAAGGTATCGCGAATTCACATATTGAATCAAGTTGAATTGTCTCATCAGGTAAGGTACTTAGACATGTCTCAACGACTGGCAGCGCCGGGGCCTCCGATGCCCGGAGTCGGGGTCGCGCGGAGGCCGACCGGGATTACCTAAAGAGGCAACCATACTCACAGAGACAAACATTCGACAGCGCCGAGCGGATGAGGCTATTGTGCGGGATCCATCGGCAGCATCTTTTGTCATTAATCGAATGAGACGAGGAGCCGTTCATGGGAAGAGAACTGAGCTGCCGAGAGTATTTATATATGACCTTGCACATCCCACATCGTCATCGAATGCTTGAATCCCACTATTGCTAGAGCTGTTTTGTGTAATTACTCACATCGTTACATCACTGTGACTTGGGCGTACGTGTGCCTTATCGTTTCAGTAAAGCCATATCTGGGTCCAGTGTTCAAACGTCGACTTGGAGATAGAGAAAGAATGGCGTTGGCGGATAAACTAGACGTTCGTCGCATCGCCATCATCGGTGCTGGCCCAAGTGGCCTCGCAGCGGCCAGGTAATCACTGATACCACTTGCACATACACCCAAGTCACTGACCCTCACTCTAGATACCTTCTTGCAGAGAAAAGGTTCTCCAAAATACAAGTCTTTGAGCAGCGTGCCACACCAGGAGGTGTTTGGAACTATACACCCCTAGCCCGAGAACAAGGCTTTTCAGTCCCGAGAACCCAGCCTAGTTTCACCCCAGATCAAGCCCTGTGGCCTAGCGACAATGGCGATGTGGAGTTTATGTCGCCCATCTACGACCTCCTCGAGACAAACATTCCCCATTCTCTCATGAGATACTCTGATAAGGAATTTCCCCAAGGCTCATCACTGTTTCCCCAGCATAGCGTTGTGCTACAGTACCTGAAGGAATATGCCCAGGAAATCAACCCTCACATCTCATACCAGACACAGGTGTTGAATATTGAGAAACCTGGTTCAAGCCGTTCTCAGCCCTGGACGGTTGAGGTGCTTGATCTCAGAGCCAACAAGGTCATCAAGGATGAGTATGACGCTGTTGTAGTGGCGAGTGGCCACTATAATGATCCATTCATTCCCGATATTCCTGGCCTCGTCGACTTTGATAAGGCATACCCAGGGGCTATATCACATTCCAAGTTCTATCGACGCCCCAATGACTTCAAGGATAAGGTAAGGATGCTTGCTGGCCCTACAGAACGTTAACTAACAATTTTCCAGAAAGTCATTGTTGTCGGAAACTCTGCCTCTGGAGTCGACGTAAGTGCGCAACTGTCTACTGTTGCAAAGCAGCCCATCTTTGTTTCTGAAAAGGAGAAGCCCACCGTGATACCACCAGCCAAGGAGCCATGGGCCGCTGGCGTCCCCGAGATTGTCGAGTTTCTCCCTTCTCAACGTGGTGTTCGCTTCGCTAACGGCCAGGTCGAGAACGACATTGATGCTGTCATATTCTGCACTGGTTTCCACTACTCGTATCCCTTCTTGAAGTCTCTTGACCCAACTGTAGTTGTACCTAGTGGAGGCCATGCAGCACATCTCTGGGAGCAGATTCTCTACACTGCGGATCCTACTTTATCATTTCTCAGTGTTCCACAGCGAATTGTTCCATTCCCTATTGCTGAAGCACAGAGTGCACTAATTGCTCGCATCTGGTCTGGGCGCTTGAACCCCCCTTCAGAAGCTGCTATGGAAGCCTGGGTACAGGAGCAACACGAAAAGAAGGGAGAAGGCAAGGCAATCCATGTCATGGCGTTCCCAGAAGATGTCGACTACATCAACCGTTTGTACGAACTGAGCAAAACCGCGACCAAGGCCCCTGAGCTCGGCCTTGAGAATGATGGCGAGGGCAAGAGACCGCCTTACTGGGGACTAGATAAGCGATGGGTGAGGGAGAGAGTACCTAAAATTAAGTTGGCGAGCAGAGCAGCGGGTGACAAGAGACATGAACTGAGGACATTGGAAGATCTCGGATTTGATTATGAGGAGTGGAAGAGGACAGTCGAAGAGGGGGAGAAGTTATTTTAGACTCGATCCCATGAATTACTTTTGCGATTAACAATCGCTTGAATCAGCCCAAGCCTGCCTGGCCTAAGCCGTCGTGGAGATAGTCCTCGTTATGAATTCCTTAAATCATAGACTAATTACTTCAACGATACAGTCTGGGGCCCTTACAACACCGAGTGGTGCTTCACAATTACAACTTACATATACTTTCGGCAATATTTCTCGAAATAAATTCATTAGCAGCAGTCTAATTACAAACGCTCGTATGTTTTATATCCAATAATAAGTGCTCATATACCGAAAAGCAGTGTCGTTTCATGACTGCGGGTATGTTGAAATATCCTTTATAACACAAGAACAACATAAAACGCCATTTTAGTTGCCCGTCGTCTTTTCTTTACCTGTCGTGACACCCTCTGCGGCATCGACTTCCTCCTTCTCATCATCGCGTTGCTTTAGTGATTTGAGACCTGTCTTGTGCTCCTTATGTTCCTTACTGAGGTTGACTTGCTTGATCATCAGACTGATGATGAGCGATAGGCCTGCAAAGCATGCATAGACGATGTACATTGTTTGTAGACTCTTCCAGAAAGCTGTCTTGGCGACCCTGCCATCGTGGCCCGTCAAGGAGCCAACGAGCTCGACGCTGCCTGCTGCGTTGGAACCGGAGAGTCTATCTGCGAGTTCGGAACCGAGTTCTTCCTTTAGTCTAGGGTACTGGCTCTCCATCTTGTTGTTGAAAATGACACCTCCTACAACAACGGAGATTGATGTGCCCAACTGACGGATGAAGGAGAAGCATGAGGTTGCAGAACCAATGTCTCGAGGCTCAACATTTGTCTGGAGTGCAATCAGAGGAGCCTGGAAGTTAGGGCCAATACCGATACCGGCGATGATCTGGAAAATGATAATCTTGGCCCAGTTGGCGCGCGGTTCAAGATTGATAAACAGACCGAAGCCAATAACGGTAATGATCAAGCCCAAAACGATAACGAGCTTATAGTTGCCTGTCTTCTTGATGTAGACTCCAGCACCAGCCGACACAAACGACAGGGAGAGCACATATGGGAGCAAATAAACACCAGAGAGCAACGAAGATGCGCCGAGGACTCCCTGGTAGTAGAGTGGGAGCCAGTAGCTGCCTGACATGAAGACGAATGCGTGAGTGAAACCAACCCCGTAAGATGCAACACTGTTTTGTGTATGAAAGAGGCGAATAGGGAGAACGGGAAACTTGGCGACTTTCCACTCGTATACGAGAAAGAGACCAACGATGAAGATGCCAAAGACGATGAGGCAAATTGTCGTAGCCGAGTCCCAGGGGAAAGAAACACCACCAAGCTCAAGTCCGAGCAACCACATAATGGTACCGCCGATGATGAGAATACTGCCAGGCCAGTCCAATGCCAATAGACCCTCCTTCACCGGTGTCCGTGGGTTGTGGAGCTTCAGGACGAAGACAAGGATAACGATGGCAACGGCTGAGATGGGGAGGTTGATGTAGAAACACCATCGCCAGGTGACCTGGCTAGTGAAAACACCACCGAGAATAGGGCCAACCGCAGATGCTAAAGCCCAGACCATACCCAAGATACCAAAATACATCCCACGGTTTCGCATAGAGAAAAGGTCGCTAATGGCGATATTCGGCAGGACGATGAGACCACCTCCGCCAATGCCTTGAATGGCACGCGAAGCGATGAGCATTGGCATACCATTGCTAACAGCACACAGCAGAGATCCAATCCAGAAGATGACAGCCGCAGCGAGAAGAACAGGCTTGCGACCAAAGATATCTGAGATCTTGCCCCATGTCGGCACGAATGCGGCGTTGCCCAACAGATATGCACTTCCTATCCAGATGTAACCCTGACTTGAGTGAAACTCGTTGGCAATAGTAGGAACGGCCGTGGTAATAATGGTCGTATCCAAAGCGGCAAGGAAGAGGGCAAGACATAGAGCGCCAACTACCAAGATGGTCTCCGACTTGGTCCGTCCGGCCTCGGGGTCACCGGCCTCAGGTGTTCCGGGAGATGGGTTACTGCCGGCCGGTGTCGTCTCCGCTCCCTCGGAAGTTGGTTCGGCGGCTGGAGGGTCTTGGGAGTGTCCATTCGCTGTATATGCCCCGTCTCGTTCAACATCAAGAGTACTATCTGAGCTAGTCCTCCGCTCCGGTGTTGGTGGTGAAGCGGCCATTGTTGTGCAAGAAAGCCCAAAAGGCTAGATGAAAAGATGAAGCCCTTACTTCTCTTCACCAATTTGAAATGGTTGAATGAAAGTCGTCGACGTAGTAGCTGTAAAGATCCTTGTCCGGAAGCCGGCGTTGACCGCAACGGTGATTGCTAATCAGGAACCTGTAGTTTCCTCAATACGGTTATATTTGGCTTGGTTACTCTGCGTTTAGTCTACGCTGGTGAAGGATTTTTATATGAGGATCCTGGTTAAAAAGGGGAAAAAGAGATTGAGTTGAGTTGAGTTGAGTTGTTGATGTAGTCAAGTCTGTTGTGATCCTTTCTCCGAAAACGGGGACCACGCACGCAATAGCCATGACCACCGTATTCATTAATTAAATCCGAGGCGCGAGGGCGAGGCCAGGAACTTTTTCGAGCAATTCGGCAAAAGGAGCCGTCTGGTCTCTCTTGGAGGGTGGAGAAATAATTCCATTGCAGTGAAATAAGAGCGTCAACGACATTCAAGACCCCAAGAACAAGGGTGTGTGTGGAGTCCGAGTATTATTGCCGGGGCATAGTTCCGTACACTTTTACGTACTCGCCTTCAAGATGATCCTTCGGCTTATTTGTTGTATGTATCCTACGTATGTAAGTGTTAGCTTGAGGAGGCAGCTATGCAATTGTTCACCGGAATGACTCTTCTGTACCTGTGCGTGTCTGGTGATCACCTTGCTTTGACTAGGCATCGGAAACTAATTTGATTTCTCTCTTTTTCACCTAGCTTGAGACTTGTCCAGGATGAGCTAGAATGAACTCCTCGGAATTGCATGACTAACAGTGTGAGTTCCTGATATGATTTATTCGTATCCCTTATTCGTAATGAGCTGACGTCCTTGAACGAGACGGCATCAAACCAGCATTCATTCTAGCATCGTGCATTTTGGGGCGAATTTACGTCGGAGGATGTCATTCGATTCAGCTGTGCCCAATATCTGAGGCCCCGTCGATACAATCGAACGTCTGTTTACCCAAGTGTTACAGGAGCAATACCAGCATATCGCAGGGCACAAACAATAAGCGAATATATGATGATATTTGTACACGGCCCCTAAACGCCAAGAACAATATTTTGACGCTGATAATATCTCAGCCTGTTTTACATTTTTGTCCGACAGCGAATCTCAAGTCGTCCTGTTTGAGTACTTGATACACCCATTAGAAGATCTTTGTGATGCTTTCTCTCGAGATGACACTGTTTTGTCGTTCATCTCGCTTGACTCTGAAGAAACTGTCACAGAAATCGCTACACCTCATATGTCGCAAAAAGTCCTCGTCATGAGTAATCACAATGAGCTGGAAATTGCTCTGTGCCTGTCGGGCCTTGATGATCATATGGAGACTCTCCGCCAGACTCTTGATATTGTCGCGATCCAAGTTTGTGGTGGGCTCATCGAGTGCGATCAGGCCACAGTTGACGCCGAAAGACTCAGCCAGAGCCAGGCGAATGATGATAGACGCGAGAACCTTTTGTCCAGCAGAACATCGACCGCGCATGTCCATCTCAGTGTCCTGCTTCACCATGCAGAGTCGGTAGTTGTAGCTGCGTTTGCCTGTGTTTGACTCATTGTCTGAGCGGATGAGAATAGTATCAATGTCTGTTCCTTGGTAGGTGCTCTGCCACAGTTCGCCAGCAATGCGATTCACTTCGGCCATCTTCATGGAGTGAAATTGCATCACAGCTTTGTCCACGGCCGAGCTACACTGCGCCAAATCTTCGATAGCAGCCTTGGTCGTTTCCACGCGAATGTGCGACTCGCGATACTTTCTCTTGGCGTCCTTATAGTCCATTTCCCACTCTTGAAGGAGTCTCCCAAGTTCTTCATCTTTAGTTTTCATAGATCCCATAACAGAGCCTCGCTCAGCAAGAAGGCGGTTATAGTGGTTCTCTTGCATACGAGCTTCAGCCTGGAGGCGTTCGTAATCCTCATCTGCATTGCGGTCTTCCAACTCAGCAATCTCTTGACGGATAACGTCGATCGTGCGAAGGTTCTTGCGGTAGTTCAAGTTGTCTTTGATGTTTTTCTTCTTGCGGTCTCCATTGTCAATGTCCTGCTTGAGCTTGTTCGTGCGAACAGTAAGGTCTGTGACCTCCTTTTCAGTACTCGCAATTGCCTTCTCAAGTGTGGCAATAGATCGTTCATTAGATGCCAGATTCGAGGGTCCTCCTCGGTCGATATAATCTTGAATATCAGCATCCATCATTTTCATCTCGTTGACAGAGTTGGCTACGGCATCACGGGCCTCAGCAATGACTTGCTCCTTGGCCCGGCCGCGTCTTAGGACTTCATCACGGGCAGACCTTGCTTCAGTAATGCTGGGCTCAATGGTCTCCAACTCCTCGTCAGCTCGCTGGATGACGTTTCGTTGATGCGAAGCCTCTTCTTTCAGTGCCTGGATCTGATTCTGGAGGTCCTGCTTCTTGTCTAATTGGCCCGCTGCTCGGCTGATCTTGTTTCTTAGCTCGCTCTTTTCAAGCTCAAGAGAGTTGAGCTGGTCTTTTGTGCGCTGGCGATCCGTAGTCAACTTCGCGATGCGATTTTTCAGGTTCCTCATCTGGTCCGATAGGCCAGCTTGAAGCTCATGAATCTCGTCGGGACTTCGAGTAACGCCACCTGACATTTGCTGAGACATGATACGGTCAACCTGGTTCTCAGACTCTGCAATATCCTTGACAGTTTGTGCAATACTGAGGACAGTCTTTGACATATCTTCTAGGTCTTTCTGCTTCTCTTCCTCAGCCGACAAGACGGATCCTTGTTCTTCCACTTGTCTCTCAAGGGCATCAAACTCTGCTTCGGCAACCTTGCACTCTTCTCGAAGACTAGGCAGTTCGGCAGTCAACCGCTCATACGTATCATAAGATCCCCTGACGGATCGTAGCTTTTCCAAGTTTGCGACAGTATCCTTGAGGTCTTTCTCTGTATCAATTTTGCCTCTTGGGTCAAGGTGTTTGTCGATCCTTTTGCTCAAGCGCTCCATGCTTGCAGCTTGGTTGTCATCAAAATGGCGATCACAGAGTTGGCACTTGCGTTTAGTATCAAGCAAGCGCTTGCATTTTGTATAGTAGTCCACGAGAGCGTCGAAGAGGCTCAGCTCATTCCTGAGCTCTTCTACCTGTGACTCAGTGACCTCGATTTCCTCTTTGTAATCCTCAACGGTAGCATTATCGCGAACGGCAAGAAGAGCACTGACGACCTGCTGTTGGCAAGTAGCCGCCTCCTTGGATTTCTTCTCGTGGGACTCCTTAGAAGTTCTCAACTTGAATTCCACTTTCTGTTGTTTTTGGCGGATTTGTTCACGGCGCTTCTGGGCCTCACTGACAACCTTGCTCTGGTCCTTAATCAATGCCTGAAATTTAGAATCGAGTGTTTCCGGCTGCCAGTCACTACCAAGAATTTTATCGAGCTTCGGCTTCCAGGTGCTTGTCAAGGTATCAAGCTTGCGCTTGCGGTCAGCAAGTTCCTTTTTCCTGTAGTCAAGCTGGGCTCGCTCAGACGCTAGACGAGTGCATTCTACAAGTTCCCGGCCTAGCTTATCGTTCTCGTTCTCGAGCTGATGCAGCTTATCGTTCTCATCAGAGATTTGGCGGTCCCAATCGGCGTTCTCAAAGGTCTTCTGGGCTGTCTGAAATCTACTTTCAAGGTCTTGCATCTGCCCATCAAGTACAGCCTTGGCACCCTCATCCACGTCTATCTGACTTGACTCGTTCTGGAGCACCGAAGTGCGTTTTTCAATAGCGCCCATTCGTTGCTTCGCGGACACGCGGTCTTGTGTGCGAGCAGCTTTACGGCCTTCAAGCTCAGTGATGACGCCAGTGGCCCGGTCGAGCTCAGCGGAGTTGTCTTTCTGCAAGCGCTCCAGGTCCCGTTTCTTCTCGCTCAGAAGTTTTTGAAGTCTGTCATTAAAGGATTTCACATGGTGATTCGATAGATCGCCGTCAAAGCCCGAGAAGCCGTAAGACTGGGCGGCTTCCTGAATGGTTTCCATGCGTATCTTCAATTGACGCTCGTACTTGTCTTTGTCCGATTGGTGTTTGCCCTGTTCGGAAAGCTTGGCAGAAAGATCCTTTCGTGATTTTCCTAATTCGGTCTGCAACTCGTTATACTGTGCTTTGTTCTGGTCGGCCTCATCCTGAAGATGCTGCATACGGTCTTCGTAATGTGCTAGGTCACCCTCGAGCTTTCCGTCATCATCGGGCAATTCGTCGATAGTGGCCTTCAATTCTTTGACAGCCTCTTCTCTATACTCAAGCTGTTCGCGCTTGGTGTTGAGGTTCTGCACAATTGCAAGGTGGCTATTCGCGGTTTCTCGGATGTTTCGGATCTTGTCTTGCGTTTCCTCCATTTCGGAACTGATAGACTCACAAGTTTCTCGAGATCCCTCAATTTCGGCTTGTAGGGCTTTCATCCTCTTCTCGGCCCTGTCACCGCGATCCTTGTTCACCTTGTTATGAGCCTCGTCATTCTGAAGCTTGCCGAGCTGCTCGACCTGTTTCTTTCGGAGGACCTTGAGGTTGTCGATGGCTTTCGTATATTTCATGGCCTCGAATATCTCGTCAAATCGTTTTTTCAAAGCAGCAGGCTCACTCAATGGCCAGAGGGATTCGTCTTGATGGCAGAAAATGACAGCATCAAGAATTGCAGGAGAAACACCGAGACGCTCTGGAATCATTTCATCTAGCTGAGCTTGCCGAGTAGAAGTTGTTGTTCGCTCTCCATTATTGACTACAACTAGGGAGCAGTCTAGGGTTTTCTGAGAGCGGGTGGTCTTCTTGACGGTAAGTTGTAGACTTCGAGTAGCGACATGTTGACGGTCATTGATCGATCGAAATTGGAGTTTGACCTGGGCCATAACCTCCTTCTCACCACAAAGCTACATTATGTTAGCATCAAGATCTGCTTGATCTGCTTCTGAGGAAATGCGCATGTCGGCACCTTTGGATCATGAATGAAAGCGCCGCCCTTGCTGTTAGGCGGCAGCTCGCCGGTCGTGGCATATTTCAGACACTCAATGATCGTTGTCTTTCCCGATCCATTGTAGCCGACAATAAGAGTCAGAGGCGTATTGAACTGGATAGCTTCACGGACTGAGGGGCTGAAGGACCGTACACCCGAGATCGAAAGCTTGTCGATTCTGGACATGGTGACTACTACCTCATCAGGGGAACGCGGTAGCGGCAGTGTCGATTACGTAGACTAGAACATTGACTACTAAGAAAAGCTGCAGTTCACAAGTCACAACAACGTCGAGGCCTTGAATAAGGTAGACAACAAGTGTCGCTCGTTAGCGTGGATCGGGCAGCTGAAGTCAAATTGGCGGGTAACGCGACGTGAGATACGAAGACGCGTTAAGAGGTTCGAAAGCTAGGAACAGTCGATGCGTAAGCACGTGGTTGGCTGGTTTAGCCGGAGTTCTCGCGACTTCACTGTGAAGAGATGGAAGATGGAAAGTACCATGATCCGATCCAAATCTTAGTAGGTAACACCCATCCTGCCTGCCGACATGACTTGTTCACTAATCATTTATCCAAAAATGGCCAGTTTTGAAAAGCTATTTGAGCTCAACAATATATACACTCCAGCATTGTTTCGACGTTTGCGAAAGTGTTTCATTTTTTTCATTCTCTCATTGGCAAGTACAAATTTGTGACGTTTCATCAATTGACGAGATCGACTACAAGATTACGTCTTTTCAACGTCAGCAGATCATCAAGTGGCAAGTCTCCAGAGACCCCTAAAATCAAGACCTCCAAAATCCCTGGGCCAAAACACAAGCCAAACCCACACCAGTCCTGGCGCCACTCCGCTTCGGGTCTGTACGATGTAGACCCGAGACCCCTTACATCTGGAGCGACATTGCTTGATGAATTTTCCTGAGAGCCTAATAAGGGCCTCGAAGGGTCTAGAGAGTTGCAGAAGCAACGAAATACAGACATTTTAGTAGAAGACAAGAAAATTTAGGGTCCCTGTTCTAAGGTGACAGAAATATATAGGTAAGTTTAGTATATTTTGGTTGGTCTTTAGACCAGTTAATCTTGGCACCCTAGGTTCATGTCAGAGGTTTTCTTGTATCCTTGGGCACTTAAGCAGTTCAATAGCGTATTATTTTTAATTTTTTTTTTGTTGTTTTGGTGATAGTAGTTGTGCCATGACAGTGACATATCTCTGTTTTCCTTGCATGAAAAACTGAGAAAACAGCAGACTTTAGATGAGGCGACAAATTTGGGAAGGATTTGCTTACGAGGATCGGCTGACGAGACCTGCAGACGTGCAGCCTGCTATGTGGTTTTGAACAAGACATGGCATTTTTCTCTTCGCCTCTTGGGCATCTCTTGTTCCCCGATGCCATTTTCTTTCCCGATATCTCGATCACAAATCTCTCCAACAAAACCCCGTAGCTGCCCCGCGATGATCCCCCTGAATGTCAAACTGATTAGACATCATGAATGCCCACGAGAATCGATATTTCTCCTTCGAGGCGCCTCGAATGAGAAGCGACAAATATTGGTCAGCCACTGTGGATGGTGACCTACCTTGACGCTTGGCTTGCGCTACTGCCGCTGGACCCTTTACGCTGGATCCCGCTAAGGCGATCCAAGGGTGCGCTAAAACGGACTACGCCGATGCAGTCAACCAATAGATCCGGCTGGAGAAACTCCTGTGAGAAACCAGCCCGCTTTTGCCGGGGCATAACCTCCGGAACACAGGCTTAATTGTTGGACAAGTTCCCACGAGGCTAAAGACAAGAACAGGGGGTGTTGCCGAGCAGTGCAGATTGGGCCCCCGGACACAAGAGGTGGCGTTTCATGCCCCGTTCAATCCAAGGCAGCCCAAATTCCCATGTGTGAAAGAATCCAATTCTCCAAAAGTGCCATGTTTTACAGTGGCTAACTCCCTGATAGTCCCTGGCCACACCTGCTTTGCTGAGCTGCCCAGTCTGCCATGGCAGTCTATGGACTGATTGAGAGGGACACACACACCACAAGCCTGTTTGCTGCCCTGTCATCAGACCCAAGCAAGGGGAAACAATTAAAAGTCGCTCTCAACCTCTGTCTCTGCTGTGAACCTAAGGATCTGCACCTTTCAAAGCGACCCTGAGCCTCGCCTTGACTCAGAAAGCGGGCCATTCTTTGTTATCCAAAGACGCTACTATAAACCATGGTGTAGGTAGGTGACATGACAGATGGATATGTGCTTGCTGATATCTCTTCTCATCTTGCCCCGTCACGGCAAGTTCATCTAAAACCTTTCACAATCTTGCCTCTCACATGTCCTAAACCTTCTTGCTATACCAGGCGTCCCATCTCTCTGAGTTCTGTCAGACAGGTAACTCCAATCTGTGCCCGTGCCCACGCAACATCTCTCATGCCCTGTTCTCTTTCAAGCCCCTTCAGCGCTGCCTCTTCATTTGATTTCATCACGCCAACGGCATTTTCAATTTGTGTTGTTGTTTCTAACACTTTGTAGGCGGCTAATAGGGACCCCTTCAACTTCTTTACCACTTTGTTCCTGGCCGGTTACTCGATGCTCTTTGCTGTTCATTATCTCACTGGATATTAGAGAGGGGAAGCTCGACATCCATTTCTACGTTTCGAGTTAGATGTTGAGCTCAAGAATTTGCCATCGCCCTACCCAAAAACAAAATTGAAGGATAAAACGCACCGATACGACTCCAGAATACCTTATTACCACCAGGGTATATCTTTTCGTTTTTTTCCCCCAGAATTTCTCATGGTACTCAAGCCATCGAAACAATATTTCCAATTGGACAACTCATCCCAGCTCTTATCGCTACCGCTGTCGCATCCACTGAGTCGAGCGCTGAAGAGACCACCAAGGGCAACGCCCAAGGCCACTGGAATTGCCCTTTCCGGGTTCTCGCCCATGCAGCTTTGAGTACTCGACTGCCACATGAATGAATGCGCCGCAACCATGTCCCACGGACCACCTCCACCACCACCTCCGCCCCAGGGCACCCCTCATCCGAACAACTTCAACAATTTCTACGGTTTCAACGTCGATATTGGTTCTCTCCCCGACATGACGGGTGGCCAGGTCAATTACCACTCCCCTCCCCGCGACGCCGACGCCGACGCCGGGGCTGCGGCCCTATCTATAGTGCCCCCCCAATCGGCCAAGGCCAACGCAACCTTGATCTTCGATCATTTCGGCTAACCCGATTTTGTAGATGGGCGCTGATGGTCAGGACAACGATCTTATGGCCATACTCGATAATAGTATGCTCGGTAGCATAACAGACATTCCAATGAACCTCGAATCCGCAGATGACTCAAACATGAGCGGCTCTTTTGGCAATGGGCAATCGACCACTGAAGAGTCTGTCGCGAGAGCTGAAAATCAATTCAACACAGCAGCCAACAATGTTCCTGGCGCCGGGCCCCTCCCCGCTGGCGCCTTTGCTCAGATGAATCTCGCTGGCGCCAGCACGCTCACTGAGTTCACCAAGCGAAGAAATTGGCCCGCCAAGGTCGTGGAAGAGCTCAGAGACTTTTTACAGATTCTCGATGCCAACGGTCGCATCAAGTACGCATCACCTAGCATTCTCCAGGTCACTGGATACAGTGTAGAAGAGATCCAAGATGTGTTTCTGAAAGACCTGATCCACCCAGATGACCAAGGTGTTTTTGTCGCAGAACTCAACGAATCCATCGCATCAGGCAACCCGCTACGACTTTTTTACCGTTTCAAAAAGAAGGACGCTGAGTACGCAATATTTGAAACTGTCGGCCATGCTCACATTGCTGGCGCCAAGTTTGCCCCCAATCCAAATAACCAGTCGCCCTTCTGCCAGGCCGTGTTCATGATGGCGCGACCATATCCCACCAAAAACGCTGGACTTTTAGACTCGTTCCTTGAGCATAAGATCGAAAATGAAAGACTAAAGCGCCGTATCGCCGAGCTACGCCGTGAAGAGGAGGCCGAAAATGACGAGGCGCAAAAGCAGTGGCTGCAGAGTCAATCGGGTTGGTCAGACATGACACCATCAGAGGGAACCGGTGTCTCTTCGGGAACCTTTTACCGTCCGGGTAGCGAAAGAGGAATGACAGAGGCCGATCGAGCAGCTCTCAATAAAGCTCTTACACGCGAGAATCTCGAAGGCTCAGTCGCAGGCGGTCGGCAGGATTCGCTGAAGGATAAGATGGCTCGTTACGAAGGAGCATCGCACACAGACACGATTGAGATGTTGACGGGATTGCGATACATTGAGGGCGAACGAAGCCGGGGAATTACGACCGGTAATGCTAGCCCGACCCTGATCAAGGGCGATGCAGGAATTGCCATTCCGATGGAGCGGGACCCTCGAACCGGCGATAAAAAGAAGAAGCTCAAGACTTCTGAGGAATATGTGTGTACGGACTGTGGTAAGTGATTTTTGTTGCCGTAAGTGGCCTGCTTCAACAATACTAATATAACACAGGCACCCTGGATTCACCGGAATGGAGAAAGGGACCCCAAGGACCGAAGACACTATGCAACGCGTGCGGTTTACGTTGGGCCAAGAGGGAGAAGAAGAGAACCAGCACCAGCCATCCTCCTACGGTGGATCAATCTGTATGATCACGAGGCAACGAAATGGCTTCCAAGGATTTATCGATCTACCGGCCTGTAAGGTACATGACACGACCGAAACGAGGGCAGCAAGTAGCAGTGTTTGCCACGATACAAGACGAGCTGGCTAGAGACACGGTGCCTGGGGCACGATGGAGTTTGGGTTGAAATTGCTGATTTGGATGGCGAAAAGCGGGATACACGAGACGCTCACAGCCGGTTGTTTATTTGATTACTTTCTTTTTGCAAACTCACGACTGAACTGGATAGTTGATTTGTCACGACTGGGACTACAACACAGATACCTGGAGCGTAGGGAGCATTTGGGCAGACATAGCTGACGTGCGCGCCCTTGATGCGCCACGAATATGAATTGACGCATTGTTTGTAGTGACTGTCGTGACTAAAAGATGCAACGACATGAAAACCCATTTCCCTCTGGCTGTAGTCCCTAACTTGCCTTATTCAGTGTCGTTCGGTACAGTCAGTCAGGGTCTTGTTTCCATACGTGACGATGTATGTAGCTGAGCTGAAGCTATGATCCACGGCAGCTGAAATAAGCAATAGCTAATGCTACAGGTCCCACTACAGACCGAATGGGTTGCGTAGGTCGTGACAAGCTCCCCATAATTATGAGGGGAGCTGTAGCTTGTACAGCTGGGTCCACGTCAGACACTTCGAGGGCAATCGCAGCAAAGTATTGGATGGATAATACGGCATAAGGCACCTAACACACGGTGATACACTCTGGTAGAGGGTCAAGTAACAGTAGATGCCTTGTTAATTGAGCCGATTGGACGTCTGTTCTCCGAGCTCAAGGCACACACCCGACAGCACCTGAGACTTGGACCCCTCCCTATTTCAACTCAATCCTTTGCATCAACCTCTCTCTCATATACACTTCCCTCTCGAAACTAAACATCTTTCAATACAAACCCATTCTACATCCTCTCAAACTACAATCGCAATCATGGATAAACTCATCAACGCCGCCAAGGACTATCTTGATGACGACAAGGACAAGCGTCAAGGTATGTTAATTTCTACGTCCTCTTATTACCCCGCCAGAATCCATGATGCCCCTCATACGACCTCAGAGCGTCGAAGGGGGGTTTAAAGCAACAGTTAGCCGTTGTTTTACAGATCTCGACATTTCAACCATTACTCAAACTTCGGATGGCTTCAGCTAATTGATATTCTTTCTAGGACACCAGCAGCAAGGGCACGGACACCAGCAGGGCTACGGAGGCCAAGACCAGGGCTATGGCCAACAGCAAGGCTATGGACAACAAGAAGGCCAGTATGGCCAGCAACAGCAGTACCCTCCTTCTGGTGGCATCCGTCAGTTATTAACACAGGCTTCCACTCGAGCGAGCGAATCTAACAATACACAGAGTCTCAGGGTGGCGGTGGCTTTTCCAGCTTCCTTGGTGGAAACGTCGACTTTGATAATGCCAAGGAGGAAGCCCATCAGAAAGCGGGATCTTCTGGTGACAAGGACCTCTTTGGAAGTATTCTAGGATCTCTGGGACAGAAACAGAACAAGCTTGCTGACGAGGACCTTGATGAGGAGGGTAAGTAATAGATTTCTGTCCGATGAGCAAGACACACACTGATGACAGATGACCATCAGATGCCATCAAGCAGCACAAGAACACCTATAACGACGACGACTCCCAGCAAGATAGCAAGAGTCTGGGTACCGCTGCTGCTATGCAAGCTCTCAAGATGTTTACCCAGGGCCAGGGCCAAAGCAGCACTGGTGCCAACAGTCAGACAGCGTTCTTGGGACTTGCCTTGGCCGAGGCCAGTAAGGTTAGTTTTGATGTACAGCACACGTATAAGTCAACGTCTAATATGAATTTATAGCTCTTTGACAACAAGGCCGCATCAGGCAAGGTATCTGAGGGCACGAGCAAGGAGAGCGTCATCCAGCAGGCTGGCGAAGTCGCTTTTAAGATGTACCTCAAGAACCAGGCCGGTGCTGGTGGACAGCAGGGCGGTGCTTCTGGTCTTATGAGTCTTGCCTCTAAGTTCCTGGCTAAATAAGCCCAATAGTTGCTACGACAAGTAGTCATAAGGGGGTGGGCGCTAAGCAACACCCTTGATCACCACATGCTAAATAACAATTAAAAGACTCCATGTTCCATTTTCATTTTGCGATGTAAGCGAAAAACAGCGAATCATCATCTTAATACAACGGGTTTATGCCTTCTGCTTAGCCAGATCCGCAACATCCAACCACTCATCAGGTCGACGGCGGCCAGACTCTGTAGCGTTATGCAGATATTCTTCTGTCTCTGCTGCCCAAGCTAGGAGCTGCTCCTCGCTACCCCATTCTCCTGTAGCCATCAAGCCAATAGAGAGCTTACCCTCACCCTGATCCGGATCTACGTATCCCACAGGAGCTGAAACCGCAGGTGTGCCGGTCAAGTTGGCCAAAAAGACGTAGAGCATGTTTCGAATAGTCGTGTTGGTATCACTCATGCCGTAGGCCTGGTCACCGGGGACAATAGGCCATCCGATCAGGGGACTTGTAGGTGTCATGATTAGAAGGCCAGGGTGTTTCTGGAATAAGTAGGCGAGATGTTGCATGATGAGCTCTCGTAAAGCGCCATATTTGAGCATATCAGCTGCAGGAGTCCTGGTACCGACAGACATCACGACTTTGTTAGCGGGCCCTACCAGAGAGAGCCAGTCAGCGGGATTGGGAGTTCGTCGGCGGGCTGACTCGGCCATTTCAGTGATACAGACAACACTGTGTGCAAGTTGCGCCTCGGGGATGTATGGGATAGTGATGTCGATGATCTCATAACCGCACTTGTTGGCGAGGTAATTGACCGCCCTGTCACAGACCTCCTTGACACGGGAGTCAGCCTTGTTCCACCAGTCACGGTAGATTCCCATGACCTTCTTCTGGCCCTTCGGCGGCGGGTCAGAGCGAGCAAAGCGGCTTTGGATTTGACAATCTGGGTTTGGCTGGGACATAACGCGGTAGGCAATAGTCAGGTCTGATACAGTAGCGGCAATAGGACCGGTGATACACATGGTGTTATTCATAAACATAGTTCTGTTATGTGTGGTCTTGAGTCCGTAGACGCCATTGAAAGTGGGAGGGATGCGGATACTGCCTCCCGCGTCAGTGCCAACGGCGATAGGGACAACACCAGCTGAGACAGTGGATGCGCCTCCTGAGGAGGAACCGCCTGGATAGTAGGATTTGTTGAGCCAGTTAGTGGGTGTTCCTTGTGCAGCCTGGATTTGTCAGTGGTGTCTTGTACAAGGGGGCCTATGCGTACATTGCATCCGCTGGTGTCTGATCAAGGTCAGTAATTGCAGTAGAAAGACCTTGTATATGGACTTACCGGAGCCAAGCTCATGCATTGCATTCTTTCCAATGACTACAGCACCAGCTTCCTGGAGTTTCTTTACTGGCCACGACGATTCTTTCTGCTCCTTGAAGGTTTCAATGGAGGGGTCATATTTCATCCCAATGTGGTTATGAAAACCCTTAGCATCAGTATCATCCTTGACACCAATAGGTACGCCGTCCAATACACCCAGTGGCTTGCCAGCGGCATAACGCTCGGTTGATGCTTTGGCAGCCTCGAGGACTAGGTGATCTTTGCCGTGGTTATCAACCCAACCATCAGAATACTTTCCATCTGGTCTGGAGATTTGGGGGAGGAGAGCTTCAGCGACTTGAAGAGGTGTCACTTGACCTGACTTGTACATCTCATGGTAGTCACTAGCCGTGTAGTAGCGTGCTTTGGAATCTGCATACTGGGACTTGAGAAGCGTGGGTTCAAAGTCAAGCATAGGCTCTGTAGGGCCCAGGGGAGTTACGGTAGGCTGAGGATGTTAGCTATGTGGGATTTGGTATGAAGTAATGACCGTTTACATGAAACCTGTAGGGAACATCATCGAGAGCAGGAATATCTTTGATAGTGCCAAAGTGGGCATTGTCCCAGAAATATTGCTGAAGGAACCCAACTTTGGCGATGCTACAAGACTTTAGCTTTGGTAAGGATATGAGTCACAGGATATAAAACTCACAGATTAGCACCAATTACGAGAGGAATGCCTCGAAATGTAGGGTTGTTTTCGACTGTGGGATTGTATGTAGCTGCTGGAGCCTCAACAGGCTTGGGATAGTCGGCAAAGTCGGAGGGGGCCATGGTGGAAGATCCGGGCCCGCGATTGTGTTAGTCTGAGGAAAGATTCTGGGGTAAGGAGGCCCGTAGCGTTTATATAAATGGCAGAAGCAGAAGGACAAAGAGTTATGCCCCAATAGAGCAGGTCTGGAGATAAATAAGAGGTTCAACTCTTTCCTAAGCTAAGCTGAGCTTAGGCTGCATCTGCTGTTTACGACCCCTAGAACGCCAACCTAGGCTACCCCACACGAGGTTCATGAATAAGATGCCATTTGCCGAGGCTCGTAAAAGATCGATCATGAAGAGAAACTAGAGAAAGTATTCAGGAACAATCTATATTTGCATGGAGCAGTCGATTTTTCGATACGGAAAGACCAATCACACTAACTCAAGCGGAATTCAATTCATTGGACCGCGTTTCGTCCGTCACTTGGATGAGACGCCATCACAAGCGATACAGCGTCCATTGTTTAGAGTAACTAATCCTTGCACATTGAACACACAAGCATTTACGCGTCTGACGCAGAATTCATATAGACCAAAGGGACGGGTCGGTCAAATAAGACCAACAACGAATCAATTGAATGAATGATTGAAACAATAAAGTCCTCAGGCAAGATGAGCAGCATCTAAAGACCATGTGGTTGCCTTACGTCATCCCAAACTACCTCACTAGGTCCCTCCCTTTAGTGCGTTTAGTGCCCCGCGTCACAGCATCGCATCACATGGCATCTTTGTCACTCCTCACTCGATAAGCTAAGACTCCAACAGCAACAGACACCGTGACCGTGGCCGTGACCGTTTTCTTTTGATTTGATCTCATAACTCTCCATGGCCTTGCTTTCTAAATCTTTCTCCTAACAAAAGACTCGTCCATGGTCAGCAACATACAGTCTACAAAGCTCTCCTAGGAGCTCAGCTCTTACAGCTCAACCCCTCCAGGGATAGCTTCGCGATAAGCTACCTAGTATCTACAATAACATCGCCATCAACATGTCACTCTTTACCGCGCAGCTTTATCCTGGCCGAGCACTAGGCTTCCTAGGTATGGTAACAACATCAGAAGACTTGGTAACATCTATTGACGTATTTGCAGTCCTCGGCGCAACTCTTCACGATGTGCTTACCCGTCTTAAAGCTGAACCCCAACGCTTCCCGAAGATCGAGCTACTGTACTCCCCTGACCAACCTGTCACCGAACCCGTCGGCGTCGAACTCCCTGGGAATGGTATACGATTAAGATTTGACGGCCCCGAACAGCGTCTGCGTCTTGTCGAGGTTACCGACTTTACCAAGAATCACATTACCTTCAAAGAGCGAGATCTTGTAAAACCATCTGCTGGTACCCCTGGGTCTCCTTCACCAGGCGACTCGACTTCAGGTCCGACTTTCCGACACATATACCATAAACTCCTCGGCCCTACGTACGCCGGTGAATTTATTCCGCCATCTAGTGGACACGATAATGGCATCTATGTCCTGTCCTATCCTGGTGTTGCCTTTAACTTTCCACTTAATCCTTCCGAGTATTCGCCCGAGAAAGACGTAGTGTCGACGTTCGCATCGGCATCTAGTCAAGTCGCAACCTCGATGGCTATCTTTAGTGGTGATTCCTGGGCTGATGCTAGACCGACTCTTTGGACTGAGATTTTGCCCAGCATCAAGTCAACCACCGTGGTTCCTCGAGGTAAAGATGTCTATCCCGACGAAATTTCGCTTGTTCGATTACATGGAGCTGGAAAGATTCAGCTTTTCAGGAAATGGACCAGCAACTCTTTCTGGATCACCCTTGGCGAGACCACACCTCAAGATCTCCTCATGGAGTTGGGGCCTCCCAATGCCATTTATCGCAAGAATGATCAGAAAATGGTTATTCATAAGATGCGTACCGCAAGCAACGCCAAAGGTCGTCCAGATGCTGCTGATATAAGCCGACCTGAAGATCTCACCGATACAGATCAGTCTTCCATGCACGAGGGGTCTGATGCGTCCGACAATGAAGAAGCCGTCGATGATCAGATCGGTCTTAACACAAACGGCGAATGCTTTTATAATTATTTCTATCTTGGGTTCGACATATTAATATCGACTCGTGTACCCCCGTCACAAGCTCCTCCTGGTAGCTTAGGCAGTGAAGCAGGGGATCAGAACGGCATCATATCCCATTCTCCCGATCGATTAGTAGCCACAAAGCTGGTGCTACATGGTAACATACCTGGCTCATACGAATTCAATCGTCATCGCCGTTGTCGCTGGGAAATTGCTTACCTGGACTCTCTAAATGATGGCAACGGACCGACAGATTCGGAAACGTCTTTCCCACAAATAGAGGACCGTATGAATGCTGCATGGGCATCTGCATTCCCACGAAATGAATCTCAGCAAAGACAACGCGGCATGGTTCTTAATCGTGGCTGGGGCGATAGTCCAGGCAGTAGTTGTGAGTTCTTGGGAGGGTGGGAGGAGAGCGGCGCAAGGAGAGCAGAAACAAACGGTGATTCCACGACCACGCTGTATGGATTCCCAGGGCTGGTATTTGAAGTTTTGAAGAATGGGCATGTCAACACTGTCACAGTGTTTTGATCTAGGGCGTCACATATGGATCTTGTTTGGGGGAGTTAGTATATGGTGTTTGGGAAGAGTCGATATGATGGCTCATTTTCGTTTGCTTCGATACCTTTGTGCATATGATCTTAGATTTCCTGTGAATTTGTATTGGCCGGTTGTTATTCTTGTATTGTTCTTGCTACGTTACCATTGTCTTGCAATTTGATGAACGAGGCACGAGATGCGGGAAAGTGCATCAAGAGAGGTAAGAGCTTCCACAACTACATTGCTCAGTGCACTGCCTTTATTCACTGCCAACCTCGACTCTTTGCACTCTCGCTTCCCATCGCCAGTTTATATACATTTCTACAGCAAAAATTTCTCTTCTTCGTTCGCAACCAAGAAATCACCATGTCGCCAACAGAAAAGGAAAACACTACAGAGCCGGTGGACAAAGAAGTCATCCACAAGTTAATCAACGAGCTCGAGGGCAAACTCGAAGCTCTGTACACCCTCAGCGAAGAGGTCAACAGGGGTATTCTCGAGAGCAAAGATGCGCTCGAAAGCCTCCGCGAGAAGCGCGTCAAGCTTATTAGAACGCGATTGGACCAGATCTTCCAGCAGTGGAATATCGGTTCTCTGACTAGCAACCATCAACCGTATGTTACCCTTGACCTCTGCGAATCCGATGCTGAGTGCGGTTTTTAGTTCAACCCAGAATCAGGGTCCGAATCAGAGTCAAAATCCGGGTCTCGGCCCTGTTCAAGGATCGAGCCCGGCGCCGACTCAAGCTGGGATCAACCAACAAGGGCAGTTCGGTTTGCCATGGTAGATACTAGATTGGTCGGTATGTGAACCATTTATCTTTTGTGACACAATAACGAGGCTCTTGCTAATGTTGAATTGAAGGAAACTCAGTCAACAAACTTTCTAGTAAGAAGATGGTGGATCAGACTATGAGCCAGTGAGCCAGTATATTGCGTTATAGCATAGAAGAAATAGGCCATTATCAGCCTTATATAAATCACACTCCGAGATCACGCGATACTTATCGATATTCCCGTAGTATAGGGCCCTGAAGTGTGTGTATGTTGTACTCCTATATTTCATCCGCTGTAAGTTGGTCTTTCACGGTGCCCCAAGTAACTGGAAAGGCACAGCTATTGAAAGATCCCCGCGAGCAAGGCCATAGCCTCAGTATTCAAGTTATGGTGTTATGCTGCTGTCAGTATGATCATTTATTGCTCTGGATCAACTGAGGTGTGTATGTTTTCGGGCATCTTAGATAGGATCTGGGGGAAGAAGGAATTTCTCGATATCCTTACAAGTCTGACTCAAGTCTTATATAAAGATTGACTCACAATATAGTTATGCAGGCAGCCCGTGTTATCCAGGAGCTGACTGCAATAAACCCCTAATAAGTAATATGAGCCCAAGGTAATTGCAGGCAACTATATTGATTTGAAAGTAAAGTGTGGCCGCCGAAGGTCATAGGGCCTTTAGCACTTTGAAAGCAATACAAGAAGAGAGAGTACATTTTCGAGTGCAACATATGACTAACAACTACATCAACTGCTAAGAATCAATAATGCACCATCTTTATAAATCGCAAGGGTGAACTTTGTCAAGGTTTCTGCTAAACTGATCTTATACACAAGCTTTTGCAAAGACGAGTCTCTGTGACTGCCGTTCAAGCCATCTATTCCTACATCGTACACGCTACACCAGGTATCATCATGCTCCTTTTCCTCCTATCCGTTCCCATATCATGCGTAGTCATTAATCTCTACCATTCGTCGACCTCTCCCTTCTTGGGTTTTTGTACCCGCACAACCTTGTCACAGTTGAGCAAACATAGAGGATCGAAGGCCTTCTTGATCTGCAATGACTGTTAGCAAGCTGCTCATTTCAATATATGGGCAATATTTCTTACCTGTCGCATAGCGTCAACTGTAGACTCGCCAAGCTCATGAGGGAGATAATCCCGCTTGACAAGTCCAACACCGTGCTCACCCGTCACGGTACCCTCCATCTCAACAGCCTTCTTGACCATGCGATGCACAACAGCCTCGGCCTTTGCACGCTGAGCATCGTTGTACAGCAGAATGGTGTGGAAGTTGCCGTCACCGACATGTCCTACGATAGAAGCAAACAGGCCACTCTTTGCCATATCCTCTTTGGTCTCCTCGATCAGATCTGGTAGCTTGCTCATGGGTACAGCAACATCACCTGTCCACACGTGGTCACCGGGCTTCTTGACAGCTGTGGTACTCCAGAGAGCCTCTTTCCGTGCACTCCACAGCTCGTCCTGCTCTTCTTGGCTCTTAGCAAACTCAAAGGTCTTGCTGCCAGCCTGCTTAGCGAGCCCCTGCACTTGGGCAACCTGCTCCTTGACACCGGCAGGAGTTCCAGCGAACTTGAAAAAGAGTGTTGCTGCCTCTGTCCAAGCTCGCGATGTCATGCCCGCATCGTTGATGCACTTCATCTGGTTGTCGTCGAGAATCTCGACAGCAGCAACGGGGATGCCCTGGGCCACGACCTTGCTCACACAAGTAGCAGCATGACGGATCGAGGGGAAACTGCAGACAGCGACGCTGGTAGACTCAGGCTTGACGGTAACCTTGAGAGTAGCCTCAGTCACGAGGCCAAGAGTACCCTCAGAACCGATGAACAGCTTGGTGAGATCGTAGCCAGCAGAGCTCTTGCGAGGTCGCTGCCGGGTCTTGATGACAGTACCATCAGCAAGAACGACAGTCAAGCTGAGAACCCACTCGCGCATAGTACCATAGCGATAGGCGTTGGTGCCACTGCACCCAGTGCCAATCATACCTCCAATCATAGCACCAGGGCCAGGGTCGGGAGGGAAGAAGAGACCCTCATGCCCCAGGTGGTCGTTTAGAGCTTCCCAGCCCATCGCAGGCTGGACGACAACATCTAGATCCTCTTTGTGAAGATTGATAATCTTGTTCATACGGCCAAAGTCGATGGAGATGCCCTTGCGGGTAGGTGTAAAGTGACCTTCGAGACTGGTACCGCCGCTGTAACCTGTAACGGGAATTTTGCGCTTATGGCAAACCTTCATAATCTCAGACACCTCTTCAGTGCTTGAAGGATAGACAACGCAAAAGGGACGGTCTTCGGGGCCAGCTTGGTGAGAGGACCAGCTGGATGTAGCATGGTGTTCGAGGTCGTTCTCGGCGGTGCTGACATTTTCTTGGCCGACAATCTTGACAAAGTCGGCCCAGGCAGCCTGCATGTTCTCGAGCTTCGTGTTGTGCTTGGGAGCTTTGGATTTGTTGAGGGGTAGTGTCGACGTAGGCTCGGGGTCTCTTGGCCAATATGTACCAAGCCAGTATGAGATACCGACGCCCGAGAGGAAGACTATCATTTGTTAGATTTTTGGTCTTTAAACGAGTGATTGAGCGTACCAAATGTCACCATCCAGTTCCTTGTAGGGTCTGTCATGTTGCGCCACTCCTCGTACTTCTCTCTCTGCTCCCGCTCACGTCTTAATCGAGATCCAATACTGCCCATGACCTGTCCTTGGAATGTCCTTCCCACCTTTGTCTCGTTACTCTGTCGGGCGGGGGTATTCTTATTCGGCCTTTCAGGCTCGATCTCGGTAGCGTAAGAGCGGGAGAAAGAAGCAGGCAACCTCGTAGTTCGACATCTAGCTGTGGTGGGTGTCCGCAAGCTCCGGAGAGCAGCACGCTGAGCGCGCAATTGAAGAGAAGCCATGACGATGTAGCTTGTGCGCGGGCAGAGGTTGAAAGTCAGTAGCAGGAATAATTAATATGTATAGGTCGTAAAAGGGTGTAGAGGAGCTGGTCGAAGCTGTAGGAGTGTGTCGGGATAAGAATTGGCCGAGGAGGAGACGTCGATGTTGAGCTTAAGTGTTGAAGTCGACGGCAATGGAAAATTGTTAGGACGGAGATGGAATACCGCACTATAATTCCCGACCCCCACACCACGGGGCCTTGTTTCGGACGTCTTCAGGCCCTGGGATCGGCTTCGATTAGATCTGCTACGGCGTGGAGGCTTTTGTCTAATTCTCATTGGTTGTGTTATTCTATTTCCTCTTATACTTGCCTTTTTCGTTATTGTTTCCTCGGTATAATTCAGCAGTCGCGCTGTGCAATGTCCGTCTTCTCAAATCTACGATCCCGATCCGTACCGGCCGGGCGCGGAGCTTCTCACTCAGTATTGGAAGATAGGATCTATCGATGGCTGAATAACTGACCAAAGTGGATGCTCAATGTGATTTCAAGGATCAATATTGACTATAGAGGGGGCACTTTGAAGAGCAATTATCACATCAAAGCACGTCACCGCCGGCCTCGGCCAGTTTCACTATCATGTATTACCAATCCTGTTCCAATGAACCTCGAATCAAGTCTTTATTCTATATTATATGTTCTGAAGCAGTGAATGCTTTCACGTATCCATATAATGAATTACAATAGCCGAGACGTCAGATCTTCGGAGATTGGCCACCGCCGTTGATGAACGTCTCAGCCGCATTCCCCAAAAAATATCGCGGAGACCAAGTCCGCTCTCTCAATGCTTCCATCCCGACGCCCAGAAAACTGTCAAGCCTGCCAATCATGTGCTGTGTATTGTCCCGAAACTCCGTCCGCCCGTTTTATTGTTGTTGTCATTGTTATCATAAGTACCATAGTAGCTCTTCGCATTCAAAGGTACACGAAGTGATCAGATGCTGCCGTGTTGCACAAGCTGAACAGTAAAAGTCGGCGTTCCACTCTGCATATGGTCAAAATAGGCTGCCAACTCATCATCTCCTTGTATCTGAAGGGGTAATTCGTTGCCCTTGGGGTCCTTAATGATGCCCTCGATACGAACGCACATCGCCCCGGGAAACTTGGCAACCGCGACCTGTCGTAGCTCCTGGATTGATTGTGAAGACATTGTAGATATCCACAGGCTGGTATTGGCTGGATATGTCGAAGTAGGGTGCAATCGCATGAATACTGCAAAAGATGATGGCACGGCAGGTACTGAAGGCACAGGCGAGAACATTGTATTGGACGCCGATGCCGAGAATGGGTGCTGCACATATTGCTGCTGCATATAGTTTGCCTGTGGTTGATTCCCTAAGTACATCGATGAGCTGTACTGAGCGTCCATGGGCACGGTGTTGGTAGTGGACGAGCCCAGCATTCTATGGGGTTGGGGTAGGACAGCCTGAGAAGTGGGCATGCCCAGAGCCGGTAATTGTACCTGTCCTGGCCGTTGTGGTGCTGGTGGCTGTCCGGGTGTTGTATAGGCAATACGTGAATCGACTGGCTCATGGACAGGCTCATACCCGTTGTCATCCATGGGCTGGTCTATCATCGGATGCGCAGGTGAACTGGACCCTGGGGCTCCCCTCTCCGACATTCCGAAGGCATGGGGGTTCTCTATCGCTCTTTGGGCTTGTTGTTGATATATGCTTGGTTGGGCCTCGGTGAGTTGCGGGTCCTGAACAGTATCTCGTGGTTTGTCATTCTGAGACTTGCGCTTTGGTGACTCCTTCTGCTTAGGAGCTTTGCCACTCTTGGTGGTCTTGGATCTCTTCTCGTCGCGTCTTCTCTTGATCACATCTCGAGCGACGATCTCGACTGCCTTAACTTTTCGGCGAGATGATTCATCGTTTCCATGAAGGGGGATTGCCCTCATCCGTTCTGACTTCTCGAGCCATCGCTTCTTCAGTTCTTCCCATTGCTCTGGGGTTCCATCAGTTTTACATGTAAACTTTGCATCGCATAGAACTTCATGCAAAGCAGCGCGGATTTCATGAGACTCTTCTGGGTTGAGACCTAGCTCGTTCTTTGCATCGACGAGAGTCATTCTAGTATCCTGGTTGCGTAGACGCTTGGTCACGTCAGTGCAAATAACGTCCAAGGCAAGCTGCTTTCTCTCAAGGTCCTCTTTGGAAAGCCACAGGGCCTGTTGTAGATGTGGGCGCTCATGGATCAGGCGGTTCTTAACATAGTCCCATCTTCCTGGTCCAGCTTGGGTTTTCTTGACGATGGACTCTTCTTGACAGATTCGAGCAAAACACTCGCGAGCCTCTGCATAAGTGGTCGCATCGAGACCGAGGGCTTGTTTGGAATCGTTCAGGGTCATTTCAGATGGGAAACGGACAATGTGTTCTGATTCAGTGAGATGTTGACGATTCCTTCGGCTTTGTCTTTTGCTAATCTTGCGTGGTTTGGGTGTTGTTGGGACAGAGATGGAATCTTCTTGCGTTGAGTTTTCAGGAGCATATATTGTTGGCTGGTCAAGATCTCTGGGTTCTTGGTCAGGCAGTGGAATGGTCACGTCTCTGTCGTCTAGTGAAGTATCATCCTCGAGATTCTCATCATCAGGCTCAGCATCACCACCAGATCTTGCTCGGTCACCATTTCGAACTCTAAGAAGCCATCGATTGCGGGCACGCACTCTCATGAGTTCACGGGAATTGATGTCAAAGCCATCCTCATCAGTAAGGATTCGTAGCATTTCACTTTGAGGGACATTTCTCTTCCATAGCTCATGGACGCGATTCACAAGTCGATCATCCTTGTGTTTTAGTCTTTGTTTTGTAGGAAACTTCCATCGACTAAACTGAACTTGAAAAGCGCGTTTGCTGAAATAGGTCGTGTAAGTCAAGTCGAGAAGAGCGGTCACTTACACTGAGCGAGCACTTACCTCGGCGTGAACTGGTAAACATTCTTCATGTGCACCATGATATCTTCGAGGGACCGACGTTCATTGATATAGAGTTGATAGCACACATCTTTGTGTGGTTCCCATTGATAGACCATGATTCAATACTCGAGACAGCATAGTCTCTCTTGCGTTTGCGTCTTTGGTCAGAACGGCTCAACTAAAACTTGGAGCTTGTGGAGAGACTTTTGCATTGGTGGTTAATCTGGGCTTCCGGAGTTTTTTAGTTTTTTTTGGCTGGTCAACCAAGGATTAGTCATGTGTGTACGGTGTGTCTAGTGGTGAATGCACTGTGCGTGCTAATAATTGCTTGATGATGAACTTGTAATAAGCGATGTTATTTAGATATGATGATTGAATATGCAAAAGGTCCAAATACTGCATGAGTGGCCTCAGTGTACGATTCATGGATTAATATTTAATGAGAAGTAAAAATACTAACAGGATACAACACTTAAAGATAACTTTGAAACCCATTTGTACCTTAACGGCTATATTGGACTTTAGAATAAACACCTTTAGAATAAAGATGTGAGAATGGCCGAGGGCAAAGGTCAAATAGATAGCTTAGAATGATCCCGTTCACATTTTCTAAGTGGAAATGATCCGAATAAATGCTCTTTTTGGTTCTCGTCAAGACAACAGGAGGCGGAATTCAAGCCGCTTGACGATGACACTGACGATCTCGAACTAATAAGGCCAATACACTTTCATGTGATACTGGCATTCACATGCTCTCTCATTATCAATCCTCTTTCATTTATTTTCACATTCTTCTTTACTTACTTGAGAAGCTAGGAACTATATACAACACCGGGGATAATCAAGCGACACTCACTCGACACTTCTGCACTTATTTAGATTGCACCTCGTCTCAACCTTGTAAGTCAAGAGACGCTGTCACCATTCCGCGGCTCAACTGAAGAAGCCCAATCAATTCGTCGCACTCTAAATCAACATCGTCCTGGCCTCAGCTTCACTTCTTCATACCATACTTCGTTTATTACTCACAATACCAAGAATCGCAATGACATCGCCTTCGCTTCCCGACAGCTATGCAACCCTCAACCTCCCAGCCCTACAGCTCTTCCATCATCCCCCCTCTTCCAAAGAAGTGACACATGTCATAGTCATAAAGCTTCACCGTCCTGAAGCCCGTAATGCATTCACCGACACAATGGCGGCTTCGCTCTCCCATGCGCTCAACACACTCTCTGTTGATCCTCGCGTTCGCGCTATAGTTCTCACTTCGTCGGATCCAAAGAATCGCATGTACTGCGCTGGTATGGACTTCAATGAGGAGCACGCGTTGGGCAAAGACGCTGCTGATCATCGCGACTCCGGCGGCATTGTCACTTTACCCATGTATCGATGCAACAAGCCTGTCATCGTCGCCATCAATGGCTCTGCTGTTGGCGTGGGTATCACAATGACTCTCGGCGCCAACATCCGCGTCGTGAGCCGCGATGCCCAGATCGGCTTTGTGTTTGGTCGCCGTGGTTTCAGCATGGAGGCATGCAGCAGTTTCTTCCTCCCACGCCTCATCGGAACCAGCCGTGCACTTCACCTCACCACCACTGGCGCTGTCTACCCTGCCACCCACAAGCTCTTTGACGGTCTCTTCAGCGAGATTGTTGCACCTGAAGACGTTCTTCCCACAGCGCTCAAGATCGCGGATGAGATAGCGGCCAATGTAAGTGGTGTTTCCGCGCGGGTAATGAAGGACATGATCTACAGGGGTGCCTCGTCGCCTGAGGAGGCGCATCTACTTGAGAGCAAGATATTTTGGGACTTGTTCACAGGTAAGGATGCGAAAGAGGGAATGAATAGCTTCTTAGAGAAGAGGAAGCCGGATTTCACGGGAACTATGGACAAGAACGCGCCCAAAATCTACCCTTGGTGGACGCCTGTTGATATTGCCAGGCCAAAGCTGTAGTGATTCACTGCTGGAAACCTGTCTATTGCTGTATTTTATGATCACTTTGATATCTATGCCTCACAAATTGTACTCCCTTTGTTTTGGTGCAAACTCATCACCAAACTTCTACAGAATACTGCTTCGTGATGCCCACAAATGCATTTCTCCTCATTCCTTAGTGAGACAAATATCTGCATTCATCTCCAGCAATAACGCTCTGTCTCATAACCCCAGATTAACGTCTCCATAGATAGGACTCGAGCAATGGTTTAGCGCTGAACCATCAAAAAGAGGTCATGAGATCCATGCCTTCAAGACCCTTGTCTAACTAAATCCTCCCCACACTTAGGATCTCCGTTAAGCCGACCCACTCTCTGCCAAAGGCCGCAAACGAACGTCATGTGCAATTGATCGATGTCATGTGAAAGGGAAGCAGAGGAGGCAAAGCTGAGCCACTCTGATACACACGTACGATGGATTCGTCTTCTTCTTGGCCCGACACTCGAGTCACTATAATTGGGGGCTGTGCCACTTCACAGGATGTTTGCCAAGAGAGGGAGGAGACGTAACGTTAACGTGAGTGAGGCAAATTGCCGGCCATGTCTGTTCATGTTTTGATCCGGTTCTATGGTAGAAGCGCCTAAGCCGTTCCATCCGATATGCCACAGCCGTACAAGCCGGGCTGGAAATGATACTCGAAAAAAACAAGAAACAATGCAACAAATCGTCCCAAATCAAAGAACAAAGTTCTTGAGTTCATCCCGCGTAGCTTGAGTCCCTTGATGCAACCATGCACGCCAATCGTAGAAGTAGAAGAAGAAAAAAACAAAGTGGTAAACCCCAACTCCTTGCCTATAAAATGTCAAAAGATAACGTTCCTCCTGGTCGTGAAAACTCGCTCGTTTCCATGCGACATTGCTCCAAAGGCCGTGAGTGCGTGTGCGTTATACGTGGGAGAGTGGGAAGTGAGGGATATACTGCTTCCCGTAGGTGAAATTCAAGGTATCGTAGTGAAGGATATGGCTAGCTGTAAATTTGTGCTCGCCGAGTATTTGCCGAGGAAAGCATTCGTAGATTCATCGGCGAGGGGTATATGGTGATGAGCAGTATGCGTCAAAGGCGCTAGTCTGCTGTCGCGGCTGGTATTGCTGATAGGGAGTTCTGACAACGAACCCCTTCTTTGGGCCAGAGAATTTGGTCTTGAGTTTGGTCTTGGTCTCGCTGGTAAAATTCTCCTATCTTCGACCAAGCTTGAGCAGTCGCGTTCTCAACCACAGAACAAAAGCGGTCCAAGCACTGGTGGTTTTCCGCTTGGTGGTTTTGGTTCGGTGAGTCGATTGAAAGTGCACATCGTCAGCTCTAGCGCCAGGTGTCTGGCCTGTAGGCACAGTGTCGTAGCTGCGGGTACCAAAGTCGACCTTCTCGTTCTCGGTGGTCAAACCCAGACCCACGCCAGTGCCGGTAGTCTTGCGAGAGATCGAAGGCCGAATGTCAGTACTACTGGACACACGATCACACGAGATTCGAGAGGTTCCAAAGCTGCCTTTGCGACCATTCTTGTTGAAGCGGTGGGCTTCGCGACTCTCTGCACGTTCCTGCTTGCGGATCTGCTCACGGGCGTACTTCTCCTCCTTGGCTCGTTCTTTTTCCTGAAACTTGCGGCGGGCCTCGCGGACGTTCTCCTGGCGGGTAACAGTGTCCACCTCGCTGCGTGAGCGGAGGCGGAAACCGCTCATGTCGAGAGAGCTCCGGAGTGGCGACATAGCGTTGGAAGATGTAGACGCAGCGATCATCTGGGGTGAAACAAAGGAACCAGAAGGTGGGCTGGTGCTTGACGCAGAGTCGAGAGCAGTGGTTGAGCCTGTGTTAAGGTGGAGGTCAGATCGGCTGCGAGTCACGATGCTATGGGGCTTTCGCGCAGATATTCCTGGGGCGGCGCGGCCGTTGGTAGTGATGCGCAGCGGTTGATTCACATCTGATAACGAGCTGGTGCGCTGACTAGCAAGAGAGGGACGGCGGGGCCGGGAACCAGAATGATAGGCACGAGTCGAAGTCTGAAGGCTCTGAGAGTCGAGGTTGTCTTCGTTCTCAGTTATCGTGGGAGAATAATCGCGAGGTCCGGTGGTATTGTCCAGGGATGCGAGCGAGTTGGCGTAGGAGAGAGGTGGTGTTGAGGTGCGCGGCGTTTGTTGAAAAGGATGCACAAAGGAGCCGTTTCTGCCACCGCTAGCAGAAGTCGCAATAGAAGCATGAGAAGTGCCACTGGTAGAGCGAGCATGCCCGTGCGAATATTTGTTTGAGCGAACACCTCCATTGCTCAGATCCGTGGCAGATATAGAGAAGCTGACATCGCGGGCGCGGGCGGCAGGTGTTGGCAGTGCTGATGCACCTGCCGTATAAGACGAGTCGTCGCCGTCCACATTATACGAGGAATAACCAGATTGGCCCTGCTCGTCCCAGCCGCGATCCAAATCGAGAGAATTCTTTTCCGAGTGGGAGTGATGCGATTGCAGTTTCTTGAGGATTGGCTTCACGGCAGGTCGACTGCGAGGTTTTGTTATTTTAGCATGCCCATGGCCGTGTTGATTACCATGCCCGAAGCCGTAACCGTGTAGGTGACCCGGTAACGAACTGCTGGTCTGCGCCATTGCCATTAAAAAACAGGCAATAGTGTAGGGGAGAGGTTGAAGAAGAACCCGGAAGGGTTTCAGAGGGTGTCAAAGAGGTATACGAGGGGTTTTGTGTTGTGTTGTTGGTGTTGGTGTTGTTGGGCGTCTTGTCGCCGTTGCACGGATACGGGCGCAGCGCAGGCGGAGGGTGAGGAGTCTGTCGCACGCCCAGCGTATCTCAGAGCATCATGAAAGAAGTTGACTTCTCTTTTCTTTCAGGTTGTACAATGAACAGACAAATCACCTCCAAACACACACGCACAAAGGGTTCTTCACAGAAGATACACTCTCTTCGCTCTCTCAACGACCAGCGTATGCAAGTAAGTAAGTAAACAAGATAAGAAGAACTGACGAGCGACAACAACAGGGAAATGTCGCAAAGAAAGAGAAAAGACTCGGACAGGTCGGGTCGGGGAGGCCTGGCCTTAGAACTATCAGGGGTGTTCCCAGGTCCTAGAGAACCGAGAGTAGGTACTCCGTAGTGGGTGGGGTTACTGCTATCAAGGAGGAGTCCGGGCCCGGCGGTAGCGGTAGCCTGTAAGTACTGACTCTCACTTCTGGAGTCGAGTCCCCAAGCCAAGGAATACCAGAGTTTAATGCGGCGACAAAGCCAAGACAAGAGTCGAGTTTTTGATTTGGAATGATACAAATGAAAGAAAGTCAAAAAGATGAGGGGAAGAAGGAAACGGGGAGGGTGAGACGGTAAAACCTCCTCTGTCTGTGTCTTTTCTTATTCTTCTGCCTGTGGCCGTGTAAGAGGCGGCAGATTACGACGGTGAAAGCGGCGGAGGCAGTGGAGGTCGGTTTTGAGAATGGCGGTGCGGCCGGAGGAGGCAAAGACCGGTCAAATACCGCTGTACTCTACCTAGCAATCACTATCACTCAGCACTAGATCAGCTCAGCATATGGGAAGGATACCTACAGCCTGGTACTGTACCTACAGTAGGCTCTTCAATCAGAGACACTCTAACCTTTGGTGGTAGAAAAACTGGGTTTCGGTGGCAGCGAAGCCAGGTGATTGAACCAATGTCAGGACGTTCTAGGCCAGATTCAGCCTCATCAAGCGCATTGGCACGTGGGGTTTAGTGGAGAGGGTTCTTTCTTGTTGAGTCCTTTTCACTCCTCTCTTCTCTAGACTCTTCCTCTCCGTCCACAGGCTGTGACGCTGACCAGGGATTGGCCAGGGTATCTTGTTCCGTGGATATCGCCAAGCCAACGTCGGTCTGCGGTCTGCGAACCTGTGATGATGTGATCGAGTGCCGATGTCCCGTTACAGTGGTAGCCGCAGTAGTATTCGACTACAAGTTGTTGAGAGGCGGTAAGGCAATACAAGAGACGTGATATGCGGGGGTTCCAGAGGCCAAAGAGAGGTCGAGGCGGTCGGGTCGCAGATATTCACATCAATCAATCAATGTCTTGCAAGGCCACCTAGCCTACAGTAGAGTAGTGGCAGATAACGACACGGATAGATAGACGTGAGTGAGATTTGGGGGCGTTTGCGGGGGTGATGAATCCTTGGAAACTTAAGATGCAGCAGACCGTATCTGTCTCGATAGAGGGGAGTATCGGTCCAATAGGAAGAGTAGGGACAGATGATGATGCGCTCAAGTCTGAAGCACAGAATGTCGTGTACAGAAGAAAAGAAGACAAGATATGGAAGAACTCGAAAGAGATGCGGTTCCGAGGGACATGTCACTCACATGCGATTGTCCCCTCATGGACTCGAGAATTACCTACAATGTACTCCGTAATATCAAACTCATGACGCTTCTGATCAGACGAAATTGGGCGATTAATTACTCTGTCAGGAAGCGAGCAGCCAAGACAGAGCGAAATGAAGTTCCCAAGGTTCAACCAACCTATTGGTTCGCCAATAGTCTCGCCAGCTTTGCAAGGATAAAACTGTTAGGTATGTAATCTGATTCTGGGCACACGCAACTCTGATAATGTGATTCTTGGTGTGTGTCGTGATTTCGCTCTCCTCGAGTCATCCACTAACAATTACACTCACGTTTTATCGGCCCTTCTCTAGTGCAACCATTTGCAATAGCCAAAGAAACAACATGGCCTACAATTGTTTTTCAGCCTTGTTTCTCTGTCATTTTGGATGGGTAGATCCGTCACAAACTGTTCCCCCCTCGTTGCATCATTTACTGTTTCATCCGTGTTGATCCCCCGGGACATCAACATCATCATCCCGTTTCATATCCGGATCTACCAGCAACGCTTCTGTTTGCGGGGGGTTGTCTCGGGTCCTGTAACGCCGTGAGACCAACCGGCTCAAGTTCACGACTATAGGTTGGTTGGTTCTTTCTATTCACTGATGCCTGGATAGTTTCGTTTTAAGCATCATCATCAAACTTTTGACTCCGCGATTAATTGATGCTTTCGCTTCTCTAATTGCCTCGTCTCCCGTTGTCCCGCGTTCCTTATCTTGGTCCCGACTTCGAATTCGTGGCTCTCGACCCCTTGTCTCTTGGCACTAGTGGTCGATCACTCGCTCTAGGCCAGTCCAATTTGATGTCATCACTGATCCTTTTTGTCTAATAGTAGGAATTGACTATTGATGAAAGCAGGAAACGTGGTTTATGGAACTTATGCATCTATCGCTGCACAGTTCTGAGTTTGATTACACTTCATCATCAACAACACTGCCTGATATCAATTACGAATCCTTTGACAATATTCAACAATGCCTTTACCCCTTCGACAACCGTGTGTTCGTCATTCCTCGTCCCTATGCCTATTCAAGAGGAGGGGAATCCAGACTGCGCCACCAGGCACCTCGTCATCAGGTACAGAAACGCCATTAACCATCGTCTCCTGGCGATCACTTTCAGACTTACTAGACCATTCTCAGTCAAGTGAGGCATCCAATTCAAGAACCCTTCTTGGAATTCCATACATTTGTCAACTAATCCAAGGTCACACGACCTCAAGTCTCAGCTGAACACCACATGTTGTACATACAAGACAAGGTCTTCTAGACTTTCGGCCTCGTCAGTTCACGGCGGTCTCACAACTAGTTACTATGTAAATTCCCCTCAAAAGGGTCCCTCAACTGGCGTCTTTAAACTTGCGCCACAAGTCGATAGCGCCGTGTTTCTCCTCACTGCCCCTCTCTTCACGATGGACCCTTCCCCCGCCTCCGCTTCTCCTCTCACTTTCGCCTCAATAGATTCGCAACTCGTCTCTCGTGATGAAGTCAGGTTGAAGTGGCAGCCAGACTAAGTTGCCAACACGCCTCGATGGCATTTGACCTTCCTAAGTGACTATTACGTGGCCTTCTGCTTGTGCATTACGTTACTCTCTTAGCAGGTCCCAGTCCTAAGTGGGCGAGTCTGCCTCCGTAGCTTATTGTTGGTTGAGACGTACGTACAGAAACATCTGCAACTCTCTCCAAACGCCTCGCGAGCATGGAGTCTCAATATCAATATCATTCCCCATGGGATCCGTTCATCTTGCCCTGTTATAGCATTCGGAGTGGGGGGCTCCTTGGCCATCTCCATACTATGATGCTATTGAACTAAGAACAAACTATAGCTCGTAAAATGACATTTGTATCCACCAGCTAAATAATTATCTTTAGGCCATGACCTCACAGCTAGATACCAGATGGACTCACAAGTAATCCTCTGCGATTGACTATCATTTGCTGTGGAGACCAAGTCGTGTTATAGTTCGAATTGGAAACTCAGTAAGTCACGCCGGAAACATCTGAGACATGCAAAACAAGTTTCATGATGGTCAGATATCTGCAGTTCTGAAAGTCAAATCATTCAGGCCCCCGCTTGTATAAAGATAGTATACATGGTATTACTACGACTTCAATACAGGCTCGATTGAAAAACACGGCTATATACAGGAGTCTCACTCATTGAGTCATCGAGGCTCAGGCCAGCGAAAACGTCAATACTTTCGAAACTTTATGTGGTCAATGACCATATGTATCAGTAAGCTCTAGACGGGAGAGCTAATTATGCTCTCTAGCAATATATGTTGAACCATCTTGAATTGACTAGGTATATACTCAGTCCTACGTACACGCATCACCAATCTTGATGACTCTATCTTCAAACACGATAACCCCCATGAGAAGCTCCGACACTATGTTTTGAAACACGGAAAGGCCCGCCTTGGCTCCTTCGTCTGCCGACGTTACCTGTCTGGTCTCGAAACATTTTCGGTGTTGGTGTTTCATGACGTGCACTGGGGAGTCTCTGATAAAATATGTAAGTCTGGACTAATGACGATAGTATGTCACGCATACCTAAACTTAGAAGGAACTGTTGCATTTAGATCTTTTGATGTAAGAATAGAACATCACAAAATTGATTGTATCTTGAGCTATACTGGTCTTGAATTTCAAGGCCGGTCACCGCATCACACGATGAAATTACGAAGTCACCTTCTAGTAAGCTTATCTAGACACAATTACCTGCCAGAATGTGAATACATTACTCACTGAACAGCTATAGTTTTATTGGATAGGATCTATTCCGTACAGTGGTTATGTCAACCCAGAGTGAACAAATAACATGTCACCCATCAGGATGGAGCTATGTCACTAACGAATGCCAACCTACAGGCCACTTTATAGATTGTAGTCCCAGAGAGAAATATTCACGATCCGTTCTTAGAGTCTTGAACCATCTAACCTTAACTCGCTTGCTTGAGAGGTCCGTGATCGGGTTCTATGGGATGAGCGATGCAGCTTTGCCATTACGGCCACCACTCGTTACTGTGTTCAACAAAGCCCTGGACCTTGGATAGTTGTTGCATGTTATATAGCTTTAAAGCTCTTTTTCGTGATTAAGTGCCGGCGGGGTTCCTAGCCTGTCTTATCTCTATTTGACTTACATTAGCATTCTGCCTCAGCACAATATGCATTAAACTCCTTGAAACTGGAACACACAAGTATAAGACCGCTATAATGATCATACACTTGTATAATTAGTGCTGATTCATTATCGGTTCAGCTTTGTTTGTGTAGATCATGCTGTGTTATCGCCACGACTCGACATGTCTAACATTTCTCATCCTCCCGGCGTTTCAACTCGATGTACCTTCTAGTAACTTTGCAATCCCGTGCTCACAATCACTCTTGTTGACTTGGAGAAGCTCCAGGACAAATGTAGTGTGTGTAATATTGACGTCTGGTTGAAACCTTGGATATGTTGAGCTCTATATATGAGTTTCTCGCGTACAGGGTAGTTGGTATTAGATGTTACAATTCATGGTTCCAGGTAACTTGAGCGGCAATATAGATATAATTACTCTATAGGTGATGCAATATGCTTAAATATACTGATTGCGACGTTGCGGGCCTCCTGTGTGGGCGTTGGCTGAGTTCTTGGGCGAGGAAATGTGGTATTCAGCGAATTTGGTTTCAGAGACCTAAGTGTCCTACGCAACTTCGACTTGAACCATAATATTACCGAAATAGTGACCACTGGAAAGTAAGCTGTATTAGGAACTAGTTACGGCAGTACCAACTTTTATCCTGGGTACGGTGTATCAGCTTCGTCTGATACTTCATTACACCAACTTTCACTTCCTGGTGCAAAACACCATATCGAAGTTTCGTGATGTGTGACTTGGTGCCATAGTAGACTGCGGGAAAAAGGCATTAGTGCAGGTACAATGAGCTTTGACCTATGAAATCGATCAGTTATGACCAAGTCCACGATAGTAGGTCCCATGCTGCTGCATGCTTATTCCGACAGCACATCCGGCAGCACCTCGTGCTTCCCCGAAGCATGCCAATGCCCCGCCATGGCCCGGTACGATCTGGGAACAAAAGAGCTTCGTTAATAGCCGTCCATACGAAATATATATATATGTGCTTACGACACAAGAGAGAAGTTCCGACGGAGACATTGCACGAGCGGTTATAAACGTCTTGAGGCAGACACTTGAGATCCGAATGGCTCCTTTGCACTCACAAATTACCGTCTCAAATAGTAGCCTTCCTACTCCCTCAACATGGCTCATACTTGTGTTGTATCTGACTACCTATATTGGAAGCTTAAGTTGACAAGAACTGCCTACAAGTCAGTACAGAAGTCTTACAGTATGCGAGAAAAGAAGGCTCAATGGGGGTTTGATGACCAGGAGCGACAGACAAATTTGCATGTGAGTACAAAGGCATCGAATATAGCTTCGCATCGGAGAGTACGAGCTCACTGTCTGGTAGACGACCTTATATTAGAATCCTGTTTGAGGAACTCTGGATGGAGACTTTATACTTGATGCGTCGACCCATGGTTTAAACGAGCTGCCCTTTCCTGCCGACTGACATGTGCAAACGTCCTCATGCATAAGGATGCCGGGTGAATGACACCAAGGCCGTCAAGCCGTTGGGCATCTTATCTATGTATTCCTTTCATCGAGGCCTGCCACTTGAATCGAATCAAGGCCAAGGTGCATATAAATGAATGCAACAGTATAAATTCTTGACTGGAAGCTCTTCGAACATGTTAGTCGCGCCAACGTAGATGTCATCTGATCTATATATGAACATGCCGAAATATGAACCATATTGAACAAGAGGCTGAGGATTCAGTACAACGGCGGGATTCTGACCAAGTTGACGTTACAGAGCGACAAGGAAAAAGTAGTCTATCTGGTTTGGAGATGTGACTGTCAAGATTCAACCCTGTCGACGTTGGTTTAGCAAATGCTCCGTGCTTCAATCGCTTCTCCCCTGTCTGTCTAGCTAGCTAGCCACCCTGGCCTCCGAGTAAAACTAGGGTTATCCCGGCTCCTCGACAAGTTTCGTAACACTAAAAGAATAACGGCATGAAGATCGGCTTCGTCTTCCAACATTTTGAATGTGATATCACCACGCATTGTGAATATGGCCTCTCTTGAGGCACAGCTTTTGATATACCGGACCAACAACGCCCGGGGCCGTTTCTTGTCACTGCATGGTGGCGAGGTTACTCAAGATCTGCGAATGAATGAAAAAATACCTCGAGCATGCGCCCATGAAAATGCCAATGGCTCCATAGCGGCAAATCAAGGTGTAAATGTGAGAGGGTTCAACAATAAACGAGCGGCATCAGGATCAGGGTGCAGTGGAGATCCCTGCAGTCTTGTCTTGATGGACAGACTCCCTCCGAGAGAGCCTGTCTTGAAAAATGCTGTAAACAAAAGGTCTGACCCACCATGCATTATCGATTGGCTTTGATTGAATAATAGCACTCTTGCTACCTATTGCGTTGCAGGTAATGGTAAGTTGTCTTTGAGCTCTTGATGCCATTCGAGATTGAATTGCAGGCAAGCAACCTCAAGCGCAGCAGTAGGAGCACAGCAGCACCTTTTTTGTGAACAGCTGCAGACTGAGTGACAGTTATGTCTCAACATAGTGGTCAAAGCAACGCTACTCGGATTGGATGTTCTGAGTTGCTACGTTAGATAGCCAAGCAAAACTTGAGACCTACAGGAGCCAACCAGCGAGAAATATGGCCGATGGTCTGCAGTAGTCTGCAGGACGATAACTATTGCCGAAACTGTCGAGCTGCGTTGCGCCGCGTAGAACTTGACTCGACCTTAGACCAACAGATGCTGGCTGATAACTAGGAGTTGATTGAAGGCTCCTTACAGGACAGACGTGCGTATAATATCCACATGCTGGAGCGCACGCGCCAGCCTCTGTGAGCCTAGATCACATATGGTATGGGCTCGGGATCTGGCGAGCTTGATTTGCTTGTCCAGTGTCGACTGAGCAACAATTACAGTGGCTCTTCGCTGACAGTGGGGTCGATTCGACGAGGAACGAACGGCTGACCCATTCTGCGCCAGGCGTAGGAGAATGAATGGACGGATCATTTTGCGGCTCATCATCGATCACGAAGGACTGGGACAATGTGCAGTCGACAAAGATGAACCAATTGGAGTATGTCATGACCGACATGCCACTAGGCCTCGTTGCTATCGATTTCCGCATGTGCACAAGCAGGTGGTAGTGCTGAGCTATTTTTGCATTGGATGCAAGTTGAGCAGACCTTCGTCGTGTCTGTAGTTCCCTCTTTTGGCTCAAACCAGTGGTGTTCATTTGGCCCCAGGCGTTGTGGCACCGTCTTGGCTGTCGTACATGATACTACACGGAAGACCCTTGTGGTGACTGTCTCAAGCAAAAACCAGCAACAGGCCATGTGGGTTCGAGCATCGCGAAGAACTAGCAGATCCGGGTATGGTGTGATTTCACGGGTTTAGTTACCATCTGCAATTGCGTACGACTCCTCCAGACCCTATGCCCGTATCGTCAGCAAGGTAACTCCAGCGAGGACCAACCGCATAAAAGTGCAGCTTCATCATAAGAGGGGTCCAATCTAAGAAACAGAATTCAGTAATTTGCTGGGGTAATCATAAAAAAGAACAGCCACAAACGGCCAGGAATTCCGCTTTCCAAGCAGAACAGCCATAAAACGCAGCGAAGCAAAACAAGGCTGTGTTCTGATAGACAGCTTAGTGGCATATTGTACCAAGCCATCCATACAGTGACATCTGTCATATTACACCAAGACTTGATATCTCAACAGATAGCAGCTAGCCACAGATCATCGGCTTTTGGTGCGTTGCACTGTGCACTGACTCTCAAAGCTGCCGATGTAGGTAACACAACCATCATGACTGGAAGAGAGAGACAAGGGGCCAGCGGAGATGATGCAGAAGCAGACTCTTGGCTCTTCTCGGAGTCTTTCAAAATGTAAATCTCATCAGCCAGCCGAAGCCGAAGAGGATCCGCAGCGTTGCAACCCTGTCGCCTCTGTTTAGCTGCCGGGTTGGTCGATCTGCGGTTTTGTAGTGTCCGCTGGTCGGTTGTTTTCTCCAGGCCGGTTTCCTCCCACCGAGCATAATCGGCCGCGGGCCCTTACGAGTTCCATTGGAGGTAGGCGACGCAACGCGGCAGCCGTTTATGGGCGGAGCGGATCCAATCTTGACGACTCGAGAAGGCGAGACAATGCGAAGTGATGTGATGATGCGTTTCCTCTGGCCACTTCATACATGCACTGTACTCTCTGGCTGTCCTCTCATTGTCTCTTCCTGCGTGGATAGGGCACGGGAATCCTCTCTGCACCACAAGCGACTTTATTACTTGACTCGGAGAAAGATATCCATGCTGATCCATGGTGGTTGATGTGGAGGTGCATGTTGGCGATAAAGAAAAGCAAAAAGAATTCGTAACATCACAACGGATGTTTGAGTGTACCAGGTTGTTATCTAGACGATGGGAGTGACACATCTGAATCACTATCGAGGTACCTCAGCACGAATTCGATGAAGCCACCAAGATGTCAATTATCAGCTAGGAAAATTAGAAGACGTGAGTTATGCAACCAGGAAAGACACATAGGTAGGCGCATTACATTACCTGGGCCTAAGTGCTAAGGTGGGTTCCCCACCAATTCTTTCCTCGACAACTAAGCTAACGTTGACCAGACAGGGACCTCGGATTTGAGGTTATCTGCACCTTCTGCACCACTTTCCTCCGGACTATCCATGATTCAACCTACAGGAATCTGCCCAAAGAAGATAGAAACTCACTAGTGCTGCTCCTCCCCCATCTTGTCGATTGCACTTACCTCGAGATCAAGATTGATCTTAGCATGGACCTTCCTTGCCCGTAGTCACCTCAAATGAGTTTATCTCATTGCCACGGAAGGAATCAGCCGTCTTCCGCTCAGCTCCCTTGTACATTGTGTGATATCGCTTCTTCGACCTACATGCTGCATCTTCTCCATACATACGCTAACATCTCCATACTTCGTCCAGTAGCTGGCGCGCATCAGGGCCCAGTTCCTGCATTCAAGGATTCTTAGCCTGCACGTCCATGATATCCGATATCGAAGACAGTCCTCTGTACCTCGTACAGTAGCTCGCTCGCCAATTGTCCCTCCAGTCAGTGGCCCTTGGTTGGCCAATGGATCAGTGATGTTCTCCTCATCTGTCGATATGCAATCTCGAAATACATATACGTACGTAGCTGTATCCAGCCTCTCACAACTGCAGCAGCAGAACTGCAATTTGCTCATTTGTCCAATGCATTCCACTGGATTCATTCTGAACCTCAGATGCAAGATGCAAGACAACCACCTCTTGCTTCTGATACGATGAGCCGGCCTGTCGCACCACAGGCGAGCGGCTAATGGACTGGCATATCTCCAAGTCAGGTTGTGCTTTATGCTTTATGTTGCAGATTGATGAGTCCCTAGATACATGCATACAATATCCTAGTTCATGTCCAAGCCGCCTCCAGCTACTAACCCACTCCCCACCAGATCCTCACCAAGGTAATGCGATGCTGAATGGTGGTCTTGTTTTTGTCTTGGCTTCGTTGGACTTTACTCGCTCGCGCCAGCAGCAACGAGATCCACACGCTAAACACGAACAAGGTCCCATGTCTCCTCTCCCGTCCGTAGCCATCGACGCCATCGAGGTTTGTGTGAACCCTGCACTTTGGACCCCAGAGGCAAAACAACGAAACGACAAGGCTCATGATGTGCGCCGCGGGCCGAGCAGCACTGGCCAAGTGCTATTCAATACCTTGACATAGGCTGCTACGGGCACGAGACGTGACTCTCATGCGCCAGCCTAGAATCGGCGCCACGATGATAGGGTCTCGAGAGAAGCGAACGGACATGCTGGAGTTTTCAGGCCAAGGCACTGAGGTGCCTAGCAAAAGATGCTAATGTCGACTCCACGCTTGCGAGCCTGCGCCCCCATGCCCTGTCCTGAGTATAGTCGCAGTGCTCCATGTCTACAATGTACAGTCACCCCGCTTGCTCAGTTGCTCCAGTGTTTCTCGACAGCTTGCAGCAGTAGCATGGAAATGGACAACAAGAAAAGACAGAAAATAAACCCGTACCGTTCTCGGTAGTAACGCGGCCGGGGTCGGCGTCGAATGAGACTCAAATGGCTCTCAGTAACACATCTGAAATAACGCGCGCCAGTCTCTTTTCTCTTTGCTGTGATCTCAATACACCCCCTCCTCCAATCCCATGTGCGCTACTAATTAGCTACATAGTTGTGCCCTCTTTAATCCCCCAATTCGAGCCGCCGCCGCCGCCGCCATACATGGCCCCTCCAACCCTCCCAAATCATCCAACCCCTCGCTCCCCACTGGTCCTGGTCCTAATGCAGTGAGCGCAAGACCAATACACCCCTGCTGTCTTGTCCGTTGTCCAGAACAAGATCAAATCTCGACAGACTTGCGCGCTTGTCTCTACGTACATAGTTGCCGCCCTACCAGTGCCACCACAACTAGGTACACACTACGATGGCCCACGACCTCATCAAGGACCCTCACTACTCCATGTTCATGCATGGTCCGTTTTAGAGACGGGTTTTGGCTTAGGTATATATCATAGACCCGTTCCCCGTCTTCACCCCAGGCTGTTATCATCGCCACTACCTCTTTTCCTCCTCCTCCTCGCCCTGCTCCTACCGGCCAATTCCTCTTGTCATGGCCATCTTTGAATAATTCCTTTTCCCGTCATTGTATATTATTCCGGTGCCTCGAGTCTTGCAACGGTGCGACTGTGTCTCTCTTGCATAGTGTGTTTGCTTTGGTACTTCCAGCGTCTCTGATTCACTTTCACCACAACACAATCATCTTGGACGGTCAACCACCATCAATTCCAGATTACGAGACACAGAGTCTTGTTTTGAAATCACTTATAAACCCCCCCTTCGCCTTACTCTTTCGAATCTCTATCCTCGTTGTGCAATACCCATCAACAGCCGTGTATCACAAGAACCTTTCTTCCCATCGCGGGACCAACAGCACCTCCTCCCACCTCTCAACCTCCTTGGATTTCGACAATTAACAGCTTCAGCATGTCTGACTCTGATACTCAAAGCATTGGGCGCAGCCATTTTCCTGGTCTTGCTGGTTTGTTAGCACTGCCAATGCCTTCTTTCAACTTTTGGTATTCAACGACCTTTTGGTTGTACCTTTTTGTAGGCCTTTGGTAAGTCATTTTCAATATCTTGAGATGAAAACTGCTTTTTTCAAGAAGGCTTTTAGGAAGCCATAAATCTCATCATGGCCAACCAGTTCTGACATGATCTCAGGGTTCATCGCTATCTCCGTCTTCTAGTTCATTGCGTTAGCCATTGGACATATAAGTCGAAGCCCATCCCCAGCAAACCGACATTCACGAGTAAGGATGTGACTGTGGTTATCCCAACCATTCACAATGCTTTCGAGGAGCTGCGCCCTTCTATTGAGAGCATTCTTGCTTGCGAGCCTGCCGAGTTGATTCTGGTCACAACGCATGATAAGCGAAAAGACCTCCAGCGCCTGGCAGACTCCCTGGTTTTCCCCAAAGTCCGTGTTCTGGATACTCCTATTGCCAACAAGCGCCTGCAGGTGTGTGAGGCGCTCCCCAAGGTCGAGACTCCCATCACTATCATGGCGGACGATGATGTGACCTGGCCCTCGACTCTTATGCCCTGGATCCTCGCTCCATTTGAAGACCCTCAAATCGGCGGTGTAGGAACTTGTCAACGAGTTCGACGGGAGCATGATGGCTCTTGGTCAACCAAGGCCTGGAACTGGCTGGGTGCAGCTTACATTGAGCGTCGAAATTTTGAGATATCAGCCACCCACAACATCGATGGCGGCACTTCATGCATGTCTGGTCGTACCGGCGCCTACCGCTCTGAAATCCTCTCTAGTCATGACTTTCTCCACGGCTTCAAGAACGAGAAGTGGAGAAAGTGGATTTTGAATGCTGACGACGACAACTTTGTGACTCGTTGGCTGGTAAGCCACCAATGGAAGACATGGATCCAGTACGACAAGGAGTGTGAGATCGAGACAACTTTGGAGAACAGCACCAAATTTCTGTACCAATGTTCTCGTTGGGCCCGAAGCAACTGGCGAAGCAACTGGACCAGCATGGTAACTGAACGCTATATTTGGAAGTGAGTAAAAAGAATTATCCGCGTAAATTTTGTTCGGTCTAACAAGAAATAGGCAACAATTGTGGTGCACATATGCTCTTCACTTCGCGACTTTTACTTCGCTGGCCTTTGTCGTTGATCCGCTTCTCCTAGCTTCATGCTGGTGGGGAACTGCTGACTGGGATGTCCAGAATCGCCGATACGCGTTCTGGGCTCAGTTTATCTTCATGTTTGCGTTCACGAAGGTAGTCAAGCTGATGGGTCTGTTTATTCGAAACCCAAGCGATATCATGTTCCTGCCCGTTTCCGTCATATTTGGATATTTCCACGGATTGGTCAAGCTGTACGCCCTGATCACTTTGAATATGGTACGTTTCGAACAATAAGAAAAACCCCCAGTACCGAGCAATCAACTAATCATCCATTGTTTAGACTTCATGGGGTAGCCGAGCTGATGGAGATGCAAACGATGAGCAGCGACTTGCTCCCGCCCCTCAGCCTTCAATCGTTTTGAAGACACCTCCTGGCAAGGGATCACTTATTCGATACAACGCTCGTCAAAAGGGACGGCAACCTCAGGCACAGCAAGTCGCATGGGAAAAGAGCGACTATGCAGCCTATGATTCAAGCACCTCGTATGTGCCCATACGAGTGCATACACCAATGGCAATGACGCCAAACACCACCAAGCTGCACACGAACGAAACTTCGATCAATTCACAGTGTTGGGTAATCTGACCTGGCGAGGAAACGATTTGATGAGGCCATGAGTAACGTTTTCATTTTCACGTGGGAAGTTAATTGTCCATGACCAATGGTTAAATGGAACGACGAAAATCTTCCTACCTCTTCTGTTTTCTACTTCTTGCACACCACACCACAGCCACCACCAAAAAAAAAAAAACGGACGGATTGGGGACACAGATGAGAGGCCTTTCAAGAGGCCGTTGGGCAAAAGTTCTTGCTTCTTAGGGGGATGATGATTATGCTTTTCCAGTCGACGGCCGCTGACGAGGTTGAGAGTGTCACCTCCTTGGGATGAGATATTTCCGAAGCAGATGAAAGACACGTGGTAACCTGAACAGCGAGCTTTGCTGGACCAAACATTTTTGGTGGGAAAGCAGTCAAGGCTATCATGAATACTAGCTTTTTGACTTGCTAACAAAAACCCGAGCAAGAGTCATCTTCCCTCGTTTTGTAACAATTTGGGATCATTTGGGACCACGGGTGGAGGCTATTCTAGGTGGTGTGTGAGATTCACAAAGGGTACACAAAGCATAGCTAGCTTTAAAGCATGTGAGAGTGATAATCAAAACATTGGGAGATGTCTTCTACCAGACAATTACTTGTTTACTAATATGGCCTCTGTGATCTGACTTTGCATACTTGGTTCTGACTTCTGAGGCGGGTATAACGGGCGCAGACATTTCATACCCAGTTAAACCCACATCAAAGACAGCAACCTGTTAGTTAACTAGTTGGCAAGGATAGATACAGACTCAGTAGAGACATTGAGTAACCCAAAATGGCATCGTTGGCACTAGCCTCGAGTTTAGTGATGACAGCCCTAGCCTAAAGAAGAGAGTGAAGGATGGTCAATGGACTGGCAATTAGAGATCCACAGCACCACCCACAAAGTGATTAGTTTCATGGTACGACAGCTCAGATGGTTTGCAGGCAGGCCTCGCTCAGATGTGGCCTTGGTCTTGAGTATGGCACACCAAAATCTTGCATCTGCTCAACTGCAGCAAGCTATATTTGGCTTAGGGTTTGACGTGTTGCACTCGCATCTCGCGCAAGTGCCGGAGGTTGATGAGACAGGTAGCCACAAAGTCAAAAGGGGGATTAATTATCGCATCATCTCTGAAGGTTTTGATGCACACAGGTCCGTGAAGCTCGGGATATCCAGGGTCCTGCCCTGTTAGGCAAATACTATGTATGTCCCAGTTGAAACAACGCGAGTCGTAATATGTGGCATCAAGGGCAAACAGGAACCACTTTCGTGTCATTGTCAGGCCGGGTTTCCCTGATCACCGTTGCATCTTCAGCGGGACTCAACTCAAGATGAGGTGCAGGCTCAGACAAGACAGGGGAGTCTGGTTGGACAAGACTCAGAGTCAAGAAACAAGCCTGTAGGCCCCCACCAGGTATACACTCCGCTTCCCCTCCTTGTCGGCCGAACCAAGACATCGATCCCATTTTCAATCACCGTGGCCGTGACAGCTATCAGGCTAGATCATGTGTGTCAACCACCCAAGGACCTCGCAGCATAGCGAGCGCGAATCATGAGCACAGCCAGAACTCTAGGGAACAAGGCAGAATGGAAACGTAATGAGCCTGCTTGTGTGGGGAGGGGTTTGATCGAGTTTACTGGAGGACGGGTGCAAGATAGACGCCAAGCACAGAGGCTAGAGTTTTCAAGCCAAGGTAAGCTAAGCACTTGTGGACAGCGATCGTCTGCACTTGGTCCTCTTTGATATGATATGGATTCTGACGCGGGGTTTTTTTCCCTTGATATCCACTTACGGAGTACAGTAACCACAGGAGATATCATGATGTGAGATGGACAACGCAAGGTACCTGATGTAATTGTGGTTAGCTGAATCTCAGTCTGGGGGTAGCGAGTGTAAGCCAGGCTAGGCCAGGATCACTATGATGCGACTGGCTTGTTAGCTTGGCATCTGCATCGTGATTATCCTTCTACCGTTCGTTGCATTATCTCTTCCTGAATCTAATAGTACGTAATGCATGTAGTAGTGTATAGTTGTATATGCATAGACTACCATCTGCAACAAGAGCCAACATGTCTGATGGTGTGGGTGTCGAATATCATCGCAACCTTTGGTGCACGATGAATTACGACAGTTGTCCACCATGTATGTCGTTCATCATCGTTGTCGTAATGCCATGTTGGTTCTTGTCTAGCTTTCTGCGGGCCTTGGGGCTCTGCTATTTTGGTGTGCGTCTGGCGTATGACCGCCATTGGACCGGCTCTGGTTGAGAAATAATGTTCTTTTGCCAATAGCAAGATAATTATTGTATCAGAACTTGTTTTCAGATGCTATTGCTGGCGCAATGCCTTGCGTGAGCTCATGAGGCCCCTTGGGAGTTGCAAAGCTGCATGTCATGTTGGTTGACCCTGGAGAAACATATCCAAACGATATCCACAACAACTGATGTCTGTGACGATGTATTACTCCTAAATCCACCTCACCAAAGGACCAATCCTGCTTGTGTCACCAACCCAACCTTTGGCAAAGGTTGCAAATACCCCCATGACCTTGAATCTTTTGTTTGCATAACATCATCTTACATCGAATTGGATGCAGGTCCCTTGTCGTTAATCCTCCGGGAATAGTCCTTTCTTTTGCAGATCTTTCGTCAGTCAGCGAGTGACCAATGCCGTTGATACAGAAGGTTTATTATTACTGGAGATTCCTCCTCTCTCGTCGTATCGCAACGCTCATAGCACAACCAGCCCCACGGGATGGGACGGATAGCCACATATCAGAAAAGTCACTGGGTAATCGACATTGCACAAGCTGAGCCTCGATCTGGCTGTCGAGTCACTGTCCCTGTTGTGTTTTGTCCAGTTGCTGCGCCATGGACCCTTGCGAGTAGCCCCGTTTCCCCTCTTTGATGGGCGAAGATATCGTCGTGGGTCTAGAGCTCAGACTTCAATCGGCAATAGCAAGGATGGCACGGGTCAATCGCGTTCGTGATGCCAAGGAAACTCCTCCGCAACTGGTGACAGGGTTTGTTGTTGATAGAGAACTACAACGGCTAACAAATAGTCGCATGGAGCGTTCCTGGTGTTTCGGAATCGCATAAGGATGTGGTTTATCCTGCACAAACGATGCCCCTCTATCATATACTGAGACCTGCCGACGTTGAACGCATATAACTACATGAGTATGCATACATATGCATGTCTTGGACTTTTGAGGTGCTCAGTTCCTGTAGCACATGAATATATCACATATTTCTGCTCAGGCGGCCCGGAACCCGATAAGGTGATCGAGATGCTCAAGTATTGGCTTGGTTATCTGCATCCTGCCGCAAGTGCTGGTGGCCATAGTGGGTGAATCATCGAGAAACGGCCATGCCTGTCGAGGTCTAACGAATTATCTCTCATGTTCAGTGTTGGTTGGTGATAGGTTTTGGTGCAAGGTCGAGATGCCTAATCGAGTGATAGCAACAAGCAATGGTCAAAGCTTCCCATGGCTGATTGCCTGATGAGGCAACTTGAGATCTCGTACCAAGCGGGATCTAGATGACTAGATAGGTACACGGTACATCATTTCCCTCCCTGAGGTGATGCCTACCTACTATCTTTGGGTGCTACGTACCTTAGGTTAGTAGATTGCAAGGCACTCACTCTACCTAGGTACTCAGGTAAGGTAGACAGGTAGGTAAGGGTTGTGAGGAACCAGTTCGATCGACTCGGAAAGTAGTTCGCAGTACGTACTTATCTTCCCTTTGGCTGTTCATTGGGCAAGGACTTGATTGATTCCTCAATCTCCGTTCTCTCTTCCCGTCTCCATTCTTCATCCCTACAAGCTCCTCTTCTGCTACTGTAGAGATGGCGCAAGAAAAGACCCCGGCCGAGATGGCGTCTGACGATTATCGACCCTCTAATGCAGTTCTAAGATCGACAAGTCTGTTCGCTCATCGCCCGTCAAGTGTACACCCACCATCCATCCCCATATGCTTAGCTGCAGCTCGCTATCGGCCGGAGGCGTCACATCGTCAAATGCTTACCCATGACCAGCAAAGGGACGTCTTGGTGTGAACCCTGTTGTTTTCTCAGGCACACCAACGCAATCAGAGCCAAGAGTTAATACTACAGATTCCGTCCCTTCCCGGAAGAAATGTCGCATAGAGACTGTGCCCATTGCTTGTGGCCACAGCCAAGCTCAATGTATCGACTGCCGTGCATTGTTGAAACGAAGCAGAACGAGGAAGAATAGATATCGCTTTGGAAGGAAGCCGGATCTGCTTGACTTCTGATCTCTTCCGGCTGCCGCAACTCGCCTATCACGTCGGGCAGATATATGGTCTCATGCGTTAATTACTTGGCCATGACTGTCACTGGCTCACATATAACTCTGCAAATGCACTGAATTACTCGCGGTCTTTATTGTTATGCGCCGTTTTCACAGAGCCCACCCGAAAACGGTGGGCTTAGGTGCGGCGGCTTACCATCGGTCGGTCATCCATCGCCCACTCTTCGGAGGTCCGCTTCAAGTCGCAAAGCCGCAATAGCCGCCGGGCCGGTCCATTTCAACATGGACCCTGGATGAAACTTTATGTGTCGCTGTTGTGAGGGACCTCATCCACGTTTACGCATTATCAAGACTCGATAGACAAGTATGCGGACTGGGGTTGAGCAAGTCTACGGCGCAGAAACTGCTAACCTACCTAGTAGCGAAATGTTTTCTCTTTCACCTACTGTTTATGCAGGTTGTTGTCTCAAAATCGACTGTTGAACATCCAAACTGCGCTACCTGAAGAACCTAGCCCAAAATACACGCGATAGATTTTAGTGCCACCAAGAACCCTGGCAGCGTCAGGCCAGGCTAGAGGGCCGCACTACAGGTGTGTTTATATCATCAGCGTCCGAGCGTGCATCCTGCAGGCCATGCTTGCGTCGCGCCGTCCTTCTCCACTTGCTACACCAAGCGAAGTTGGCATTCTGGAGGGTTCGTGTCGACAACACATCGAACATTTGTGGGGGAGGGGACCACGATAGGCTGGGAGCGAGCAGGTGGCAGATGGGCACGGGCTTGTTCTTTGACCACCATCGTGATGCTAGCCCAGCTCCAGATGTCATAGCTTTGATCTCTTGTCAGTGATCTTGTGGGCACATCGCGTGATATCCGATGCAGAGGCCGTCTGAGACATGTGAGGGCCGGAATCGTCCCCTCGGCCATTTTCTACATCAATAACGCCTTCTAAATAGGGTTGGTCTCCCGCACCAAGAAGACTACTGATATATGAATCAGCCGAGGCAGGGTTTTAACACCATGATATGCATTATCGAAACCTGGGGTAGTTGAGTTATGCCTCGGGCATGGCGATGCAAGGTCGCTATCAAAAACAGATTAAGCAATAAAATATAACAAAGTACAAAACGTGATATGACCTTGGCCTCCTTTATATACTATCGTTCGAAGATCAAATATGGATCTTCTCCTATGAATTCACCATACACGGATAATACGGCGATCGCTTCAGTCCACGGCTCAGTTTTCAGGCTCACAAAGGACGTTTCTTGTTTACGATAAGTAATTATACAAAAACAGTCTATTTTCATGACCATATAGCACGCTGCAATGACTCAAACGTTCCCTCTACATAACATTTCTTCGAGATTTTTGGTCGACAGATTCACACCTTTCGTGGTGTTTAATTCATAGTCTCTGCCACATGAACGACGTGATGCTCGAAATACACATATCTCAAGGGAAGTAACTAGCCCGAAAACGCATCAGGGCAAAAAGCAACAAGCAATGGCAGCTTGAAGACATCATACATGAGCCAGGTCCTATGCCAGAAGGTCAGCACGGCCCATGAAAGCCGTATGCAACTCGAAAATGAAGGGCTGTCACTATATGATACAGCCCGAGAAGATCGTTGTTATGGTCTCTGCGTTGAAGTGATCGATGCCCCTTAACTTCAGTGGCTGTTACAGAAGGAATCGGGGGGGAAGGATGGAAATGTTGCATTGACTCGCCGGTGACACCCAAAGTTACAAAACATATTTAAAAGTTTCTTCCCATAGTCCAGTTGCCCATCAAGATCCGATGTCCAAGAAGCTCGAACATTACCACGTACCAATGCCCTTGATTTGTTCTGTCGTTCCTTTAGATTGAGCCTCCAAGATACAGGATGTTCTGCTTGATGGGCTCTGTAAGTGTGACTCGTCCGGTATAAACATGTGCGACAGTGTCCGCCCAAGCATGAGGATGTGGGAGAGGGAGCTCAACCGTGTCGCCAGGACGAACGTGCTCAGAAAGAATGACAGCAGCTAGAACTGGAAGGTATGTTCGAGCATAGCTGAGACCTAAGAAAAGTTAGACTTGGTTCGCGGAGCCGTAATGTTGAGGTTCAAGATTCAAGTACTTACGTATAGAGACAGGGCCGCAACCTTGGCGGGAGCCTCTGCGCTCAAAAGCCGGCGAGGGCTTTGCATCTACTCTAGGAAGAACACCGTGGGAATGACGTCTCTCGTGAGAGACTCCGGGGGAGGATGCTCGAGAGCTGACAGAAGGAGGTTGCAGAGTGACAACTGATGCACGCCTATTTTCTTTATGTCGTTCAAGAGGGCTCACCACTGGAAGTGTAGCTTGTAACTCATCCAAGTCGAAGGTTCTGGAGAGTATAATTGACTTGCGGCCACGCGAATGAACAGCCACACAGGTAGTCAAACGTCTCTCTGAAGGATAGGGCGAGGACGCTTCTGCACCACTGGAAGATAACTGAGACAATCGACGAAGCTCAACAGGCAGCACAAATACCTCCGGCTCACGAGATCTGTGCGAAGCTGCGATCCATCGCCGACGATGATGCTCTCTTTGTCGAGCAAGGTGCATGGCTCTGGCGTGAAGAGGGCCACCAGGGGCAGATTGTCGGCGCTCATAGTCGACATGAGGGGATTCACCACCTCGCTCTGCATCTGACTCCTGAAGCAGCATGCTTCTTGTCTCATCTGCTAGAGTAGGTCTTTTAAAGACGGGAGGAGCCAGGAGTGGCGCAGAAAGGGGAAAGGGCCGAGATGACAAAGTGCTGGGGCCTGGGCTTTGGAGAGAAAGAGGTGCAATCGGTCTCAAGGAGACATTGCGTAAACCGGACTCAAGCTTGGGAATATCACGCTTTCGGGGTTCATACTGATCAACTTTTGTATCAACATCCTGCTTCATATCATCATCTTTGGGTTCTCGAAGTTGTGGAAGAGGTTGACTGTGTGGTGATAGGGGTGAAGGGGTCCATGACGGACTCTTCTGGATGATACGGGATCTTAAAGATCGGACATTGAGACCAGGACCTGAAGTTTGGATAGGTTCTATGAGTGGACGAGGTCTAGCTTCAGAGGCGACTGTGGTCATAGTTGATACAACGAAGAAGGAGTTTCACGAAGATATCGGACAGGCTCTGGGCAGGCAGACAAGAATGAGACATAAACAAGGAGTTTGACACTGATGTCTCTGGAAGATGGGAAAGTGAAGGTTATGAGGAGCAAGTAGTAGCCATCTCTCCCATGGCAGGATGATAAATATTTTATTATTAGAGTAAAATGGCGCTCCATCTTAAAGAAAGGATGACATATGCGCTGCTCATTTGCCCCAACATGCTCTGACTTCAGAGATTTCAACACAAAGGAGTTAGCCATATGGCGTTGGCGTAAATCTTTGACGAAGCGAAAGAGTGTGCTTGCTAAGCCAGAGAACAAAGAAATGCGGCTTGCTCTAGTTAATGGATGCCGACATGATGAGTCTGGCATCCGCGGGACAGAACCCGGTTTTGGTTGGCCTCCCCCGCCCAGCGGACTGAATGAGGCGCTGAGGAAAGCCTGACCTGTCGAATATCGCAAGGTAACAGTGTCTGTTGGTGTGAGGTTGAAGACGGGGACTAATAATACTGCGTAGAAGGCGCATGAGGTTGGTGATGAGGGTACACGTGACAGGGTGTCCTCTCTCAGGCGCAACGTCTCATTGGCTGATAGGCCAAAGCTCCCTGTCCCCGTACCTTAGCCTCGGGCCCCTCCATCTCAATATCCTACGACAACTTTACTTACACGTCGTTACAACGTGGTAACTTCAAGGCTGACTTTAACATTACCTGTCGACTTTGACAGATCTACTGCCTCCACCATTTCTTTGTGCCCGAACCTCTGCACTCTGCTAAATTATGCGCTGAGGCTTGCCGTCATTTGCCGCTGGCCATGTCTGAACCCGGGAGCTACAAGCAACGAAAGGAGGACTTTGTGTCCAATCTCTCTGGCGGCTCTGTCGCAGAAATCAATTATGTTACATCCGTTGCGGCTGTTGGTACCCCCATTTCACCTGCTCATACCATGTTGTGCATGAATAGTTGTTGATTTTGAATTGTTACAGGTAGCAATTATTCTATGGTCCGTCCTCCAAGCCCGCCAGTCCTTCTTCGAACCGTATACCGTACTCGCATTCGCTGTTGATTTCCTTCTCAACGTTGGAGCCATTCTCCTGTCAATAACTCTCTATTCAAAATCACCGCTTCTTCTGAACCTTCTTCTCATTACGCCTGCGATTCTCATCTTCGTCCTCCCACCTCAATCTGCGAGCCGGAAGAAGAAGCTCAAGGTCCCTCCAAATGCGCGGTCCAAGGAAAACTCCGGGCAGCTTGATGTCTTATCAACGAAGCCTTTTCTTACAAACTTTCGCGGTTGCATGATGATTGTCACCTGTGTGGCCATTCTTGCTGTCGATTTCCGCTTGTTTCCGAGACGGTTTGCCAAGGTTGAGACCTGGGGTACTTCTCTGATGGACTTAGGTGTTGGATCCTTTGTCTTCTCAGCAGGCCTTGTTGCAGCTCGTCCTGTACTGCGTGAGAAAGCGATAGGTCGCACAACAGGCCGGGCAACACCTCTTTCCCACCGGATCGTGCATTCGCTGCGCCATTCTATCCCACTACTAGTGCTTGGGCTGATACGTTTCCTGAGTGTCAAGGGTCTGGACTACGCCGAACATGTGACAGAATACGGTGTTCACTGGAACTTCTTCTTCACCCTTGGTTTTCTGCCCCCATTTGTTGCCATCTTCCAGTCAGCTCTGAAATGGATTCCTTCATTTGCAGCCCTGTCGTTGTTGGTGGGCGTTACATATCAAATTCTGCTTGAAACCACTAGTCTAAAGGCGTACGTCTTGACGGCACCCAGGACCGACCTAATCAGTATGAACCGGGAAGGTATTTTCAGCTTCATTGGATACCTGGCGATTTTCCTTGCTGGGCAAGATACGGGCATGTTTGTCATTCCCCGTAACATCCCTCCCAAGAGTACCGCCAGCCCTGGAGCCCAGAGGAACACCCTTCTGATGACCATGGCTGTTTGGGGTGGTGTCTGGACTGGGCTCTACTTGCTCTCCACGAATTATCACTATGGTTTCGGCTTGGCAGTATCCCGTCGCATGGCAAACCTACCCTATGTTTTATGGGTTGTTGCCTTCAACACCTTGCAACTGCTGGGTTTTGCGGTCATCGACACGATATTCTTCCCTACCTTCTATAATGCTCAAGACGCAAAGACGGAGAAGGTGGCGTATACACAGGCCACCAGTCATGTAATTCGAGCATACAATCGTAACGGACTGGCCATCTTCTTGTTGGCAAACTTGTTGACTGGTTTGGTCAATATGACAGTCAACACACTGGATGCTACCCCTGTACTGACAATGGGAATATTAGTTGCATATACCGCAACGATCACAGGGGTCGCGGTAGCATTAGATGCTTATAATATCAGCATCAAGCTTTAAGCATCGCGTCTGGCATTTTGATCTCACATATCTAGCGCAGCATTTCGTCGGCCTTGTGGTCATTATAGAGGTTATTTAATAGAACGCGGTCAAAGTACGCAGATAATAAGCTGAACTTATGTTGATTCCATTGGTACACGTCAATGCAAATGATTTCTAAACTTCTAGTGGTTCATGGTTAGCAAATGCCCTAAGCATTCCGCATGGCTTTTAATGCATTTAGAGGTGAGTTGCAACAGGTTTGCATACCGTGCTGTTTCTCGTTATACGTCTGTCTAAATACCTAAGCAAGGACAGAGAAGTTGTATCCCTGCTAGACGACATGAGAGAAGTTCATGCTTCTTAAACTGATCTCAGAACGGACACTCCTCTTTCTAGGATACCTCAAGACAGAACGAAGGGCTGTTCAATCATGAAGGGAAGGCCTCTCACTTCATGATGATTCCAACCCAGCTTGCTTGAAGCTCAGAGGTAAGTTGGATACTACTTCGAACATATGCGAACATCACCATCGTTGGTGACGTGATGGATTCAGTTCCTGCGGAGATTGATAAGTAGTCCCATATGCAGAGTACCCATATTGCAAAAGCAAACCTAGTTATGACTGCTACGGGAGCATGATTTATCACAACTATCGATCGAGAGCGTAGATCGAGAGGGGAATCAGGGCCATGACTAGGATCAAGTCATGTGTTAGAGATGAACTGCCGGGTGAATGTAACGCGATCTTCACTTATGCAATTGCGATTGAGATTGCGATTCAAGACACAAGCATATTTGAGGATCTAGGTAAAGATTCAAGGCGTTATCGACGACTAGGATTACTGGCCCGGCATGTTACTTGGCGGGCTCATGATGAACGCGTCGTGACAGGAAGTGAGGGGTGATTCCAAGTTCAGCTGAAATGCATGTATATAACGTACCATTTATACATGACATAGTGGCTCAGCTGAGAAGGAATCTATTGAAAAGCAAAGGTTGATAACCCATCATGACAGTGGAAGCCATATTTATGAGATCCGTACCAGGTTTGACGTTCATGAACCAAACATTTGGACGTGAAAGTTGATCTCCAGTTCCCGCATCGATTCTCCCGAAAGAAAGAATCTGTTTGTGGAGACGGCGTCGCCGGAAGATGACGTCTGAAACGAGGAAAAGAAGTCAAAGCAACCTTGTCAAGCTCAAATTCACGTCAGATGGATCCCTGTCTGCTTTACGCGTAGCTCATCTCCGGTATTAATGCTGCTCTTAGTCTCTTAGACTTCTACACCACAAGCGCGGCCTTGTTGTGCAAGTTCCCATCGCAAAACAGTCGTGCACGTTCAGACGGCTTCCTGAACGTGTGCTATTTCCCCATCTGCCTTGGTCCAGCACGTCAATGTTGGATAAAAATATATACCGTGGCGTCTAAGTCGCGGGAAAATATAAGATGATATTAGGGTGTTTCAGGAGTCCGTGGGGGAAAAAGGACTGTCTCGGGATAAATGGTTAATATCAACATAGCCTGAGAAGCACATGCAATAATGGAATCAGTGCTTGTAAGCCGCAACTGAGATTTTGCTGTTGTTGAAGTCATCAAAAGAATTTGGTTGTTTGACCTGGGGAAATGAATGACAAGCGAGATTCGACGCTGATCAAGTGTGCCCAACCCAGAGCATGAGAATCTACGGATAGTGTATGCATGACATTCGGTTTAAGCAAGGTCAAGGAAGAAACCATAGGCTAACCCCAGGGAAGATGCTGTGAACAAGATGATGGCCTAAATATCCTAAATTTGCAATACATCATCTCACGGTAACGTTAAGGCGCAATAAGTCTTAAGACTGCCCATATCAGAAATTGCTATTATTGTGGCAAACTCCAGAATCCTCTATGTTTTCCTTTATTATTACGCAGTTACAGCCTCTTAACCCATTATTCGCTGGAGGTGAGCCATCGCTGTAAGATGATCTCCTCGCCGGTATGTGTCTTATGTGTGGTGAGTACCTAACTTAAAAAAGCTTTGCGCCATAAAAAGAAACTACTTCCGATAAATCTCACAGCGTAGTAGTATGTATATTACTCCAAGAAGTAAAGTGCGCTCGTGACGAACCTAGTGATTGTGATGTGTATGCCGAGGTGCCTAGGGAAGATGGTGTCGAGGTTGAACCTTGAACCTAGACATCACATCTCGACAGCTAAATCAAGGTTACATTCTGTAAAGTGAGAATTACAGAGTCAAGCTATGGGGAAACCTGAGTTGCTATTGTCTGATACACTTCATAGTACGGAGTACTCTGTATCATAATATCATTGCAGGCTCGAGAATACAGTCATTTGCACCCAGCTGAGTTGGACGAGCGGAGCAAAAGCTCAACCCTGAGATCGTCTTCATGTATATTCTAGAACCATGGCACGGTTTGGCTACTTCCATCTTAACTTCTCGAAATAAGTGGAAACTTGGCCTCGAGCTTCCTTTGTTCAACTTGGTGCGGGCTGAATACGAGGAACAAGACCATGGACGGGCCCAGGCGAGACGGACCGTGGGATGAGCAGTTGGAGCTGGACAAGACGGTGTTGAGCAAGCTGATCATCAAGTAGCTATGGTACCTTGCTTGCCCTTGATGCGAACGAGGAACCAGAAGGAGGGTTGAGTTGATGCACCCATTTAATGCAGTCAGTTGGCTTGGAATCTTGAACTGTCATCCATCCACGTACATACACTATCATCGACGGTCTGACCGACAACTTGCTCAATGCTCACAACATCGTGACGCGGGTTGCCGTGAATGTCATCAAGAAGAAAAGCCAAAGCTGAGACCACCCACCTTCAGAGAACAACCCCCTCGCAAAGCCCACTTGTAAGATTACTGGTCAATGCCTCGCATCACATACCGGACGTTTTGTCCTTGCCTTGGATGTAATAAAGACCTCCCTGATTGAGCTGATGCTGCTGTCAGCATGGGATACACGCACGATATTGAGTTGATGTCCGTGATGACCGACTTTGAGATTATTGGCTTCAGGCACCAAATTCAATTCCCAGGTACGCGACGTCAGACGAACAGGGACCTGAGAGAAGGTCTCGGCTGGGCAGAACTTAGGTTGGACTAGCTTCAGACGCCTCGAAACAAGGGTCAAGGGCACGAGAAAGGTCAAGAGACTTGATGGTGCGAGCACTAGCCGATGGCTTTCGGTTGAAGCATGATATCCAATCTCGAGAAAACAAGAGACATAAGGATGAGAGAAGGGAGAGTTGGTAGAGGAACAAGAGGCTTGTTTTTGTTTTCCTTTATTTTGTTTTGTTTTTTTGGGTCAGGTAATGGTTCGTCATCGTCATTCAATAATCAATATCTCCATGTAATAAATGAGCCATAATCTATTGAGCCGAAGGTCTAAATACTTGCCATTTTAAAGTTGATGGCCATTGTAACTCTGTAAGTTCTCAGTTGCGGAATATTATTCTCTTGACCAGCTGATAGCGCCAATGTCGGGAACTAACAAGGTGCTGTAATGAGATCAAGAGCACTCGTCGGATGAGACACGGAATGGTGACAGAAGATGCAGCTGGAGTTGAAAGATGGAACACAAAACTGTATCCGTACCGTACCGTACCGTACCTGCAGGAACGACAGCGCTATATTCAGGGGTACTGCAGTGGTACTCTGTGCTGCGCTCGATTCAGACGCTACATACCCTCATAATGGATCTTGATGCGTTCAAACCCATGCAGAGTCCCCCTTCCAGCCAAGGTTCTTTTTCCCCCTCGACTCCTTGCATTTGATCATATACAAGGTCAGGCAGGGCATGCATGGATGTATCAGCGGGCGGGCATCTTGAGACTTGACAGATTTCGACTGAAAAGTCTCACAAGTTTCAATGCTCTAACGCTTTTTCAGTTGAGAGAGCGCCCTAACTAGTCTAATTAATGGGTCGGGTCAGTGTTGTTTGTTAGTGTTTACTTACTGGAGTTGATGAATTGACTGATTGTTTTCCCCTCTCCATTGGAAGATCCATCATTCGAGGGTCCCACACCTGCAGCCCAACCTACCTAGGTACCTCTACCCTGGTCTCATAGTCTCTTAGAACGTCTCATATCGTCCTGGCGCCCGAGTCTTTGAGTCTTGAGAGTCCCATCTGGGAAATTGATGAATGGCTTCCCTTCTCTCGGACCGGGGTGTTGTACATGAAAATCGCATGTTTATCCCGCATGAAATTAAGTACCTCGAACCCATTTAGATCCGATTGACGCTTGTTTCTGCTTCCCTCCCGTCCACTAAGCAAAGTTCCCCTTCAGACTCAGACCGACTCCCTCCACCTCCAAGTTCCAACCTCTCTGTCTGAGTCTGATAGCGCGAGAGGCCCCGACTCAAGACACGGTCCTCACACCATTTTGCTAAACTCACCTAACGTTAGGGACCTGGCTTGTTTGGTTTGGTTTGGTGGTTGGCAGTTGTTCTGTTACCACATCCGTTTAATTGAACCTCGTTCCCGATCGACTCTTTCCCTTCTTCTTCACTCGCATGTTTCTGGCTGGCGACTTTGATATTTCACGTCTCCTTGGACGTTGCGCGTCGCTACTATCGCATAGCATAGCATAGCATCGCACTGCATTGCGCGTTAGGTCGAACCGACGATCTCAACTCTCTTTTGCGCTCCATCGCGCGCCCCAACCTCCAGTCCAGTCAAGTCCCGTCTCGTCAAGCCCAATTGGATCCAGTCCTATCAAAAAAGGGGAGTTAATTAGCACCTGCAGGATCCAAGGCCCAAGACCAAGGCGCAGCGAAACACAGGGCATCAACACAACAACAAAAAAAGAATCCATACCTACATTCAGTTCAGTGCCATTCGCAGCCCAGCCCTGTTCGGCTGCCAACGCATCCAGTGTCGGCCGTCCTCCAATCCTGATCCGCCCGTCGCGGCCGTTTAGCTGCACCTCAGACCGCAGAACTCAGCTTTGTATTGGATCAGTCCCGTTCGCCCCGAAAATATAATCAGAAGCCAAAACAAGCGAGCAAGAAGCAAGCAGACGCAGCAGCAGAAGCAAGAAAGCGGATACGACCGATATCGAGTAATTCGCAATTCGTCGCGCGCGCACCATGAGATAGTCGAGACACGCACGAACTCTACTCGGCTCTACTCTTCCCAACTCTTGCTCAAATTCTTTTTAGTACTCCTTCATTGACTTGGAAACGGCTTCCCCCGTCTTTGTCGCTTGTTACAACTGCTTTGCTTCTCTGGCGCCGCGTGCATATTATCCCCGGTTCAGCGCTTCCCTAGACCGGGCTGTCTGAAACTGCCAGGTATTTCGACCTGCATATTCGCATCCGCCGCCTGGCTTTTTTTTCCTGAGCGCCACTGCCAGAAAACCTCAACTCTCGCGCACACCGTTGTATTGTGTGTTTTAAAAACGCTCTGCCAAACGGTTTGATCCGTCAGATTTATTTTACGCGTCTGGGCGTGGAAGATGTCGTCGGCTGCCCTACAGACGGCCCCCCATCAACACACCGCTCTGGCCTCGTCCCCCTTGAGCACACCGTCGTCCCGCCAGTACAGGCCCTCGCACTCATCCCCTAATGGTAACGGCCAGGCGTACAATGCCCAGCAGACCTCGACCGCTTCTTCATCTTCGCGACGACCTCCTTCACGAAAAACGAACGACAGCGCTCCCTCACCTTCTTACCATCTAGCTCCCGGCTTCGGTTCACCCGTCACCGCCTCGGCGCCTAACGATCAAGAACCTTCAGCCTCTGCCTCCGACTGGCAAGACAACATGCCTCCCGTCGCTCCACCAAGGACCTCGTCCAACCACCAAGGTGGTAGTTCGCGGAGGTCTCAGTATTCTAACGAAAAGCCGACCAATTCTCCCCGTCGAAACGAATCCACTCGAACTGGTTCGCGTGGTGATTCAGCGGCTGCCGAGAACGGTCACCGAAGCAGCAAGGCTGACACTGCTGCCCGAGCCAGTAGCCGAGACGGCAGGGCCGCAACCACTTCCATGCCAGTCCGATCCGCACACAGCACGCCCTCGAAACCCGTCCACGATGCCACTGACAGCTTGACGAAAGCAATTGCTGCTGCTCAAGATACCATCGACCGGGATCGCAATCATGCTGCAGCCCAGCACAACAACGTCGAAGATGCCGCGGCGCCGCCTCCTGTTGTCGCGACGGGTGATCACCATGAGGAACGACGAGGACAACGAAGTCGGCACGATCATAGCCGAAGCCACAAGGGCAATACCAAGTTTGGCGATTTTATTCTGGGTAACACTATCGGTGAAGGTGAATTTGGCAAAGTGAAACTGGGTTGGAAGCAGGACAGTAGCGTCCAGGTAAGCTAGCAATTAGTCTTGTTGGGGACACTCGACTCACAATATCACAGGTTGCTATCAAGCTCATCAAGAGAGACAGTGTGGGTAGCAACCCCTCTCGTTTCGCCAAGATTTACCGCGAAGTTGCCATCCTTCGCGGAGTCCAGCACCCTAATATTGTGCGTCTAATCGACAAGGTCGAGACAGACCGACACATTGGTATCATCCTCGAGTATGCGTCGGGTGGTGAACTTTTTGACTACATCCTTAACCACCGTTATCTCAAGGACAACGCGGCTCGTCGCTTGTTTGCCCAGCTCGTGTCTGGTGTTGGATATCTCCATAAGAAGGGAATCGTACATCGGGATCTGAAACTGGAAAACTTGCTACTCGATCGAAACCGCAACATTATTATTACCGACTTCGGCTTCGCCAACACCTTTGACCCCAATGAAGAATTGAGTAAGGAGGAAGAGCTTAATCTCACAGATAAGGAATTTGTGAAGCGAATGGGCTTAGACCGGGTCAAGATGAACGGATCTAGGAAGGGTGACCTCATGCAGACGAGTTGTGGTAGTCCTTGTTATGCTGCGCCTGAACTGGTTGTCAGTGATTCTCTTTATACTGGACGCAAGGTGGACGTCTGGAGTTGCGGTGTCATTTTGGTAAGTCGTGCGATTGACACAGAACGAGAGTTTTGACTGACCATTGTTTACAGTATGCCATGCTCGCCGGTTACCTCCCCTTCGACGATGACCCCGCCAATCCCGAAGGCGACAACATCAACCTTTTATACAAGTATATCGTGACAACGCCTCTAACCTTCCCTGAATACGTCACCCCTCACGCTCGAGACCTCCTCCGCCGCATACTCGTGCCCAACCCTCGCAAGAGAGCGGATCTATTCGAAGTTGCTCGGCACAGCTGGCTGAGTGAATACGCGAACCTCGTTGAATTCATCACAAGCTCGACAACGTTACCATCAGAAGTCCCCGATTCGGGTGTGTCACCAGACGATTACGCCGAGGCCCCAACGATTGCCCGAAGCTCTTCTGTCCGCGAAGCATCGAAGCAAAAACAATCTCATCCTCCTGTTGTTGGAGGACTGGCAAAGACTCATGGCAGTGTCGATCCCGAATCTGAGACTACTCATCGCAGCACACCGAAAGATGCAAAGCGAAGAACAGTCCAGGTTGAATACGTGGCCCCTACGACGAAAACTCAGCGTGGTGCAGATGCCGCGCCTTCAAAACCTAGTTCACATTCCCTCCAACAGCAGGCACCAGTGGATGTGCCTGATGCCAATACTGAGAAGCCTCTTCCTCGTGAACCCCCTATGGCAAAGGACAACCCTTCTCGTACCCAGTCAAGACGTCCACAGAGCTCGCACAAGAGTGCTGTTCCCCACAGGCCAGCTCGCGATACTCGCGCCACTTCCGACAATGCCTTTATGACTGGGCCAGCCAACACAGCAAGGCCAAGGACCCAGGGTTCAATGCAATCTTCTGCATCAATGGGTCTGCAGTCTCATGGGAACTATGGTCAGCCTGCACCTCCCACTATTGCCGATACAAACGCACACGGTCGAATTCAACAGCCTCAGAATCCTGAGGATGAGGAGAACATCGCCAAGACTGTGGGTAGTGTTCCTCCCAAGGTGATGAAGATGTCGACTTTCCAGAATGAGACAAAGTCGGCAGGCAGAGGTCACAAGAGGTCAAACACTCTCGGTGATCTTGGTAACAAGATCATGGGTCGCAGCGGGTCTATCTTTGGGGGACGGTCTAAGAAGCGACCGGAGCAGCAGCAGCAGCCTGACAAATCAAGGAAGTATCCTCCCGTCAGTATGCCCACCACCATGATGCCAGGTGAGGAAGCTGGTCCCAGGCCCTCCATGGAATCAAAGGCATCCCGACGATCATTCTCTCTCGGCCTTGGAAAGAAGCGTAGTGGCAGCGTTCAAGGTTCTAGTGATAAGAAGGACCGTCGGTTCTCTCTGGTCAAGGCGATGGGACTTGGCAAGGACCAGGGAAGTGTAACTGGATCTGAGGCGGATTCACAGCAGGATTTGCCCATCCAACACCCTCGAGCTGAGCAGCTCCGTGGCTACAGCGCTCACGAAGAGGCTCGACATAGCGAACCCTACTTTGACGCCCCCTACGAACAATACCCCCAACGTGATACAGCACAGTCTAGCCCTGTGTACCACACACGCCATACGAACGCTCAACAACAAGATGGCCGGAGACCCAGCGCAATCCCTACATATATACAAGGTAGTCATCTGAACACAGGCTCGGACTCATCAGTGGATGTACGGCGACCTCCCACTGATTCAAGGTCTCGCCCATACCAAGCCGACTTTTCAGAGTCTGAAGGTTATGATGGACGACCAGTCGGAAGCAGTCGCGACGACCGATCAAGTGTGCTCCAGAAGAGCCACAAGAAGTTTGCGGATGCGTACGATGGAGAGAATTACCGTGGGCACGAAGGAAGCAGCGGAGCCGCCAAGCGGGTAATGGATTTTTTCAGGAGACGCGGAAAGGCAAGGGGTGGTGAGGACCGGTGAACAGAGCATGCGTTCAGCACCAGGAGTTAACGGCGTACCGTCTGAGTTTGAAGATCTCTTGTCTGGAAGTTCTGCACCAATGTTCGCAGTTGGATGCCATAATTGTCATTATCTATTATTTTTTTGCCGGGACGCTAAACACCACACACATTCATCTACCAGTAATGAGGGACGAACACCAAGGGCTCTCGACGATGCCCGTACGCAACTTGGAGACCGCCTAGCGTTGGTCCTCTCCATAATGCACGCACATAACTACACATACTCACATCACATCATGGCGTAAGGGGATACGAGATTGAGACTGGGTGGTGGTCCCGGATGGTTATACTGCTCTACACTCTACTACATACATTTACTCGGTTAAGCAAAGTTTGTTGTTTCATAAGCGGTAGATGGGGGAACAAAGATGTGGGCTGGATGACCCAATGTTTCTGTACATTCTGAATCGCCGAAGAAGGAAGAAGGAAGAAGAGAAGAAAAGAGGAGAGGGAGGGACGGAAAGTGTTTTATTTTATTTGTCTGTTCGTATACAACGCATCTCAGCCAGGTTTGTCTCAAAGAAGGCATCAGCAAGCGAGGCCAAAACATTCCAGTGACATGAAATCATTTGGCTTGTGACTTAACTGTTCCATTTGCTTTCAATAAGGAGACCGAAAAGGATTGATCGACGGTGATCAAGTACGGGCGCTTCGACCTGGGCCACAATATATTTACGCGGTTATACATATATGAGATATTGAAGATAAAATCTATGTAGACAATTACTCTTTTTAGGAATTGAGATTTCTGAGCTTTTCGGTTATAGGTATCTATGAGCCGATTTTCTACACGTGAGTTCGGCTGCAATTAGCACTTACGTACCTACTCGGTTATTGCTGTTGGTAATGCCAGATTTTCCCAGAGCCGTTAGCTGGTTGCATTTCTTTCATGAGAGATGATCAAATCTCATATATGTTCATTGCACTAAGGTGGCCCAGGAAATGGCAATATATACTGTTACTTAAACATAGCATCCAGTTGGTATACAAGTATCGTTTAGATAGAGTTCGCAAATACTGATAGTACTCATCCACCACCACAGCTAACCTAGAGTCACGCGACGAGTCATGCTTGATAACGCAGTGGGATATCTTTGCGAAACAAACATCCTCTGTGCAACGGGTAGAACTAGATTTGCGTGTACTTTGTGAAGATATCCGTTGTCCCACGATTGAGATGTAGTGCTCTATGCCTATAAAGACCCCTTGGGGTTTTGAGGGAGAAACCTAAGCTATTGAAACATTTGAGTCAATAGGCGTGGTGGTCTTGGATAGCTGGATTTTTGTAAAGAGGGCGAGGTGCTCAACAAACCAACTGCTAGCCTTCAAACTAGTCACTAGAAGGAAGATACTGTCTTGCTGTTAAGTATAATAGTGTTCATGTGATCTATATGTTAACGTCAGGTTGGCTGGCTATACTCGCAAGTTATATATTTAGCCGTCAACTCTAAATACTATATCTAAGAAGAATAAGTTTCTAACTGTTCTCTAGAGGTAAATTACCTACGCTCTTTAATTCTGAATATCTGACCCAAAGACAGGTAATGTCTTGCGCATCCTGAACCAGTTGTTAAGCTTGAGCAGCCAGCAACAAGTCCCGCTCAGCTTCATTGCAACTGCGTTATCCCCTGGCTGAAAAGCAGTCTCTGGTGGGTTGGGTTACGTGGATTGTATTGCGTTACCAGGGGCGGAGTCCACGAAGCGTATCCGACGGCGTATTGACCAATTCACCATTCGGCTCCGACTCGAGTTACACCCGAGTGGTATCCCCGTGCCGTACACGCTTTGTTGTCATATTGCGTCACTTGGAGGGATGGACACCTACCTAAGCATTGTTATCATTCAAGGGACAACGGTACGTATCGAGTCAAGCCACAGCCAAGTCCAATTCAAGGAAACTTGATTGTGGTCCCTGTCGATCACTTACGCTTTGGGTGGCCAAGCTCCTGTTGTGGTCATGCCAAGCCTCAACCCGGCACCTCACATCCGAGAAAGTCGGGGATATCATCGATAAGCTTGTTTATTCGTAGCGTGTCTCCAGTAGCCTGTTTGTTGGGCCTGTTTTGAGCATTGGCAGAGCTGAGTCTCCTTGTTGGCCTTTGCGATAGAGGCTAGGTAATAGTGATAGCTAATAAGCGTTGATGTTTGTCGAGAATAGTAAATGAGTCACGATAGAACTAGAAACGTCGAGATTCTTTGAAGCGAGCGAGCTCAGGGATCACGGGGCAAACTAGTCCATAGCATCTGATAATCTGAGGCTGCACCGCCTCACTTTGCCTCTGGCAGCACTACATGGAACCAATCAAGCAGAACTATAGCTGGGCTCCCTCACCGATTTCGACGACATCAGAGATACATCACCACGCTAGGCTCATGGCCTGGACAGTTCCAGCCACATTAAAGTGGGTCGCTATCCACTGACGCCACTGGACAACCAGCGTCATCTCAGATCTAGCTCCCGCCTTAAAGCCAAGCCCTTGGCTCTTGGTCCTCCTGCATCGGTTACTTGCAACTTCGACGTTTACCCAAACTCTCACCACGCACAAGACGACTATCTTTTCTGATAGTTCACGGCTTCGCATCACACTCTCGAGAGTCAAACACCTGTTCGATGAAGGAAGCTTCTCCTGATCCACCCAATATAGATGGCAGTCGCTCTGGTGCACAACCCGCAGCGCCCACTGCTCAGGGCTTGAATGAGCACAGCAACAACACTCAACACAAAGAGTTGAACGAAAAACAGAATGGCAGCTCTGGCTCTGTCAACGGCGGTGACCCTCAAGGTCCCAGCCGAAACAACTCCTCTCTTCTCAAGGCCCTCTCTGCTGGCCATGTCCCGTCTCACTCATCGTCTCAGGCTGCACGGCCGGGGTCTGTCATAGAGACTCCCAACAAGGCCGAGGAGCCGTCACAAGAGAAACCCAATTCAACCAGCAAAATGAACAGATTCTTCGCTGAAGTTAAGCGAAGCGTCAAAATTTCCATCTTCCACAGTTGGCTCAACATCCTCCTCATCTTCGTCCCTGTTGGTATCGCAGTATCTCAGGTAGATGGCATTAGTGGAGGTATCGTTTTTGCACTTAATGCAGTTGCCATTATTCCTCTTGCTGGTCTCTTAGCTTTTGCTACCGAGTCTGTTGCCCGAAAGATGGGCGATGCTCTTGGCGCGTTGCTGAATGTCACTTTTGGTAAGTCTACTAAAACACCACACCACACCACACCACACCACACCACACAGAGTCTAATCCGCATGTTTATTATAGGTAACGCCGTGGAACTCATTATCTTCATCTCAGCCTTGACGAAAAACGAGATTCGCATTGTTCAGGCATCTCTATTAGGTTCAATCTTAGCGAATTTATTGCTTATCCTAGGTGCGCTCCCTCCCCTTTGCTGTCACCCACTTCAGAGGTTGGCCAGCGTTCAACTTCAAATAATAACAGTTTCAATTTAGGTATGAGCATGCTTCTTGGTGGCTTGCGCTTCAGAGAGCAAGTCTATAACAGTACTGTCACTCAAATGAGTGCTTGTTTGCTCAGTTTGAGTGTTATCAGCCTTGTTCTGCCGGTATGTTACAAACACCCTATATCTATACGCGTACTAACCATTTAAAAGACAGCCTTTCATGCTTCCTTCCGAGATAATGCTCTCGCTGACCAGCAATCCCTCAAAATCAGCCGTGGAACGAGCATAGTAAGTCTCAAGTTCATACAAAATCATTTGAATATGCTAACAAACATAGGTCCTGCTGCTTGTATACGTCATCTATCTCATGTTCCAGCTCAAATCTCATGCTTACATGTATGAGTCGACTCCTCAGCATATCATCGATGCTGAGTTGGCCCCTGGACCCGCTGCCGGCCTTCTGGATTCTTCCAGCTCTGACGACAGTTCATCCTCAAGTTCAGATTCATCTGACTCTGACTCATCCCACGGTACAATGCGTAAGAAAATGAAGAAGGTCCTACGAAATAGGCGGCATAGAAGATCTAGCACTGCTTCGGTTGATACCGCTGATACCAAAGGAACCCGCAGCACCTCGTTCACAACGACAAACACCACCCCGCAGGATGAGGTCTCTGAGGCAACAGCTTCGCGTCATCGTATTCCTCGCTTTCCATCTTACGAAGGTAGTGAGAGTGCCATTGAAGAAGAGGATGAAGAAGAGGCAAAGCGTTCACGTCGACGCCGTCGATATCGCCGACATAGGCACCGCAAGAGCAAAAAGCAAGCTCGTCATGCCAAGAAGGCCGCAGGCGTTACTGAGGCACAGAATGAGATGCCCGAAAATGCTCTGCAGAATAATGACGAAGGTGAGCCTCGACGTGTGGACTTCGCCGTCCAGGGTGACCTTGAGGCTGGCCCCTCAAACACCGGCAAACGGCCATTTCCCCTTCGGGGATTGTCTGTCAAAAACATCGCCCCCGTTTTCACTGAAAAGTCGACGGTGGCATCTACTCCCGTCCCTCACGTTCGCTATGGAATTAGGCGCACAAATTCTCTCCCGGACCGTCTCCAGTTTCGAGCGCCAGGCGCCATGTTGCCCTCTTCTGTTCCTCCAATCTTGACTGCCCCTGGTGCTCAAATGATCGCCAAGGAACAGGAGAACGAAGAAGAACACCTCACCCAAGCTGGTGCCATCATTCTCCTCCTCGTCTCCACAGCTTTAGTTGCAGTTTGCGCTGAATTTCTGGTTGATTCTATTAAAGAGGTCGTTGAGAATTCTGGAGTCAATGAGGTCGGAATTGGTCTCATCATTCTCCCTATTGTTGGCAACGCTGCTGAACATGTCACCGCCATCAAGGTCGCATACAAAAATCACATGGATCTTGCGATCGGTGTGGCTGTAGGCAGCTCCATTCAAATTGCTCTACTCCTTACTCCCGTCATGGTTATTCTCGGATGGATCCTGGACAAGGACATGTCTCTTTACTTTACACTATTTGAGACCGTCTGTCTGTTCGTTTCGGCGTTTATTGTCAACTTCCTTGTCCTGGACGGACGAAGCAATTATCTAGAAGGTGCTCTGCTCTGTGCGGTGTACATCATCATTGCTGTTGTAGCTTTCTTCTATCCCGATGACGGGAAAGCCAGCGAGTGGGGTGGGGGCAGTTAGTCTGCGTCATAGAAACTCGGTCGGTGAGGGCTGAGGATGGGCTTTACTTATATCAAATATCGCGAGTAGTAACAACATGGGCTGAGATGCCCAGCAGTAGTTAGCACAACTTACAAAAGGAAAAGAATAACTCAAATTGACAAGATAACCCAATGTTTGGAAGCAACAGTAATACCTATAGTGACCTAAACCAATGCAATTAATTGACATATCATGCCCTGGGTATTGGCGTATCGCAACCCAGCATTCTGCCTCGTGATACCACCAAGGGCTGTGTAAGCTCAAAGCGGCGTGGTGTTTGTGGAAATTAAGCGGCACAGCCACTACTTTAAACCAACATGATGTCAACAAAGGAGGTCAAAAGGCTAAAGGAAACATGTATAGACTTCCTTCATAAACCCTCAATTGCTCACCAACAACCAATTTTGGGTAATTCTTTGCTCCTTAACCCTGGATCCTGCTTGGTTTAAGCTTATATGTGGTCGCAGGTGTCCACTTTTGAATCCCTGCTAAACATCGTCATGTGTGCTTGAGGGCCTACACCTAATTTCAACAACAACAACAACAACAACAACATCATCATCATCATCATCATATCAACATGTGTTTCGGAAGCAAGAAAGAGACGAATAATGACCCTGCGCCTCGTCCTGCACAGAGGCCGGCATCTTCTCAGAGTCAAGGAGATGTAAAGAAGAGCAAATACAACCCTCAAAATGACCCAAATCAATATGCTGGAGAGTCTAGCTATTCTGCGCCCCCAGGGCCTCCCACAGACAGAAAACAGGCCTCGGATTTTGCACCACCTCCGGGACCACCACCTGGTCAATCTTCATCACAACAATATTCTGCTCCTCTAGGACCACCGCCGGGCAAGGCCGCAGCGCAGTATGATGCACCTTCATACTCTGCACCTCCAGGTCCTCCACCAGGCCAAGGAGATTACGCGCCACCATCTGGACCTCCTCCCAAGCATGATTGGGAGGTGGCAGTTCCGGATACTTCACTGTTCCCTCCACCACCCGCTATCTTCAGCGGCTACGATAGATCTCCTACGAGTAATGCTACTGAGGAAGAGGCCAACGCTGGCGAGGACTGGTGCCAGTCATATCCATTGACAGCGCCCATTAACTTAGACCAGACTGGAAAGACAGCTCTCCGGGCGGGCAACATTCGCCTCATGGAGCCCGTGGGCTTCAGTGGTAAGCTCACTTGGATGGAACCAGGACATTGGCAAGGTTGGAGTAAAAAGAACTCACCTGACCGTTGCATTATTGGTTACCCACCTCTCTACTCAGTAACTGAGCATGACCCTATTCGCCTCGGCCAGCCCAAGACTATCTACTACGAAGTTAAGCTTGCCCGCGACAGCCCTGAGGTATTCATCGCCCTGGGTTTCACCGCGCTACCCTATCCTTCATTCCGCATGCCAGGCTGGCATCGCGGAAGTCTAGCAGTACATGGTGACGACGGACACAAATACGTCAACGATCGCTGGGGTGGCCGCGATTTTACTCAGACTTTCAAGCGTGGAGAGACTTATGGTATTGGCATGACCTTGCGTTCTGTTGGTGGACCTAAGCCGCAGGTTGATATCTTCTTTACGCGCAACGGTACGATGACGGGTGGGTGGGCGCTCCATGAGGAGACTGATGCTGAACAAGATTTACCGGTTACAGGATTGGAGGGTTTCCATGATCTAAGTTGTGCTATTGGAACGTATGATGGGATTAAGTTTGAAGCAATGTTTGAGCCGTCAAAGTGGTTGTATAACCCGTTTCAGTTCTAAGCTTAGAACGAGCTGGGTATGGCCAAAATGAATTGTTCGTTGGATTTTGAAACTATAATAGATAGTTCTTGATTGTAATAAGTAAGCGATTTCTTGTTGCCGAGCTCCCAAAAAGATGATTGGTTTCATCTCAACACTCCCTTTTATGGTACTGCTGTGTCGATGTTGGTTAGTATGGATAGTCGAGGTCCTTGAATGGTACGACCAGACTAGTTTGGCCAAAGCAGTCAACGCACACTATTAACATCTTCTTGAATTGGTCATTGATGCAAAATTCACAGACTTGTAGATCAAAATAGTTCCTACCTATCGAAGGTTAAAGGCACCTGTAGGGCATCTACCTACTAAGCCAGTGTGGTGTAGGTTAAGTTTACATGCATCTAACGGGACAGGTACCCCCATATCTACAACCCCACCACTGACCAAAGCATCGCGACCGATCGTGACTTGGTGATCAACACCATCGCACATTAACATTTCTATCGCAACCTATAACATGGAGGTCGATAGCGATAATGGACCTCTCACTCTTTTCGCCACGGGCGCTGCTGTGGAAAAGTAAGTTCCTCGACCCGGATGCACGCATGTAGACATGAAAACCTGACCGCAATAGGGACGTCTGGCCTGCTGTGCGCAGTGACATAATTGCCAGACTTGACAAGGTACTACCACCGGTCGCTTTGCGATTGCTTCGACCTAGAGACTGACTGCTTCAGATTGCGCACAACGAATTCCCCATCCCTAAACTACCGCCTCCACCACCGGCTCACCAGCCTCCTGTCGAGGTGCGAGCATCTGCGCCCTCGTCACCACAAGCCGAATCGTCTCAAGAAACGAACAAGGAAACTTCTGCAACCGAGTCGCTTCCAGCTACGCAAGTCATCGATGGCGCGCTACCCAAGCAACTGGCCGATATGGTCATTGACATCACGAAACACCTCGAGACCTTTGAGACGCACCCCCCACACACCATCCAGCGCCTTGCCGAGCTGATCTTACGACCCAGAGCGCATTACAGAGCAGTAGCGCCTTATCTACATGCCGTTGATCGCGTAGTCCAAGTGACATCGAGCACGAAGACATATCCCCTGCCACCGCCTATTCCTGACATGTCTTCAATGCATTTGAATGGCGAGGACCCCAAGGATCCGGCAGTCTCAGTCTCATGGAGCAACCCTACAACGGCAGCACTGGGCACAGATGAAGCGCTAGGAGGAGCACTGCTAACGCCTATTCCTTGGTTGACGAGGCGCAGCCCGGAGAGTTCACAGGACACCCCGGGAGCCCAAATTCACAGCGAAAGCACCGAGACCATCGAGGGTCCCAATGGAGTGGGAAGCATCGAGACAGTTTCAGTCAGCGTCAACGGAATTCCATCTACAGGGCATGCACGAGGGGTCACACAAGGAGAACTCTTACGCCAAGAGCAAAGAGCCGGCGTGGTCCCCGTCAGCCAACTGTCAAGAGCCCAAGAAGTGGTTCTTGAGGGAGAACGTATGACGATGGACGACGAAGAGGACGAAGAGCCACGTGAGGAAGAAGACGAGATACCCCATGCCAGAGGACCCGAAGAGATCGGCATGAGCGACACCGGCCCTCAATCCACAACTACGAGTTTCATGTCAGAAGGTAGCATGGGGATGCAAGGGATCGATGTCGAGGCGGCAGTTGGCAGGAAACATGACGATGACGAGGAAGGCAAGGTCGATGTGGACGCTGATGGAGATGCTGAGGGTGAGAGTGAACCCAAGAGCCCTGGCGCAGAGAGCGTAGGCTCCAAGAGGGAGGCAGACGAAGACCTTGAAAGCGAAACCCACAAGAAGCTAAAGGAAGAGGAAGAAGAAGACAAAGCCGAGGACGACAAGAAAGCTGATACAGCGGCTTCTGATGTTAAGGAAGAAGAGAAAAAGGGAGAGGAAGCCAAAGCTCCAGCGAGCCAGACGAAGTCAGAAGCCGATGACAATAAGATGGATACCGAATAGCAATCTATCCGCCTCAGAGCGCTTCATGATGAGACGAATCTACAAATCCTGGAGTTTTGATTAATTTTTTTGAATTACATAGAAGGCGTACTTGAGCATTTATCCCCTTACGGGAATATAATGCCGTTTATGTTTAACCTTGAATCACATGGGATCTAATCAAAATCAAAGTGTCTTATGATGACAACGGAAATCATGATACTCGCACCCAAGACATGAAATAATGGCCTATCGTAACATGACTTTGACCGCTTTTAGTGAGAGTTCCATTGAATGTGAACCAGGATAGCGACCTAGTAAGAGCTAATGGTTGCTGGTTGTCGTGGCAACAGACGCCCTAGCTTGTGTTGACCCTAGCCCGTTCCACCGAAACATGGTTAAACAGCTGTACTATTTACTTTACTTTACCTTATGCCAAACAGCCCTGCCACCATCATAACCAAGACCATATGCAGGCATCCCCTCCTTACACTGTCAACGTATTCGAGGTTCTACAAGTTTCAAACATTTTTGCTCCTTTAGTTTCATACTCGATCAAGCGAATGTGCAGCGTCTGAAGCATCCTCGAGGCTTCTTCTACAGCCTTCAACACCAGACTCAACTCGATAGAAACTCAACCACAAAAAGTTGCCCATCGTGGCTCCTCCACGCCCAACCCGCTCCGATCGGGAGCACAGCCGCATCGCCATGGCTCCAGGCGTGCGCGCTGCTACCGCCAACAGCAGCCGCTCCAGCGTAAGAGCTGGGTCAAGAGCACCACCGACACGATATGGCTCATCGCTCGCGACGCGCAACGGCGCCGTATCGCCAACTGGATCTATCGCTTCAGTGAACACTGTTAATACCATCGGAACTAAGCGCAAGGAGCGCGACTTTGAGGCCGAGTCTAGCGCCGAGGAGACGAATATCCAGGTCGTCGTGCGATGTCGTGGACGCAACGAGCGTGAGGTCCGCGAGAACAGCAATGTTGTTGTTACGGCAGATGCAGTCAAGGGAAAGATTGTCGAGTTATCAATGGGCTCCAATGCCTTGAGTAACCGCTCATATAATTTTGATCGCGTCTTTTCTCAGGCGGCGGATCAAAACATGGTTTTTGATGATACAGTAAAGCCAATCCTGGACGAGGTGGGTTGAAAGAGCATACGGGACACAAATTTAGTCACTAACTGTCTTAGATGCTTTCCGGATATAACTGCACCATCTTTGCCTATGGACAGACAGGCACAGGAAAGACATATACCATGTCTGGTGACATGACCGACACTCTGGGTATGCTCTCAGACGAAGCTGGTATCATTCCCCGAGTCCTACAGACCCTATTCAACAAACTCGAGCTTGAAAATGCCGAGAGTACGATCAAGTGCTCCTTTATTGAACTTTACAACGAAGAACTCCGCGATCTGCTTTCATCTGACGAGGGCAACAAGCTCAAGATTTTCGACGACACTTCACGACGAGGCCATCTCAGCACCATTGTTCAGGGCATGGAGGAGAAGCACATCAAGAGCGCTACCGAGGGTGTCAAAGTGCTCCAGGACGGCAGTTTGAAACGCCAGGTTGCTGCTACAAAGTGCAACGATCTAAGTTCTCGCAGTCACACGGTCTTCACCATTACCACATATGTCCGAAAGCCAAACGAGCACGGCGTGGATGCTCTTGTTAGTGCTGGAAAGCTGAACCTTGTCGATTTGGCTGGAAGTGAGAACATTCAGCGATCAGGAGCTGAAAACAAGCGTGCTGCGGAGGCTGGCCTCATCAACAAGTCACTCTTGACTCTCGGTCGAGTCATCAATGCGCTTGTGGACCGTAGCTCTCATATTCCCTACCGGGAGTCCAAGCTGACTCGTTTGTTACAAGACTCACTCGGTGGTAGAACAAAGACTTGCATTATTGCAACCATTTCTCCCGCCAAGAGTAACCTGGAGGAGACCATATCAACACTCGACTATGCCTTCAGGGCCAAGAACATCAAGAACAAGCCCCAGCTCAACCCTATGGTCGAGAAGAAAACACTGCTCAGGGACTTTACTATGGAAATCGAGAAGCTCAAGAGTGAGCTCATCGCTACTCGCCAACGCAACGGTGTCTATCTCTCGAACGAAGCCTACGAAGAGATGACGGCCCAAAGCGAATCTCGCCGCATCGTCAATGAGGAACAGGCTGCCAAGCTTGAGACCCTGGAAAACAACTTGCGCAACAAGGTCCAGGAGCTGTTCAGCCTACAGTCTACGTTCATGGGACTAAAGAAGGATCACGAGGGCACAAAAGCCCAGTTGGACGATACCAAGGAAGTGTTGGACCAAACCGAGATTGTTCTTTCTGCAACACGGAAGTCACTTGCCGAGGAAACCAAGATCAGAAAAGCACACCAGAAGACAGAGCAGAAGCTCACCGAGGTTGGCGGAGAGCTCATCAACAAGCTGCATAAGACAGTCCGCGATGTTGGTGGTCTCCATGCCAAGAACAAGCGAAAGTCGGATCTTCAGTCGATCAACCGAAACACATGGACAACATCTCAAGATCAGGTCGCTGATGTTACCTCCATGGTCGAGCGTCGGATCAATGAGTTTCAGGAGGAACAGCAAGAACATATTGCAAGCGTCGGACAGCGCATGGAGAACTTTGTAGATGAGGAGCTGCGCAAGCTGTCGACTACACAAACTTTCCTAGATGAGCACTTGAGCACATTCACTCAGTCGAAGAAGGACTTGCTCCAGTCGAAGCAGAAGTCGAAGGAGGATATGGATGAGGTTTTGGAGGAGATCAAAGTTGTTCGTGACACAGTCAAGGAGCGAATGGGCGAGAGCCTGCAGTCTATCTCTCATTCTGCCGAGAGGATAGCGGCAGATATGTTGAATGAGATGACTGCGTTCCACGGACAGGTAAGCTTTTGTGTTATAGCTTCAAAGGCCATATTCTAACCGGTTACAGCTTCACAACTCTTACAGTGCTATTGGTAAAGACTTCAAGTCCACCTTCGAGGATCTTGTTAAGCATATCACTGCTCAGCGAGCTGAGTGCGACAACCTCAAGCGACAGCTCCAAGCAGCAACAAATACGATTGTGCTACAAAATGCTACAATCTCTTCGCGAATTCAAGATGCCCTAGTGGAAGAGCGTCGCCAAGCCGTTGATGAACGTCAGAAGCTCATGAATCAAATAACAGCTCTTATCAACACCCATGCCGACGCTCAGGAGTCACGGCTCCACGACAGAGCTTCACAGATCCAGAAGAGCATCACGGCAACCAGCGCCAACTTGGAGCAGGCCGTCGATACATATGGCGAGGGTATGTCAACGTGGGATGTGAGGGAGGGCGAGCTACTGGACGAGGTCAAGAAGTCTCGTGAGCAGCTCAAGACAAAGTTGAAGGATGACTGGACAGCTGCCAGTGACCACAGCAGCTCCATCCAAGCTACTGCCAAGTCTGTTCATGCCGAGACTGTTCGTGTTGTCGACGAGCAAATCAAGGACCTCGATGTTCAAATGGAAGCGCTAGATGATTTTGTCAGCCGTGCAAAGACTGAGAACGGCCATCACCATGAGTCTCACAGCGTGTCCGTTCAGTCGTTGTCCAGTACTGTCGAGGAGTCTTTCGGAAACATTTCATCGCACTTCAAGTCTACATTTGACCGCGTCAAGAACTTGGGCGAGGAGATGGAGCTCGACCTTGGTGATCTTCAAGACGGCTTAGAGCCACTCAATGATCAGCTCTGCCAACCCCTGGCTAACTTGCGCGAAGACATCACCCGCGCAGCCCTCCAAGAATACCAGCCAACTGGTGAAACACCAGCCAAGGTCCAATATCATTACCCCACTGACCTTCCTCGCACTGAAGACCACGATCTCATCATTTCACGCATCGACGAGGTTTCCACACCAACCAAGGATCGTGACGGGTCTGACAGGGATAACACCATGGTCTTTGCTGACCTTGACTGCCCCCAGAAAATGATGACATCGCCAGTCCGACCTCCGCCGTCTCGCATGTCCAATGCTAGCGCTCCTGAACACATAGGTCTGGCCGGAAGCCTTCGCGAAGTCAACCCCAATGTGCCAAATCACACAACGGGATCAATAGGCTTCGATCCTCGCGCCAGCATTATATCTATGCCCCCTGAGCGCACTTTGCCACTGTTTAAGCGCAGCACGCGTGTGACTCGCAGTGCCAAGAAGGTTGGAGTCAGGGATCCCATCATCTCCGAGGGCGGCGAGAACATGCTTCCTACCGCGCTTGAGGAGAGTCTGTCTAGGAGAAAGAGTCCAAGGCTTAACTGAAAACTCTTATACACTACACTGTCTGTTACTGTTCCTTTGTTTGCAGGGCCTTTCGAATCTGGGAGTTTGGGGCGTTGTAAGGAAGCATCGCTATGTATGGATGGGTTTCTTCATTGTTCGATTCCCAGCACTGTTGGCTAGGGTTTCGTTGCAGGGTTATTTGAGTACTTGATACCCTTTGACTTTTAGACAATTAAAGTAACGAATGCTATTCACATCAGCATGGCCTCTCTTGTCTGCAGCTCCCGTCTGCAGCTCCCGTCCGCACTGTCTTTAAACTACTGCGGTATCAGTTAAACAAGCATCAAGCTTGGGTGGTACATGTGCCTCAGCGTTGTTGATACCAAAATTGAGGCCTTGTATTATAAGCAACATCATCCGGTATGGTGTAGTGGCTAACATTTCGCGCTCTCATAACCTGAGAGATCAGTTCCGCGGAGCCCAGGGTTCGATTCCCTGTACCGGAGTTTGTCTTTTGCTGTTTCTTTTACTTGTATGGAAGTTTTTGTTACCTTTTTACCTCCTCCATTGGGAGCATCTACTAAAGATGGGTAAAGTGAGTAACTGTCAGGTGTGAAATTGTTTATTCTTTTCTGCTGGATATTCATTCGCATTGTACCATGCATGCCGTGAATACCTAATTACTAGGTAATGCATGAATCAACCAAAACCCTTTGCCTTGGTACTAGGCCAGAAGAATGTTGAACAACAGTGGCACTCTGAATTACACCTATTTCATGAAGATAAATCCTCTTCATCATAGCTCGTCTCACGACTCATCCCAGGTTTATCACCGTAGAATCTCTTCCTTTTCCTCTGCATAGTGTCCTCGCCTCTCCAGCCCCTTCCTGGCACTATAGGCTTGAGGAAGCCATCCACATGCACACCACCTGCAACCTCCTCGTCACTGTCAAGCTCTTCCGTCTGTCCCTGATGTATAAGCTCCATATGCCGGCGAAGGTTTGCTTTGCGCCCGAAACCCTGTGCTGCGCGGTCGCACGAGGGAATTGGGCAAAACAACATTCCCCCTGCAGAGTTGGAGCGGGAGCGGGAGCTTGGAGACCGGATGGCTGATGTTGGTCCTGGAGAGCGTGTCGAGTGACGGCTGGGGCTTCTAACAGAGTCTGGGCTGCGACTTGAGTATGCGAGAGAGGCTTGACGAGATGCGATACGGCGCTGTATGAGATCTGCGGCATCATCGCTTTCGTCATCGGCTTCTTCATCCGAGTAGGATAGCTGGATAGGCTCAGGGCGATACTCGACGGAAGTGGTGCCTTTATTGTGGGTGGCTGGCACTTCGTTCAGGGTCCTCACTACCATTCCCTCACCAAACAAATCAGCACATCTTCGTGTTGCTCTCGCAATGACACCGCCCGGGAAACCTGCTATAGCAGCTGCGCCTAGCACGTCGCTCCAATCACGCAAGCCCCATCTCAAGAGCTTCCGTTCAACGTTTGTTCCTGACATTGATTCCTCCCCCGTCTCCGTCCCTTGAGAAGTCGCTCGTTTTAACGATAGAGATCGTGATCGCTCTCGCTCAATGATCTCATCACCTTTGCGGATCCACTCCTCAAAAGCTGCGTCTCTGTCTTCCAGCGTCGAGGGGATCTTTCGATGAGATTCACGAGCAACACGTTGAAGCATCTCTTCATGTGATTCTCCAGCAAGAGGGACATGGACTTTTCGGGGGCGACCTCGTCTGCTGGTTTTACCAGCTCCAGATGGTGAGGTAGATGCGGATGTTTCAACCTCATGTAGATTTTTTCGCGGACGACCACGAGACCTCTTTTGTCCACTCTGGCTATGGCCATCTGACTCCTCTTCAGTTGAAGAATCAGAAAGATAATTCATGCCTGTAAGACGCGAATTATGAAGTATTCTTAGTGTATTATCCAGCTGTGATAAAATGTGTCGCGTTGATGGACGTAAAAGGGCAAAGGATGCCTCGTCATTGGTAGACTCGACTGGTTCATAAGTTTTCGGATCGCGTCGTATACGCCGACTATCTTCTTCATCGACAGTCATCTTTTCGTCTTCACCTTCTCCTTTACCTTCATCGGTGTCGGGCTTGGCAGAAGACTCGCGAGATATAGGATCAGGCGTGCTGTTGCTGCTCTCGTTATGTAGAGGCGTGGACTCATCTTCGATGGACGGTTTGGCCATCTTGCTCTTCCTCCTGCGGAATCGCCGCTTGGCAGTTCTCAAGATAGTGGCAGATATTTCCTCTTCAAGCTCAGTACTGGGGAATATCTCTTCCTTTTTGCGGAATGTGAAATGGTCATCTTCGTCGTGCTGTTCATTGGTGAAGCACTCCTTGGGCACATGTTTATGTTTGAGCGGCCATGCAGTCCATGCCTTGGGCGGTGCCCAAACACCTTCTTCACCAGATTCCTAAGTTCCATCCATCGTCAGTGTATTCTACCCAATTGTGGCATAAAAGATGATATCGACTCACTGTTCTGACGACCAAATCCTGCGCTGTCTCCGGATTTCGGCCTCGTCGCTTTAGCGCAAATGCATTGTATAAATGCACCGCGAGATCCTGATCTTGAATCTGCTTCATTGATTGCCAGAGAAGCCTGTCCTCTTCTGTCAAAGTGCGCCATGTCGATTTAGCGCCCGTCCAGCGATTTGGTCTATGTTCGTGCAAGTCCTCAGAGGCGATAGATGCGATCTCATCGCTGTCCAACTCCCAGGCTGTAGCGCTTGCTTCCATCTCGCCGGAAAGACGAGGAACAATGATACGTAAATATAATTACTCAGGTGTAGATTAATCTCCAGTAATCACATTATCCGCGGGTAAAATTCTGTCGGGAATGGTTGAGCCAGTATTTGTGGTGAGTTGAGAAGTTCAAGTTTTTTTCAGAGTGCGTCGCAAAGTAGAAGCCAGGCTACTACTATATCTATCCACTTGAGACAACAACATTCACTGACACAGCATTCGCTCAGCACAAATTTGCGTATAACCAACTCAATAAATGCTTTTAATCGCGTACAACTTAAAATCTATAGGAATGGTATAAAACAGTGCCTTAACATTACGCCTAAGCCTTGCCCTTGCCCTTGGTGGCCTTTTCCTTTTCGAACTTTCTCCTCTTGGCCCGTAGCTTCTGGTCCTCAGCACTCTTCTTGTTGTTTGTGTACACCATCTGCTCGTACAGCTTTCTCTTCTTCTTGCTGAGCATACCCTTCGCACGCTCCAGATCCTCAGCCTCTTCGCGAGCCTTCTTGGTGAGGGCCTTGCGAGCGTCCTCCTTAGCCTTGGCCTTGGCGTTCGTTGTCTTGGACTTGACAGCACCACCAGTGAGCTCAGCCTCAAGCTCGTCTTGCCGTTGCTCGGCATCTTCTTCTTCTTCTTCTTCTTCTTCCTCTTCTTGCTCGTCTGCAGAGAAGCCGCCAAACTCGTCACCCTCTCCCTCATCAGAATCAGCCACATCCATACCCTCAGCAGTATCGTCAACCTCATCCTCGCCATCGCTCTGGGCCTCAATGGCCTCAGCCTCGGGCTCTTGCTCCTCCAGAGGAACAGTGGGATCATATGCACCCTGGACGTTCCTCACGAAGGGGCTCAGATGGGGAGGAAGATCAGCCCCAGGAGCATACAGATGAGGCTCCTTCAGCTCGCCGTCGTTGACGCTGTCCCAAACCCATTGAGGCTGGATGTATGTTCGTCCTGGAACTCGTCGGTTGGCAGCAAGCTTCTGTGATGTCTGGTTGTCGTCGCCATCAGCCTCATCCTCAGCAGAAGCCTGGATAGGAGGTCGATCAACGATCTGGTGAGTGATATTTGGGTCAAGCTCGTTGGTGGTGAAAGCACCATCGCCGAGAACAGCATCCCAGCCAACACGTCTGCAGCCGAAGGACTTGAGAAGGAATTCGAGGGGTTGTCGTGGGGTTTCGCGGGACAGGTAGATAGTGAGGTTGGAGAAGAGACTGTTGGGGTTGTTTCCGGTGTTAGAAGGCTGGGGCAGAACATCGCCACCAGAGACTGCTGGCTCAAACTTATCAATTACACCGGCCTCCTGGACCTCGCCCTCGACCTGGTTCTCGGACGTTGTTGTCGACTCATCGTCATCGTTACCCTTGATTTTCTTGATAACTTTGTTGACAGCAGCTTGAACCTTGGGGTCAGGGTTGTGCTCAGCAGCCTCCAATGTCTTCTGTTCCTTCTCGTCGGCACCAACCAAGGTCTTGCCCTCAAGGGTGAAAGCACCGAGCTCAGCGCCAGCCTCATCCTTAGCCTGGTCGAACTTGGGGGGGTACTTGAGGCCAAGAGAGGTGTACAGTCGGAAGTTGACGAAGCCGAGGAGGGTCATATAGAACTCAACAAAGGTGCCCATGATACGGAAGTCGACATCGCCAACGACGCGCTGGTTGAACTTGTAAGGGACCAGCCAGAGGACCTCCTCGCCCTGGATGTTTGCCTGATAGTAGATACCCTTGATGGAGAGGAACGACTTGGTAACGCTCTGCGACACAATGAGGTAATGCTGGAACTCAAGGCACAGGCGCTCGCAACGGGCAATCATCTTAGCGGGAACTGAGGAGGTGGAAGGCAAGTTGGCGAACAAAAAGAGCATTGACAAGCAGTCATCAAGATCTCGGATAGCATCAATAAATGTGGGATAGCGCTCACGAATGACATGGTCAAGAGTATAGCGAGGCTTTCCTGTCTTCTCAGGTCGCGAAGCATTGCCCTCTAGGCGAGCGGCGTCGGTGACATCGCCTCGACCGAGCGCACGAGATATCTTCTTCTCAAGAACCTTCTGGTCGCGGAACTTCTGGAGCAGCGGCTCGTGGAGCAGATACTGGATGTCCTTGGTGTAGTAGAAGGTAGTTGAGCTGGTGGAAGACTTGGAAACCTTCTTTCTGCTTCGGGGCTCGCGAGGATAGATTCCCTTCCAAATGCACAGCTTTCGGAAGTCGGGAAGGCTGATCTGAAGTTTTCGAATCGCCTGGTTTCGAGTAACGTAGTTCTTGGCCGCGCCGGCCTTTCCCTTCTTCTTTATCCGAGGCATTGTTGATTGGAGATGTGGTAGTGTTGGTGGTTGGTTGTATCTCTGCGAAACCAGCGGGGCACTTTTTCCTAACAATCTTTCAACTTTTTTTTCCGACGTGAAATTTTATGCCAGGTTGTACCGCCTTGATCTGACACTAGACCGCAGACGGAGACTTCTCATTGGATGATGGGACGCTCACCGCCCGGGGGCATGCTCAGCACCCTTAAGCGCATTTGCAGCGCCTGGCATCGCCAATTCAGCGAATACAGTGGAGCTGTTATCGAGCTGGAGCTCTGGCGAAGAGCTCCAGCGGCTCTTCCAGCGGCCCCTCTCCCGTCGCAGGTACATCCATCCCGAAGGTGGAGGGGCCGCCAAGCAAGGACGGGAGCTCAACCAGCCAAGTGGCCTCCAATTCAACTGTAACTATCGCGAACCTCCTCCAGAACGTGCTGTTTATACCAACAATATTCGCTGGAGGGATGCAATGTCAGACACAATGACATTGCGAGGCAAAGCCAGCGTGTTCGCCGGCGCTGCCCTGCTCCGACTTATCTTATTCCTTGCTTTCCCTGGCCTGCCCGATCTTCTAACAGGTCGCGTCGAGATATCCACCCCCGTCACAAGCTTCAAGCGATGTAAGTCTCAACCGGTCGTCGCATAACGAGCATCGAACGTAGCTTACTTACAAATTACCAAGTGCAAGAAGGTCTATTCCTATATTCGAACAATGTCTCGCCATACGATGGTGGTGTCTTCCACCAAGCTCCTCTTCTGTTGCCCTTGTTCTCGCTGCTCCCTGACGTAAAGAGCTGGCCCATCTTCACACACCTACTCTACATCGCCGTCGACCTCCTCAGCGCCGAGGCTCTGTATAAAATTGCCGAATCGGGTGTTGCGGGCAACTCGAAGCTATTCACATCGCCGCGCCGTGCCAATAGGTTTGGTAGTGCTGCAATTGCTGCTGGGTAAGGGGTATCTTGACTCTGAGCTTCATGTATCACAACTAATAGGCGCCAGCTTCTTGTTCAACCCATACACCATTGCGACTTGTATAGGACGATCGACCGGCGTCTTCACCAATTGCGCGATTCTTCTTGCCATCGCTAAAGCAATCCAAGGATCTCCTTTCAACGCCATGGTCGCAATCTCTTTCGCATCTTATTTGTCTATGTACCCTATCCTGCTCCTCCCTCCGCTTGTTCTCCTTGCCTATGATTGCCAAGTTGAGAAGCGTAGGATTGCTTGCATCACTAAGTTTGCAGCTACCAACGTCGCTGTTGTGCTGGGGTGCGTGGTTTCGTTATTGGGCATGTCTTTTTTGCTTGCCAACAACTCCTGGGAATTCCTGGCTCGCACATATGGCATCCAGTTGACCTTATTGGATCTCACACCCAACGTGGGACTGTGGTGGTATTTCTTCATTGAGATGTTTGACTCGTTTAGAGCTTTCTTCCTCGGCGTGTTCTGGCTACATCTTGCAGCTTATCCCGCAGCCCTCTCTATCCGTCTCCGACCCCAGCCACTGGCTGTGTTGACCATCCTACTGGGCATTTTCTCCATCTTCAAGCCTTACCCTTCTCTTGCAGATGCTAGCCTCTTCCTGTCTGTGGTCCCTCTGTTCCGACATGTCTTCCCCCTCATGCGGTACGCTTTTGTTACCACCTCTACGCTGCTGTACGCAACATTCCTTGGGCCAGCCTTTTACCACCTCTGGATCTATGCAGGAAGTGGCAACGCCAATTTCTTCTATGCCATCACTCTTGTGTGGAGTTTGGGTCAGAGTCTGTTGGTGACAGATCTCACTTTCGCCGTGTTGCGAGATGAGTGGGAAATTGAGAGACCTGAGATGGTTGGCAAAGAAATCAGACAGATATAAATCATGATACAATGATATCCCATGTTAAGTCACAAAGTGGCAGAGGGTCTGATAGCCCTTCAGAAAGGTATGATAAATAGTTCGCAACATCTAGATCACGGGTAGGGAACGTCGTTTGGAGTTATACCTCTGACAGGGGGTATTTGGAAGTGGTTTGTCTATTACATAAATGTACAATAATTTTACATCGTTATCATCATTCCTAGTCCACGTCCGTATCGGTCTCGATGAACCGGGCCTGGTTGGACGGATGAGAAGGTCTAGGTGCTTCCACTGGTCCTCCTAATACACTGCCCAACATGGAACCCAGAGCACCAAACTCGCTGAGTTTGGAATAGTTTTTGGGTGAATGCCACACTTGCATCCGTGATCCAAATGGCTGTAGTGCCTTGTATGTGTGGTAGCCATAGCCAAGAGCTGCACCTGTGGCAAGAAGACTCAACGCCAACATGAGGGATCTGGCATCAATGCCAGTGATACCTCCTTCAGCACGTCTTCGTACTTCGGTCGCATACTCGTCGCCCAGACCAGGAACGTTGTGAAGAATGCTGTCAAGAGTTCGGCTTCCGATGCGTAATACGTTGTTATTACCAGGCTCAACCCACGGCAAGAGTTTGGACTTGTCCAGACATCTTGTCTTCATACTGTCAACAAACGTGGACAGCCGAGGTGTCTTCTTCATGAGCCAATCTTTTAGGAAAGATCTTGGTACGGGAGCATCACGCATCAACGCGAGGTAGCCAAACGCTAAGCAGTCCAAAGATGAAATTCCTGTACCATTGAAGAAACCATGCATTTTCTCCTCGGGTCCTCCGTCAAGGAAATCGTCTAACACAGTGAGACAGTCTTCTGTGATTCCATATAGCCTTATAAGAACTGCTTGTTCGGGGGTCATTTCTTCATGAATCGTCTTCTTTGTCCTCACGGGAATGTGCCTTCGGAATGTCTCTGGTAAAGCATCTCTCCCAGAGGATAGGTGAAGGCCGCCATTAGGGTCAAAGTCAGTATCCATATCAGCAAAGCCTAGGTGCTCGACACGTTTGACAGCCTCGGCACGGAGCAGTGGCGGAACTGTCCATGTCAATGGGAAAGATAATAGAGTGCTGAAGGCGGGCCGAGTTGTGGCTGACCAGTTGGCAGCGGAGACATAGAGTGAAAGATCCAGCAATGGAGCCGCGTGCGCAGACAAGAAGGCAGCATATGCAGCACGATCAGCCTGCTGAATGTCGGTCAGGCCAGCATCCAGATTGTCACCGATAGACTTATCAGTCAAGTACTCGACAATAGGACCGAAGTTTGATACCCATACGCCCTCATGATACAGTGCTGGTAGTGTATCTGGTTTGCAATGGTCAGCAAGACAGGGTTCAGTCAAGGCAGCGGTAATGGTAAGTCATACTACACGGGCTGACGGAAGGATCGTTGCTTGGAATCAGGCGCCAGGCTGATACAGGGAGGCTGCTATGCAGGTATGTGATGATGGCAAGGCACTCGGGGTCGATGGACGGGAGGCCAAAGGCGGAACCCCATACGTGAAGATCTAACATGGCTGGCCAGGGTCCGATGATGAGGCTGTGAAGCTATCCCAGGTTGTCTGTAGTTATACCACAGACGTCATGTGCTCCCGAGAGCAAAGGTTGTTTTGCGGAATTCAGTCCGCAGTAACAGAAGCGCGCGCTAGTCTAAGGCGGGGAGATGGTAGTTATAATTTTGTGATAGATCCCGTGGCGATACGCCAATATCACCAAGTAGAACTTAGTTGATCCTCGAGGCCGGGGAACTCTGGAAGGCTTCACAAACGCCAGCCTCGTGGTCGTTCTTGTCTCTATTCGACGAGCCTAGCAGCGCCTAACAGAATGCCCCGCCCGCTATGAGTGACAGCGCGTAGCCACGTGATTGGTTTTCGCGCCCACCTCAGTATCGCTCCATACGGTAGGTACCTTAGTTCGTCTATAGGTACCTACTAAGGTAGTCTACCACGAAACCCAGGCAGCCCAGCTGGTTACCTTAGTTAGCAGTGAGCACCGCCGCTCTTGCTCAGACTTTGATCACCATTGCTCAGTGATGCTTACCTTTGATCGCCTTGACCTCCCACTACCGTCGACAGGAACCAACCGAGGACCAAATCTGCCTTAAGTTTGCACTGTACTGCATCAGCTTCATGCGACCTTCGCCATGGGTGCTTCTACATACCTTGTGTGGTGTCACGTGACATAGCGACTAATAACTGGTTCTGAGGTAGCATGCGATGTGCAAGGTTTTCCACCTCCCACTGACAAACGATTGAGTGTTGTGTCTATTCCGAAGTACTCCTTTCTTTGCTCAGCTTCATTCCCTCCATCTACAGCGCAGATTTCTACTTATCTATGCGCCTCTGGGCCACATTGACACAATGACGGTCAGATACCCATGTGAACGCGAAGGGTGCGACAAGACCTATACAGCCACCAGTGCACTAAGAAGACTAAGAAGACATGTCAAGAATAATCATAGGGGGGACACTTACCTATGTGAACACGTAGAGTGCGACAAGCCCTTTATAACTACTTCTTACCTGAATGAACATACTCGGATCCATAACCTCCGGTTCACCTGTCTACGTCCCTATTGTAAAGACCGCTTTGCAACAGCCTGGGATGCCTGGAAGCACACCTGGGGAGAATCACATACAGCTACAGCGGTCTATATCTGCTTGAGGCATCTGACTTGCTCCTTTGCAATTGCTAAGCGCCGATTTGACGAGCGGGGAGCCAAGGCCTACTGGCTAAATTCCCATGTAATACCGGGCGTTGCTACCTCTGGTGCGGAATGTCTACGCAAGATGGTTCCCTCATACGTACCTCCATGGGGAGGACCTGGGTGCCTCCCTCTATTCTCTTACCTTTTAAGAGCGTATGCCATATCTAAGTATTAACTGAATGCGGACAGTCTAAGTGTACTTGATAAGCCAAACTTAGCCAATCCAGATGAGATCAAGAGCAACATTGGTTCTTTGCAAAAGTCTATCTACACTCAGAATATTGGGTTTTGGCGTAAGCACCTAGATTCTAGTTGCGTACCTTGTGGGAATCTTGTTTGCTGACTGTTGAGTGAAGGCGATAATAAGCATGCCTGAGTATCGCTCTTAAAACTTGGCCTTCGGTTTATAGGACTACGTGCTAGCTCCTTTGATGGAGAGCTCTGTGAGACCTGTCCTTTCGATACTGTTATCGACTTTAACAGGGCTTATTTTACTTTAAATAACTTGAGAGATGATGTACAGTCGAAACAGAAGACAGTCAAGACCCTCGGACTCTTAAGCCGTTGTGTATACTGTTCGGCTCTCTGGGTGCTGCGGAGATTTATTGATCCCTAGATAACGCTAAACATCATGTCAGGTGACCAAATATGCGATGCTGAGACTTGCAATAATCGTATGCTCTCTGGTTTGAATAAGTGTCTTGAACATGTCTACCAGATAACTCTGGACTGGCATACTAATGAGTGGATGGGGAGCCTTCCGGCTCTAGAGGCAGCGATGCAGATTGCTGTGAGAAAACAATGGACCTATCCTCATAACTACCAGGCTATCCAGGATCGTGTTCAAGAGATTCGAGATGGCGAGCGGCCGTCATCGGACCTTGTTATACTGGATAATGAGTTCTCGCCCTCCTCTCAGCAGCCTTTTGAGATTGCAATTATTGATCGTGTTTACGGCCGAATATTAATTAACACTCTAGTGAAGCATCCTGAAGGGTCCCGTATAGCAAGCAATCCATACAGCTCAGCTTCAAATGGGCTCCCAGGCGCTATCAAGTAGCGTATGAGCCACCGAATAACGAATAAATTCGACTCAGTGTCTGGTCCTTTGACCTAGCGAATGAATGTGCATGAAGTCGCGTCTGAACTTCAGAAAGTTGGCATCTTGAAGGAATCAGTTTTTCTTGTCTACCATCAATCAAAGATTGACCTATCAATTTTGAGAAACTTCCTTGCGACTGGAGGTTATAGCGATATCCTGCCAAGCAATGATAATTGCATTCCGCTACTCCAACTTCATTGCTACCAGCAATTGCCAGCGCCATCCGGGTTTCGAATTTTCCCTCTAAAACCAGAGATTATCTTTTCTGTCTTTTACCCTCGTCATAAGCTTTGCGGACGCAATCATCGTGCGCTCGTTGACTGCCAGCAGACAAAGCTGGTGCTCGACAAATTCGATAGCCTATGCAATCCTGTGGAGAGTCGCGGGTCTGAGTGGCAGCCAGAGGAAATGGCTACCGTTTCGCAGAGACAGACCTGGATTTCTTCAGCTGGGAAAAGGAAGTACGTCTCTAATTAAGACCATGTTAGTATTTATATATTGACTAAGCTTTTAGACTGTTAGTAATGAGAAGCAAGATGGAATAGATGGTGGAGGCGAATCAAGTGGCCCCTCGACCGTGACTACGCATACCGTTGCCAGGACCGATGACGAAGGGAATATGCTTATGGTGATTTCGGGCGACGAGGCTGACAACGAGAACTAAGCTACGCGACAGATGGCGACTCCGGCATGGAGTACCGTGTGGGAGGCGACTCGGGGCAGTGCCGACGTGGGTTAGCCGGCGGAGAGCCACTGCGATCGCGGAGTAGTACGGAACACCTGGTGGAAGAGCGACAAAAAAGACTATGAGTCACTAAAACTAAAGAACAGACATTCGGGGGCTGAAGCTGTGAGACCCGCAAGAGGCTGCGACAATGTTCCTATATAGCATCTTCGAGTCACCCCAGGCTAGAAGTGATGATACACACAGGATACGTGCCGCTCCAGCACAAGGTGCGTAGGTTTACGGCGATGTCGGACGGGTCCAGTGGCGATGCAAACCGTGATTGGTTCAAAATAGGTACTTCTCCAGGGCTAGTACTCCCCACAGGCGGGGTAAGTGGATTACGGAACTTGTGGTTCGTCTGCGTCACTTATGGCCGATCGGATTCCATGACTCTTGAAAACTCTTACGGCCTGCATAAATACGCATCGAGAGCATCAACACACTGCTGAACCAGGACTGCGCGACGGTTATCTCCTGCGAATAGAATTCGAATTAAAGTCGAATCGAGCTGAACTAAGTTCCCATCGATTCCAGACATCAATTTCTATCGTCGCTAAGAGCGGCCTATTTCCCACGATGTCCATTTCCAGCAATACAGCGACGAATCCCTATTCGAGCGTCAGCGACCTCCTCAGCAATGTGCGCAACTTCAAGATCATCGAGTCGACCCTAAGGTATGAAAAGAAGCAGAAGAAGAATGCAGAGGAGTGTTATTGACTAGTTTAAAGGGAAGGAGAGCAATTCGCCAATGCGTACTTCTCGACGGAGACGAAGATCAAGATGTATGTGGAAGGTGGAATCTGACCCTTGCCTGTACGTGCTAACGTGGTCTTCTTCACAGCGCGAAAATGCTGTATGACACCTCCTCGCCCTGATATTTCAGCAACAACATTAACACCTAGCGGCGATGGCTTCGGAGTCGACTATTTGGAGCTTACGAACCCGGCCGCCAGCCGTGCGTTAACACTGCTTCTCGTTAGATCTCAGTGCTGACCGATTATAGCACAATCCCGGGACGACTGTGAAGCTATCTGCAAGCTCGGCCTCAAGGTACGCGGCGAGAATAACTCCATTGGGCAAGATGGGATGCCTGCTGACGAGACAACAGGCTAAAATTCTAACACGTCAGTGAATTCCTTGTGACCCTGCCCTGGCACATCTTCTAACGGATAGCTTAGACACCAGATGTACTCTAGAAGTAAGCACACCGAAAATGACTATGTTGAAGAGGCTCCGGGTCTTTGCGCGTAAGCGACTAACATATTCCAGGATGCCAAACTTGCGGTATGCGCGTCCGAATCAGTTGCCCATGACGAAACCCTACTAAACCCTGAAGTGTGACTGTGGAGTCGACGGCGTTGATGTCGTTATTGGAACGAGCCGTGAGTACACACCTATCGCTCGTCCGACGACCGACTGACATGAATCAGAATTCCTCAGAGAACATTCCCTCGGCGGCAAGAATATGACTGCTATTACCAAGCAGGCCATCGAGGTCATTGAGTATATTAAGAGGTATGCGCACTACTGACTGCTTGAAGACAGTAGCTAACAGTTGCTTAGCCGAGGCTGCGAGGTCCGCTTCTCAAGTGAAGATTCTTTCCGGTGAGTTGCGTCTTACGTCCCATCATATCGATCCCTATCGTCGGCCAATCAATTTACCCTGCTCGAATCTGGGCTTCAGAGGGTCATGCTGGGTAGGACCTAGAGGATAGCGCAGGATCGTTCGTGCAGACTGTGCTCTGTCTAGCATTAGGTTGCGGGCCTAGAGCCTCTGCTTTGCTTTGCCCAACAAGGCGAGAGGAAGACTCCGTGGCATCCGTTTCTCCAGAGGCTTGGCTTCTCCTGTATATCTTGACGGTGCTTCAAGGGGGTTGGCCAACTAAACTCAGCAGTCGTGCTAACATGTATGAAGGTCTGATCTAGTCGATTTGCTCTCAATCTACCGTGCAGTCAACAACGTCGGCGTCAACAGGGTAGGCGTGGCAGATACCGTTGGCCTTGCTTCACCAAGACAGGTTTACGTAGGTGATCATGTTCACCTTTAGTTTGCCTAATGCTAACCATTCACAGGACCTTGTCCGGACTCTTCGAGGTTGTGTCTCCACCGATATCGAGGTCCACGTATGTGCTGCTGTGAATCCCTTCGCATACCACTTGGCTAATCTGTTACAGTTTCACGATGATACGGGCTGTGCTGTTGCGGTTCGTCACTTTTTTTTTTAGGCCTACTCCGAGACGAGAAGCTGACCATTTTAAGAACGCATTTACTGCCCTTGAGGCTGGCGCTACACGTAAGCTCACCCTCACGGACTTACTCCCTCTATGAACAGCTAGAACATACGTCGGACAAGCAACCTTGAGATGGGATTCCGGGTCCAACAACATCGTCAACGGTGTCTTTACGGGCGGATATCAGGCTAACTTGTTTCGGCACAGACGTCGACACATCCGTACTCGGCCTGGGAGAAAGAAATGGCATTACCCCACTCGGAGCTCTTGTGCGTTAAACTCATAGTCTTTCTGAACCTGGTCATGGTCTGACTCGACGAAATTACAGATGGCTAGAATGATGCCGACTTCTAGGGACTATATTCTGTCGAAGTATAAACTGCAAGAACTCAAGAAGATCGAAGATTTTGTCGCAGAATGCGTCGAGGTATGTCAGAACCCATGTGGCTCTATTGCTCGGCTGTCTTAAGAAGTTGCCAAGCTAACAGCGTCTTAGGTAAACGTGCCATTCAACAACCCAGTTACTGGTATGTTATCTTGCCCTTCTGACACAGCACTGCAGCTTTACTAACAAGAGCTGTAGGGTTTTGCGCATTCACGCACAAGGTATATAGCACCAGTGAGGCCTGCTGCCTATCTGACTAACTAGACACCAGGCTGGCATCCATGCCAAGGCAATCCTCAACGACCCGTCCACGTATGAGATCCTCAAGCCTGAGGATTTCGGTTTGTCAAGGCAAGTTATACTATTTGTTCCCCATGCTTTCAAGACTAACAGCTATGCAGATAGTGAGTTATGACAAAAGGTAACCCTGTCGCCCTAGCATTAACACACTGCAGCGTGCACTTCACGTCTAGACTTACAGGATGGAATGCCATCAAGAGTCGAGTTGACCAACTTGGTCTGACGATGACCGACGCCCAGGTCAAGGAATGGTACGTTTTGGTCGCTGCCTCTAGATCTCTAGTTACTGACAGCTCTAATGCAGTACGGCCAAGCTTAAGAGCATGGCGGATCTGAAGGTAATGACACTTGACGAGAGCGATGCTCTGATCAGAAGCTTTCACTTGGAACTACAAAATGGAGCATAGACAAACGAAGAACAAGGATGCTGGTGTCCTGGTGTGAAACACTCAGCGTGGCGCTCAGGCTCTTACGGCTGGATGCGCCTGGAGGCGGGGGGCTGAAGCCTGGGGCGTATCTAATACAGCCTGCTACGAAACTTCGGAGACAGCTCAGGCTTCGCGCTAAAAACGGATGAGGATCCCAGGATCCGTCGGGTGTGACTATTGAGGTAGTTAGGTGACAAAATACTGCATCGTAAAGGTTAATTTTACCATGACAGAACTCTAAATTCTCTCCGTGGTTCAGTTTGGCTATCTGTATAGTATTTTGTCTGGCATCCACACCTCGGATGGGGCTTCAAACATGATACAGCCTCCCGTCCTGTCGGCCAAGTTCGAGCCCGAAGTATTTGTCCTGATCTGGTATCATGACCATTGGCTTTTCATGTCATGGAAACGGCTTTGCCTCGTCACAAGTGACTGACTCTCCCGTTCTGAGTCCCTGAAGCCACTTATACCCACTTCGGAGACATATCATATTCCTATCCAGGAGACATACTTTAACTATCAGGTCTGATCTGCATACCAACCTCACAGCGTTATTTCGCTGCTGGGTGGACGAATACATGTCAAACAAGAACCCAAAATTTCGGAGATAGATAAGATGGACAAGAGCTGAATGATTACGGTATGTACGTTGGTGTTTCAACAACTGCTCTCAAATACTAGTGGTCGATATGAGCCACATCGATGGGAACGTCTCACCAACAAACTCACACCAAATGCCAGAGCAGAGCGGAAGGGTACGATGCCACAAAGCCTAAACTCCAGGTATTGAGGCACCACTAATCACTGCTCACTACAGCTAGCTTGTGCCATTCATCCATTGCGTAATTGGGCCGATGGCAACGAGCGATCTTCATCCAGGTCCTTATATCGACGGACAATCAGGCCTTTGTCGGTAATCTTCACCCGGACCCCTGAAGCGGTAACAGAACGGACATTGACAGCGATCGTCAATCTTTGAGACAGGCACAGGAGCATGACGAGGGTGATGGAGCAAAAGATTTGGCCATGTTCGCCACATGGCAATAAGACGATCCAAATATGTCAAAGATAAGCAGCCTCATAGCCTTGATGGGCGTGACCGCCTGTTTCATCATTTTTTTTTCAATGTGCACGATCGTCTTTTTCATGATTATCACTGTGAGAGCCTAGAGAGCCTAGAGTGGCAGAGGCAAACAATTGAAGCAAGCAAACTACTGCAAGCCAAAAACTCCAATACCATGAACTTGGGTTTCTTCACCTTCAGCTGGTACCAATCATGAATCATCCCAACCTGTTGGCTGGCTCTTGACCTTGGACTTGGAACCCAACTAAATATCAGCCCGTCTCACTCTTTGCTTAGAACCAGAACTCGATGACAACCAACTTGAATGGGGTCGGCCAACAAACCAATTGCGGTTGTGAAGGCTGAGAGGCTCCCGCTGGCGTCGCGCCGGCTCAGGGCCGGACATAAAAGACAAAGAAAAATCACTAATGTTCTCTGGATTGCCATTGGAGTAATTCCGATGCCATTCCGCACCAAGAGTTACAGTGTGCCGTACCTTGTACTAACGTTGGGTGGCTCTTTTAGGGGGGAGATCAGATCACACCTCGAGGGGAACTAAGCGAAGCGAATGAGTTTTTCTCTCTAAAAGATGACGATTTGATGAATCTCGTCTTTGTCTGCCCCTCCCTCCCGGTGACATCTCCAACTTGGGGAAAAGGAGACGATCAGCGCCGGGTTTCTTACCTTGTAAACCACGGCATGTCCGGCCGCAGTTGAAGACGGGCAAGACATGATAATACAAGGCAATTATCACTACTATCGTTAGACATTTCAGGGCAGCCGCAGTAATGTATTGCGCAAGCAGTCAGGCTCCCCTGGTAAAGGGGCCCTGTAAGTTTCAGTTGTCGTTGAGGCGAGCGTCAGCTGTTCGGATCGACGCTGCAGAAGCGCGGCGTAGGCATCAAAGGGTGAGGATTACTATGTAGGGCAAGCGAACTGCTGTTTCTGTGCCTGGGCCTGTGCCTGGGCCTGGCAATGCCCAGGAGCCAAACCCAGCTTAGGCACAAGTTTATGAACAATGACAAAAATTGTACGATGCAAGGGAGCTACGTACTGGGCATGGATACTCAAGATCACGAGGCGCTATCGAGACAGGGGGTCACGGTGATTTGAGCAACGCAATTGACATTTCGCTTTTTAGGCAATCAAGCCCTGGAGTGGCCCGTCTGCCAAGCAACTCCCGGCTCCGGAGATTCGCAAAAGGAGAGACACGGGAAGCAAGAGAAAAATGAAAAATGAAAAAGAAGGCAAGGCATTTCGAGTCATCGTTGCGAGACAAAGGTCACTCTTTCGGATCTTGTTTGTTTAGGGGCAATTTCAAGTTTGATTGAGTTCGCGTAAAAAAGTATCCTGGTATCTCGTTCCATTTCCGTCAACACTGAGTGATCAGTGGACATAAACATAAGGTAATTCCATTTGCTCCTGAGGATAATCGGGTGTAAATAGCCAACCCCCATCCCAAATGATATCTATGTTCCCAACCAACGTGTTCATCATAAAAACAATAAGCCCACATGCGCGCAATGCCAAAGATAGTGGAACAATGCGGTGTATGTTGTGAGACGCCGTGATAATGCCTGTCTATTGATACAGTTCCCTTGAAAGACAGTGGAACAAATTCCTCCCAAATAGTGATGAACGAAGTAGAGAAACGGTGGTAGTAAAAAGGTTATTAGATAGTGTAATAAAGGGTATTGTAACGGTGATGCGCTTAGTGAAGGGCGCACGCAAAGAAGTGAAGTTGAAGAGTCCGGTCGGTCCAGCCATAAGGGACGATGTTGGTGAATAGACTGGGTCGCGAAATGCCTGGGCAAAAGTGGCCAGGAAGATCCGGTGAAAGCAGGTTGATTGATTCGACGGATGAACCAGTCGAAAGGCGGTAGTATTTTTGCATGCAGGCGGCTTGCATTGCATACCAAAACCCAGAGTGGTTATGATAGATTATGTGCATGTAGGGGTTCAGTCGTAGTTCGCATGTGCATATGCGGCGCGGGAGGTCGCAAGAGCCGGGCGAACCTTGTCCTTTGCCATTGTGTAACCGAGGACGAGAAGAGCTGAAGCCAAGAGCCTGCCTGTTGGTGTCATGTAGTGGTGGTTGCGTGATCCCGGAGAAAGAGGCTGAAACCCAAGACAGATGCTGGTTAACTGTCGATACTGTCGATATGCTTTAACCTCGCTTGGGAAGAGCAGGCAGAGGTCGGTTGGGAGGGGGGCCGGGGCAGGGAGGAAGCTGCGAAGGTCGTTGAGCAGGCATGTTGATGGTAGTTGAAGATATAGCTTCGAGTTTATGTGGTTGACGTATTTTGAGAACCGAGTATAGATAGCTCAGTTCAAGATGGTGTAGATGGTGTTTGGTGGTTGAGTTGATCCGAGTGTATCGATCAAGTGGTAGTAGTAGTTGTAGTAGTAAGTAGTGTAAGTGCTCGAGTGTGTGTAAGTTGATTTGATGTAAGTGAGCTAGTAGAGGCCAAGAGAGAATGCCTGAATAGATTCTTATTGAGTCGATGATGTGAATGATCGGTCGTGGGGAAGAGGGAGGTCGCTGCCCTTTTAATATTCCTGGCCAGGGCACTCTGGTGTTTGGTTTGTGCCTCCAGCCCAGCTCAAGCTCCTAGCCAAGAGGTAATCTGAGGTGAAGCAGCCCAGCCAGGGCAGCCAGGGCGCAAGACACAGGGCACCACTTGGAGACAGAGACAGGGGGGCCAGAGAAGAGAATTAGAGGGGGTGTGCCTGCACGCCCTCAGCCCTCCAGGAGATGATGAGGACCCGCTCCAGGACACACACCCCCTATACCCATGCCATGCCGTGGGCCATGCCACGCTGAAATGTGAAATGGAGGTCAGGACGGAGCTAAGGCTCTCTCGTACGAGGTAGATACGTCAGTTGAGGTACTTTGGCTCTAGGTACCAGAGCCCGCCGGACACCTGAAGCAAGCGGGCAGTCAATTGACAGCCGAGCCTTGGGGTTTTCCTCTCCAGCTATTCTGGTGCGGTGTAAGAGAATACGATACACCTCCTATATTGTCTCCTTTCCATTGGCAAACTTCTTGCTAAAACGAACGGACAGTGACAAAAAATAGAAATAACGGAAATTGAAACAAGCAAACGGCCGATGGCATATCACGGAGTAGAACAACAAGACATGGAGTCCCTTTCTACGTTAGCAGTCAAGCCAAGTCATCAGTAATCAGCCCCTGTCGCACAACAAAGCGCCCAGTAATTCAGTAAAATCCACCATTTCATTCAATAATTAATTAATTAATATTGCAACTCACAATTAATTACATGTTGTCCTGTCTCTCGATACCCATCCTGAACCCTGTGCATGCAGTAGCACAAATGCAATGTGCTCGGCCACATTTTCAGTCTCTATGCGTTTGTCCTCACCGATGCTGCAGATGCAAATGTGCATCAATTAGCTCGTACAGCACAGCAGTTTACTCTCACTGCCCAGCCTAAGATGGTCAGTCTCTACCAATACGACGCCCTCAATCATCTGCTTCTGCTTGTACGACACGCCCATTGGACTTTTGAATGCCGGTCGACCCCAAAAAAAGCAATAACGCGGGCACTTTGTAAATACCCATTATGACAATTCCTTGCTTCCTACGGCGCATTATCAGCCTTCTATTGGATATCGAGAGATCAGCTGGGCTGCCTAGCAGGCTGCCAATGTAGCACAGCCTGCAGCCCGTAGTGTAGTGTTCGATGCAGTCAACTCAAAGCTGACTGTTACTGGTACTGGTAATGGTACTGGGTATCCAATTGATGCGTCCAAAGGCCACGAGTATCATGAGCCGGCGTATACTTTGGTCCAGCGCTATCAACCCGCCAGTGTAAATCTTAGGAACCGGCTTCCGCCGTGGAGGCGCACCAAAACTATAGATCAGTTCCCCAAGGAGGGCAACTCAGGAAAACGAAGCCCGTCGACGTCAAAAAGAAAAAAATCTACAGCGAAGATCAAGTCCAGACCAGCCAGTAAAGTCTGTACTGATTCATTCCAACGAGTCCGGCTACCGAGCCGTTTGATTTTGCTTCGCCGTCGCAGCCATCACCTTGGTAGCGCTATTCTTTTTGACAGAACAGGCAATTCGACGAAGATGCAGTGGTCGACGCCCATGTTGGCTGGCAGAACGGCTTAGACGGCCTGCGATCCTCGTCAGCCAAGCAGTGTGAAACAGGCGAAGCTGGAGAAAGACTGGTTCTTTGTTGGGGGTTCCACAGCAAACCCTGGTATAGAACGTCGCATGGAAGCTTTGGAAGAATTTCACCCTGGCCAATTGTACAAGATTGAGATTATGGCTCTAGCCCTCCTCGCCTAGGCTCGCTCTCGGGTGGATATGCTGCCCAGGGTGTTTGATGCTCACTGAATGACGTCTAATTTCGGTGGTCCATGAGCCTGAACCTTGACTGTCATGCCCCCGTTCACATGTGAGTTGAGATGAAGCGTTGGTAAAAAAAAAAAATAGACACAAATCTCACCAAACCAAACGCCCTGCCTGGAAAAGCTGAGACCAGGGGGCGGCGGTTTTCTGTCACCGCTTGGTTCATGTCACAGTCACACACAAATGGGTCAACCAATTTGCGAATTTCCATCGTCAGCTTACTGGCTCATTCTCAACAACATTGATTAGGGCTGAGTACTATGCAGGCATGTCTGCAGGCGAGATCTTGACCGCTGAAAAGAAGCAACTTTGGTATGTGGATATGATATTGGCTGACCGATATACATCAACTATCGAACTAAAATTGGGAGCTGCATTAATACTCCGTACTTGGGCCTTCATGCTGCCGTCGGTCTGATAGACGCAGTCCAGACCCTCAAGGAATAATTATTTCGATTGCGGGGGGAATACCCATAGGTAGTTACGTTGGTGTCATACGAATTTTTACCTCTAACGTAACTTAACTTACACTGACCGATCATCTGTCTCGGTTGTTGGTGCCAAAAGGTCTCAGATCGATAACACGATACCATACCTTCCATACCGCAATACAACCTAACACTGGCGTGTAACAACACGTGTTTGTCTGTCCAAGCTGGCATGTTTCTCTCTATGGCCAAGCAAGCAATGGAGGGTAACTTCTTTTCCATATCGGAAATGCCACCTGATTATCTGACTATTACGGCGTAGACTAGTCTAGCGATGCGTTCGCCGTCGTTGAAAATAAACGTATTCGTTTCAGGTTACTCCCTGCTTCTACTGGTATTCGGCATATCGCACCGGTTTCGCGGCCCAGAACTCTCCGCAAGCCTAGGCACCACGGCTGGCGAGCCTCTAACGCACTTCACCTATCATTTCCGTGTCGTAGAAAACTTTAAAAAGAGAGAATAGAGGTATAGCATTGGTCTGGCGGGCTCAGTATGCGGGCCGCCTTCGGTAGAAGCGTACCGAGCATTCCAGTGCTCTTCTAACCGATGGTGAAGAGCGAGAGAAAAAAAAAAAAACCCCTTCGCTTTGACGTTTGCTCTCCCGACAGTTGAGAAGGCCAAAAGTGTAAATGAGGACTACCGTAATCTGCGTGCCTGTGCCTGGCTACGACACGTTTTTTCCCGTGTCATGGTGCTTAGTGAGACGGCGATGTTGTGGTTTTACGAGGTTCCTTGGATTGACGGAGAAGACCAAAATAGTACGATGTACCGCTAAGCCGTGTAAGCCATTTACAAAGCATGGGATTATTCTTACAGATCTGTTTCGCCGGGGGCATATCGAATGCATCAGTGTCTCGTGGTATTGCTGTGCCGCCGCCTCTTTCTTTTCTCTGCTTCCCTTCTGTTCTTTCGGTACGGATACATTCTACAGCCCTACATTCACGGTCACTTACACAACCTCTTCAAAAACATTACACGGCAATGTATTCGATACATACACCGGGGTTTGATGTTGAGTGGTTCGCAGGTGACACTGCCCAACCCAGGCTCTGGATCTGTATCCCTGCCTGCCAACTGTGTTTCCCCAATCCCATCATGCACTTCTGTAACCCCAGTAGATTGATACCTGCCTACATCTGGGGGTCTTGGATGACTCACACTCTTAGCATTGTGACGATGTTGTTGTCCAATTCTGACCTTAATCCCGACTGTGCCGGCAACGTTGCGGTATACAACCAAGAGGAGTAAAGAAACTCAGGACCTTGATCCAATACAGTAAAGGATGAAAAGACTTAGGTAACTCAGCATAAGTTTAAGATACCTTTTGCTAGGTTTATTCTGACACCCTACACGAAGGTCCGATCTTTTCTTGCTCCCCAAGAACAACTCGCAAACCCATGCATGCATTGGATTGGATGTCTCTGTTTTTTCTCATCGGTCTTGGCACGGAGGCTCAGCATTTAACGGTGTACGGTCAACGTTGTTTGTAACCCCCACAGGAGAGGGAGGGGGGGCAGAAAGGACTGCTTATTCGTATTCAAGGCATGCATGCTCTTAAGGTGAAATGAAACCTCCACTCTGACCATCCATCGGTTGACCCCATTATTTTATGTATGTAGCAGATCTCGCTTCGCTTTCTTTGTTGTGCTCGCTTTTATTATTAATCCCACTCCTGTGGTCCGTAGACCTAATCAAAAAGACCTCATCTCACCGCGATTGTGACTGTGCGTTCGAAGCGAGCGCTCGGGACGCGATATCACGCTGAGTGCGGTCAAAGATCATCGTAATGAAGTCATAGGGGTCCTACGTCTGCTGCACAGCACATGCCGCAATTCCATGAGACTGGTGAGCGCGTGTTTGTTAGTTGAAGAGTGGGTTTCGAGTTGGCAGAAGAAAACCTGAGAACAAACCATTCATGAATGGTCCATGTAAGTCCAATAGCTCCGAAACTTCCGAACAGATGGTCAAGGCCTTGTTTTCTCTACTTGCTGTGGACTGTCACTTTGTATGTGGGTTTGATTAGAATTGTTCTATGGACGTTCCATGGCTTCCATGGCTGTGGATGCGGATGCGGATGTGGACGTGGAATGAGGTGCCACGCCTTGACCATGGATGCCATGAAAGAAGAAAGAAATGCCATGGTTGGCGTTATCGTTTGCCGACTGAGGCGTCAGGGCCAACACCGTCAGAGCATGGATGACCTTCGATTACCGAGAGGACATTCTGGATCACCTCACCTCACACCGACAAGAGCCCGGTCCATCTCGTAGAATATTCTTTGGAAATTTCCAAGGTCGGGATTTTATTCTAGAGCCAAGCTCGGACTTGAATGAAATAAACGGAGCAATGCTACGTGTGTCTCCTAGGGTCCCGTCCGTCTGTGGCTTGGCTGAAAATGGTGTTTTCGGAGATGTCACATTAGCTCTTAGCTTACCGCCAATTTGGTTCACCTTATTTTTTTTTTATTAAGTTGCTGCACTGCGTAGACTAGAGGCTAATGATACTATAAACTACCGCTATAGCTAAGCCAACACGGGCACTTGCACCCGCTGCCTTTGAATGTGTTGGCCGATTATACGCTCACGTATGAATACGCTGGGGCAGAAAAGGTGACAAACTTGCATGATATCCATCGTTTCTGATCCATATGCCGGGTCTTTGTGTGAGTTGTCTATGATGCAACGGACTTACACGGACAACAATAATCAGAAACATCATGCACGACATCCCGTCAGTGAGCAGGTTTGGGCATCTACACGGCCCAACCCAGGGCTTGAGCGTCTACTCCTTCAATACATAGGAGTGGACGATATTATTCATATGCACTGAGACTGTACCGAGCAACGGTCGGTACATGAGGTTTGAGTATCCATTTCCATTTGGTCCACGCTTAAAGGAAGGGGTGTGCATGCATGCAAGTCCATCTTTGTTCTGAGGCGCCAGGCAATGCCCCTGTAATTTTTATTTATTTTTGCCATCAATAAATTTCCAGCTGGCAAACTATTGTGCACGTGCACTCAATTAACGGCAGCCTTGCTGACTGTACAAACCAACATACCCCTTCTCCTATGTCGTACTTCTGTTGGGAGATTACATCCCTGGACCCTGCATTGGCCATGTCTGAACTATTCATCCCTTCGAACAATCATGATCTCCACAAGACACTTCAATTCAGCCTCAATAATATGTAATCAGAAACAAGGACCAGATGCAAGCCCCTTCCTCGTACATCATTCAATTAATGAAATAATTTGCCGTCCGGATTGTTTTGTGCCCCTGACTAAAAGAACGGGTGGTGGCAAACTCAGCACTAGCGGCAAACAGAGACGGTCCAACGGCTATTAGGGCAGTTGTGCAGTGAGCCTTGGAGGCCTTTCTTTGATGATTGATGACGAGGCTGGGTACAGTATGCCTAGTTTCATCCCAACTTGTGCCGATATCGTCCTCCTTGAGGTGGTGATCTCCATCCACTGTATCAGCTATTTGGAAACCAGGGGTCAGTGTGTCACACTAGCAGTAAGATTTTTCTTTCCTTTCTTCTTCAGACTATTCCTCTCCATATTTTCTTTTTAATCTGGGGTTATTATTGAGATGAGACCCAAGACCCCGTGCGTGTCAGTTCCAGACCGCCGGGTTTCTGATTGAAATCTGCTTCACCGACTTCCTCGGGGGTATTGTATCCAGAAAGTGGGAATGGTGGCAAATTGGATGGCAATCATGGATACCGCCATTGCGTTTGATTCCTGAGCGGAACCATGTTGCTGAAAATGCGATCTTCGTTGACATCAATTCCGCCCTGTTGTCCGTTTCATGTCAGAACCCTCTGACCCGATAATGAAGATCATGGCTTAAAGAGTGGCAGGTGATCGACTCTTTGTTGTTCTGCTTACAGATCAAGGACGATCCAGTCACTTTCGGGACTCGGCTGTTGAATTGATAGGTTTCACCGTATCTGATGTCTTTGATCAGTCTATAATCTTACTGGCTAGACCTGTTGCAAGAAATGCCTGCAGCGATCAATCATGAGTGGTTCCTCTGATACTACCCTGAGCATTCAGTATCTCTAAGTTCATTGGTACGTTGGAGTCATCTGACGCAGAACCATCAGCGCTGGCGAGTATTCTGCCTTTCTCGGCAGTTTTCTCCGGACTTTGGCATAAGGTACAGTAAATAGTATACGTACCGACATAATGTCCGTTCCGCCGTGCTGGTAACGTACTCTACCCCTTTAGGTTGCCGTTGCCTTTTGCTTTGCCGAGATGAGAAAGCGGCCGCTCCTCTCAGACCAATTGACACCGTCGTATTTCTGACAAGGAACAGAGATCACCGCAACCCGTCTCAAGCGTGTTTGGGGTTTCTCGGACCACTCACAGTCAAGCCTGATCATGCCGCACATAGACATCACGGAGACGCCGTGCCTCGGCTCCAGATGAGGCTTAGGGGCTTCATGTCTTTGCCCAGCCAGCCTCTTGTCCACAAACCGTTGAACTCATCCAGGCGGTCGGACTTTAGGAGGCTTGGCGGAACCGTACTTGACGCCTCAGCCGGGTAACCACGAGTTGGAAAACTGGTTTTTGTGAGAACTCTGTCCTCTCGTCTTGAAAATAGTGCCGACGGCATGACTTCGAGAACAAGTACCGTAGCTTCTCGCCGATTTACTGGCCCATCTCCGTCTAGCGTAACGAAGCCAAGCCCAATATCTTGGGTTCAGTTAGTTTAAAAACTTCCTTCGCTTTCATTCATTCGTTGCAAGTCGCCGACCGACCGACCGACCGCCGTCGGGACCCTCCATGTCGGAAGAGTCTCCCGACTTTTGACTAAAAGTCGGCGATCATGTCAGTGACATTTCGATGCTGTTAGTTGGCTTCAATAAAGTTGACCGACCTGCTAAGCTAATAAACTCTCAGCTACTCCGTCCAGTGTCTCAATCTATAGCACTGCCGGCACAAGACTAGTCGGGTCAGGAACACGCAAACGCTAGAGCTGACGATATCCTCGTTCCCATAGACAAAGGGCCCTTGGGACGAGGTCAAAGCCACATCCCTTCAGAAAACAATTGGTCCTCCAAGTTCAGCAGCCAGCCACAGCGACCAAATGGGCCACACCACCTGCAGCGTTACTATCACAGCCTAGACAGGATAGGACAGCCCACAAGGCTCTTGTTCAGCTTTAGGTAGAGGCAGGGCTGTCAAGCCACAGGTCCCAGGGGCACGCACCCTCTCCACGTGGAAGTCAGGGGATACGTATGACGATGGCTGCTGTTGTGTGGCGTCCCCTGACGATCCCTGTTCGTGTCCATCATTCTGACGGGCATACAAACGGATACAGCAATGTCCTGTACCTCGAGTCCCTGTCTTGTCCTTGTCTCAGGCTCATGTCGTCAGCTTCATACGTGTGAGCCCCTTTCCCACATTCCGAACTGCGATATTGCAGGTGCACGGATGGGGAAATTCATTCTTGGGCAGAACATCTGGTCTGTGTCTTGATCGATCGCTGAAGAGTTTCAACGTGTTCATTGCTCCGAGACATGTTGACACTTGCATAGTATTCTCAGCCCAGAATCAATTAACATTAAGGCTGCTCAGCTTGCCCTCCCTGAGATAATGCCACATAAGGAGAGATAGCCCCCCTGCACTGCGCGACGGCACGCCCTCAATAGTTCAGCCTCCACTGGATCTGGTCTCGACCTTTATCTCAGAGCCAGCCGCACAAGGGTAAGCGATCACTATTGAACAGCACATCAATTACCTATTCGCGAGCGGACTGCTAATGTCCGACCCCCTGTACTGGGGAAATGATGCGAGGTTGACTTTGATATTTTTGGCTACATTTGGCACAGCGACGACTGCTGAGTGGGCGGTGAGAATGACCATCACGTTGCTTGATTGGAACAAACACTTGTAGGTGGCGCCTTTAATTGAGTCCCTGAGAGGAGAGCAGCGTCCATCGATCCAACGATGTAACCCCAATTCGCCCAAAGTGACGGGACTCTTTTGTCACTCTTTGTTTGCCCAATATTACCGATTATTCTCGTCGCTACTGTCCTGACCTGTCCTGACCCGACCCGACCCTCAAATTGGGGGGGTTGGATTTTGAGACACCCAAGTTTTTCCGCCCACGCTATGAAACATGGTGCTGAGCGAAACAAGTTTCCGTCGGAATTCGTTACCCTTCTCTATCAACCTCGATATCGATACGGAGTATGTGGGTTCGAATTCCAGTAACCTGCTTCAACTTGTGACTTATACGCGCTTCTTATCCAGGTGCAGTGATGTGGGCGTGATATTCCCTCTGGGTGTCACGATACCTCGGTTACTATCATCTCTTGGCTCACCTATATCCTGCAGGTCGTTATGAGTTCCCACCCAGAAGCAGTCTCCGTAACTGCACGTGGTGATGATTCGCAAGGTTATCAGCGGGCACGGTCCCTTGTAATGGGGCCATGAGCTGCATGTCAACACGAGTTGCTCATCAAACATGCAGCTATCTCCACGTTAGTAACGGTGTGCTCTCTCCGATCAAGGCATTCCCCCTCGGCGTGCATGTGTATGCATATCCAAAGTACAACCGCACCAGGCAATGGGGTTGGGGTGAATTCAAGACGGCTACGGCCAATATGCGAAGGAACCATGGCTTCAGAACTCGGTTCGCAGTCCTTTCCGTGAGTGGTGACGCCTACATATCTTGGCCTCTAGGGGTGGCATGGCCGCTCTACCTGCGGCCCTATCGCTTTAGGCAACGTGCTTAATCGCAAGGACCCTTCATGTCAACCTGAAGGAGGGATACACCATGCGGATACCGAAGAGGCGCAGAGCTCGGTGTTAATCGTTACATCCATCGAGCAACTCTAGGCACTGTTGTGAAGCTTTGCAGTTGCATTGTTCAAAATACCGCTCTGCAGACGTCAGCTCGCATGATGTGCTTATGATTCTCCAGTTCTCTGTTGGTTACGAACATGAACAACTCAAATTCATGATGTTACGGGGGCGTATTGTTAGATCATCATATCATGATCGACATCTGGCTATGGAAGTTATCAGGCGTCAGGGTATGTCTGTTGGTTGAGCATCCAGAGCACGTACACCTGATTGTCCTTGGCTTTAACTCAGACATGCGCCTTGCGATGGATGATAGATTGCAGGGAGCTTCGACTTCGAGAGACAGGGTATGTTTGCTAGCGACTCTGTATCAGATCGGCCCGCTGCGGGTCCTAGATATGCTGTCGATCAACAACCTGCGACATTTTGTCCGATGTTCAGGTTTGAGGACCTACAACATGCTATTGTTGTATGCATTCTTAGGGACGTGTTTGAGGAGCTCGGAGACAGATACGGGAATTGGTGAGAGATGCGCCTGCGTATTTTGGCGGAGAAATGACAGGACGTCTACAGAGCGGATGTAACTTGATGTGTTGCAGATCGTGGGGTTGTTGGTGTAGGACGAGAGCACATCCATGTCATAACCTGGTCTATCTGATGAACATCAACATATGATGACTGACGATAACAAGGCTGCGATGAGCTAGTCTCAAACTACTGTATCTAATCACAGTCAACTCGACTGATTAATATTCTTGGCCTTTGTTTAGCAGGTGATACGGTAAGGCGTATGCATAGCTTTAAAACACCAAACTCTACCCTATATGCGGATTTACTCGAGTCGGCGTCATGCTCCACGGCCTGGTCGAACTATACCTTCGTATAGTGCAGTGCAGTGTAGTGTTGTTTATTACGGAAAATATGGGTTAGTCGAAGAAGCGGTCAACTATGCAAAGATGAAGATCGAGATCAATGCAAGACGTGTTGTTCGTTGATATGGTTGGTGGTGATCGGGCGGCCACTAACGATGGCCATCAACGAACCTAAAGGATGGATCATTGGTCTAAAACCTGCACAAGAGAGTCACGGGACAATATTCGCAAGCAAAAACCCGGCCAAGTATGCATGTCCTCTGCTGAGTTGTCGAATCCTCCACTGGACCAGCATTAGGTAGGTACTGCAGTGAGCCGTAAGTTCAACTAGTGTGAGCATATCTTGGAACGGGTGCGGCCCCAACGGTAAAATCTGCAACGGTTCTGTAGAGGGGGAGATCGGAGTTGGGATCATCATTGGCTCATAACTCAGTCAGATCCTGGTAGCGAATGGTCGGCAGCCAGAGTCATCGTTGAGCGTGACTAGCTGTCATGGGCATACGGATGGAGTTATCGTGGGGGCGGATGAGGGGAAGCTCACAGCATCAATAACAGTCATAGCGAGCAGAACAGGCAGGGCACAGTAGGACATGAGGATGGTGAAACTATTATGGTGTGTCTACCATACCATGCTTTGGGAACCAGAAACCAGAAACTAACAGTGGCACAGCAGTCGGAGTAGGTGTGATGCCTGCCACAGCCATGGGATTGTCTTGTTCAAGGCTGAGACGTGCAAATCCCAGGAATCGAAAGATGATGTTTCGAATGCATGGCCTAAGCAGCAGATCTCCATACGGGGAAATGGAAGCGATACAATGATAGCGAGGGCCCAGTATCAGCATGCACGAGCATGTCTGTAAGCACCTTTCAGTGATGCCACGACAGCGTGTGTATCAGTTCCGGCTGAGAGGTAATAGGCCGGAATGGAGAGGGGCTTGAAAGGGCCCACGTACGCTGGCATGGAAGTTGATAATCACAATCTCACTCTCACTCACTGCTGATGTTTATGCCATGAAGAATTGCGTACATATCGTGCCGCTGTACCGGAGGCAGGCAGTGAAGTTGCAATGGTGGAGGCGTGTCTACAAGCCAAGAACAGAACAAACATGCATGCATGCATCTGCATGTACATACAGACATGCATGGATACCGAATGCAAGGAATTAGCAAACAAACTGCAATATCCATGTCATCATAAAAGAGAATGGCCTCATGGTCTCCCCAAGCCCAGAAGTACAAACACCACTTGTACCAAAGTATCCCCCCGTCATGAGACCAAACGGCTAGCTGCCTACTCACCGAGTTTATGTGTTTCATCGAATTGACTTTGAGTATTCTCCATGACCCTTGCTATTTCTGTGTTTGTGGTTGCGGGGTTACACGATGCTAGTGTTTAGTTGCTGCGAGGCATGTCATCCATCCGTCTTCATTGCCTTCCTGAGACGCCAACCTAGACTTTGGTACAGTCATCCTCTGTTCAGAAACAGATATGTGCTCACTCGCAAAACTCAAATAGAGAGATTGCTGTGCTGGTGCCGGTTCATACCGCAACTTTGTGCTAAAACCACCAACCTCATCACTGAACCCCCCCTCCATCCCAGGCGCAAGGCACAGACAGGCACAAGGCACAGGCACAAGGTACCAGGGGGTCAAGAACATGACAATGATGAATGATGATGAGGATTGAACATCTTGTGACCCAAATTCCGATGCTGCCGTGTCTTGTAATCGGCGAATCGTCCGGCCCCGAGTCTCGAGAGCTCGTTTATATCAGGCTGTCATATTTACGATATAATCCAAGCCATTGAGACGCGTAAGGCAAACACAACCACCCCAAGGCAAACGTATCCGTATCCGCGACATTCATCAATTACACAAACGACTCCCCTTAACGGCTGTTTTATCAGCTCAGCCTGGATCAATTTATCACAAATCATATTCTGTACACCTCAATTCCTTTACTGAACATTTCGTGATTTTACGTATGTACACTGCCTCTCACTTGGCAAGTGCCGATTACGACATGTTGGGTAGACTAACGTAGTCCAAACCTCAAACCACAACGAAAGTTTCCGCCCCTATATTGGGCATCTCTAAGTGGAGATATCGATCATCTTTCTTACAAAGTGCCGGGCTCATATCGAAGCTCCCGACTCTCGACATGGCCAACTTCAGCCAGACGCATATAGTGAAGGGTGAAAGGCTGACATGGATAACGGGCGTCAAATACAATTCAATTTCTAATCAAGCCTCACCGGAACATCTGAGACATTCACAACAAACAATGACAACCGATTGACACTCCGCCCAGAGGTCATATCTCGACAATATCAAAAATATTTATAATAACTTGGCTAGCTTGGATACTCATTTGTGACCAACCGGTAGGGTCACAACGCCGCATGCCGGCAATGTAATGGTCCGCAACCATCCGGCTTTTCCAGACCTGCTTGACAAGGGACTTACAGATGGAATTTCGCTTTCACGCCCATTATAACCTCAAGAAATGTGACACTCGTACGTACACCTATCATCGAGGATCTACCGAATAGTTTCGGAACTGGGATTCCATATCAAAAAGGCCTCATTCTCGCGCTTGAGACCCATTATGCCACCCAATGGTACCAGGGTCAGTCTGATGATACACAAATAAGAGGATCAAGTGCGGGATATACACGAAACTCCTCCATGGGACTCTTGGGAGTATCTCCTCCGGACGTCGGGCTTATAGATTTCCTCTTGTCATATCACTCTGAGACATGCAACTGGCCAAGACCCGATATTCCTCATCCACACTGTGCTGCTCCAGGTTTACGGCTGCAACCGTGCAGAACACCAACCCAGCTTCATAATGGGGCCCATGGTAGGGGCCTGGTGTTCGTCTGTTTGTCAACTCCAGATCATCATCGCTGTACCAAGCTGGGGACAGGACCCATGCGAGACCGACGCCAAGAAACATTCAGGCCGGTGGTCAACGGTGGTGTCTGAGCGGCCCGGTCGAAGTGGGCTGTAACAATGATGCTATTCTCGCCTAATTCAATATCCAAGCCATTACCTATGTGATTGATCATCCATACCTTGAAGTAAATCGCACTTCGCCAGACTAGACTGATGACTTGACTGACGTGACAAGCTGGGCAGTAGACTGTGATCAGCAAGCAAATGATATATCAGGCATTGACTGCGCAGTAAAGTCGCTGGTAGCCTGTCTCCTCCCGCCGCCCGCAGCCAAGCCCGGACACCTACAGGAACCTGACGGCCGTATCCGCAGTTCCCGTCTGTCAAACCCCGGTATTCGGGTCAACCCTCGTCGACCTACATAGTAACATCAAATTGTCAGGCCAGCCAGGGAAACAAGAAGACCTAAGTCCTCAATCCTAAGCAATGAAAAGAATTGTGCAAGATTAGCAAACATAGGACGCTCCTTGATTACTTTGTTGCTCCTTTGGTCCCGGTTATGGAATGTCCTCCCCAACAGGCACTTGCGTAGAAGAAATCCAATTCTCCATCGTGGCCTGGCCTTCTGGCCGGGCTTTTCCACCCCCACCACTGCTAGCTGCAGTGTTTACTCTCTTCTTGACCACGAGGCACAGCACCTGACCGTATATTGCAAATCCCTCATATGAGACGTCCATAGCTAGCTTCTTCTTGTCTTCGTTTCCGTCAAGGCCGTCGTTCGTCCGGGCCCTCTGCCTCTTGTGTGGGGGTGCCTCCGTATCAGAGTCGATTTCGATGGCCGAGGCTGTTTCATCATCGTCAAATGCCTCATCGTTGCCATCTTGCTCCGGACCCTGTATTCTTCTTTGGCGCTTACTCCGCCGTGTTGTTGTTTCGGCGACAGGAATATCGGCGAGTCTCACCTCATCATCGTCGTCTTCTTGTAAGACAGGCGCACGGTAGTCATCCTCAACATCCACGGGAACACTATCTGTCACACCGATGAGTTTAGAGGAGTTGGACTCGAGTTTCGGTGGTAGCTTGTCCCTGAAATGTTTGGTCTTGTAAAGCAGAGAATGTCTCGTGCTCGTCTCTGTCAAGAAGATGGAGACCTCAAACTCGTCTAAGTGAGATCAGCTACTGACAGAGACAAAAATAGATCTCAACACACGTACCTGATACTATGACGTCTTTGATGCTCTTCTTCTTGCTCTTCTTTCTTATCCTTTCCTTCTCTTCACGAAGCTTCGGAAGCACCAAAGGACGGATTGCTTCAATGACCTTGGGTAATACTGGATCTCGAGGATTCAGAAGCCATGATTGGGCTAATGCAGGGTTATCTAAATAAATCCGGCATTCAAGAACCGAGTACTTGGATATCCTCAGATATCGCCGGACCGGAGCCATCGTATATGTGAAAGTGCGATGGAAGTGAAGTAAATGTGAGTAGCGTGAACGGCGCTGGACATGCGTCGCTTCAGTGATGTAATGAGTACCTCCTGTCCACTATAAATCGCGTCGCGACACGCTAAAAGTCATAGAAGTTCCATCTCTTGGGCAGGTCCAGAATTGGGCCCCAGCGTCAGCCTTGCAGCTCCTGTAAGCGATTGGATAGCGGGAACTTCAATTGAACGACCGCTTAAACAGCCCCAGTAGCGCCAAAAAATCTCCATTGCTCAGCCGTGTTAACCCAAACACCGAAAAGCATCCTAATTAAGTGCGAAATGGTTCTTGATCAACCATGCTTCAATCCTGGAAGTCGTCCTTGAGGTTGCCTCGGTCGAGATTTCCGTATGTCTTCCCCTTCGCAGAGCCTACAAAACTGGAACGTGGGGAGCTAATATAGCCGATCTCGCAGTGCTCGATCGACCTCCAAGCTCGAACCAAATTATCTCAAGCAATGTACCGACGATTTATACGCATGGCAAGCACAGAATCGACCTGAGGAGAAGCCATTTACCCTCCATGATGGCCCCCCATACGCCAATGGCGAGCTTCATGTCGGCCATGCCATGAACAAAATTCTTAAAGATATGATTGTGCGTGTTAAAGTGCAGCAAGGCCGACGAGTGACATATCGACCCGGCTGGGATTGTCATGGTCTCCCAATCGAGATGAAGGCACTGGGATCGCACACGACGAAGGGCTTGACTCCTGTACAAGTCCGGGACACAGCACGAAAGCTAGCCTCCAAGACGGTTGTGGACCAGATGAAGGGATTCCGGGCTCTTGCCGTAATGTCTGACTGGGAGAAGAAGTGGACAACGATGGACCGTGAATATGAGATAAGGCAATTGCGTGTCTTTCAAAACATGGTCCGTCGAGGATTGATTTACCGCAAGCACAAACCCGTTTACTGGTCACCTTCTTCGCGGACTGCGCTTGCTGAGGCAGAGTTGCAATTCGTAGAGGATCATGTCTCTACCGCCGCATATATTAGGTTCCCTATAATTTCAGACTGGTCCTCGATTCCTGGACTGGCCGGTTTCAAGGGAAACCTGTATGCAACTATCTGGACAACCACTCCTTGGACCCTCCCTGCAAACATGGCTATTGCCATCCACGACCAAATCGAGTACTCGATCCTCCAGGTTGGCGATGACGGCTATCTTGTTGCTTCGAGCCGTATTGGGGATGTGAAGCGCTTCCTTGGCGACTTTCAAGTAGTAGCGCATTCTATTCCAGGTTCTAGCTTGAAAGGTCTAGAGTACAAGAACAAACTCCGGGGGCAATCTGCTCCGCCGCAGCCTATCATTACTGCCGATTTCGTTACCTCCAGCTCTGGTACCGGTCTGGTTCACATTGCCCCAGGCCACGGCCGGGACGATTATGAAGTGTGCTCTAAAATCGGCATTGAAGCATTTGCTCCTATCGACGATGGCGGTTTCTTTACCGAAGAGGCTTACCCGGACGATCCAGAGAAGCTCACAAAAGCGAGCTCCGTCATGGATGGTGGAAGTCAAACTGTATTGGAATTAGTGGGTGACGATGTACTTGGAAGCCATAAACAACGGCACAGTTTTCCTTACGATTGGCGAACCAAGCGACCTGTGGTGACTCGTGCTACAGCCCAATGGTTTGCTGATGTTGGTAGTATCAAAGATGATGCCCTTGAAGCACTCAAGGATGTTCGATTTGTTCCAAAGGGTGGTCGAAACCGTCTCGAAGCTTTCATCACACGTCGCAGCGAATGGTGTATCTCTCGCCAGCGATCATGGGGAGTTCCCATTCCTGCACTCTATGACGAGAACGGAAATGCTGTCATGACAACAGAAACAATCGACCATATCATCTCAGTTATGGAAGAGCGTTCTTCGTCTGCCTGGTTCTCTGATGACCCAGATGAACCTGCTTGGATTCCACCCAACATGGAGGGCAAATACCGTCGAGGCACTGATACAATGGATGTCTGGTTTGATAGCGGCAGCTCATGGACAGAAACTGAGGGCCCTGCCGATGTCTACCTTGAAGGTTCCGACCAACACCGCGGATGGTTCCAATCCAGCTTGTTGACTTATGTTGCTACGCAAACATCAAGGGAGTCGACTGTCAAAGCTTCTGCTCCCTTTAAGACTTTGGTCACTCACGGATTCACGCTCGATGGGAAAGGCAAGAAGATGTCAAAGTCGGAGGGCAATATGATTGTCCCCAGCGAAGTCATGAAAGGGCTTCTTTCACAGGCTTACTCCAAAGGTCACAGGCAAAAACTTGACCCTCTCGGTCCAGATGCTATTCGACTATGGGCAGCGAGCGCCGATTTCACATCGGATGTTCTTATAGGGCCAAATATTCTTAGGCCTGTTAATGCTTCGCTGATCAAATATCGAACCATCATCAAGATGCTTGTCGGGTCAATTTATCCAGAGGCCCGTGAGCGCCCACTGACCAAGTTGGACCAACTGGCACTTGTTCAACTTTCCGATACCATGTCAGAGGTCATGCAGTCATACAACGACTTTGAGTTTTACAGAGCGGTCAGTACAATTAACCACTGGGTTGCAACTGATTTGTCCGCATTCTACTTGGAGGCCCTGAAGGACCGACTCTACTGTGGTGATGGTGGCGGTGCCTTGGAACCTATCTTCATCGGATTCTTGCGCATGCTGGCACCGATAACTCCTATGCTTGTTGAGGAGGCTTGGTCGTTCCGGCCAGAATGGATGACCAAAGACACGTGAGTTATCATCCTGTGCTCCCTCATGTTTACGATTTGCTAACATGGACCAGTTCCTTGATAAGCCCAGCTCGCCATCTATATGACGACCCTCTCGTTGACCCTCTGCGTTTGACGCTTCCTCAAGATGTGGTGCGTAAGGATCAGTCCATCATCACAGAAGTTCATGGCGCTGTAAAGGCGACACTGGAGGATGCACGAAATGCCAAGGCGCTTGGCAGCTCTCTCCAGAGCGCAGTCTACCTGGAAGTCGAGGATGGAAAAGCGGCGGCTGTTCTTGGACGTTACATGGACGAGCTCCACGACATATTTGTTGTGTCTTCGGTGCAAGTCAACGAACCCCTACCTGAAAATCCTGCTTGGGCTTTCCAAAAGGAATTCGAGATCCAAGACGCCAAGGTCAATGTGCATGTGCTTCCCCCGAAGGAGGAAAAATGCTCCCGATGCTGGCGATACCTGGCGCCAAAGAAAGATGCGCTATGTGGCAGATGTGAAGAGGTTGTCGGTGCATAGAAGAGATGTAAGAGAAGGATGGCACGTCTGATGAGGTGTACCCCTCTTTGTCACGACAAGTGTACAGTATTTATGTAAACTATCAAGATGTTAATGATCTCTACTGATTCCAGTTTTGGACAGTATCTGTATCAATTAGACAAAACAGCCACTACTATGTATAGAAAATGTATGAGAAAGCGCTCAAGGACCACGGCCTGGAGCTGTATCTGGTCCATTCCATGGTTGAGTCGGATTCCAAGCGCATGACTCTATTTATGAACTTGAACTGCCCCCTGAAACCCCCGCCATTACGAGGTGTGTTCAGCAGCTCCCGCAACCTGACTTAGACCTTGGCTTCGAATGAGTTAATTATTTTCATGTGATGAGTATCGGCAGTTCGGGCCTGAGACACCCGGTACTTGGGATAAGGTGTAAGCTTCCCCTCAAACCTTGTACTCCAACACAAGATGAGGCGCCACATCAAGACTCGCATGCGTCACTCCCCGCCACGCTTGTGCCTAGGATAGGTGGGAAAGGCGTAAAACTGGCGCATCTGAGAGGCCCTGCCGCCTGTGGCTTTAGTGTCTTGTAGCACCCCGTCGGGTCACATCCACTCCCGTGACGTCCTATAGACCCAAGGACCCCTACATCTAATGTCCAATCCTTTCGACATTGACGCTCCGCAAATGCAACATCCTAACCAACTTACAGGAAAATCTTTGGTCCAACGCATCATCACTGCGACGTATTCCCGTGCACTTCAAAGTGAGCGATGAGCTCTTGAGGCGGATTCCCCCTGTCGGGCATCCACTCCGAACTCGACACTTTGTTGCCGTCATTATCGATACAAGAATTAGCTCCCCAGAAGACATCGTCACCAAGGACAACAATATTGACCAGGATCTAGAGAATTAGATCGGCAAAGACCCTTGAAAGAAGAAAAACGATGCTGCAATATTGCTTTATTCATCAACACTGACGACAACTCCCCGCTTCTCCTTCGAGCGCGAGCCTGAGAGTCTACCCCTGCTGCTGCCGTTGCATGTAAATACCAGCGCGCAATGGCCGACCCTCGTGCTGCCTCGTCGCTGAGTGCATATGGCAGACGGGATGGCCCAGTTACGCCAGAGCCTCCCACGAGGTTTAGTTACGACACCGCCGAGAGAGGAGAACCTAGCATGAACGCTCTCCTCCACGCTCCTCTATCCCCTGAACGACCGCTTGCTTTCTCCGATGACGAAACTCTTCCACGCTACCATCACAGGTCTCGTGGAGCTGCAGCAGTTCCCAGCGGCCTTCAAGCCGGTCGACAGAAACGAGCCCGTTCGAAGCGACCCCAAAAGACCCAACCGAGCAGTGCATTCTTGCTTCAGGAGCCCATGGCCACAGATGATGACTCCGGAAACCTACGCCGGGCACATCGAAGTAAATCTCGACATAAGGGGAAGGATGTTCAAGAGCCTTATTTATCCAATGGCACACGGGACCTAGGTCTTGGGATTAGCTCCGGCAGCGGTCCTCGAGCTCGCATCGTGTCGCCAGATACATCCCAGGAGGAGTTGCATATAACAAAGAGGAATGAAGCGCAAAGGCGAGGCCGTAGGGCGCACGCTTCACAACCCGGTGCTGCTTTGGACGTTGACTCAACACAGATAGTCAACATGGCATTGAATCTGAGTGAATCACGGCGAATTGCGTCTCGGCGCAACATTAGCCGCGGTAACCCTCCACGTCTGGCACCCGTACAAGACTCTCAGACCGGGAGCAATCTCAGAGCACATCTTCAGCAACAAAGAAAGGCTGTCAGAGGGGCATCGCCGATTCCAAATCAAAGCCTTACACCACGACTGCCGGGTGTTCGATCCAGTAGTCCACTGCGCCCTTCACCATTCGAAGCTACCGACGTCTCGTACCGTTACCATTTTTCGACATCAACTTTGGCGAGAGCGCAAAAGGCCAGAGAACACCTAGAGTTAATGGCCCAGTATAGACGATTGCTACAGGTTCTTCCTCCACTTAAGACTGGCTACGATAGACCTTCAGCTTCAAGCCCACCTGGGTCACCTACAGAGGGTAAAATGCATGCCTTTGAGAGCAGAGAGTTCATGATTCCACTTGGTCGAGAGTACAACCCGTTGCAGTATATCCGAAATCGAAAAGTCAGAGCTCGTGAACGAATGGTCATCGATGGTGAGAAGCAAGGATTTGCTGACGTCGAATCTGTTAAAGATTGGGTCAATGAGGCTTCGGAGCGAGCTTCGAGGGAGCTTCTTTCCAGTGACGGCTCGATTCTGCCACCATTCCCAGGTGCTGAAGAAATCGATTCTCAGATAGCCACGGATTCAGTTGCCAAGGTGGCACTGAGAGTTCGACGTCCGAGAGTTGACTGGTTCTTCGAAGCCTGCGACTTGATTGCAGATGCCTACTGGCTCGAACAGGACCATCACAAGCAACTCATTGAAGACAGAGATCTCAACAAAATATACCCACAAACAGGAGAAACCCTGAGCCGGCCAATTTCAGGACAGACCGATGAGCTTGGAACAGGTGTACCGCCTTTCATAACTGAAACCATGGAAGAAATGAATGGAAAAGCAAACTCGAACGAATCCAACCCTTCGAAGCCCGAGATTGAATTTCTCGAACCAAGCCACAGAGACCGAGCACGGCAGAAACTCCACGAGATGGGATCCTTCCACCGACAGACTGGCTCAGTGCACCACCGTCGTTTTAGGAGACGGGGATCATCCTCGGATGATTCCGCCAGTGAAGACGATATGCCAACCGAAGGAAAGGCCCGACGTGGAACAATATCAAGTCGCGAGACTGAACTGCTGGAGAAGCAAATGTTGGAAATGGTGGCCCGAGACATGAGACAGCAAAGACTCTCTCACGTCCAGGAGACCGAAGCTGAGTACATGCAGCCCGAGGACTCGACTTCACCTGAACCCAAACCACAAACTCAGCTGGCCACTAGTAGGGAGTGGAACATGATGGATTCTAAAGATTCAGAAAACCGCCCCATTCATAACAGAGCTTCTTTGGAAATCCCATCACTCTCAAAACTGGGAAGGAATACGGGAGGAGGATCCCAACACGGCAGAAACAGCAAAGAACATACCGACTCTCCACAGCCTATGTCGCCTGAACTTGCTCCTCAATACAGTCTATCTGCACCACCGACTGGTCTACAGCTGTCGGCACCGTCCAGTCGATCATCATCTCCCTCCAGAAACCCATTTACAAAAGTAAAGCAAATTTTTAGGGACAAGACACGTGACGAGTCTGAAGAACAAGCATTGGAGACGGAGGCATCCAGCAGAAGGCCTTCCATTCCAGATCCTTTACCACCGACGGAAACTAAGCCACTTGAACGACACCCGTCTAATTCACGGCCAACCTTCGAGAGCCACAAACACCAGCGTAGCGTGGGTAGTATTAGACCCAGGGGCGACGACCAGGTTGGACTTCGAGGCATGTTTAAAGGCCCTCGTATTGACACGGTAATCCGAGGTGGTGTTTCGAGATTGGGTGATATGCTGTGGAAGAAGGACATCCCCATGGAGGGAACCACTGATGTTCTCTCTTCTGATGAATCTGATAATGATCAGCCCAAGGGAAGATCGAGGATTTCTCTCAATTTGTCGCGAACAAACTCGAGGCGTAACAAGCCAGAGCCTCAACATGGGGCTAAACATTTTTTGGATTCAATGCCACAGTTCCAGCCCATGGCAGAAACGCATGGCCAATCAGCAACTGACGTGAAGAAGTTACAACCTTCTCAATCTCGCGTTGAGGTCAGCAAAGTGCCCGCGCCTGATATTTCTGGAATCTCAAGCCCTAGCAAGCCTCAGCAAGTTGAAAAGGTGACCATTGTTGAGCCTGCCATGTCAGAAGTAGAGTCGTGCCAGGAGAGTGTCAAGGACGGCCCTCGGATTTCAGAAAGGGAGGGTGACGAGGCTGCTCCAATGGTTCGGTTCAATGAGCCTGATAATTTTAGAGCACGGAAGTGGTCTATTGCAAATCAGGCCATTCCCCAGGAAGGACAACTTTCGAAGCGTGAAATTGCCCGACTTCGTACGCTTATTCTTACCTCTGGCATCAAAGCCATGGAGATTTCTCGCCGGGCTCAAGAGCTGAAGAAACCACTTCCTAGCAATGACCTTCAGGAATTGGTTTCTTCACCACAATCATGCCCAGTGGGAATACCATGGGTTGACATCGCGAAATTGACGCCCAAAAAGTCACTGCCTTTCGACGATGCCCTCCCTTGCTCCGACCATTTCCGCCTAGCTCGCCAGACCCTAGACGTGGCGATCCAAACATCGATTGAGCAGTGGCAGACGTCAGCCGATAAATTCACTGCCCAAACGCGCCCGAAACTCGAGGAGCGCATCTGGTGTGTTCGCTCTCGAATCGCGGATGAACTATCAGGCATGACACGTGAGGCATCAGACCAAGCTGATGAGACGGGCAAAGACTTGGCTTTGGGCCAGCTCCTCAAGGTCAAGCATGTCACCGATCTGACCGACAAGATGATGCGCAACAGACGCAGGAGATTCAGATGGCTCCGTCGCGGAATGTGGTCCGTTGTTGAGTGGGTGCTTGTTGGCTTTATGTGGTATGTTTGGTTTGTCGTTACCATTTTCAGACTCTTTCTGGGCCTTGGGCAGGGCGTTTGGCAAGGTGTCAGATGGCTCCTTTGGCTATGAGTTGAGACAAGCCCCTATGAAACTTGGAGTCGCGGGGAGTATTGTGTATCGCAGGAGTTTTCTACATGGGACTGAGTGCTGCCCAAAAAATACCGCTATTTCATTATTCCACACCTCACTTGTTCTTACCATTTTCTTTTTATTCCCTCTTCTCTTTCTTTTGGATACCAGAGCATTATCAGAATTTTGATACCCCTTTCCCACCTGTGGGGAGAAGCATGGCGTGGCGCCTTGTCTTTTGGTGGGAGCATCTTGCCTTGGAGCAGTGAATTATGAGCGAAACTTGCTGTACACTTTTCTTTGTTTATTAATACTCCTGTTATCATATTTGTAACTTAGATTAATAATACTCATGCGGTTCTGTTCACTTCTCGTCATTGCACTTCACTGTAAACCATAAAGGGAGATCTCAAAACAAGACTTACAATCTCAACTTCTCAAGTAATGACATTTGTGTAATCTTGAGCTGAACTCAAGAAACTTAAGGTAAACTAATGGGCACTTTTGATAAGATAATACTTCGTTTGGCCCCTTAGATGCAATACCTCAAGTCGTTTGACTCTGAGGTTTCATTCAGACCTATATTAAAGTAGACACTATCTATGCATTGACAAAGTCATGTAGACAAGCAACATCATTACAACAAACGTCTTGATTATCCCTACCCACCCAACTGGTGTAAAAGAATCAGAAAAAGCAGGCTTCTAAGTCTTTGAATAAAGGAGCCATTCAAAGCCATGTCACCGCGCCACTAAAGCAAAGTACCCATATTATAACCAAGGTTCAAGCCCCCTTTTGATTCTATTCAATCCTCTTCTTGCCCTCCTCGGCATTGAGGTATCGGGCTGTGCTGAGCCCCCTCTCGTGTTTCGCCACATAGGTTCCAATGACAGAGTCCTTGCGCGCCTTGGCGAAATGCTCATTGTAGCCCTCGACAGCAAATGGCCTGGGGTTGAGGCGTGGCCAGTTAACCTAAAAAGAATTAGAATGGATTGAGGTGAGAGTCATGCAGTGAGAAACTTACATAGAGCATACCGTGATTCCAGACAAAGTAGAAAGACCAGGCAGCAATAGCCATCCAGAAGAAAAGGAAGATACGAAGAGGCAGGGCGCTTGCCTCTGGGTCTCGGCGGGTAAACAGACCAATGAATACAATGAAGACACTGAAGGCAAGGATATAGGGAATAGCCTGGATCAAGACCGGTCGACGGTCAGTGAAGACCAGAGTAGTGCCGATATTGGTTGAGCCTGGCCGGTAAGCACCAAGGAAAAGATCAAAAGAATCTTGTCGCGGTCCGTCGAGGAAGTTGTTACGGAAATAACGTGTGATACCAATACGGGCATCCTGAAGGGCTCCGACTTTGGTTCGGTTACCAGTACGTGTGACATCAGTCTTCATGGCACCAGTGCCAGCATATGAGTTGGAGACAACATCGGCATTGTCAGCCCAGAGATTACGGAACAGGTCCTCAAAAGCAGGGTCCTCGTCACGGAATGAAGAGCCGCGGGGCATGAAGCCAACATCCTCAAAGATGCGGTCAAGCTTATGCCGAGCGAACATGCTCTGGACAACATTCGTTCGGTCGAGGCAGTCCATGCAGTTTGTACGCATGACACTCGTCTGGTAGCTACGGGCATCGAGGCTACCGTCAACGCTGGATGGGGTATCAACGGCACGGAAGTAGCCCTGCTTCTCCAATGCATCGGCTAGCTTCTCAATAAGAGCGTAAGCCTTGTGCATCTTCATGCCCTTCGTCTCGCTGTGGTAGTCAAAGTAGACATAGTGCAGCCGGTCAAATTCTTGGCGTTTGCCCTCCGGCTGAATTGTGGTGAACTTCTCCTCAGTGAGCAGGTCTGCCTCTTGCCGCTCCTTAGGAGAAGAAACAAGCTTCTCCACCATCTGCTCGTACGATTGCTTGACCCGCTGCTCGCGACCCTTCTGGTTGACCAAGTTGATGAGATAGTTGTCACCATATAACCGAATTTGCTCGTCGAAGTGTTTCTGTGCAGCGGAGAAGGCAGCGTCGACGCCGCGGATTTGGAGCTTGGGAACATATCGCAAGCTGTTGATTTCAGCCCAAAATGTAGGAACGCTACCACGGGTCTGGACATAAGAGAATATCTGCATCTCTTGACCGGCGCCAGCGCCAAACTTGCCGCTCTGCATGTCCGAACTGCCTGCGTATCCGCCCAGCCCGCTGCTACTGTCGTTGAGGATGATGATTTGTTCCGTCTCATTATAGTTGGCGACGTGTCCTTCATCATCTACACCTCGAGTAAAGTACCTGGTACCACCACGGTGGCGGGATCGGCGGGTAATGAGAGCCAGAGTCAAGGGGTTGCCCTTGAATGTGGTAGGCTTGATCTCAAGCATGCCGAAGATACATGGTAGGATATATGGGTCAACGCCGGGTTGTGTGCCAGGCTGTGACCGAGCACCTCGGGTGCGGAAGTCGATTAAATCGCCCTGAAGATACTTGTTGAAGAAGAAACGATCGTCGGCCTGCATCCACAGGGGCTTGGAAGTGTCGGCCTGGGCCTGGCGTTGGAAGGAGTTGGTAAGATCGATGGAATACGAAAAGTACATAGGCCCTGAAGCCAAAAAGTTCTTGAGAAGCTGAATGAAGATGTCTTCGTCGGGGTCGTGAATCAAGCGCTCGCGCATGGGTAGGATCTCCGTGGCAGCCACCTTATACACCATGTGGCCTTTGAGACGGCCAACGGGCTGGGCTTTCGTGATGAAGATGACATACTTGTCTTTACATGGTCAGTGAAATGCACAAGCCAAAACCAGAGGACATCAGCCCAAGATTTGGCGCGGCAGAGACGAACCAAGGCGAAGCTGAATAATTCCCAGAATACCAGCGATACTCGAGACGCGAGTTGTCCTCTTGGCTGATGCGGCGCTGCCTTCACTCAGGCGGACATCGCCAGTAGGACGATCGATCACCAGGGAGGGCGCATCGGGAGACGAAGGCGAAGTAAAAGTATAAGAGTCGTTGGCGATCTTGACATTAATGTCGCGATAAGGCAACTTGGGGGTGCTGAGTTGCGCCATGGCTGAAGCTGTAAAGATTAGGAAAGTGAGATATAAACAAAAGAGTTGAAGGTTATAGTAAAGCCCGGGAATTAAGAGTGGCCAACTGGCGACTTGTTCACCCTTGACGGCTGCAAGAGATAGTGAAATAAGAAAAAAAGGGACACGACGTGAGGGATGGGCTGAGTTGGTCTGGTATTGGATGGTTAGCTTGAATTGGCAGACGAGTTGATGAGGCCAGCGCAGCGAAGCTATAGCACAGCCACATGGTTAATCGTAATGACGGGATAGAATGGACCTTAAGGGGACCATTGTGGCTCAAGGCGGGACGCACGTCACAAGCCCAGAGCCATGGGATGAGGCTCGTGAGATGTAGAGGTACATACCCCTCGCCGAAATCAGGGTCTATGGATCAGTACAGCTACCGTGCGAGCATTGCGCAAGTGTACCTCTCCGAGACCCCGTCTTCCCGCCTATTACAGTTGCACTGTGGGTGTCCCTCACCAAAACAGGCCCTGCCTGACGTGTGCCTCGTGCCATTTGAGCCAGTCACGGCTCAGGACTAGAGAACCAAGGCAGTCACTTTACCTCCCCAAGTCCCATCCACGTCCGTCCCGTCTTAATCAAAGAAGCGAAGCCCCATCTCAAGACTCGCCTCTCACCTTCAGCCTCGACTTTTATCTTGCATCTCGCTATCGTCGCCAACCTTCTCGCCCTAAATCTCCCTTTTCCCTCGATTCGCTTGCGTCGCGCAATCACCCCGATACGATTTCCGGTCCGAGCGTCTCTCCACGCCGTTGTTCTAGGACACGTCCGATCCCTCAAACGTCCAGGTCATACCGCCACTGCTGCTGTTACTATCACTCTTGATAGACGCTCTCCATCTCGAAACCACATTCCCATCTGTCATTATGGCCTCCCGACAACCTCCCGCTGGCGCCCGCGGCACTAACACCCGGTTCGCTCAGTTTAAGCTGGTTCTTCTAGGTATGTTACATGGTGTCGGCATTCCTTGCCTGACCAGTTTCGGTTTCATGGCATATTTGCTAACTTGTGACATAGGCGAGTCCGCTGTCGGAAAGGTATACCGCAACGACAGTCTCTGATATGATGGTTCACTAATTTTTCAAACCTCAGAGTTCAATAGTCTTGCGATTTGTCAAGGTATGAACTACTGGCGCCCACGTCATTGTATGAGACAGCAACTTACCAAAGACATTCAGGACCAATTCGATTCCTATCGCGAGTCCACCATCGGTGCTGCCTTCTTGACCCAGACCATCTCTCTCGATGAGAACACTACTGTCAAGTTCGAGATCTGGGATACCGCCGGCCAGGAACGCTACAAGTCTCTTGCTCCCATGTACTACCGAAATGCAAACTGCGCCGTTGTCGTTTACGATATCACTCAATCTGTAGGTTCACCAGATCTACAACCACCATAGGGCCATGTTAATATTCCTCCAGGCATCACTAGACAAGGCAAAGGCTTGGGTTAAGGAGCTCCAACGCCAGGCGAATGAGAACATTGTCATTGCCCTCGCAGGAAACAAGCTGGATTTGGTTACTGAGCAACCCGACAAACGAGCCATTCCCACCGCCGATGCTGAGGCTTATGCTCGTGAAGCTGGCCTCCTCTTCTTCGAGACTTCTGCCAAGACTGCCGAGAACGTCCAAACTCTTTTCACAGCCATAGCTAAGAAGCTGCCCCTGGACCAGGCTGGTCCACGACATGCTCGACCGGGCCAACGACCAGGTGTCAGCCTGGCTCCCGAGAACTCCAACACTAACGTCAGCGGCCCTTGCAGCTGCTAAGCAGGTATTGAGTTTGAAGCGTCAGGTTTAGAGTCCACTTTTCGTTACGCCCACGCACATATCACAGAGGCCTCAGCGTGGATCCAGCACGACGAGTTGTCCGAGATTACGGACTCTGAGGTAATGCATGAGCTGGGGCGCGTCATATAATTTATCGGAGTCCTTGGGTTTGGAGGGATCGGTTCAGTCCATACTTTTTTAATACCGAACTTGAATTTTGTTGCTGGTAGTTTGAGCGGCCTGGATGCTCAAATGTGCCGTAGCCTGGCACTTCAGCATACCAGAGAACATGGAGTGGCTAGGGGAGGTATGAGAACTACAAGCCTCGATCATAGGCGACTTATATGTCTGAAGGTTTCTTATTCCCCGTCGGTGGCTCATGAGATGGACAAGCAGGAGAGTATGGACGAGCCGCTCTATAAGTTTCTTTTTCTTCACAGCTTCTGAATAGATGGCTGCTATTAGATGAATTATGGGATCATGCTGTGCTGCATGTGATTAAGCAACAAATATTCAATGTCCACGTTGTGAATCTGGATGAGGCCATAATGTGCCATTAGAAACTCTTCATAACTACCTACCAAGTCAGTACTTGAGCCCCTGATTCGAGGTCTCATTCTCTGCTCCCAGAGCGAGTTCGTGAGGAAGTCTGTGGAGGCAGACATGTCTTGGAGTTGGATCCAAGTAACAACTCCTCAATTGAACGAATGTTTGTTATTAGACGATACTGCACATGCCAACACAGCTACGAAAAAATACGTGGAGATCATTATAATTCTTGAGAATAGGAATTCAATAGGGTATGACTTCATGTTTCGATCTCCTGATCACATGTAATCAGTGACAAGATACTAACTTTAGACTCCTTAATCAAGAGACTGGCAGAGAAAAGCGGCTGATTAACTACTAGGTACGTAGAATGAGCTTATGAGATCAAATTGCTCCTTTTGGTATGGAAATGAGTGTTTTTTGTTTCATCATATTCGGCGGTTGATGAGGCAGTTGCGTCACCCGGTTCCTGCCGCTTGCTTAACATTTAGCTCCATACAAAACCGGGAGCTGGGCTTTTGCCGAACTTTTACCCTGAGCGTTTTTGAAGCAGCTCTCAACTCCATCTAACCGAAAATCAACTGCATCGCGAACTGCGCCCTGTTCGCCATTGCATTCCCTCATGTTGCGAACTTCGCTTCAGTCTGTGAGGGCATTTGGCGGCAGGCCCGTTGTGGCCGCTGCCGCCCGCCAATGGCCCATTGCGGCTACACGGCGTGCCGGCCTTGCTGGTCAGGTAAGCTTTCTTTACAACGTCACAGCCCGTGTTATTATTAGTTGCTTTCACCAGAAATGAACTAACCGCGACGATGATTTCAGCGTTTCTACTCCGTCGAAAAGAAGCCCGAGCTCGATCCTACTAAGCAACCTGTTTTGCCAGCTTCCCAAACGGTTACGTCCGAGAGAATCCACGAGACCACCATTGACGATGTTGGCGAGACTAAGGCCGCTACCACAGACGTCCCTTTGACACCTCCTCCCCCTCCTCCTGCGCCTGCGCCTATCAAGAAGAAGGGCTTCTTTCGAAGGCTCAAGAACTTTGTCTTCACCCTGCTTGTTCTTGGCGTCGTTGGTTTCGCTGGAGGTGTTTGGTACTCTCGCGTGAGCGACAACTTCCACGATTTCTTTACCGAATACGTCCCCTTTGGCGAGCAGGCTGTTCTTTACCTCGAGGAAATGGACTACAAGAAACGATTCCCTAACATCACCGGCCGATCAAAGACTCAAGCCAACGAGGATGCTGTTCGAGTTCCTGCCCAAAGTGGCGCTTCCTGGAGAGTAGCTGATGCTGGTCAAGCCGGACGTCACTCAAGTGCTGGACCTGTTTCTGCCGCTGCTAAGAAGGTCGAGGAAGTTGTGAAACCCAAGGCCAAGGCCAAGGCTCCAGTCGAGGCCAAGCCTGTTGCAGAGGCTGTCGAGGAGCCTGCTCCTGCCCCCAGGTCTGACTCTGGTTTCAAAGCACCAGAAGTTAATGAGCCTTCCAAGATGCCTCCTCTCAAGCCAATTGACCTTCTATCGCTTGAGCACGCAAGGGAGCCTGTTGTTCAAGACCTCGTTCACATGGTGAACGACCTTATCCTAGTCATCAACGCTGACAATGCTCATGGCAAGTATGGCACCTCTGTTAGCAAGGCCAAGGATGAGATTGCCAAGGTCGGGGGTAAGCTCAAGGCCATGAAGGGTGAGTTTGAGAAGAAGGCTGCCCAGCAAGTCAGAGAGAAGATTGAGGAGTTCGACAAGGCTGCTACAGATCTAATCGATCGTGTTGAGAACACCATGATCAGCCAGGAGAACCAATGGCGACAAGACTTTGAGCAGGAGATGAAGAAGGTACGAGAAAACTACGAGGATCGAGTTAATGTCCTTCTTGAGCGTGAGAAGAAAGTCAACGAGGAGAAGCTCCAGAACCAGCTCGCACAGCAGGCTCTGGCCCTTAAGAAGGAATTTACCAAGGATGTTGAGAAGCAGGTTGAGCAGGAGCGTGAGAGCCGACTAGGCAAGCTGAACGCTCTATCGTCTGCCGTGTCAGACCTTGAGAAGCTTACCACAGGCTGGAACGATGTTATTGACACCAACCTCAAGACTCAGCAGCTGCACGTCGCCGTTGAGGCTGTCCGAGCCAGCTTGGAGGATGACCATCACCCTCGCCCTTTTATTCGCGAGCTCGTTGCTCTCCGGGAAATTGCTTCGGATGATCCTGTTGTCAATGCCGCCATCGCCTCCGTTAACCCATCCGCTTACCAACGCGGTATTTCTACTACCTCGCAGCTGATCGATCGTTTCCGTCGAGTCGCCAATGAGGTTCGAAAGGCTTCATTGTTACCCGATGAGGCCGGTGTTGCCAGCCACGCTTCCAGCTGGGTTCTCAGCCACGTTATGTTCAAGAAGCAAGGCCTTGCAGATGGCAACGATGTTGAGAGCATTCTTACCCGAACCCAAACATACCTTGAAGAGGGTGACCTGGATTCTGCGGCACGAGAGATTAACGGCTTGGATGGATGGGCCAAAACCTTGAGTAAGGATTGGCTTGGTGAGGTTCGCAAGGTGTTGGAGGTTCAGCAGGCTCTCGATGTGAGTTTTATTGGTTTCCATACGTTTATCTTGCTTCGCTAACATGATTATAGGTGATTGCCACAGAAGCCCGTCTTCAGAGTCTCCGTGTGGATTAAACAAAAAAAGGGATGTCTCATTTGTTGTGTATAATTGGACTCAGGCGCCGTCGTGTCTAGAGAGAGGCTGGATAGCCGTGTATTAGATAGCAATAGACGATGAGGGCGTGGTTACCATCTTTTGACTATTTGTTATTGTCAATATTAACGTCTTGTTGCATGATTCCTCATCGTTTATTGATTAATACAACACCAGAACTGAACAATTTGTTAAAATCCAGTAAAAAGTCAAAACTGCCGAGACCGAATTTTACATTGTTGACCTGTCCAACAACACCAAACTGTTAGTTTCTGTTGTATATTGATTGGTGGCCATGACCGGAATATGGGACAGAAGGCTAGTGTAGAAGTACCACATAAGTTACACATGACGACCTAATAAGCTATCCGACACTGTTTCTTCAACTTCACATTTAACTTAGGCATTGGTTCTTCCAAGACCTGTATCAGCCAGACCTAAGAACACTTGTTCAAACTACCTACTGAAAAATTAAAAAATTAAAAAAAAAAAACCAGTTCCCTGCTGAGAAATCAATCAACGCACACACAATGGCGGCACGAAGGGGCATTGGCACCGTTTCTCGCGATTACAGTGAAGCTCTACGCCTACTGTCGACACTTTACTCAAATCGCCAGGCCACGAATCTTTTCGACAAATCAATTGCCTCAAATGCCCCATCTGTACCACGAAAGGATCTTAATGCTTTAGCTATTCCTGAGATGCGCGAATGGCTCCGACGTGCTGGATATGAACCAAAGGATCTTGCACGCCTGAGACACATCCACATAGCGGGCACCAAGGGCAAAGGCTCCGTAAGCGCATTTGCGACGTATATGCTACGGGAGTACGAGACTGTTGGAACTTATACGAGCCCACATCTTGTGAGTCCGCGCGAGCGCATTGCTATCCAAGGAGAGCAGGTTTCGCAGAAAGTCTTCGCCGAGGCTTTCTTTGAGCTCTGGGAAAGGCTGTCTGAAGCTGCTAAGAAGGATGGCAAAAGCCTCACCGAGTCCGAAGGACCTGGCTCAAAGCCATTCTTCTTCCGCTTCATGACACTTCTTGCTTGGCATATCTTTTTGAGAGAAAAGGTCGATAGCGTTGTTCTTGAATGCGGTATCGGCGGAGAGTATGACGCTACAAATGTGGTTCCTCCCGAGGCTGTTTCTGCTGCAGTCATCACGCAGCTGGGTATAGATCATGTCGCGATGCTAGGCAACACTGTTGAGAAGATCGCATGGCATAAAGCCGGCATTCTCAAGCCAGGTGTGCGTGGTTTCGTCCGACGAATGGACGAGAAGCCTGGTGTGATGCAAGTACTTCGACAACGGGCAGCAGAAAAGGGGGCTGAGCTCATCGAGTTGGATGACGCCAGGATCAACCTATGGGGAGGTGTGAATGGAAGACTGCTAGGTGACTTTCAAAAGTATAACCAAGCTCTCGCCGTCTGCGCTGTACGACAACATCTAGGTATGAGTTTTGAACCCAAGGACTTTTTTATGAACTGTCAAGCAAGTATGTATATTGGGCTCCGGGACGCAACTCTTAGAGGGCGCTGTGAGATCATTCAGCAGGGCCACATTGGATGGTACCTGGATGGTGCACATACGAAGGATAGCATTTATGAGGTCGCAAAATGGTTCGCTTCGAATATTGAAAACGATGAATCCGCAATTCTGGTTTTCAACCAGCAGGAGAGGGATGCAACACAACTACTGGCAATACTGCTTGACACTGTTCAAGAATTTACTGGGAGAGAAAACATATTCAGTCATGCGCTCTTTACAAGGAATGACCAGGATGGGTCTTCAATGGACGAAGAAGCCAGAGATCTGAGTGTGCAGACACGCGTGGCAAAGATGATGGCCAAAAGAGCAGCTAATTGTAAGGTCAAGACATTTGATAATATCCAGGATGCTGTAGCCGAGGCTAGAAAAGTTGCAGGATCTCATCAGAAGGTTTTGGCAACAGGGAGCATGTATCTTGTAGGAGGTGTTTTACGAGCGTTGGAGCCTGAAGGTCTATTGTAAATACTACTACTACCTGAAGTGCCCACCAAATGCTGCACCTCGTTCTATTATCATCAAATCATAGAGCATCAGCCTTTTCCAGTATTCCCAAGGCACCACCAACAAGATGCAAGCTTCCCGTGATAAAGGCCTGCACCGTCTCTCCGTCTCGGAGATCCTCTCCGAGATGTCGGGTGTAGTTAATGGATTGTTCGATTGTGGGCATGACTTTTACTGTGGCCGTGGGATCAAGGGACATCCACTTATCCGCAAACCGTTGCTGAACAGTCATCTTATCAATCTCAGCAGGGTCGAATTGACGGTTGACAAAGTCACGCTTGTAGCCAGATGCTGCATAGGTGACATTTGTGCAGAAGATGACATGGTCAAATGCTGGTTGTCCTTCTCGTCTGGTCGCTTTGAAGACGGACTCGAGAAAGTCGACGGCTTCGGAGCGGCCTTGTTGATTGAAGATCATGACACGCGGTCCATTGCTGAATATATTAGTTTCAGGGCAGTATAGGGTAATACAATGACGTACCGGCCAGATGTTTCGTCGTTGAACCACTTGGACGACATCTTGAGACTATCAGAAGTATGTGCGCCATCGACGTGCCATGTCACCTTGTCTTCCTTCTTGACCTCACATCGACCTCTCCACACAACCTTTTCAAGCCCGTCCATAAACTCCTTGGGTAGAGTATCCCTCCGAGGTGGTAGAGAAATGCCAACTTTCTCCAGTGCTGTTTCAGCGAGTGCAATGGCCAGTGTAGCATTGCGCTTCTGAAAAGTTGCATCTGGTCGAATCTGAACGCTGCTAAGCCGGGGGTCGACTGGTAGGACCTTCAGATCCACGTTCTTTTCCGAGGCTCTTTTCTTCAGAACTTCTTCTGCGTCTGGAACCTGTTCAATTGTAAAAGCCGCGCTTCCAGTCTTCATGATGCCCGCCTTGTGCCATGCAATCTTGGCCACCGTATCACCAAGAGCAAAGACATGATCGATGCCCAGTGTACTAATACCGGATGCTATAGGCTTCTCTACAACGTTTGTAGCATCGAATTCACCACCAATACCAGTCTCATATATAGCAACATCTATGCCCTCTTGAAGAAAGACGTGCCAACTCATCAAAGTCAGATATCGCGCATAAATAGGTCGAGGAGCCATGAGTTTCTTTGCGTCGTCTTTCGGTGTCGATTCAAGACGGTCCCACACTTGGAAGAAATACTTTGCGAACATGTCTTCCGAAATTGGTGTTGAGTTGATGCGTATGCGCTCACGAACAGCGATGAGATGAGGTGATGTGAAAAAGCCTGTCTTGCGGGGTGTGCCCCTTGTGTGCTGATACTGAGAGAGGATAGAGTCGACAAAGGCGCAGGTGCTCCCTTTGCCTTTTGTGCCGGCTACATGTACAATATTGAGGCGGTTGAGATCAGACGGCTGTCATTTGATCAGTCTCATACATATGTCTCGTGCTCGAGAGTCTTACAGTATATCCAATGCGATGAAGATATGTCTGCATTTCCTTGATAGACACAGCGTCAGGCCTTATCCCCGCCTTCCGACGAGCTTCGACGACATCAAAAGGTGTCTGAAGCGAGTTGAGCGCATCAATAGCATCCTAAAATAAGTCAAGTCAGCTGGCCACTCTTCCTGTCTTTTTCTCGGAGCACTATGAGAGGTTGCGTACATTATAGGACCGTCCTTTTGAGGCCATGGTGGATACTGCGACTCGTTGTACTGCTATGAGACTGAAAGGTTGCTTAAAAGCCCGCCAAGAGACATGACGCATTGAAATCGGCAACGTCTTGAGATGTTCAAGTGAAGCTGTCTTGTCTTTTGTTGGTGGTAACTCGCAGAAAGCTCGGGTAATCCACTCGTGAAATCAACGCCGTGCTATAGACGAGGTATTCGAGTTCAGTGACCGCAACATAAGTAATTAATATCGAAAGAGCCGGTACAAGTCTGATATATCAGACATTAGCTTTTTCGACTTTGCTGAATAGAGATTTGGGCTCATAAAGCGATGTCGCCGCACACCAGACTCGGGGTGTATCCCGCTAAGAACTTAGTGATAGGACGGGCTTCGGGAGGTGAATGCCGCTGATTGGATTCATAGCCATGGCCAACGGAAGTTTGTATGAAATTTCTTTAGGAAATATAGGAATAGATATTTGCTATTATTCTGACAGTTGAACTTTAATCATGCAGCTGTGAATCGTTGTCACTTTGCCAACAAACACCTGACAACCCCAAGACTAACATGCATTGTCCTTCGGGAGACCTCCGAATATCGGAGCCCTCAACCGATATTGTAATCGTCAATAAGACCTTCTCTCTTCAACACCCACTTGTTCATGCCTTCTTGTAGGGCTTCGGTAAAGTCACTATCGAATCTCTTTCCGCTATCAGCCCATGCCAACCTTGCTCGCCAAGTGAGCCACTTCTCTCCCATGACACCTTCAGGCGCTCTGATGATACCCGTAGCCAAGTCGACAACATGATGGTTCTCAGACGGCCTTCGACAAGCTTGGGAGAAGAAAATGGTGGCGCCGCAAGTGCCGCAGAAGGATCTCACCACATCGTCCGACGACTTGAACGTCTTGGCAGTCCCAATGAGTAGGTCGTCTTTGATACGGGGTTCGCATATGGATAAGGGGATAAATGTCCATCCCACAACGTTAGTCCCATTGTGAAGCCGGCAATCATCACATGCGTCAAAAGTCGCAAGCCACTTGGTATCATCTCTGTGCGAAACAAATTGCGAATAGAATTTGTCCTCCTTGATCTCTTGGCTTGGCCGGGAAATGGTGAAAGAGATGCCTTTACACTCGCATTCCACACGAAGACGCTCTTCCCCGTCTTTCCCAACTTCCACATGAGATTCAACGATCTTTGCCTCGGGGCTACCGTCAGAAGGGTTCCAGTCGATGAATTCCTTTCCACCAGAATGTGTCAGGGCTTCGGCGATGCCCCGGTCCTTTGTGGAGTTGCTGAAGATGTGCTTGCGGACATCAAAGGAGTCTGAAGCATTCACGAATGTTGATGAAGCAACTGTCCAGAACTCGTTCTCGGGCGGCCCTGTCGAAGCAATGTGACAACCACACGTTGAGCAGAAGTTCCATGTTCCGATCTTCTTCCCGATGGCGTAGCTGGTCATGTTGCTTCTGGAGGATGGCTCCACGAACTTGGGCTTCACACCATCGGGCAGCGGAGCATGGAAGATGCATGGCGCACCAGAGCCATACCTGCAGAGGCTGCAATGGCAGAGATGGGTGAGTAGAGGTAGTTTCGAAACCGGTACATCGATTGTGTAATGGACAGAGCCGCAGTAGCACTTGGCTTCAAGAGTCTTGCTTTCATTGCATTCTGCCATGGCTGAGATAGGCACAGATAGGCTTAGATGTGTAGGTAGTAAAGACTGTTCTGTTGGTGATCAGTGTATAGGTAGTGAACGAAGCTGCAGGTCAGCCCACGGCGAAAGACCTTTTGCTTTAATACAGCGACGTTTGCGTGTGGGGGGGATAACTCAACAGGCAGGTACCGCCATACGTCGTCTTATAATTTCTTGGATATATGGAAGTGCATCTGGCATGTAACAAGGCTGGTCGGAGGGATTCAGGCCGATGTATTACATGTTTGCCCACATTTGAGCATGTTGATGCTCTATCAGGATTCGTAGCCAAAGATGGCACTATCTGTTAATGCCATAACAGACAGCGTGAAGTTCACCTCGTTACTGTCTTGGTGCACCCCGCGATTAATGCCTTTGACCTGAAGGGCGTGCATAACGCTAAGGCTGAGATCGCTAGGTCGTTATCGATCGCCATTGCTTGAATTAGCGGGCAGATGTTGGTTGTGGTGGGGCAAACGTTGACAGTGAGATATAGCCAGATTGATAGCCGAAGTTAGCCCGCCAATCTTCAAAGGCCGGTTCCTAACTTTTTTTTTCTTAGTGGAGAGGCTGGACCATTCATCATGACTTCAACGCCTCACAAACTTTCTTCCTCTTCTATCTCCTTCTATCGCAGCGTCATAAAAGTTGCACCGGATTAGAAAAATGGCAGGGGTCTCGGACTTTGATAAGCAACAAAGGCAGCTGGAAGATGATCTTAGCAAGCTGCAGAATGCCCTGAAGCATTGGCAGACCTGGCATGTTGAGTATGAGATGCTCAAAGAAGAGGTCGAAGCCGTATGCAAAGATGGCGAGACAGAGCTTAAGACTATTCATGCCGGATTCGAAGGAGAGCTTCTGAAAGATCGTGAACTTGATGAGATCTTTGGTGAGAGGACACATCGATCTGGCGAACAGATTTTGAATATTCTTGACCGGCGCATCGATTACGTTACCACGAATATCACATCGCTACAGAAACAAATCAGCGCTGCTGAGACCAAGCTAGACGAAAGTCAAGCCGACTTTACTGAAGACGACGGTCTGCCTATCACAGAAATCATCGAGCAGCTTGATGATGATGACAACGTCATCTCTTACAAGCTTAACCAGCCTGACACTGCCTTACCTAAGATTCAAGATGCCCTTCAGAAGGCCGGTATTGACGATCTCGATGATGACAACTCAGCCTCAAAAGCCGAGAGCTCTAAACAAAAGGAAGCAGAGCATTCCCAAGAAAGTCCTTCCCAGCATACAGAGCTTGAATCCACGACTCTAGCACCATCCGCCACTAAAGGTGTGGTGTTTGCTGCAGAAACTAAAATGCAAGACGGCCCAAAGCCCCAAGTCTCGCGGAATGCTAAGCGTGTTGAAGAGATCATGAATCATGCCAAGGAGCAGGAGAAGATCAGCAACGAGCAAGCGTACATCCCCGAAGATGAGGATGAGGAGGACGCGGACTTGCGGCGGCAGATGCTCGAATACTCGGGAGAAGTTGGTGCTGTTGTCGCCGAGCTGCAGCTCGAAGAGGGAGACAGCGACGACTACGAATATGAGTACAGTGATGAAGGTTTTGAGGATGATGACGACGATCAGGAAGACAAATACGGTCGGTATACTGGCCGCGTTGTGACGGATGATTACCGTCAAAGAATGCTGGAATTAGAGAAGAAACTGGGCATCAAATCCCGCTTCACCGAGCAGCCAGAAGATAGGGATGGTGACGCAAGTTCGGATGACGAAGAAGGCATTGGCCGTATCGTAGTCAAGCCTGCCTCGGCGACAACAACATCATCATCCTCAGCCTCGAAACCTGCGCCTACCAAGTCAAACATCAAAGAGAAGCAACCAGAACAGCCCAACGGCAAGAAGGGCGTTCGCTTTGCTTCCAATCTTGATATCGCACCGGAGAACGAGCCCACTGTCCTTCCAGTGAGAGAAGCTCCTGTGAAGGAAAAGGAACCGATTGTGGAACCATTGAGCGACAAAATTGTTGAGCGCTCCAGCACTGCCAAGGCTCCCGATACATCTGAAATCAAGTCGACGCGCAAACCATCGAGATTCAAGAAGGCCAGAGATACTGTTCCACCGGGCCCTCTCGATGTCCCCGCCAAGTTCTTAGATCAAGACAGGCCCACGGCACCTACGGGTCCTGAAGGAATAACACTCGCTGACACGTTAGTTGAGCGCGAATCCATACGCGCTGCTCCTCACCCACCGGATGAATTCGATGATGAGTTGATATATCAAGAGGTCGCTGATGAGCACCACAAGCTTCGAAAGAAGTTCATCCAACGAGAAGGTGGGTTCCTCAAGGAAGATGAATCTCCGATACAACCTCTGGAGGAGCAAGATGGTGGACGGGAGCCAGTCAGTCGTTTCAAGGCTGCTAGGCTCTCAAAATACTAAACAAAGTAAAATAAAGGACAAGAAATCAAGGCACTCAGGTCTGGAAATGACAATGGGATGAGCTGCCGGGGGAACGAAGAGTCGAGAAGAATCGATTTGTTGCCCGTCTTATGCTGCTCTCGAGTTGCCTTTTGTGAAGTGGCATAAGTGATTGCTACAGTGCTACACTCTAATGCGCGTCGTTTATGCTAACTCTAAGGATAACTTGACATTTGGTTTGGCTATTGACTATTGACTCTGAGGGGGGGGGGTCACACGGAACGCTTTTCAAATCTGACAATTGATGTGTTGCAGCCTTTAATCTGCTTCTACATTACTAGCGGTTCCAATAGTAAATTCGGACGGGCTCTCTGAAACCATTACCTTAAGCTTGTGGTTTTGGTTATTCGTTTCACCCTTTACATTTAATTTTAGCTATCACACCTTGTTTATTAGCGGCCTGAAGAATTTATGTGCCTGGGTATTCTTATCTGTTGTCCCTCTGCCTCGGACTCTCGGTGGCTTAGTTTTTATGGCTTGCGTGGTGTTTGTTTGTCTGCGTCTGTGTCTGCGTCTGCGTCTCTCTTACTATCCCTGTTTGTCGTATTGCCTATTCAAGCTTTTGAGGCTTGCATAAATGTGGAATGCGGGCGTTCCGGAAGTTCGGCACCGCATCTTTCGGCAGTGACCGTGCCGGTTAATGGCTTGCTGACGGCTCTGGGCCCTATCATTGGCGAATGGCGTGCCTGGACGAAACCATACTCGGCGTCGGTTTGCCGTATGTCTTATACATAGTATCCTTAATAGTATGGACCCTGGCCAGAACACTCTCCCTACGGCTGCTCCCGCAGACAGTATCTCAGGCCTGGACGGCTACTCGGCATCTCAAGCGTACGTCACAGAAGTCTCTGGTCAAAGCTGAATTAACAGGAATCATACGGTGAGGCCAATCAAGAATGTAGACAACGACAGGAGCTCCTGGGACCGAGTGGCTGAGTTTCAGTGAACAGAGAGAGGCCTCTCAGTTGGCTCAAGGTACTTAAGAGCCCGTTCCTAGCTGTGGGATTACAGACTTGCTACAATACAACACACAGACAGCAGTAAACAAACAAACGAACAACTCTACTTCATCATCCACTCACTACCTGTCCTCTTTTTATCCAGATCCATCACTCGATCTCCCTCAAATCATTCAAGATGCCCGCCGCCATGGAACCCACTCAGCAAGCCCCCATGACCTCTGATAACGGAGACATCGTCACACAGCAGCCTGTAAGTTGCATCGTACGCAAGGCAAGGCTCCATGCTTCATAGACTAACACGTATAAAGAGCGCTGAGCCTCAGCCTGACATGACCATGCGTGGTGGTGAGGAGGCTGGCTGTGAGATCTGCTGTGGTCTCTGCGCCTGCGATGAGGGATGCTGCTAAGCAGACAGACACGGACTCGCGTAGAGTGTTCTGAGTAGAATAGACTGCTCGGGATGGAGTTTGGGTAGCATTGTTATCATGATTTAGCAACTCCCGTCTGGATGGTTGATCCAGCGGAGCAATAAACTACATTCAAACATCACATCTGATATCCTTCACGATATAGGCTTTATGTCTAATAGTAACCTAAACCAGAGATCTGGGGCAGATTCTTCATGCCATTTTGGCCAAACCCTTTTGAGGGATCCATTGTCTGCACAATGTGTATCCACCTACGCCCAGAGGCTCACAGTACAAAGATCATGGCATCAAACTCCAGGACTCTCGAGTCAGCCATGCTTCTACCTGGGCAATTGGCTAGTCATGATCCATCATTGTTCTGAGGCTTCCTTCATATGTCCCTCCTTTCGAACTTTGCCTCTCAAGTTTGATGTCCCCAGCGAGTTACAGTATTGAGATGTTACAACGTCCAGACGAGCAGATACCTAGATAGTAGATAGGCACTTATACATGAGTCTTAGGAATGCAATGGTACCCCGTGCGATGCACTATAAAATAAAAAGCATAATATATTTCAAAACTGGTACAATGTTGGTATTCGCGTGCCACGTTTCTCAGGAACTTAGCCATACTCGCTTGTTCATACTAGCTCAATAGAAGAAGTTCACTATTAGGTAAACAGACTGTTCATACTTGTCTGAATACCAATCACACACATCTATTTATACCCGTGGACTCTTTCACAAGCAAACTTTTGCTTGGCTTACGTTTCATGGTATCTTGTCCTCCTTCGGTCTCTGCCTCTGGTCTCCTTCGTCCTCGTCTGCCTCTTTTTTCTAGCCTTGTTTAGCATCATGGTCCCGCATCTGAGCTCTTATGTGATCCGGGATGTCCCTGATGTCAACAATTTGTAGGCCTTGTTTCTTTTTAGCAGAACCTGGAGTACCAAACGTCACCTCTAGCTCAGCCTTCCTGTTCTCATCGCCCTCGTTGCTGGCCGTTAGTGATGGCGACCGTCCTTGAGTGGAAGAGTTGGGACTCTTCTGAGGTCTGTTAGGTGTCGATGGAACTGGGGCAGACCGTCTCGGCGGTATAAAGACATTGGGTGGCTTCTTCTGCCTTGGTTTCCTCAGTTGTGCCTGTTTTTTCCTGTTGAACTCTGCAACTTCCTCAGGGTCGGGGCCAGATTTCTCGGGTGTTGGTGTGGTCGTTGCTGTTGGGTTATAACGCGTTGGGTTACCCCCTGGAATTGCCAGTCCGCCTATAAACTCGGGGGCAATCCTTGGCCGTTGTTGCGTATTGCTGGGTCCCGCTACGGGGGGTGACTCATTCGTGACAGGAGTGTTTTGCTGAGCTGCGGCTGTGCTTTCGGCTGCTGGTGGTTGTTGCGCTGGCGGTGTTTGAGTGGGCGTTGACTGAACAGGTGAGGGTTGGCTTTCAGCTGGTAAGACAGATGCAGAGGCGCTTTGAGGTTGTTGCGGGTTTGGTTCAGACTTTTCCTCCGGCAGGGTCGTTGCCGTTGGCCCTTCGACCTCAGGGTCACTGATGGATGCCTCCTGCACGTTAGTCTCATGAGTACTAGCACTCTGACTGTTTGTGACATGGGCATCAGTCTGCTGGGAGTCAGTATCCTTATGACTAGAGTCCTCGCCTGAAGGAGACACTGCCTGGTTTGAAGTATCATTCCCGACAACAATGCCCTCAGCAGCTGCGAGGGCTAATAGACCGCGAGCCGCCGAGTCCATCTCCGCTACATCATTTCTACTGTCTTCACTTACCTGGGAGGGCGTTGGTTGTAATGTTTCTGGCTGTGTATGGGGTTGCCCTTGTGACACTGACTCAAGGGTTGATTGGGCCGCGCGAGCCTTCTTATGTGCTCGCGACACCGGTTTCGCAATCTTTCGGGTAGCGAGCTGTTCGGCGGTAGCTTTCACCGCTGGATCAGAGAGAGGATCATTGTCTATAGGAGGCTGAGCATCCTGTGTGGGTGTGACTGGGTTGTCGTTCTCATACGCATCTACGACCATCTGTGCAAGCTCTTTCTCCTCCTCAGTCATCCCTGCCTGGATAGTCAGGACCTCTGGTAGTTGAAACAAGAAGGGGATGTTGACGGTACGGGCGGGCGGCGCATTCGACTGCGTATCCTGCATATCAGCATCTTCGAGGTTTGCCTCTTGATCCTCGTTTGCTATCTCGCTCATTGACAGATCTCTCTCTAGTTCTGTGTCTTCCGAGGAGCCTTCGTCATCCTCGTCCATGAGGTCTTTAAACAGGTCCTGAGCTGCATCTCCTATCATTCTACTTTGCTCTTCATTTGGGCGCCATACATCGGTCATCTGAGCATCATCCGTTGTAGATCTTAGGAGGGTTTGCTCCTCCGGTATACTTACACCAGGCTCGGAAGCCATCTCTTCGTCACTGTCCTGAGGATTTGTTCTTGCGGTTGGTGTTTCTGGTACTCCGATCAAGCTTTCTTGTTGATTTTCGACAATATCATGGCCATCGAGGCTATCGTCATATATCTCTTCATCAGATTCGTTGTATCCATGAGAGGTGAATGGTGCGAGTATTGGATCGACCGTGGTCTGTATGCCTTCAATGTCCCGAAGTATGGAAATGGAGCTAGTACCAGGAGAGCTGGGTAGCTGCCCCATAGTTGTGCTTTCAGACACAGAGTGGCTCTGTGTGTCTGAAGGGAGCTGAGTGGAAGCAGGGGGCAGATATGTCCCATCTTCATTGGTTTTGAGCAGTGATGTCTCTTTAGAAACATTTTCACAAGCTCTAATCAAAGCTTCAGTTATAGCCTGTTGGCTGCTCTCAGTCCTTGGGTATACTGTAGTAGATTGACACTCCGTGAAAGTCTCATTCTCGGCGGATACGACGCTTGAACAGGGCTTCGGAAAGGTCTGAAGAGAGGCTTCGCTTTGGTCATCTTGGGCTCCCGAGGCCAGACCACTAGTCGAAACATTCGAGACAGATGTATTCTCTAGAGTAGCATAAGGTTTAGTAGTCTTTGGCAAAGGAAGCTCAGCGGTAGGTGGATGTCTAACGACAGGGCTTCTTTGGATATCGTGTTTCGAGTTATCATGTGAGATGCCTGTGGAGTAAATAGGGACGCTGGCTGATGTGGTAGTAGTATCAATGACTTGCTGAGTCTCCAGAGACTTGAATGAACTAGGAAGCTGTCCGTCCAACAGCCCCATGGACATCTTGTACATTTTTTCCTTTTTTTCTTCATACCTTTTCCTATCAGCCTTTTTACTACTTCTAGTAGGAGCATCCCTTCGTGATTGGTGATGTGTGCCATTATGTTCGTTTGACTTGGGCCCCCGTTCATTTCGCCTCGAAGTCCCTGAAATAGACGGTCTTGAATTTACCACAGGTATTCGTGTAGACCTCAGCAAAGCTGGAACAGATGTGTGAATAACGGTGGGACGGTCGTGGCCGGTAGCATGAGTCTGTACCGACTCATGTTCGGCATCAGCTGTAGGCTCAGGCGAGTCGGGAAGTGTGATAGAGGCTGGAAGATGTGAGGATACAGCAGAGTATTCTGGCTCCTTTACTTCGTCTTCAGCTCTGTTTTCATGGATAATGACCAAATTGGCGTTGATTGTTGGCTCGGGGCCCTCGGTAGCCTTTCCCTTATCGAGAGACGTCTGTGTGTCCTCAGGCGAAGCTGGATCTGGACTCAGCTCTGGGACTGAAAGCTCTGGCACAAATACTGGGGCTTCGGGCTCTTCTTGGACAGGAGATTCCAGCGGGTCAGTCTGTACGACCCGGCTGACGTATGTTCGGGGGGGTAGCTCTAAGGGCTTGGTCTTTGTGCCATGGCTAGCAAGATCTGTTGGCTCCGTTTGTGTGCTCGCATTCTTGACCACGGTAGGTCTCGGCCGTAGGGTGTTATACCATCCTTCTCTCCAGGCTATTTTGATGTCTTGACCTCTTGGAATTGGTCTTGTATCAGCAGGGGCCGGAGCTAATGGAGGAGCCGGCGCAAGAGGAGGAGCCGGTGTAAGAGGAGTGACCGGCGTGAGAGGAGGAGCGGGCTCAGGAGAAGGTCCTGGTGCAGGAGAAGGTATCGGTGTAGTTGAAGGTCCTGGTGTAGTTGAATTTCCAAGTACAGTTAGAGGCCCCAGTACAGTTAAAGCTCCCAGTATGGTTACAGGTCCCGGTATAGTTGAAGGCCCCGATGCAATTGAGGGTCCCGGAGCAGTTGAAGGCCCCGGAGCGGGCTCATGTGCCGGAGGCAGAGATACAGAGTCAATGGCTCTAAAGCTTCCAGCTACTCTTGCCTCGCCAGGTCTGAAAGGAGCAAGCAGTCTCTGGCGAGTCATCTCTTGGAGGCGTTGACGGTTTGCTGGCCCTCTTGATTGAAGACCCTCCCAGACTAAGCCAGTCCTTTCATTCTCGACTCTCTTTCTGTCATTCTCGAGTTTCATTCTCTCATTCTCGAGTCTCATTCTCTCATTCTCGATTTCAGTCCTCTTGTTTTCTGCCTCAGCAGTCCGATCCGGCTCGCCTTGAGCATGTCTTCTGATATTGTCCTCCTCGACCAACTGTCTCATCCGTCGTTCTGCGCCAGTATCACTGGGTTGGATGCCAGTTGTGTCTCCGTCTGTTATGCCAGGATATTGGAATTCAGGACCTGTGGTCTCACGTAGCTCGTCGTCTGTAGAAATGACATTTTCCTTCACCATTTCTATTGCTTGGCAAGCCCTGAATCTGATCATGGCGAGGCATGTAAGGATGCTTGGCATTGCAAGATACTCCCAAACATTCCGCATCGTGGAAAAGAATGTTCTGAGGCTTCTTTCGAATGCAACTCGAAATACTCTTGGGGTGAGAAGCAAAATGAAGAACCCGACGACGGGAGGAATTAGTACGGCCAAGCTGACAAGGCAGTTGCCGACGAGGATTGTGGTGGGCACAAGGATGAAGCGCATCGCCTTGAGGGTCTTGTAAAGAACGTAGATGGTGGTGAAGGCAATAATGTAGAATTTGGTGTCAAAAGGTTTATCTGTAATGAAAACATAATCCCACAGCCAACCCCAGAGCCAGCTGGGGTCTACTTCGCGTGCCATGTTGTTGATTCGTGTCGAGGGAATGGCTAGGAAGTCGCAATTGTTTAGTTCCCTTGAGTTATGGTGACTTTTGGTAAGGTAGGTAGTGTAGAGTATAGTGTAGTATCAGGAGTGTATGAGTGATATTGTGGAAGTGTATATAAGTGAGCGAAAGGTTTATGGAACTCACTTGACAATGATGTGCGGGTGAGGACTTATCATATAGTACCGAAGGAATCTTTGCAAGAAGCAGAATTCGAAGAGTCACAGAGTTCTTTGGCGAATTTATTGTTACTCCCATTATTCTTTTGTTGTGAATAAAGTCATTGACCGTGACAGTGGCCAGGCAGATGCTAGCAGTGTTCACCCACAAAAACAGTCACTGAACAAACACTGGCGAACACTGGCGAACACTGGCGAACACTGGCGAACACTGGCGAACACTGGCGAACACTGGCGAACACTGGCAATACAAGTGAAATCTCTTTCAGTCACTGACATTCGTTGGCCTTGCTATTTGAGCACTGATCCTGCGTGAGACGTGTAAATATTGACAATGTAGAGATGGCTTTGTTAACATAGTGCCACAGCAAAACAATACATAGGATGCCTTCAAGCTCAGCCTTATTGTATCACCTCCATTCCTTTGAAAGTCTTTCATGCTTACAGTCATAGACAAACACGAGGTAATAGTTAATGAATAGATATTCTTACTTTCGCACGAGCCTTTGTTGTTAAACATCGGCCAATGGAGCAGTGCCACAAAGCACTGCTATAGACAAAGACAAACGCAAACCTAGGTATCTATGTCCAAACAACGCCAGTGATTCGTTCCCATATGCACCAGTTCGCGTTACCATCATCACTCATTATACTGGTTTGCACGCACTATCCTGCCTTGCGACCTCTCGCAATTAGTCTTCCGTGCAGTTCAACCATCACGTCACTCCACTGCTCTTCTCCAGCCCTAACAAACTTGCCAATCCGTGTGTTTAGAAATTCTGTCACTTTGGGTACGTTAAAGTGTTCACCATACAACACCTTGGCATCAGGTGCAATCATCACGTCAAGTGCTTCGGCGCCGCTTTGACCTTGGAGATCCAGCTTGATTTCAAGACGAGTCTCAAGAGGCACGAGCAGCAGGGATGTTGTGATGGCTATACTTGAGTCGGATGTTTTCTCCACCGTCGTGGGAAAGGTAGCGTTTAGTCGGACAACTTGCGAAGAGACGAGGTTTGCCTTGTCCCAGGCATTTTGGACACTTTTTAGGAGGTGGGCAACCTCAGTGCGGCTATGAGGAAGTGCACGAACGTAATCTCGAATACTCTGTAAGAAGAACTCCTTCTCTGTTGTCTTGGGAAGTGTATTCTGCTCCCGATTATCGGCGATATACCAGAGATCAATAGTCGAGTTCGGTTGATGCTCCTGGAACGCGGCGATATCAAAGACGATCTCGATCTCACGCCTGTAGGCCATCGATAGGACAGTTCCAGATATGCCAGTCACTGACCAGCCATATTGCTTCTCGATGGAATCAACTCGAGCTAAGAATGTGTTAGTCACTGCCTTAGAGTAGATTTATAAAGACTTACCTTTGAGACTGTTGACCTCTGTGCTCGTCCAGCCACGGCATTCTTCGCGTATTTTCTCAGACTCTGCGATTTCATCGACGCAATTCTGCTTCTGGGTGATCAAGTCCTCGACTTCCACTTCTGAAGCTTGGAACTGCTCCCTTAGCTCTGCGATGCGCTTCTTCTTATATTCGACGTCCTCGTCGAGAGACGCCAGCTCCTCGCGAGCAGCCTCGAGATCGGCAGGGTCACAGTCAGCAAGCTCCCGGGCGACCTCCTCGAGATTGTTTCTTTCTTCCAGTAGTGACTTATAACGAGCTACAATGGGGGGTAGCACGGAATCAAGGAGACTCTTCTGCTTATCCAGAAGCTCCTTGTCGGTTTCCATACCATCGTCAATTCCTGAAAGACCTTCCTTCAAACCCTCTTGCAGTTTCATTCGCCATTCATACCACATGGCTTTGCTTAACAAGCGAGCGTGGTTCTTGACATTCATAAACTGCTTGTCCATCAGAGTCTTGATCTCAGGTGTGGCTGCCATATACTCCTTAAACAGAGGCGGGTTCTCCTCAAACGTGTCGGTCTCGATTTCCTTCACAATTCGTCGGCCTTCCGATATATACTTCTTCAGCTCACGGCACGAGTGCTGGTAAAGTTCAAGCATCGGCACTGTGCAAGCTCCAGCAACAACACAACGTTCGAGGGAAAGGTCCTCTTCACCGTCATCAAGGAATTCGTTGTCAAGGGTTCCAGGAGCTTGCGTGTGACGACGCTTGGTTGTTGTCAGCTCCATGAAGCGAATCGAGGTCATGTTCAGGAAATCCTGAAGATGAATTCTATCTCCATCTTGGTCGGCCTCTGCCTCTGCTTCCTCCTCCAGCTGCTCCGCATCTCTGATTGGGGTTTCATCGAAATTCACCTGGTGGCCAACCCTGTCATCTTCAACCTCCTTGAATCTGCCCTGATGCCTTGGCGTGGTTGCTGCATCGGGCTTCTCTGGTGAAGACAAGGTTGGTGTAGCAGTATTTGGTTGCAGGCTTTGTCGGAACGAATAATTCAATCTTCCCGTCGTCTCCTCTTTGGAGGGCGGTTGTTGAAGTCTAACGTTCTTGACTGGGCTTCCTTGGTGACCTTTGAGCCTTTTGACACCATCGTTATCTTCAGGATCATCCTCGTCGTCGTCAAGTTCATTAGGTCGCTTGCCGAGAAGGCCTTTGGCACTTCCTACATGAAGACTCTTGCGACCCCTGAGCGGCTTACGCTTAGGGCTGAGGCTGTCAATCATTTCTCGCAGGTTAAGTGTGGCTTCAGCGCCGTCAGCTTCCCTCTCGAGAATCTTTCTGCGGTTTTCTTTATCTTCTTCCTCCTGTGCCTCACGATCGATCTCTTGTGTCATCTCCTTGGGGTCTTCAAACATGACGCCACGCTTCCCCGGCACGAAATTTGTAGCCGTATCACCAATAGAGCCTCGTCGATCGAAAAGCGCAGCGACCTGTGGGGACCCAAGTCCAGCCCGGTCAGCACCAATTCCTGACAAGCTTCGTTGGGGTGTAAGTATGACTGTCGGAGTTCGGTTGCTGTTTCTAAAATTATTCTGGAAAAGACCTTGCTTGGGAGTGGACTTGACAGGCGATGGGGTCCTTGAACTAGCTCTTGTCGTTCTGACAGAAGATGGTCGCTTTGGTGAAGCTGAGCGAGGTGTAGCAATCTTTTCTGATACAATTGAATCGAGTTGAGGCGTAGCTAGTTTGGTTGATTTTGGTGTTCTGGCCTTGGTTGACTGCGGTGTTGTTGTTGTTGCTTTTGCAGGTGAGGGTGTGCGAGAAGTTCGGGAGTTTGCTTGAGGAGTTGAGATTTTAGTACCAGTGATACCTCGTTGAGCACTCCTTGGAGTCCTTGAGGGTCCGGGGCTTGGTGTCTTGGCCTGCTTATCGTTCGGCGTTGTTGGTTTAGCTTGTTCGTCAACTACATTCTTGCTAATAGCGGCCTGAAACATATCATCAGGACCGTCTGCACTATCAGCCTCCTCTTCCATAACCCGCTTGCCCAGGTTTCGTGAGCCACCTGTCGCTTTGCTGAGAATGCCCCCAATGGCGGTGGTCATATCCATACCCATTGTGGCATCACCTTCATCCTCATCCGCATCCTCATTATCCTCTGGGCGGTCAGTCCCAGGCTTTGACAGGATCTGGCCGACTGCAAGAGTCATATCCATGGGGGCATCATCATCATTGTTTTCATTTTCAACACGGTTGACCGTACGCCTTCGAGAAGCAGCTATGCTCTTCCGCTTCTTTTGTGACAGGACTCCGCCCATAACAGTAGTGAGTTCCATCGACATGTCCTCGTTGCCGTCTGACAACTCATCTTGCTCAAGCGCTGGGCGTTTGATACCACCAATTGCGGTTGTGAACTCCATGGTAGCCTCATCTACTGGGGTGTCCTCTCCTTCTTCCTCTTCATCGACATTGTGAGCGCTGGTTCTCTGGGGTTGGCTGACAATACCACCAAATACACGCGTAACATCCATAGACATATCCTCATCCGGATTATGTTCTTGTGGGTGTTGGGCTTTGATGATGCCCCCTATTACACGAGTTACGTCCATAGACATATCCTCATCGGGATCATACTGCTGTGCGGGCTGGGGTTTAAGGATGCCGCCGACTGCGCGTGTCATGTCCATATCCATGCCCATGTCCATGTCCATGTCCATACTCATGTTGGTTCCGGTAGCATCCTCCGTATCTTGCACTGCTTCAGCTTGGTGAGTATGAGACGGAGGTGGTAGGTTTTTTTGATCTTGTGCAGCAATTTTATTCTTATTCTCCTTGCCCCATCCAAACATGGGGATATATTCTTCGTCCTCGTCAATGTCGTCGTCTTCTTCATCTTGGAGTTGTTGATTGCCAGCTCTTCGCGCAGCCAGTCTCAGGGCTTCATCTAGTGTGGATGACTCTCCATCGGAATCAACTGATCGATCTGAAGCAGCTGTTGTTCCGGTCACATCATCAACAGTCATCATAGTCCCGTCGTCGGATTCGCTGCTATCATCGTCACCATCTTCCTCAATATCGGCAACCTCTTCGACTGCATCTGCAGGTTCGGAATCTGAACTATAGAGTGTTGTCGCAGTGTCGTCTTCGGAGTTGTGGAAATTGACTGGTGGGAGTCCGGAACTTCGTCTCTGCTTCTTCTCTTCATCGTCGCGTTCCTTTTGCTGAGCTGCAGCATTGGAAAAGGCTGAGTTTCGCCTTGTTGAGTCGGTAGACGTCGTCGAGTCTTGGTTAAATTCAACTTCATGAAACGTGTGTAGAGTCGCCTCGGCAGCAAAAGACACGCGACGGTTTGCAAGAGATTTGCGACGAGCATCGCGACGCTCACGCTCCTCTCGTTCCCGAGCTGCAGCTTGCTGCTCTTCTTCTGTCTTGACTGCGATCTTGGAACCGCTATTATCCGCGCTATTCGGAGTAGAAACTTCCTTTGTTGGTTCTCCAAAGTCAATTAGATCGGGCTGTCTCGGCTTCATAGGGGGGATTTCAGGTATCGGCATGGTTTGTTTGAGAATTGAGCGCGGGGCTCTTGATGGAACTGCAAGAGACTGAATTTATTAGTTATTACTGTATCCCCGGAGTGAACAAGAGTCATGTCTCACAGCTCGTCTGTTTCCGTTGGCTTTCATGAGAGCATCCAAGCCACCAGGACCTAAACTCTTGCTCCTCGACTTTTTGCGACTCGCGGCCAACGAGCTTGTGACGTCGACGGTCGCATTTTCTTTTTCGAACGCCTTATTAACATCTGTATGGGCACCGATTGATCTTCGCGTGCGCCTTGTAGCAGGCAAAGTTGCATCGGCGGGCGCCATCATGCGTAATTGAGCTGTCGGGTTTTGTCGAGTCTAAAGTCTAACCCCAACATGAAGCGCGACGACGATAAGTGATAGTGGGCTGTGACTTGGCTATCTCGCGTGTGTTTGTTTACTTTGGCTGCCAGGGGGGAGAGTGGGGCCAAGATTGATCAACTTCAGATGGCCCACTTTCGATCACAGCCATACTTCGCGCCTCCTCACGTGAGCTTGAGCCACAGCAATTTTGGGAGGTCACGTGGGCGTCTGGCACCTGCCTCGCGAAAATTACAAGCCCTAATTATCCTTACTAAGGAAGGCACGCAAAAATTGGTGTTATTTTCTCCTTCCGCCTAGCATAGCCAATATCAACCTCGCCTTCACCCAGCTCAACCACACGCCATCTCGTTACGGTACCTGCCCGAGAAGGATAATTCAAGATGTCAGTGACAGTCCAACCCAACTGCAACGTCGAAGCCGAATGAATACACGATGGCGAAGCCGAATGAGTCGCTAACCTTTGCATCAGGGCGACCGAGTTGACCGTCCAGTCGGAGCGTGCTTTCCAGAAGCAGCCTCACATCTTCCAGAACTCGAAGACCAAGACCAAGAGCACCCGACCGGGCAAGGGTGGCCGACGATGGTACAAGGACGTCGGTCTGGGTTTCCGAACCCCCAAGACCGCCATTGAGGGCAGCTACATCGGTACGTTCGACAGATTTGAGATTCCGGGACTTGGAGGAGCACACGAAGACGAATCTTGCCAAACGACGGGCACATAAACAGCGACATCAATCGGCCGTGCTGGGAGGGATTGGCGCAAAGAAAATAAGATGTTGAGCGCATCACTAACATTTGGATCTACAGACAAGAAGTGCCCTTTCACCGGTCTCGTCTCTATCCGCGGCCGTATCCTGACCGGTACCGTCGTTTCCACCAAGATGCACCGCACTATCATCATCCGCCGAGAGTATCTGCACTTCATCCCCAAGTACTCCCGTTACGAGAAGCGACACAAGAACGTTGCCGCTCACGTCTCCCCTGCTTTCCGTGTTCAGGAGGGTGACCAGGTCACCGTTGGCCAGTGCCGACCCCTCAGCAAGACTGTACGTTTTTAAAGAGCGAACGAACTGGTATCAAAGATGGCCGCTAACATGATTCAAGGTCCGCTTCAACGTCCTGCGTGTCCTGCCCCGAACTGGCACGTCCGTTAAGAAGTTCTCCAAGTTTTAAGTCGGGACTTTCTTCTGGCATTTTTTCGGCGTGATAAGCATCAGGAGAGATGGGAAGTTTCTCCTGAAGGGTCGGGCACCGGATGTTGCGTTGCAAATGATTGTGCTATAGATGCAATCGCGAATAAAAAAAGGATTCACGAAGACAATTGTTTTGGGTTGATGGTTCAATCGGGCGTGATATGGCTAGGAAAAGGGTCGTCATGATCTCAAGATTACGTTCATACCTTTGACTATTCGCCGACCAAAAAATGCCAGTGCCGTGAGGAACTGTTGTTTGACCTATGTGATGCGGTTGTGTCTGTGGTGAAGACTCCAGTTCACGGTGGATGTAACTGAAGTTTGATGATTAGGTGCCATTTCGCCTGAATAAAAGAAATAGTTATGACAATTATATGAAGAATTCCCATCTGACCTAAGTCCTTGATATTATGATGTCGAACTAGCTGAAATCGTTAGGTCCAATGAACTACAAAAATTGGAGTTGGTATACAGTGCTTCGTACAGTGCATGACTGAAATTCTTACCTCCACTTATCACAGTTGAAGCTATAGTTTTTGGAGTGTCGACTTTAAGCCCAGCTTCAAACTCAATTCAACCCTTTCCCTGTAGATTGGCACCAGTTTAGAGAAACAAAGTTGCTATCATGGGTTGGATATCTTCGGTCCTTGGTACCGACAAGTCGTCAGACCCTCTTTCAAAGCTCGATCCAAGCCTTCGCGACTTTCTGGAGAAAGAATCTCCGCTCAAATACCCTTCAAACCAACCTACGAATCCCCCTCCAGCAAATCCGCAGCCCCCAAATGCCAATGCAGCGGCGACAGCTACAGAACAACAAAAGCCAGTCGTACCTTCAGCAAGCCTGTATCAAGACGGTCGATATGCCCACCTCTGGAAGAACTACCAACCGCTCGCCGAGATTGAGGCAGAGACGGCAACAGATCATGAGAAGCTAATGAGCGTCTTGGAGGCATACAAGGAACGGAAAGAGGCCATTGGAAAGGCGGCATTGGAAAACTGTGCGGAATACCAAGAAGAGTGGGTGAATTGCATGAAGCACGGAAGCTGGGAGGACCAAATGCAGATGTGTAGGCATCAAGTTCGAAGATTTGAGAGGTGTTATATGATGCAATCAGTATGTTGTCTCTATTCGCTACACTTCGTGGCAATTTTCTAACTTTGTTTTAGCGTTTTCTTCGAGCGTTGGGACATGGGTCAGTGGTAGGCAGATCGCATGAGGTGGAAGAAGATATCCAAATGCACGCCGACACTCTTTATCAGCGAATGATCAAGCACGAGGAGGCAGTTGAGAAGGCTAAGGCAGAAGGACTACCCGCGCCGGTCCTCCAGACAACATTGCCAAAAGCCAAGAAAGATGCGGTTATACCCACTGAAGAACTTCAACAACAATGGAAAGAACAGCTTGACAAGCTACCGGCTGAGGAACGTGCGGTTGAAGAAGCTGCTCTTCGTGCTGATCTCCAGGCCAAGGCTGAGGTTGCCGGTAGCGTTCAGAAGATTTGGGATACACAGGCGGAGCAGAGGAAACAGAGGCAGGCAGAAGGCACCTCTACATTTGGAGATTACATTGCATCTTTGTTTGGGAAATCTGGGAAATAAAACGGCGAGGCAGGGGAGCAAGTTGTACAATCCTGTATATTATGATAAGCAGACTATGGCATACCTCCCTAGCTGCATGACTCAATGTAAGACTACATGAATAATGTGTCAATATAATGAATGCGTTTTTGGTTATTGTTCACTTTAATGTCTTATCAATCCAGTATCCCAGCATGATTTCTACGTCGAACCTAAGATATGGACTGCAATAATTGTCCGTCATCAATGCGGCGCCATTATAGTTTGTACATGCCCTATAAGTATATAAGACGCCTTAGTTCATTTAAAAAGACTATAAGGGACCTATACAGAAACCATTTTACTCTGATCTTATACCCCAGCTTTGAAATCTAACCTTATGCTACCCTAGAGCATGAGAATACACCCGGCAAATGTGTGCGACTTGAGTATGGTCTTGCAGATTCCATCATGAGTCAAGTAGCACGGTTCCGTGGTCTAGTTGGTTATGGCATCTCGTTAACACCGAGAAGGTCCCCGGTTCGATCCCGGGCGGAACCACACTTTTTGCTACGTTTAGGTCCTAAAGCATTAAAAGAGAACACCAGTATATAATATACCATAGGTTAAGCAAGTCTGTTTATAACTTTATGCTTGGGTTTTTTTTTAATATATTTACTTATATTGTCTTTACAGCATTTACAAGATTAAGCAATTGTTTGTCTATTCCTCTTGGCAGAACGATATTATCTATTCTTTACCTTCATCCACCCACTTGTTCCCCGACGCGGAGAATTCTTATCGCTACCTAGCAAGTCCTTGCTGGGCTGATTCGTATCAACAACCTCTTCTTCAACTTTCCAAGCATCATCATCCAGAACTTCCCAGTCAGGGGCAGGCGCCTCACTGAGCAGCTTCTTCTTCAGCTTGTCGGCCAATTTGATCGGACCGGGAAGCTTGAACGTCTTACTGAACTCGGTGCCTTCAGCTCCGCCGAGGTAGTAGAAAGTTGTGCCGTGGGAATATTGTCCCATGCGGCTGGCATGGGTATCAGCATCATTCTTAGATGCGCTCGGATCTTTCTTGTTAGAGGAAGAAGGATAGATGTTTCCACCAACATTTTGGTGATTTGTGAGGAGATCGTGTAAATTGCGGCCCATATTGCAAATGTCCTCAAAGTGAGTCCTATCACCTATCGAAACACCTTGCGTACTGCAAGCCCAGGCGATGTTGTAGGCGAGCAGAGTCACACCTTCTATGAAATATGAAAACGTTGCTGGATCTTCCTTGGCCAACAGCGCTGGTGGCTTGTCAATAAAAAGAGGTCTTGGACGTGAAAGACGCTGGGACTCTGTGTCTCCGGAGTGAGAAGGATTCCCTACTCCTGCCTGACTAGGAAATACTGGATCCTTAGATCTGTAAGAGGCAGAGAGATTGAAGATAGTTGGCCGTGGGTAGTCGCGATGAGGAAGAGTAATTGCCGCAGGAAGACGGATTGAAAGATAGTGTGATACGAGCATAAGGATATGACAAATGTGGCTGAGAGATGTCGAAATCATCTCCGGTGTTGATGCTATAAACGAGTTAGTGCATAGTCGAAATAGTCGCGGGAGAGCCTACAGTTCATTGTGGCCAAATCAACAACGGGGATTCCGCCAAGGTAATACTCATATTTGCCAGTGGAGCCTTCTTTAACACGTTCAAGTCCATATAGTCGGGCTGCCTCCATGCAAAGAAAAGATCGTGTACGAGCCATATCGCCAGCGCTGCGAGACCACTTATACTTGAGTCTGCCAATGTCCGTTTCTATGTCCTTTTGCTGTTTTACTCTGCGCTCAACCAGGCCACCAGATACAGCTGCAATATCCGACTTGCGACGAGAGAGCGCAGCTTGCCGGGCCTGGATCTCCTCTCTAGCAGCTTTGATGTCATTTCTGAGCTTATCGGCAGCGGCCAATATCTGGGTCGTCCTAACCTCGGCTGTTCGTTGTTGCGCCTGGAGTGATTCTCTATGAAACTTGTTTGGGGTGCTCGCCTCATCTAATAATTCGTTTACTTCATTTTGGAGACTCTCATTTTGCAGGAGAAGTTCCACATTGCTTATGCGGCCATCAAGAAGAGAGTTCCTGGCGTCCACGGTGCAGAGAAAAGGAAGACGCTCTGGGTCATGTATGCGATGACAGATATCGCAGTCCATACTGGCTTTGTATCTTTGCCACTTGCGTCAAGGCAGTTGTCGCTATCTGTTGATCAAAGAAGACCAAGGGAAGCACGTTCAGCCTTCTGGTAATAAAACAGGAGAGGCGGGGCGCATCTTCGTAAGCCCGAAATAAGCGGTTGAAAGTGAAAGTGAAAGCCAGATGACTTGTAGGTTCTGAGGTTGAAGATGGGAGTCACGAGTCGAGCAATGATAGTGACAATGCTGTGGCGCATGAACGTAAGCCACACAGGCAGCCAACGAAATGATGCAGGAACACCCACACTTCAAGACTTCCTGTTAGTGAGCAAGTATATTTAATCCAAGTAGGTACCTTAACTTCACAATTCAGGTGTCGGTAAATGATCTTCCTTCATTGAGCTCAGTAAGCTTTGACAGAGCAATCACCACTTTGTGGGATACAAGATTCAAGACTCCTTACCAACGCCTCAATACAGTTGATCAGGCTGCTCACTCGACAGTGCTGCACGTTCCTAACAGACACCCCTGTTGCTTGGCCGACAACACCCCTGGCGATTGAACGCGAAATGCCCAACATGGATACAGCACTTCCACTACAACAAGACGGCGAGAATCGTCACAGTCAAGACGATATCAAAGCCACTGTCCCTGCTCCTGAGGAATCAAACATGAGCAGCATCCAGAGACACCCGCACGCTAATAGAAGGACACCCGAACCTCAAGATGATCGACAACCCAACAATCCTGATCCGCCAGATACCCCTGGTGTTTTAGAACCATTTAACTGGGATGAGTTTGAAGCGCGTTATGAGGCTGCTTTGCAAGAGGCAGATGAGCGGGAGCAGGAGATTCTGAAGGAGGCGGATGCTCTCTCAAAGGTGAGTTCTGTTGAGCAATGATGCAGACTGATGAAACTAACGTTTGGGGAGTACTTCAAAATCTGGGCTGCGTCTGCGTCTGCGCATGATGATGAGCGGGCAGCGAAGCGCCTGCAAACACGACGACGCTTTGTGAATCTCGCTGAAGACAAAATGGAACGGAAACAACAGCATTGTGAGCCCGACGTGCTTTTTATCCCACCCTTGGACCAAATATTGACGCTTTACAGACGATCAAGTTGTGAGGGCCTTTGAGAGTGCTCTGGCACTTCTCAAGTCCCAGTGAGCTATCTATGGGCTCCGAGTTGATGGCGGAAGCTTCAACCGGCTCCATCATCGAACTTTTGGACTGTCTTCACACAACATACTTTGCTTACCAAAACGCTAGCCAGGCTGCAGCACATATTTATCTCTTTCACACCGGATCAAATTGATGTTGGTACATTGGCACGTGACATAATTTCGGTCTGGACGCGTCCTCCGCCAATCTCGCCAAATCGCAAATCATGCCTGATATCGCGTTAAAAAACCAAGACATGCCGCAATCAAATAATGGAAGTACAACAAATGCGCATGTAATACCCAACATTTTCACCGTACGTTGCCCAAATACGCGCAGTTTGATTCTTTACTGATATTTCTAGGATGATCTTGTTGCTTTCCACGAATCCCATTTCTCGCACACAGCCGTCGCCGTCTTCGGATCTGAATTCCTAGACTCGCCCTCCCAGGATCAAACTCAAGATGAGGCCGTCGATGACACCTGGGAGGAGGATGACGACAGCCTGGGCTATTATGCGGATGGTGTGAAAAGGACCTTGACGGATGCGCAAATCGAGATATTTCGACATTCAGAACTCGAGACTCTGCGCAAAGAGAAAGAAAGGGCGAAACATCTACGCTCAAAAGAAACAGCGCCATCGAGCGAGGTCATGGATTTGAGTGATGCTACCCATATCTCCACGCAAACTAAAAACATGACTTCCTCATTACCCACTTCCTTCCAGAGTAATAAGAAACGAAAGAAGAAGAAAGGTCTTCAGCGCCCTCGCCCCGAACCGAAATCAGACTTGCGCAAACGAACCTGGGACGTTGTGGACAAGGGCTTGGACTCGCTGGAGTACGACTAAGCATGTTTCCTGGATGTACGGGGGATACTGCTTTTGGACTTTCCAACGTTGCCCACCAAGAAATTTCGATTGTAAGTTGATTCTGCCTACAGTGTGTTTGAGCCTCATTATGATGAAAACCCTTGTATCGTCATCCTTAGTCGGATCGGGGCTGGAGGTGGACGAAGTATCGGCTCCCGCTGATATTGACACCTCTGCAGCCCTGAAATGTCGAGCAATTAATCTTCTCTCTGAGAAATGAGACTTTCATTCGTGTTCTTCCTAGCAAGCAGTTTGTTTATGATGCTAACCATCATTGTGGTGTAGCATGCGGCGAGTTAGGCCAGTTTCACAACTCAGCTTGTACATATTATATGTCTTTCGGCGACCAATTAATAGATGAGGTAGGCGCTTTGTCTCCGGTAGATAGCAAGGCATGTATTTTGTTCGAGGCCTGTTCGTGATGCACGTGTGTTTGTTGAGTCCCAATATTGAATCATCTTGTTTTCTGGGTCTCAGAAGAAATGGAGATAGGTAAATTCGCGAACAACATAACTCCAGGAGATGGGTTCACACATAATATCGGCCTACCTTAGACTCAGTTTCCTTGAGCGTAAAAAATGACATTTGCTTAGATGGTGACAAGATGTTAATCAAATAACACTGATTAACAGACTTAAACCCTTTGGCCTTGGATAGACTGTATAGGTTAGTAGTCCATACCTAACGTTAGGTAGTCAATAAGAAGTGAATGCCAGAAACAGCCATGGCGCATCCATTCAATTCAGATCCTGCACAGGCCACCATCAATTTGCCTTGGGATTGATTTGGAGGTACTCGTGCCCATTCGACAGTGTTATCGCGGAGCGGCCGATAAGCACCACAGCGAATCACAGTCCAGCCCGCCCGCGAAAATAACGGGGCAAATCTGGGCTGGGCTGGACCCGACCTGAAATGCCATCCCACCTTGATTTTGCAAACCAAGTCAAAGCAGGTCCAGCCTCTCCTCTTCAGCCTCTTAGACTAGAGAGACCTTGGGTTGGGCTAGATTAGATATACGAGTACCTCGGCTTCAACCTCTCATCTTCAGCATCTCTATCGCTCCGACCGTCATCGACGCCTTGCGACACCATCTTCTTCCACCGCCGGCGTCGCCTCCCTGCGACGGTCTCGCTCTCTGCCCATCATGGCGCGCGTCTACGCCGATGTCAACCAGAGCATGCCCCGCAGTTACTGGGACTACGACAGTGTTAACATCAGTATGCCCTCACCCCACGTGAGAACTCCCCTGACAACAAAGCTGATAACTATGTAGGCTGGGGTGCCCTAGAAAACTACGAGGTCGTCAGAAAGATCGGTATGTCGTCGTCGTCCATTTCGTTGCTTGGTTATTGACCCCTTGTGCCTCTGTAGGTCGTGGAAAGTACTCTGAAGTCTTCGAAGGCATCAATGTCGTCAACTACCAGAAATGCGTCGTCAAGGTCCTAAAGCCTGTTAAGAAGAAGAAGATCAAGCGCGAGATCAAGATCCTCCAGAATTTGGCCGGAGGTCCCAATGTTGTTGCCTTGCTTGACGTTGTTCGGGATGCGCAGGTTGGTGCCAACTTTCTCAACGTCCATCGCAATATGGAACTGACCAACGGCAAATAGAGTAAGACGCCGTCCCTCATTTTCGAGCACGTCAACAATACCGATTTCCGAAGCCTCTACCCCAAGTTCAATGACATCGATGTTCGGTTCTACATCTTTGAGCTCCTCAAGGCTTTGGACTTCTGCCACAGCAAGGGTATTATGCATCGAGATGTTAAGCCTCATAACGTTATGATCGATCATGAGAACCGAAAGGTTGGTCAATCTGGCATCATACCTCTGACGTAGAGCTTACTGACGGTTTTCAGTTGCGTCTCATCGATTGGGGCCTGGCCGAATTTTATCACCCCGGTACCGAATACAACGTTCGTGTGGCCTCTCGCTATTTTAAGGGTCCAGAACTTTTGGTCGATTTCCAGGAGTACGATTACAGTCTCGACATGTGGAGCCTGGGAGCTATGTTCGCTTCCATGATCTTCCGAAAGGAGCCTTTCTTCCATGGGAACAGTAACTCTGACCAGCTTGTGAAGATTGCAAAGGTTCTTGGTACTGATGATCTGTTTGACTACATTGATAAGTACGAAATCGAACTGGATGCACAATATGACGACATTCTCGGACGATTCCAGAAGAAGCCATGGCATAGCTTCGTCACCTCGGAAAATCAGCGATTTGTTTCTAATGAGGCCATCGATTTCCTTGACAAGCTACTGCGATACGACCACCAGGTTTGTTCATAGCTCCAACATCTCCTGTCTGATCTAACAATTGTATAGGAGCGTTTGACCGCTAAGGAGGCGCAAGCGCACCCCTACTTCAACCCCGTCCGTGATCCCGAGGTTTTCAAGCAACACCTTGCAGCTGCTAATGGCGCTGCCAACAAGTCTTGAGAGGGCTCGGAGTCGTAGCTCTCCAACACTCATCATCTCTGGCGATCCATCTCGTGGCAACCCTTAACCATGATACCCTGGACTGGCGGTCATGCTTTCCTTTGTCGGTTCTCCATCCCTGATAGGATACACCCGTATTGGGAAGAGAATATCTCAGCCGGATCCGCCTCGATTCTTTCCGCCGTGAAAGCGCGCCGACTCAGTGGCTCTGTGAGATGGATTTCATGAGAATGGGGCTGTATTGAGAATATCCTACAGCCTTAGCATGACGTACGATTCAAACGGTTCGGTGTAGTGAGGAGAAGCTTGCGCGACATGCCGCACCATCTCGGAAGTTGTTACAGGGGCGATGTGGAATGAGAACAATGTGGTTTCGGCGTTCCAGGTTCTGGGGGTTATGGCACGTTGAGATCGAGGGCTAATCTAATCACCAACACTCCTAACCTTTTTATTTATTTTTAGCTTTGTAGTTGGAGGTTTTCATGCTTTTGGGTCAGCTTTTCTCGAGTAGCGTAAGCATTAAATGAAACCACAGCGCTATGTTTGCTTGGTGTATATTGGTTCCCACAACGTTTTATATTCTACGGTCGTCTGTACCAAGTAATCTGCAAGACCAGAACGGCCATTTATATACAAGAGAAGCAAAAGTCTCGGCCACATTGATAACCATCTATACCACAGGTTCGTACCGTGCCCCCCGGTGTCTTAACAGTGTTGATAGGACTGGACATCTCATGGAAACGCTTTCTACTGGGTGTCCGTTGGACTTCTCTGGTTAGGGCACTTGCTCGCCAAATCCTCTTCGTTGAAGGACGGACGCTTGCTGTCTTTGATGTTGATTTGACTCTGCGCGCTAACTCATCCCGAGACTCACCGGTGTCTGATTCCGAATCCGACACAAATGAGAGGAGGGATCGGCGTGATGATGGTGCACGAGTAGTACGAATGGAAGCATGACGAGGGGTGTGTGGTTTGTGAAAGCTTGAAGGGGGTTCTGTGAGGGGAGTCCTGGTATCTTTCGGCTTCCGTGGTGTCGATACCCCTTGAACCGTGGTATCTCGAGGCAATTCGGGGAGAGATTCGTCATCATGAACAGCTTCGTCTTGAGGAGGCGCATCATCAGACGAGTTGTCATTCAGACGAGGCCCACTCTCATCTGTTAGATCGCTATAGTTGGGAGGTTCTTCAACATGGATGGGCGAGGAAGGACTAGCGGTAGATGATTGCTCGTCTCTGACGGTTATAATGGTCTCCGGTGCTTTCATAGGCCCATCCAGAATTGTATTTGGTTCCTGCAATAGCCCAGATGGCGTCAGAGGCACTGGTTGTTCCTTTTGGTCATCTGAAACATCCTTATCGAGTTCTGTTGACTTGTATGTGCTGTTACTGGACTTTTGGAGCCTTTCCCGGGACCGCCGAAGCTTAATGGTCTCGTCTGAAGCTGTAGCTTGTGACCTATAAGACACTGGGCTCTTGGGCTTTGTCTTGAGAAGCCACTTGAGTTCGCTCGTTAGATGATGTGTTACGGGACGTTCTTCAGTCTCTGTATCATCATTATCCGATTTTGGTAGGGTTTCTTCATCGCGATCCGGGCAACCATGGCTCCTTGTGCCGTAGGTCGAATGATCTTTGAACTCAGTTTTAATACCGGGATTCGCAGGATCTGGCTTCTTTGGCGCTCCAGTATCATGGCGTTGAAGCGCCGTGGGGCCCCTTGTTATGCCCTTCGTACTGGAAATAATATTATTGTTTTGAGTCTTGCGGGTTGAGCCTTTGGGTCTTCCCCGCTTGCGCTTAAGAGGCTCTATAGTCTGGTCCTGCATATCCCCAGCCGTAGACTCAACTATAGGCGCTGCTCTTTGGTTGGGCTTTGGTGACCTCGCAGCATGGATAATGAGATCAGCGCTTCGAATTCGATCATCTGTTGGCATGAGTGGCGATAAAGGCTTTCGGGTTTCTAGATGGCGTTTTGGTGCTCGGATCCTCGAAAGAACAAGAGGGGCTTCGTCGTCTGAAAGCTCCATGCTAGGAACGGGAGGTACATCAGAAGCATAGAGTTTGTCGTTTCCCACCTTGCGCTCTGGTGCCTCAGGGGCACTGCTGTTGAAAGGAGTCGCGGTGTCCTGTGAATCTGGTATAACCTGCCTTTGGGAGGTTATCCCCCTTTCGAGGGCTATTGTTCCCAGCGCATTGTCTTGAGGCTCCTCCGAGGACGAGGCACACTCATCACCGACATGATCGACGCTCTCAAAGTCTTTGCGAATGACTGGATCAGCTTTGTATAGCTCCACTCTCAAACTCTGGCCTGATTTCTGCCATTCTTTGGCGTCGTCCCAAGAGATCTTGCCCATATACTCAGTTTTTTTCCTCGCTCGGCCAGACCGTCTCCGACCAGAATCGTCTTCGTCGTTCTGCTGGGGCACTTTCACAGCGTTTCCATTGGTTTCTTCCAGTGCCCCTTCTGAATATTGATGAACCTCACCCTTCGCGGGTGGTTCTTTTGATGGGAGGACAAGACTTGCCTCAGGGGTCGACGCTACCTCAGTAGTCTCAGAGAACATCAAATCATCGTCTTCGTCGGTATCATTTATCGTTCTATCAGGGGCGAGATCTTCCTGATTATCGCTTGGCTGTTCCTCAGACGTGGATTTGTGATGGTCATCTGCAACTGCCTCCTCTTCCGTAGGAGAGCTGCTGGGGTGTCTGCACATCGCCTGCTTGGAGGATGCTTTCATAGAGCCAGCCCGCTTTGTCTTCTTGGCCCGGTTACGACCCCAAATCGACGTCTGTCCGTTGTGAAAAGGGAAGTCGTATCTGCCTCCGGTAAACCAAGGTCCTGGCATACTCGGTGGCATGTTAAAATATGGAGGAATATCGTCTCGACCCCAGGCTTGCATGGGAAACCCGTACATCCCTCCCCAGGGCCCAAATCCTGGTGTTGGCCCGAACCCAACTGACGAACCTGGTCCATAGGATGGAGGACCAAAGTGAGATTCGCTGGCATTCAACATGGCGTTATTATTTTGTGAGGGATCCATGGTCGTATCCATATCAGTTTGTAGTGCTTCCCGAGACACTCCGCTGTGAGTCCTTTGGCTTTTCGGCGTGCCTTGTTCTGTAAACGTTGGTTCTTGGTTATTCTGGTTCTCGCTCTGAGAATGTTGTACTCCTTTGACTGGTTCTTCGCTATCGGAATATCCATCCGTAAGGTCCTCGAGCAGAACTCCTTCATCTTCGTCGATGTTACTGTCGCCCTCCATCCATAGTCCTTCAACATCTCCCTCATCTCGCATATTACGCAAGTGACCGTTGTTAACCACAATTTCTCCGGTGTTCATGTCGATCTCGTCGCCAATACCCTCAAAGTCCCGGCTGTATTTTTCGATAATATGAGCCATTGTGGCTTGCAGTTTATGGTCAGCATTTGCCCGCTTGAGCGCAAGCTGAATATCAGGGTCTCGACGCATCCTAATCTCTTGAGGATGTGAGGCAAGTTCGTCATCGTCACTTTCATCTTGAACCTCTTTATGAGGTGAAGAGCCCCGTCGCCTTTTCTTTGTCGGTGGCTCCATTGTGACTATGATCGTAACAAGCCCTGAGGAATCTTTGTCGGCATTAAATCATGCATGATTTGGTGACATATTCTTTTTGAGGATGCATGGTAGCCCTCCATTTGATGGCTCCTGAATTCTTTGATGACGATATCTCGTTGGAGGAGCAACTGAAGGGTCTAGACGCGCCGTGACGCGTAAAGTGCTTGGATCCATGTGGATCTTATCGATCAATTTGGCGGGGTTAAGTCCTGGCTACAGTCCATCCATGCTTACCTTAATGCAGACAATCCATTATCACCATATGGACGCTATCGACCTTTGATAGCTTCATGTGACCTTATGAAATAATATGAAAGCCAGGCTTAGTTGCGATAGTTCTTTATTTGCAGTTAGTTTCTTTTGTTTGCTTGCTGTGCAATGAAGTATTACTAGTAGCTTATGTATTCTAAGTTTTCTCCCTATGATTCCGTACCCTGTGATCAACTGCGCATTGGCTCGTGGCCCCCAGTGCTAAACATAACCCGACGTCACCGCTAAGACATCCACCACACTATACTCTGTGCATTTCTTTACTTTCTCTGCCTTTCCTACTAACGACACGGCACGCTTTCTTAACAGCTCTGCACAGCGCATTCGTCCAGCAGCCGGCCTCGAACAATGCCTGCTCGTTAACCCAAGTATGAACTGCCAGAAATGCCGCCAGCCTCTTAGGCTGGACGGATCCCTCGAGGATCTCAACCCAGCCGCCTACGATGTGCTTGTTTGTATGTGGCCTGATCCTTTTTCTGTGCATGTATCTGACCTTGCTCTCCAGCATCTACATCTCCCCAGACCCTCAAGAAATCAACTGTGACGAGCCCACCGATTACGCAACCACAAGAGCAAGCGCGCAAGTCTCTATACGAAACAGTTTCAAGAAATACCGGGCCACCGACGTTCAAGCGCAACCATGGAGGGCATCCCCGCGATTCCTCTATGTCTTTTGTTTTGTTGTCCGAGTCCCAGATGACTCACCCGAGTCAGCCTACAGAGTCTCCCGCTATGCCAACACCACTGCGCCGCGCCAGCTCTGCCAGAAGTAATGGGGATAACGTCGACGCGCCAGTTGGAAACGAGATGGATAGGGTCAACCGTCTTTTCGAAATTCTATCTGCGCGATCCGATATCGACCACCCTATCTGTGTTGAATGTACGGAAATGCTTGTTGAGGGCCTACAGAAGAAGCTAGAGGTTGCTTCACGCGAAAGAGACGCCTATGTTAAACACCTGAAGGAGGCGAAAGCGAACAAACCAAGCGAAGAAGACATGAAAGCTCAAGAGGAAGCGCTGAGAAAAGCTGAGCAGGATAGAGCAACAGCTATGGAAGAGCTGAAAAAGCTGGAGTCGGAAAAGACTTCCTTAGATGAGGAACTTGTAGCCCTTGAGGAGGAGTCGCGACAACTAGACAAAGAGGAGGAGAAGTTCTGGAGGGAACGAAACGAGTTTGCCACCAAGATGGGTGAATTCCAGGCGGAAAAGGACAGCATCAACGCCAAGTACAGCAACGACTCCCAGCTCCTAGAAAAGCTGCAGCGATCTAACGTATATAATGACACCTTTTGCATCAGCCACGATGGGAGCTTTGCGACAATCAACGGTCTTAGGCTTGGCCGTCTCTCCAACAAACCGGTAGATTGGCCAGAAATCAACGCCGCATGGGGACACGCACTGCTACTTTTGGTTACTGTTGCGGACAAACTTTCCTACAGATTTGATGGATATGACCCGCAGCCTATGGGAAGCACCTCAAGAATCATCCGATACGAAGTACCAAGCCCTTCTTCCAGTCGAATAGGCAGTCGTGCTGTCAATGCCCCCCCAAAGAAGCATGTACTCGAGTTGTACAGCTCTGGAGATATGCCTCTAGGATTAACCTTCATGCACCGACGCTTTGATAACGCCATGGTTGGGTTTCTGGAGCTTGTGCGACAGCTGGGCGGGTATGTGCATAGGCAAACAGAAGCAACTGGTACACCTCTTAGCTTGCCATATAAGATTGACGGTGACAAGATTGGGGATGTCAGCATCAAACTCGGCATTGCGCAAGATGATGGATGGACGAAGGCGTGCAAGCTGACATTGACCTGTTGTAAGTTTCTGCTCGCGCACGCCAGCAACGTCACCTCCAACGCAAGGAACGGTGGGAACTGAATAGTTCCGTCGCTAGTTGATTGAAGGAACCTGGGGTTCTCTGGTTGGGGCTCTCTTGTGTCTCCCTTACCTCTGTACTAAAAGTGGTGGAGTTTTGGACAAGTTGGACGGCGTTATAGGGTGGAAATTGAGCATAGAGGCTGCGCCTATTCTGCCGTATAGAATCATTTGGCATTATGAATAGCAGTGAGCTGACAATGATTTATGCGTGACTGACTCGTTTCTAAAAGAGCGCAAACATTCAAATTGTTTGTTCCGGCCCGTATCAAACGAGAGTGGTTGGTGCCTTCTGCTAACTCAGGTAAGGACCTACTAGGTCTAGGCATGCCTCCTTATTGTGCTCTTATTGTGCTTGTTCAATACCTACATTAGTACTTGGCAAGAGATCAAGCCAAACCAGGAGCTCAGGCAGTTACTTATCTTCGTGATTCACGTTCTCGCTGCACTTCTCCTTTCAAACTTTCACATACACAACAATTCCCAACTTCATCAACCTGAAGCATCCTCTACCAAGCACTCAAAAATGGGCAGTTGTGCTCACTGTGGCAAGGCTTCAACCGTGGGGTGCTCTCATTGTGTGGGAGCTCCAGAATACGACGACGGAGATGCTGTCACTACCTTCTGGTGCAGCCCTGAATGCCGGGCAGCTCACGAGCCAACTCATCAAGAGTGTTGCTACAACCTGCAACGACGCAAAACTCTTTTACGTACAGCAAAGCTACTCAAAGCAGCACTTTTGGCGTACAAGGAGGTTGTATACGACATTCATGTGACAAGAATCTCACACGACAAGGACAACGGAACTCTAGTCCTCACACACAAACCGAACCGAATCGAGCGCCATCCTTTCCCGAGCCACCTCACAAGTATCGAAGAACACAAACAAGCTGCTCTTCTAGTAAACCAGTGCACTATGTCGATTTCTCTACTTGGTCCGATGTCCAGGGGTCTCTTGGCCGGTAGGTCAAGCCGTTTATTGGGATCCAGGGGTCATCTTGCTAATAGTTATTGATTAGGAATTGTCTCTCGAATGGATGTCGCCGTCGTTGAGATTCAGAATCCTCCCCTCACTATCAAATTTGACCCCCATGATGGCATCGTGGCAGACAGGAAGTTCCATACCATTGTCGAAGCGACGTTGGACTCATCGGAGGAACGATGGCTGATCGACGTCACAGGCTGTCAGTATGGCTTCCGGGATATTCTGCTTCCCCTTGAGAAGTACATTGCACAGAACAACTGCTCCTCATATGAGCTGTTACAGCCTTACGGTCACACTGAAACCACCGACCAGGACGAGCTTCCACGCTCACCTTTGATCATACTCACGAGAGGGCCCAGTGAACAACAGTTGGCAGACATTGAGATCGAGAAAGGTTATCGCCGACACTTCGCCGCTCTAGTTCGCGCAATAGTTAATCAGGGATTGACTCAGGGGCCTGACGCTCAATTTGCAGTCACTCTCGATGAATTGGTCCGCAGAGTGATCACATACATGTCAAGTTATCAACCTCAGACGGGGGCATACCAGGAGAGCCCTACGTACTGAGCGCTCTCTACTGGCTTGCTCGGGTCCAGATGGGTCTGCGGGAACACAGAGGACTAGTTCCGATGGTTGGCTGCATAAGTAAGGCAGCCCAAGGCTTACTACGGGGCTTTTTGGAAGGCGGTGCAACCTCGTGGATGGTAGCCTGCTTCTGCACGTAGCCAAGAATTGAGAAGTGATTCTTTTCTCAATGAGTCGAAAGCGATTTGCTTATTTCAGAAATAAATTTCGGTGTGAACTGGGACAGCGACCTCAGGTTAAGGTGCGAAAAACGCTCAATCGTCTCAAGGTCTACTAAATAGTCCCTAGAGTAAATGAGCTGTTTGGTGGAGTAATGATCTGGGAGCCTGGGAGCCTGGGAGCTTACATATGTACCCTCACAATAGCTTCACGCTATAAATCCCCACACATCAAACGACGATCCACTTTTGACCTCTAGCAATGCCGTTTAAGGCTGCGTAGGGCTGTGCTGCAGCTGGCATGCCCGGTATCTCCACATCACTCCAAGTGCTAAACCCAGGGAGCAGGAAACTAGACGTTGAGAGAGGATGCCAAAATAAACTCGTCAGAGACCCCCCCTAAGCTTAGACAATTTAGGCAAACTTGCCTAAATCTTTCTATCATCTGGGAATTGAGGTCCTAGGGTTTCTTGCCTCTCTATAGGCTACTCCAGAACTGTGCTACACTTGCTCAAGGCAAACAGCACGGGGCTTGACACTAGGCGTTGCTGCCTTGACTGTTACATAGCTAATGATAGCGGAACTCCTTGATTGGGTGAGCTGTTACTCAATTTCGTGATAGGTCAGTCTCAGCTTACACAGATTTATCAATTGCTCTATAAAGTAGACAGGATGCTCACATTTTCTCTCCTAGTCGGCTCATTCTCTCACCTTCAGACCCCCTTGACATAACTGTCTCTTGATTCCTGTGTCTTTCTTGTCTCTCTATAAGTTTGTTTGTTCTTCAGAATCATCATGGACACTCCTCAGCCTCGTGAAGTCAGCGTCGTCGACGGCGATGACACCAGCTCCATCGTGAGCTTCGAGGACATCCCCCCAAGGTCTAGGCCAAGATATAGACATAGTCCGCATATGGCCTCTATGCCCAGGGTTTGTCCAAAAACAGAAATCCTCAAGATCGATGGAAAAGTGCCAGATGTCCTTCATGTGGTCAAGTATCTCGGTTGGCAAAATAATGTCATAGAATGTCAGTTTTCACCCATGTATTCTCTATGTTGATGTTGAGCTAACCGTAAGATAGGCCGCCAAAGCCCCGTCGCTTTCAAGCATGTTCCCCCGTATGGATTCAATGGCGATATCAACCTCGTTGTCGATGATGATGCAACTGGAGATGAGAAACCCGTTCTTGAGATCATCACGAAGGTCTTGCCCCGGAGCCGATCCCCCATCCCTATCCACCGTCGGTCTCGAGGTCCTCGAGACCAGGAAGACAGGCCGATTACTGAAGCATTCGAGAACATTGATTATCGCTACGACAATCTATACCCAGACGAAGGTCAAGATCCCGAAGTTCCTGGTCCAGAAATTTCCCGTCCCTTCATGATCATTCATTCAGATCACCTTATCAATGCCCTCAAGGCTGTAGTGGCCTACTATCCTTACGTCAGCTTTGACGGCAAGCCTGTGAAGATCAATGCCCCTTACCGAGTCCTCTACCATCATAGACAGGAGCTCGCCCGTTACAAGGATAATCAACCATTGGCCCATGACCCTGACTACGCCGCGACTACATCAAAGCATATCGACGTTCTCCTCAAGTTCCTTGACGATAACCTGGGCGATGAGATCCGCCGTGAAGAGGAGCGCCATCAACTTGCTACCCCTAGGGCTACCTTTGATCTCTTTTGGCTTCTGCTCAAGCCAGGAGATGTCTTCTACGCAAAGCGCTATGATATCTGGACCCCATATGTCATTAGCAGCGTCACTATGGGACAGGGACACAACAACTCATGTGATGTCTACACCATCAATTGCTGGATGCTCGAGTCAAATGGTACAAAAGTCAATCGCTTCATGTTCAGCTACAACCTCTCTCCCTGGCTTGGTGAGCAAGCCATCGGGAGCCTTTCCATCATTCCTGCAGCTTTTTGGCCTGAAGACCTCGAAGCCCAAGGCGGAATGACAATGAAGGAAAAGAACATTGCCCTAGGCAAGCTCTATTGGGAGCTTTTGAAGCGGCCAACTTACATGGACTACGAGGGACTTCTTGTGAATTCCGGGCCGAGCAACAGACAATGCCGTGGGCCAACCGGCTTCATGTGCGGCCGTGTTATCTGTGATGCCCCTGGATTTGACACATTCTATAATCAAGGACCCGATAACATGCGCGGAGGTCGCTATCACCGCATCCCGGTTTACAATGAAACCGCGCCTCCTTCCAAGGACCATCTTCCCAAGGATCTTCCGCGATGTGGCTGCGATGCCTGTATGGCAAACCGCCCAAGCTATAGTACCGAAAGTCCGTATCATGGATTTGAAGACCTTGATCCTACCCAAGACTCTCCCCCAGATAGCGACCTCTTCTATCTTGTGTGCAGCAAGACTATGCCAGGATTCCTCCTTGGTGACCGACGATGGGGTCACTTAAACATCGCCAACCTGAAGCAGTTGAAGACCGACAAGGAAGCTTTCAAGTATCTTGTTCTTGATGATGAGATCAAGATGACTGTCAAAGCCTTGATTGGAAAGTTTGCTGCTGACCTGGGAGACGGGAAGCTGTCCCCTTGGGGTAATGACTTTGTTAAGAACAAGGGAGAAGGCCGAATCTTCCTGCTCCATGGCGCACCCGGCGTTGGAAAGACTTGCACCGCTGAATGCGTTGCCGAGCTCACCAATCGGCCCCTTATTTCACTTACCAGCGGTGATCTCAGCGTTGACTCATTCAATGTTGAGGCCAACTTGAGCTACTTCCTTGAGCTTGGCCAACGCTATGGTGCTCTTGTACTTCTTGATGAAGCGGATATCTACCTCGAGCGCCGTCGCTCTAAGGATATCACCCGGAACGGGCTTGTATCTGTGTTTCTCCGGGCCCTCGAGTACTATCGTGGAGTTCTCTTCCTGACGACCAATCGTGTTCAGTCATTTGATACCGCATTCCTCAGCCGTATTCATGTCGCATTGCATTACAAGAGTCTCACTCACGAGGACTGTGAGCGCATCTGGACTCATAACTTTGATCGCTTGAGCCGAGATTCAAACGGGTTGATCCATGTCTCTGGTGCGGCTCGCGACTTTGTGTGGGATAGCCAAGATGTTCGTAGCCTCAAGTGGAATGGGCGAGAGATCCGCAATGCCATGCAAACAGCCCTCGCTCTGGCTGAGAATGAGGCTCACGAGGAGAATTTGGAGCGGGTTACAATCACCGAGAAGCATCTCAGGGCAGTTGTGAAGATGAGCCGTGGATTCCGCGACTACATCAAAACTGCAGTCCCCCTTGAGGGATTTGAGAAGACTCTCAACGATTCCGACGAGGAGTGAGACAAGGGGATTCAAATTACCTCTTATTGTGTGTGTGTGTGTGGTGGTGATTTTATTGCTTTCGTTGAACGACATATGTAGTGAAGGCAATCTATTTCGCAGGCTCAGCGTCCATTCAGGAGTCTCTTTGTTAGCACATTAGCTCTTAACGATTTATGACCCCCAGATTGAATACAAATGAAATTCATGATTTACATACAGTTTTGTGACGATAGCAACATGTAATTGGCGAGATACAAATATGTGCGATTGGTCCTACAGGGTCTTCCATCACCTCTACTAGAGTATATTAAATCTACCTAGTGATCTGTGCTGTGAAAAACTTAAGTTTGCAACAAGCTATGGATATTAGGATATCATACTTATAAACTGGGTTGATGCATTGTTGTTCATACTTGGCGATACATATGTCTCAAAATTTCGGCCATCTGCCGAACGTCAACAGCATCCACTGCCCAACGCTCCAGTGTGTGTATCGCTAGTTCAATGAGCATTTGCCACTGATCAGGAGGATGGATTCGGTGCGGATTAGAGGCAGCAGCAAGAATAATGCATGCGCTTAGGAAGATCTTACGAGATATTAGCCATGTACCACCATGACGCCCGTGGAAAGCGAGACGATGGATCATTTTGGCACAGATATCGACTTCTTTGAGCGCAAGAGTGTGCATCTGAGGAAAGACAGGATCATCTTGAGGACAGTGCAGCAGGTAATAAAAGATAGGGCGAAGCGTATACTCTTGCCAGAGGGATGCCCTGCCTTGAAGAGCAGATGCAAATTCCTCTTCTGGAAGTCTATCGTTTTCAAACTGGACTGCAGCAGGAAGATGGTAATGCCTGAAGCTCCTGTCAGTTTGTAGCCCACGTTAAGCCAAGTAGAAACTTACCACTGCGATATCTGTTGCTCAGATTCATGATACTGGCGAATCAAGTATGTTGGGTGCTTCATCCAATACTCTTCCCCATTTCTGTACAAAAGGTTCAAGGTCTCATCTACCGTACGCCGGATGGAAATTTCGGACAGATAGTAGTACCACCCTCGTTCGTCAACATAGCGTTGCTCTTCATCCTGGTCAATATGTGAGCCTTCACTTCTCGGAGTCTGCCCAGTTCCAGCCAATAAGCCTTCCGGGGGTGTTGGAAGCGGCTCTGGGTATGAGAAACTCTCGAGGGCACTCGGTCGCAATCCTAGTTCAAAGACAAGCTCACTGCAAACGAATCAACACTCAACTACCAGATATATCGGTGATCATTACTGACCTTTCTGCTCGAAAGCAGGTCCAGAAGAGTCTCTGCTCTAAATGATAGTCTGCCGGGTTGTTTTGCCGAAAAGGCACTCGGGGTCTTTCACCACGCTGGCGCAGGTGAATCTCCAGACGGGAACAGGCTTGTTGAACGTAGTACCACGCCCTCAACGGGCGAAAGGCAAATTTCTCGAAGATGGTCGCCAAGACAAAACACTGAATATCTTCAATAGTATTCCCAAGAAGACCCATCCTCTTTTGCGCTGCTGCATAGTGTGGTTCAGCCCTGGGACCCTGGTCGGGGTCGTCTCTTTGCCGAAGCTGCTCCCGAGTTGGCAGGACAAGATACTCATTTGGTTTTATCCAAAAGCCAGTATATTCAGCCAGAGCACATGACAACAGCTAGAATTGTTAGGTTGATAGTATATGAAGAGAAGTGGCGGGCTTACAACGAGGCAGGATGGAGTGTCCCATTTCAGACCATTTTCTTCTGTAGTACGAGCATGCCTCAGGAGTTGCTGGCCGTCCAGAACCGGATTTCGGGGATGCACATGTGCAAGAAACTTTCGGCAGAGGGTGACAAATGAGGATTCATCGATGCCCTTCCCAGTACTATTTGGTTTCTGTACACTGCTTTCTTTGTATCCCGGACTTAGTGGGAACGAGTCAATGTCACGGGCATCGCTCGGGATAATGTTGCTGAGTGCCGGCCATTGAAGCAGGGATTCACAACGTAGAGCAGCAAAGGGAAGCCGCTCAGATTCGTGCGGTTTCACTTGTGATCCCTTTTGTGTTTCGTATTGTGCACCAGCAGAGAACCTTGTCCATGGACTGCCAGCTGCGTGTGTTTGGGGGACTTCGATGTTAGTGAGCATAGGCTCAACATCTGAGAAACGTCGAGGTGAGTGGTTGGTCTTCTGGAGTATCTCTTTGATTTCATCCAGACGGTCCAGTATCTGACGATTGGAAACTGCATCTTCCACCCCATCATCTCCCATCTCACTGTCTGCGTCGGAATAGATGCACTTGGCTCTATGTCGCACACAAAAGCCACATGTTGGACGAACATTATCGCACTTTGTCTTACGGACACGGCAGAATTGACAGGCCGTCACAGCGCGTTTCCTGCGAGTAAAGTCTGTGGTGGTAAGTCGGCGCTGTCGTTTACCCGATCCTTGGGAATTGGCATCATCGTGATCTTGACCGTCTTGGGTGGTGGGCTCTTCCGGCGAGTTGCAGGAGAAGCCTGGCGATGTTGCAGATGTGGTCGGTAACACGGTTGTTGTACTGCCTCTTCTGATGGGAGCACGAAGGTCGAATGAGTATGACATTGGGATCCGAGAGTTGATGCCGGTCATGGTGGACGTCCATTCATACAAGAATTACTGGCTCTTGACATCCGTTCATTCATCCATTCATTGACGGCGGAGGCGGGGAAGAGCGGACGGAAGCCCGAGGTTGGAGAAGCCGAAGCGGGCAAAGGTCATCCAGAAGCTGGGTCTTCCGAAGACGCCAATTTCTTTTTAGTTTTGTAGCCATTTTTGGGGTATCATGAAAGACCATGATTGCCCGCGGTACAAGGTGGAAGGCGTCATCACCATTTGCCATTGCGGCATCCTCTCATGGTGTGGATGTGATAAGGAGTGGAGTTTTGGTGTTCCACTACGAGTTTGAGCTTTGAGTGCATCGATCTCGATTTTATTTAGAATACATGTGTTTAAAGTATGCGATGTGTGTTCGAAGTGAGAGAAACTTGGAGGTTGGTGAATTTCGGTGATGAACATAAGTAGGAGGAGCCAATATCGTCGATATGCATAGACCTGCGTGGTGTTCCCTCATGTTGACCTCGGGTTGAATAGAGAAATGCGATTTAGATACAACAGCTGTGAAGTCTGAAAAGTGTGAATTCATTTGGTAGATAATAGATGAAGCCTTTCACAGTCCCTTCACATACGAATTCAAAAAAGGACTGTTTATACCGGTACAGGGTTACGGTTACTCTACAACGGCTTGACTGGCTAACTGGGTATGGTGTACCTAAACGGTTCGTGTGAAGTTTGGTGGCCGCCTAGCTGATCCCTACAGTTCGTAGCCAAGCAGTATGTAATGATCAGAAATCTCAAGCTACCGCAATTATCAAGGGCACAATCCTGGCATAGTGATGGACAATGCCGTACTTTCGGAATATTTGATTCCGACGTCTCACTCCAATGTTTTGTCAAATGCCCGATGGTATCAGACTCCAGATATTTTCTTACTACGTTGACTAGGTAGTCTATGTGTCTTAGATCTCGCTCGTATGGGTGCTTTCTACATCCTGCGCCAACCAATAATGCATGTCTCAGGAAACCATCCAGGCTTGGCTTGGTGAGTCACGTCGCCGGAACTCTGAATGGGTGTTGATATAGTTCAACAAGGGTCACAGCAGATGCTATCAAGTTGATCATGAATTTGGGCAATTGTCATTCTTCCGTATAACATCCAGTTTTAAGAAAGACTATCCGTTGAAGCTGTTAGTATCTGACCTTGCCCGCTCTGAGATCGCATATGTTGATTGGCTTTCTTGGAAGATGAAAAGAAAAACTCGTTTATACAATATACAATGTCTAATTCAATCGTATCTCTGTCTGTCTAAGGCTCTCCGGATGGGATGGATAAGACGGGATAGTATTGCCCGCTCGTTCAAGGTCCTTCCATAAACGGTTCGCCGGGCCCACCTTCCAGATGTCCACTGAATTTAGCGATCTCCGCACGGGCCAAACGTCCCGGGAACGGCATTCCCAACCCGCTGGGTGGACTTTGACTCTCCGTATTACACCACGCTCAGAATAAATTCTTTAGTTAATCGCCAACTACGATGCGAAAACATAAGGTACTCAATCGAAATTTCCAAGGCAGCTGTGCATAGCACGTCATACTGCCTGGAATCGAAGTTAGTAGCCCAAGGCATCAATTCTACTGCCTATCTCCGGACACAACCTCGCCAGATCCTCCTCATCAAATCTGTCGTTCAAGATGGTTGCTGATCGTACTGGCCCTTGTTAGTCTCCGCCAACCACATGAATGGTTTGTGGTGTTGATTGGCAGGCTCGAAAAGACCCTGCATTGTCACCTCTAGTGGCTGACGAGCGGTGACTGAACGATGCCGGCCTCATTTTGCTTAATGTAAGAGACACAAAAGAGGAGACTTGTCAAAAGATCTTGCCCGAGAGCCCCGGTGCTGGGTGATATGGAGTATCATGTACCTCCGTACTAGGAAGTACACTTGATAGCCGGATCCCGTTGATACCATACTATGGCATTCACGTTCTGCACATCATACCTTGCATTAGAAACGAACTATACTCTTTATGGGTCGCTGATGCCTCGCCGTGAAGAGTCATGGGCAACCTGATATCAAAGGAACTTTTTCAAATCTGCTAGGTTCCCAACAATGGACCTTTGTGAGATATCTCGCAATCAGATCCTTGCCCCCCTCTACCAACCCCCCAGACTATTTTCTCTCAACCCTGTTCGAGCGGTTCGTCGAAGCACTAAGACTAAACTCGATCAAAAAACCGCACCTCTTGATTATCTAACCGAATCTTTCTGACGTCTTGTTCCGTTGACTCAACCCACTCACCACGGATTTAAAGGGTCCTTGTCTTTTTTTTTTTACAAATCCTTGAAGCGGCATCAGCCAGCTTACATGCGTAAGGCGTGACTGATTTCGAATATTTTTAAAACCTGTGCTGGAGTCCTTGTTTATCTTTCCCTTCTTTTCCCTCGTCATTTCGAGCACGTCAAATGTATAGACTGTTTCTAGCCTGGCCCTTTTAAGATTTCACAACTCACTGAGTATAACCACCACAACAACCATACCAGAGGGTGACGACAAAAGTTATATTCTGGCGTTTTTCGCCATTGCTTCTCACGACTCTTCTTCAGCAGATCTGCCCAGGAAGCCTCAATCATGGGTGTGCCCAATAACATCGATGTGATCTTGACTGGCACAGGCCTTGTTGTGGTAGCATTGGCCACTACGCCTGCTCTAGCCACAGCTGTCGCCCAACTACGGAAGCGCACTGCACGGGACAACTTCTATGAGGATGCTGATGGCAAGAGTACGCCTGAAAGCTTGGCCGCTTTCTCAAACCGTCTTCCCAAAGTTTTCATCCTTGCCTTGTCCACTGTCGGTCTTGGAACATCGATTGCAATTTCAGTACTTCAATCGCTTTCGCAGTCAGACTCGCTTTTGCTTGAGAATTGGCTCATTGCTGGGGCATGGGTGAGTATTTGGAATGGAATGGCAATATGCAATGGTCACTGACGTTCTTCTCTAAATAGGCTCTTATTCTTCTCCATGCCATCTCCTTGAGTGCCCATCATGCGCCTGTAAAGGTCCACGATCTTGGCCTGTGGCTTTTTGGGTCTTCTCTCATTGTTACCACCATTGCTGTGCCCCAATTGATTAAGGAGGCTCAGTTTTTTACTCGAGACAACACAGTTGCTCTTGTTCTTCGTGCCGTGAATGTTGGTGCAGTCGTCTTCCTCTGCCTCTTCAGTGTGCTGCTTCCACGCCGACCTGATGTCTTCTTCAAAGACCAAAAAGTCGACGAGCAATGGACTGTTTCTGCTTTCAGCCGCTACACGTGGTCCTGGGTAGACCCACTCCTTTCTTTCGCGGTCAAAAAGAATGATCTGGATGCCAGCGACGTCCCCCATGTAGACCGGACCCTGAGAGCTGCTGATTTGAAAGAGGACTGGCTCGCATCCAAACCTCAAGGCAGTCTCTTCCGCTCTCTGTTTTGGGCATACAAAGGTTCCTTTATGGTACAGCTCTCCCTTACTGTATTCCGCAACATCCTGGCCTTGTTACCTTTCTGGACCATGTTGCGTGTGATCAACATTCTCGAACAGCGCGATGTAGGACTATCCGGAGCATCCAACTTGGAGCTCTGGATTCTGATTTTTACGATGGCTGGCTTTAACCTCTTAGATGCTGTAAGTGCTTCATATAAACATTTTTGTCGTATACTGATGTGTCAAAGTGGGTTGAAGGATGGGTGTTCTGGTACTCATTTGCGAGCATTGCTCTCCCTATCCGGTCGCAATTGTCAACACTGATCTTCGAAAAGTCGCTTCGACGCAAGAACGTCAAGTCTGCAGATAAGTCGAAAGAGTCAGATGAGCCGCAAGACCAAGCGGAAGACAAGAAAAATGAAGAAGATGCCGATGATGGCACAAGTGTGTTGAAGTCTCGGCAGGCAATCGTCAACCTTGTTGGTGTCGATGCGTTGCGAATCTCGAACTTCACGGGTTTCCAGTTCCTGATTATCAACAGCGTCTTCAAACTGCTATTTTTCTCATTCTTTTTGGTTCGCTTGATTGGATGGATTCCTTTCACAGCTGGTCTTATAGCTTGGGGTCTTACCCTTCCCGCTAACACCTACTTCTCTCGAGAATTGCTGTCCAGATCGGATAAGTTGATGAAGCTCCGCGATGAGAAGTTAGCTGTGGTCAACGAAGCTCTTCTTGGAATGAGACAGATCAAGTTCGCTGCCCTAGAGAGTCGCTGGGAAAAGCGCATCTTGGCTATGCGAGAGAGGGAACTGAAGACCTTATGGGGACTTTTTGTTGTCGATACCGGTCTCTTTGGATGCTGGGTCGTCAGCCCCATTTTGCTTGCTGCGACATCACTTGCCGTCTATGCTGTTATGAACGGTCAACTTTTGCCCTCTGTTGCCTTCGTTAGCATTGGAATTTTTAAGGCTTTGGAAGTCTCGCTCGGTGTGCTACCAGAACTCATTACGATGGGAGTTGACACGTTTGTCTCCTTGAAACGAATCCAAACGTATCTCAATGGTCCCGAGATGAAGAATACGCTTTCCGAAGGCACAGATGTGGCTTTCGAAGACGTATCTATTGCCTGGCCCGAAGATGACGAAACACCCGATGAAGATAGGTTCATCCTGAGAAGTCTCAACATAAGATTCCCCGCTGGTGAACTTTCGGTGATTTCTGGAAAGACCGGTACAGGAAAGAGTTTACTTCTTTCTGCCATTCTTGGTGAAACTGATGTATTGGAGGGTTCTGTATATGTGCCTAACACCATCGCCCCAGAAGAGCGTCGCGATGCCCAAGCAAACCTCGGCGACTGGATTATTCCTGGATCTATCGCTTATGTTGGCCAAACTCCTTGGCTCGAGAGCGCATCTCTGCGTGATAACATCTTGTTTGGACTCCCTTTTGTCGAGGAACGCTACAACCAGGTCGTTGATGTGTGCGCTCTTAAGAAGGATCTGCAGATTTTGACAGATGGCGACAAGACGGAGCTCGGTGCAAACGGCATCAATCTGTCTGGCGGTCAGAAATGGCGCGTCACCTTGGCTCGGGCCATTTACTCACGAGCCGATATCTTAGTAATGGACGACGTCTTTAGTGCTGTCGATGCACATGTGGGCCGCCATATCTTTGAGAAGTGTGTCACGGGCGATATTTGCAAGGGACGTACTCGAATCCTCGTCACTCACCACGTTGCTTTGGTGCAGTCGAAGGCCAAGTATATAGTGGAGCTTGGTGAAGGTGTTGCTCTGCATGCTGGTTTGATTTCTGACTTTATCAAGGATGGGACACTGGAGGAGATTCGCCAGCACGAAGAGACTGCGCAGCAAGCTTCTGAAGACGAGACTACGGATTCCTCAACGGCAGTCAATTCCGAGGAAGCATCCATCACAGACCCAGCTGAGAATGATGAGAATAGCACGCTGCAGAAAGTGCCCTCCAAGAACGCTAAGCAGTTCATACAGGAAGAAGTTCGGGAAAGGGGTGTCGTCAAGAAGCATGTCTATCTGACCTATCTGCAAGACAGTGGCGGCGTTGTCCTTTGGAGTATTTGTGCACTTGTTTTTCTTGGATATGAAATTGGCATTCTTGGTGAGCATTATAAATCTATGGTCAAGTTTACCGCTAATATTGATGTCAGGTCGAGCATGGTGGCTTCGAATTTGGACCGGTGATGTCGACGAAAGTATTTCAGTTGGCAGCATCCAGCAGCAACATGGCCACGCCTCAGTATTTTCACTCCAGCATTTCCCTTACTCCTCTGCACCCGAGTTCAGGGCTAGTGGAACTCACTACGATTTGAAGTACTACCTATGGATCTACATTGCCATTTCCAGTGCTACCGCAATTGTTGGCACATTCAGGTTCTTCTGGGCTTATTTCCTTGCTATCAAAGCGAGCCGATCACTCTTTGAAAAGATGCTGTTTACTGTCCTACATACTCCTCTCAGATGGCTCGACACTGTTCCCGTCGGCAGAATTCTGAATCGATTCTCCTCCGACTTCAACATCATCGATAACCGTATCACTATGGACTGGACTCAGTTCATCTCTAACTTGCTATCCCTGATTGGTGTCTGTGTGGCCGCCTTCTTCGCGTCCGGCATCGTGATCCCCTTGGCTATAGTTCTTCTTGGGCTCGGTATCCTACTGGGTAATAGGTATCTCTATGGCGCGCGACCACTAAAACGACTCGAGAGTAACTGCAAGTCTCCGGTCTTCGAGCTCTTCAACGCAGCTCTTGCGGGTGTGTCGACAATCCGAGGCTACAAGAAGACACAGGTCTATATTGACAGGATGTATGAGAAGCTTGACTCGTGGAGCATCATCACCTCTTACATGTGGCTTGTGAATCGCTGGATGGGTCTACGTATGGGTCTTATTGGTACATTGTTCTCGACTATCGTCGGAATAATTGTTATTGTGAGCCCTAGTATGGACGCTGCTTTGGCCGGTTTCACCTTGTCTTTTGCCATGGATTTTGCCGAGAGTATCCTCTGGACCATTCGAAACTATGCTGGTATGGAACTGAATATGAACTCAACCGAGCGAGTTGTCGAATACACCGAACTTGAGACCGAGTCGCTTGAGGGAGAGAAGCCTTCTGCCGCGTGGCCTACTTCCGGAACTATGGAGATTAAGGATCTCGAGGTTTCATACGCCCCTGAACTCCCACCAGTGCTCAGGGGGATCTCCTTTGATGTCAAGAATAACGAAAGAGTCGGTGTTGTGGGGCGTACGGGTGCTGGAAAGTCATCTCTGACTCTTGCCTTATTCCGATTTTTGGAGGCCCGTTCTGGTAGCGTCACCATCGACGGCTTGGACATTTCCAAAATTGACCTGCATAGCTTACGATCTCGCCTAGCCATCATTCCTCAGGTATGTGTATTCGCTCTTAGTTTTACTGCATGAAGACTGACATCTTCTCAGGATCCTGTGCTTTTCTCAGGAACAATCAGATCCAACCTTGACCCATTTGAGGACAATACAGATGATGAGCTTCGCGAGTCACTGGGTCGTGTTCATCTTGTCGACTCACAGCCAGTGACACCTACTAATGAGCCCGCCTCTGCGGCAACCTCGACACTTGCTGCCAAGAATACGAACATCTTCCGAGATCTATCAAGCCCAATCTCTGAATCTGGCGGCAACCTATCTCAGGGCCAAAGGCAACTGCTCTGCCTCGCTCGTGCCATTGTGGCACGTCCTAAGATCATGGTACTTGACGAGGCCACATCCGCCGTCGACATGGCTACCGATGCCCTTATTCAGCGCAGCATTCGAGAGGAGTTTACAGACAGCACACTCATCGTCATTGCGCATCGTCTGAGCACCATTGCCGATTTTGATCGCATCCTCGTCCTTTCAGACGGTCAGGTTGCAGAGTTTGGAACTCCCAAGGAGCTTTGGCAACAAGAGGGTGTGTTTCGTGACATGTGTGAGAGCAGTGGAGAGAAGGAAAAGTTGAAACAAACGATATTTGGCTAGATGATGAAAAGAGTTTAGGACCTCGATCCTAAACGATAAAAGTACTGAATTTAGTATAGCTTTAGTATGCCCTTAGATTGGTTATCTTTTGCGCCGTGGTCTTGTTTCCTGAGGCAAGGGTATCAGTAGAGAAATCACACGATATGCATGTCGCGAATTTTGAGAGAGTGCGCTTGAATTTTGAGACGAGTCATTGATGGCAAGGAAGATTATACACCAAGAAACATTTCTATTCTCTTCAGAGTATATAGCTCGCCGTCAAACAAGTTTACATCAGAACATTTGTCACAGAATAGCATAGGGATCAACAAAGGAACCTGCAACCATATGCCTAAAATGTGATGATAGTACTAATCCTCGCGAGACAAGCAGCCGACATTTGTTGAAGCCCTAAATCTTGGTGACACCGAATTCATGCCCTGGGTCAAACATTCCTGTTTCTGAGTAGTAGATCTCCCATAAATCGATCAGACGATCCATGATCTCGGGGTTATCGTCAGCGAGATCGTGCAGCTCGCCGGGATCGTTCTTCAGGTTGTACAGCTCCCATTTGTCCTTTCCCCTCGGTACGGTCATATACAAAGCCTTCCAGTGACCCTCCCTGATGGCTCGAAGACCGAATAGTTCCCACCCAGTGATCTCCTTCTCCTCATCGTGAAAAGCGGGAGATTGATCTTCGAGATGCGGCACCCATGAGGAACCCCTGACGGGGAACACTTCTCTGCCTCGAAATTGTCTTCCTGGTAAGGGGACACCGGCCAAGTCAAGGACTGTTGGCAGAATATCCATGACTGTGCAGAATGAGTCGGTATGCGATCCGCCAGTCTTTGAAAAAGGAGGGTATCGAACAAGGCATGGACATCTAATACCGCCTTCGGTGATCCAAGTCTTGAAACCCCTAGAGGGCGCCATTGACGCGCATGCCCACTCAGGACCATACCAGATATAAGAGTCCGCCATTCCCATATTGTCAATCGAGTTGTTATAATATTTGTTGATGATCCTTGGGACACTACCAACACTGCCCATCATGGGAACAGCTTCGAGCATAGCCCCTTCAGCGCCGTTGTCCGACATGAAGAGGACAAAGGTATTTTCTAATTCGTCAACAGAGTCGAGATAGTCCACCACGCGGCCGATATTAACGTCTATGAGATCTACCATAGCAGCATAGACTTCCATCTTCCTCGCCGACTCAGCCTTCTCCGTGGGCGACATCTTGTCCCACAGTTCGACTGTCATAGGTGCTGGCTCCGTGTCTTCAGAGATAAGTCCCAGTTTAACGAGATTCGCCAACCTTCGTTTGCGCAAGGCTACTGGCCCTTCGTCGTAGATACCCCTATATTTCTCGATTGTCTCGCGCGGCGCCTGTAGAGGCCAATGAGGTGCTGTGAAGGGCAGATACGCAAAGAATGGCTGTTCAGTGTCTTTGCGATCTTTTAGGTAGTCGATCAACTTTTCAGAAAAGGTAGTTGTCGAGTAAAAGTCTTTGGGGATATCTTTTGGGTCTTTTCGATCCAAGAATCTGTCGTCTTGCATCCAGAACTTGCCGGCGTTCATAGGTGTGAAGAACCCGTGCGCTGGGTCGTCAAGTTGTGGTTCATAGTTGTAGTGATTACAGCACCCTGACAAGAAGACATAGCTGTTGTCGAAACCTCTTGCGTGAGGTGAGGTCTCATTCGTCGTTCCGAGGTGCCTAGCGACAACATTTAGTGATGGACTGAGGCTGTCAAGTTACTCTCAACCTACCATTTTCCAGACATAATTGTATGATAACCAGCATCTTGAAGAATCTCACTGAGCGCAGCAACACGAAAGTTGAGGTACCCCTCGTAGCCAGGCCTGTTTTTATACTTATCCATGAACCTCGCCATGTGCTCTGTCATCTGGCCCAGGCCCGCAATGTGGTTGTCCGTTCCGGAGAACAGCATGCTCCTAGTTGGAGAGCATGCTGAAGCCGTATGGAAATTGGTCAGTCGCACACCAGTCTGCGACAGACGGTCGAGATTCGGAGTCGCTATCTCGGAGCCAAAGCATCCGAGGTCACTGTAGCCTAGGTCATCGGCGACGATGACGAGAAAGTTGGGTTGCTTGCGGGTTGGAATGGAACCCATATTGAGCTTTAAGATGAGACCGCCCTGGCAGAGCAATAGAGAGAATTTCTGACAATTATTTACATTTCGTTTCTCAATCCGGGGCTATCTACCTTATTAACTGTTTATGGAGAGCTCATTGGAGTGTGGAGTTGACAGGATCTAGCTATTACACACTTGATAATGGAGGGTGCTTGAGGTCCACTTAAGTCCGTCTATCCGCGTCTTCTCCGTCCATCTATCCCAAAAGGAGGATGTATCTACCTTTGGAAATGCTTAAACAGAAATATCTATAACTCCCATAGGCCGAGCATAAAGCATCAGCCACTGGCCCAAATGAGAGGAGCCCCAGAGGCCCTCAACATGCGGTACTGAACTTGCCGGCCCCACTCCGAACGTCTTCCGTCTCCGTCTTTACCCGTCATCTCCGTCCCGGCATACACGGACCCGCCTATCCGCGTCGCCAAAACAACCTATCGAACTCCCCGAAATGCGGGGAACCCTTAGCACGCCATTGACTTTACCAGAGATGGGCGACTATCGAGTTCCGGGTTCACTTAACCGAAGCTGAGACTACAGCCATGCCTTTGGAAGACGCTTACACTCGTCAATGATGCCCGTCCAACATCAAGGATACTATCCAAAGCCATGTTCCATCGCGTCCTAGATCATCTCGCGTGATCGAGTCCAGTTCTGACGAAAAGAAGCTTCAATTTATGGACACAATCGGTAGCCATGTATAAATATGAGCATGTATAGTCTTCGGAAACCAAGAGTTGCATCCAGGCCAGCAACTTGATGATCAGAGACTCCGAGCAACAAGCAAATATGGCTCCTCCCAAACGCACCCGCGGGCTCCTTGCCTGCTTCAACGGCCGCCTCATCTATGCTTGTGGCATAATTGCCCTGTCGCAGCTCAACTTCGGCATGGACCAGGCTGCCTTCAGCAACACTCAGGCCATGCCTTTCTTCAAGAGACAGTTCGGAACCTTTGATGAAGCCACTGGTACATACGTTCTCGAGACTGTCTTCCTATCCCTCTTGAACAGTATACAGTTTATTGGCTTTGTGTTTGGCCTCGTTCTTGGTAACCTCTTCAGCCGTCGCTTTGGCCGCCGTCTGGCAATGTTTCTCATGTGTTTCTGGGCTTTGATATCCGGAATCATCTTGATTACGTCCAAGACCCCAACTCAAGCAATCACTGGTCGTACTATTACGTATGTCTACATCGGAATGGAGCTCGCCTTAGTCCCTGTTCTGCAATCAGAACTTGTTCCTGCAGAGGCTCGCGGCTTTGTCGTTGGTACTTATCAGTCTGGTCTTTTGGTTCGTCGGAGACCCCTTTTCCTTCATGGTGTTCTTTTTCGCTGATGGCTGGTCTAGTTTGGTAGCCTCATCATGTCCATCATCTGTCGAGGTACTAGCGACATCAAGGGGCATGCTTCCTGGAGGATCCCCTATGGCCTTTTCTTCGTGATTCCTTCTATCCTCGCAGTAGCTGTGTGGTGGATCCCTGAGGTATGAGAACTACCATGATAGCTATCGAATCTCTCTAATTCTTCCAGTCTCCCCGTTGGCTATTGACCCGAGATCGCCAGGAGGATGCTCTCAACTCCCTCCGACTACTTCGACAAGGGGCATACACCGAAGACGAGATCGAGCACGAATTTCGAGAAATGCAGAATGCCCTCAACAACACTGTTAAAAAGGGCAGTTTTATGGACATGTGGCGAGGAAGTAAGCTAACACCAATTACCAATATCTGGGATATGACATTTACTGACGACCTCAGCGAATCTCAAACGAACTTTGATCACAATCGGAGTCAACATCTTTCTTCAACTCACGGGTCAGAACTTTGCGTCCAAATATGGCACAATCTTTATACAAAGTCTGAGCTCGGTCAATCCTTTTGTTATGTCATGCATCAACTCTGCGCTCAACATTGTTGCTGTCTTCTTGACACAGTTCTTGTCTGATAAGACAGGACGAGTGTGAGTTTTACCTGAGAACTCACTCGTAACAACATCAACTGACGTGATCCGTCAGTCCCTTGATGATAGCCGGAGCAGTCCTTCAGACAGCCAGTCTTATGACCATGGGTGGGCTCGGAACTGTCAAGAACCCCTCGCAAAGCATTCGGTCTGCCATCGTTGCGACCGTGACCCTCTTCGGCGTCGGATTTTCGCTGGGATGGGCGCCTCTCTCACACGTTGTAGCCGCAGAGATCCCAACGACCGGACTACGCGATCTCACATATGCTGTGGGTGCGGTCTTCAACATTGTCATTCAATGGGCTGTTGCTTTCAGTATTCCCTACCTCATTGACCAATCGCATGCTGGCCTTGGGTCTAAAGTCGGCTTCATATTCGGAGTGACTTCGTTCATGGCGACATTATTCTCGTGGTTCTGTATCCCTGAGTGTGGAGGCAAGACTCTGGAAGAAATTGACGAGCTATTCACTCGAGGAGTTCCTATTCGCAAATTCCGTACAATCAAAGTTTCAGTGGATGCAGAAGCTTCGGATGGTGGCGATGATCTCACGAAACCCGGCAAGGGCAATGTGTCACAGACAACACATACTCCTTAGGCGTTGACGAAGGCTAGGTTAAGTCACAGATATTCTTAACAATGGGCACAGTCAGGTGCATGGCTAGTGGATGCACCCAGGGCAATTTTCTACGAGAGCCAAATTAACAAGTCAACTCAAATCAATAATGTTAACTTTCTTGATTATGCACAGCATAGGGGGGGAAACCACTTACTCCATACTCGGTACTCCATAGCATGAAGCAGTCATCCTCGTTCTTTGGCCAATCTTATGCGCCGTGAAAAGGCTAAGTAACTACCTGCCTTGGTGAACATAGAACGGAGTACTCTGTACTGCTGGTGAATCATGGGTGCCCAAGATAAGGGCATCTGGCTACTACGGTGGCTGGTTGGCTGAGGCAGATGCCGACATTACACTCATCAAGCAAGCCGGTGCTGGGTTTCGAGATGCCGCCACGCTGCCTATTCAGGGAGGTGTTGGTGAGCTTATTGACCCAAAGTTTTATGTCTCAAACTTAATCCTATACATAAATAGACGATCCTATCATACAGCTCAAGACAAAGATAACATTAACGGCACAGACGGGTAGCGAGATTATAGGCCCATTCCCCAATCCCAATAGCCATGGCTACCAAGAATTCAGTCAAATCGTAAAATAATACTCTGGAACACGAACAGTTATATCTACGGAGTAGCAGAATGGATATCCATGGTTGTCATGGACATCCATGCCACCCTTCTGTAGCCGGAATCTTGAGAGCTGAAAAAAGCCCGTTTGGTCTCCATAGTGATTGAGGTCAGGCCATTGGAAGCGATGCAGATGATCAAAACGAGCAACGTGATTCGCTAGTTGAGCCTGAATGTCTTGGGACTCAAGGTGCTAGCAAGTGGGGAAAAGTCTCACGGGGAACAAGTCATTGCGATAACTCACTGCTAAGGTAGTAGTAGTCAGCTCGTCACAAGTCGTTTGTTTACATTACATGGGTACATGTTTAAGAATATGGTTGCCTTTCCAAGAGAGGCAGCAGCAATACAAGTCGGTATGTAAAGAAATCAACTGGGATTGAGCCTTTGTTTGACATGAGCCTCTGCCAACAGTGGCGGCTGGTTCTCGGATCCAATGTTTCCACATACATCATTATATCCATCCAATGCCAACGTGAACTTTGATACATGCCGAGTAACAGACTCAAAGAGGCATTAAACTTTTGTTTCTGGTCCTTTTGGTTTTGGGTATCTATTCTGAACTCATCCCCTTTCAGGGCTGATGAGCTTTGGCCCCCATGTTGTTTGGTGCTACTTGGCCCGTCTCAGTTGTCATCAGCACCTGGCAGAACCGTCCATAGAACCCCAGTAGAGTCCCTGGTACACGATGCAGCCGCTCTGACAACCACTTTATTAACTGCGCTGACGAGAGGCCTGAAAATTACTCGGCAATAGGCACCATGATACTCGGCAGAGTCGACTAATTCCTTCCATTGGTTTAGCGCTTGGCTTTCGGCGCAACTGTCTTGGACCTCCACCACTGATAATGGAACCCACTGCTACTCCGTACAGCACGGCTTAAAACAAGATCTTGCCCTGACAGAGGTGCGTTGTCCCCTCTTGACATGCATCAATCCATGGATCGGATGCTGTTCCTCATTGGATCCAGATGCTCCATTTGATCCATCGCCCATGTGTGTGATCGCCCGCGCGTCCGCCGCAACTCATTAACCTCTACTAGGTAAAACTATCCAATGCGTCCACCTACAGCACAGCGCCTTGCATATTTTAGTTAGTCCCGTCGACTGAGGTTGGTGACACGCCTGAAGACACGCCAAAACGCCCTGTGCCTCGTGCCTTGTTCCTCGTGGTCGCGAGTGTAAGAAAGTGACAGTCGTGGTGACATTGGCAGTGACAGTGACAGCAAAGTGATGCGAGCCCCGTTTCTGTTTCTTGGAGGTATCGCCGGAATAAACCTCTAGGCTCCTCTTTTCCAACCATTTACTTTCCCTTCGTTTCCCCTTCTTCCCGTCCCTTTTTGTTTCTCAGATTCAATAAATCACCAACCCTAAACTTCGACTTCCCATCTCTGTTGTTCTCTGTAGGTAGCTCCTAGTTATCTACTGTAGGTACTGTGCAGCTTGCCTTGGCGTCTAATCAAAGGCTTTCAAAGGTCCACACCAGCTCCAGCCTGGAGCTCTAGACTACCTTACTCTCCACCATCAAACTCACCCGTTGTTACTCGACTTTTGGCACTACCGTGCCAATTCCCATCACTGCCGATAACCTCGAACAATTATCCAGAGTTCACCCTCGCCTTCTTTTCTTCTTTGCATATCCACTCTAGGTTCGCGTCATCTCCTCACCCTCGACCGTTGATCTCGTTCGTATTCGAGCGTGGGAGTCACAGAGCTCTTCAGTCTCTTCTCCCACAGCCTCAAAAGGGCGTCTCCCTACCTCACCTATGCAGCTTCCACCCCCGTTTGATCACCTAAACATATCAACACGATGAAAGCTGCTCCTCTAATCATCAATTGGCACGACCAGAATGCCCCCGTTTACTCCGCACACTTCGAGCCGTCTGGAAAGGGACGTTTAGCCACCGCTGGTGGTGATAATCATATCAGAATATGGAGGGTTCTGGTTGACGGGGAGGACCGCAAGGTCGAGTACCTTTCAACCCTTTCAAAGCACAACCAAGCTGTTAATGTTGTTCGTTGGGCGCCCAAGGGTAAGCCTCTCCTGTCCGCATTCACAATTTCCTCTGCTCACAGCTTCTTTTTCAGGCGAGCTTCTAGCCTCGGCCGGCGACGATGGCAATGTGATCCTCTGGGTACCAAGCGAAACACCCCAAACAGCCTTGGGATCCGATGCCCCGGAAGATAAAGAGTCTTGGAGGGCAAAGCATATGTGTCGTTCTAGTGGTGCAGAGATCTATGACTTAGCCTGGTCTCCTGACGGAGTGTACTTCATCATCGGCAGTATGGATAACATAGCACGAATCTACAACGCTCAGACAGGTCAGCAAACGACTCTCAACGACTCGATAACCGTCAGCTTCTAACACAGAAAACAGGAACACTCGTGCGCCAGATCGCTGAGCACAGCCATTATGTGCAGGGCGTCACATGGGATCCCCTCAACGAGTACATCGCGACGCAGTCCTCCGATCGATCAGTTCATATCTACTCTCTAAAAACCAAGGATGGGCAATACACCCTTAGCGTAGACGACAAGACTCCTCGACTTGCCAGCCATATCAAGGCCGATCTTCCTCCTCGGCGAATCTCCTCGAGCAGTCCTGCTCCTCCCGACTTTGGCCATCGCTCTTCGCTTGCTGTCCTCGATTCTGCGCCTTCTATCGGATCCCCTGTCCCATCTGCACCCGGCACGCCTACTTCTTTCGCACTTCCCATGAACCCTCCCAGCGTCGTTAGCCATAGCCGTCGATCTTCGTTCTCTTCTCGTCGATCTGTATCACCAGCGCCGTCTATGCCTCTGCCAGCCGTCATGCCTATGGACCCCTCTCCAAAACCATCGTCAACGTTGAGCAGTGGGTTGGGAATGAAGAATGCGAACCTCTATGCCAATGAGACGCTCACTTCCTTTTTTCGACGACTCACATTTACACCAGATGGCAGCTTGCTATTAACCCCATCGGGACAGTACCAAAACCAACACCAGGCTGAACGAGACGCGAAACCTACTTATGAAGTGATTAACACAGTCTATATTTACACGCGTGGTGGTATCAACAAGCCCCCAATAGCCCATTTGCCGGGTCACAAGAAGCCCTCGGTAGTGGTAAAATGTTCTCCAATATTCTACACACTACGACAGTCTCCTCCTGTCACGCGCAATATAACCATTGACACATCATCCTCAGAGGAGCCTATTCCATCCCTTCCAGAACCTCTGTCGAAACCATCCCCAGCTCCTTCTGTCATGGATCCCCCTCCTCCACCCTCAACCTCATCAGACCCAAAGACATCGGGTTCAGATTCGGCTTCGGCTACACCAGGTCCAAAGCCTGCCTTTTCCCTGCCTTATCGCATGGTCTACGCAGTGGCTACACAAGACTCGGTCCTACTTTACGATACTCAGCAAAAGACCCCTATCTGTGTTGTCAGCAATCTTCATTGCGCCACCTTTACTGATCTTGCATGGTATGCTGGAGTTCCTATCACCTATCAACTGTGTGGATTGACTAACAAAACTACCTAGGTCAAGCGATGGTCTGACTTTAATGATATCGTCCTCTGATGGTTTCTGCTCAACACTATCCTTTACAGCTGGAGAGCTGGGTGAAGTCTACAAGGGTGAAGTCGGTCCGCCCAAGTCGCAAACAGGGACTTCGTCTAATCAAAGCACTCCCATGCCTACCCCAACGACCGTGTTTGCTCCACCTTCACCCTTTCCCAACGGCTCGCATCACCACCATCGCAACTCGGCGAGCTCTTTTACTGCCCCTTCGCCCCCGCAGTCAGCTTCCATTCTTTCTCAACGTCCCTCGTCTCCTGCGAGATCGAATTCGACGTCGTCAATTGCGACCATCACTACACAGGCCAGCACTGTGCCCGCAGCCGGTGTAGTCACCAATCCACCTCTGATTTCTGGCAATGTTCCAGGCATTGCAGCAGCAAATTCTGGCAAGGTGACTGGTGTTCCGCTCACAACACCTCCTGAGACTCCTCGAAGTACCACAGGCAGTGTTGCGGGCACTAAACGCGACGCCAGTGAAGGCGAAAAGGAAGACAGCAAGGAGCCCAAGAAGAGGCGAATTGCTCCCACGCTGGTGGAGCCCAAAAGTTAGGCTTCAAGACGTGCTGAAAGGGGGCATAGTACTACTATTTCAAAAGTATGGTTTTTCTTCGTTTCTGCAGTAGCAGGGATGGATGTGATTCGGTCTTCACAAACATGTGGATCCGCGATTTAGCAAGCATGGGATGGCGTTTGATGAGTCTGGTTGAAACGGATTGATTTACATGGGATTATGGCGAGGTAGTTGTCCTGGCCAGTCTACGGGATATGAGCTCTGCCAGATATCAAGGTAGACGAGCGATACAGCCATGCACTGGGATGGGAAAATGGGAATGGGGCACAAGCCTAGCTAGTTATTATGTAGTCTACACAATAAATTTTGATAGTCTGTTAAGACACTGCGCATGTCTGTTTCCCCTTATGGAGTGTCATTTCAGCACTGGCTTCCAACCTTGACGCTGGATGAATTTATCAACGCCCTCATCTCGAAGAATATCAGCTCCTAGCCGTCCTGTTAATACACTACGCTCATGATCTGGCCCCCGGACGTAGAATGGGTATGACAAGCGTTCGTTGTCGCTCTGTTTGTTTTTAGTCTCAGTACGGTCTTCGAGTTTCCAAACTGAGCGGTTCTTGACTCTTTCTTCCACAAACCCGCAAGCCGGGCGATCAAGTGAAAGATACCATCGTCGTTGATGTACACTACCAATGGTGTTGGAAGCCCCCGGATATGCATTCGTTCTGCGGACCTCTTCATCTTCAAGCTCACGTATCTCACGTTCCATGGCGGAAAGGTCGTCTGTGTTGGTTCCCGCATCAGTGTTTGAAGGGACATCCTCACTCGCATCACCCTCACTGTCCTCACCACTCGTCTCAGGTTGCGTCTCCGCCTGGGCATGACGGCGTCGTCGTTTCCGAGGTGTTTTTCCGCTCCTTACTCTACCGGCCACATCTTCTGACCTAGTTAAACGAAGGTTCAGGATATATGGATCTGGTAAGCGCGATCCATGCAATCGAATACGTATCTTGCGGCTCTGAAAAGCGGCGTGTAGAAGAGCTTGCTGTGTTGGCGAGGTTGATGGACCTGGTGAGGACGTTGGAGAGGATGGATCAGCTGTTGGGGCATGCTTGCTTTGACGGGGGAGGATGCTATATGTTCCCGTGTCCCAAATGAGAAGTGATCCGGTTGAGGCTGACGCAGTCTCTATAAGATGATTCTACGCAAACATTAATTCTTTTCTTCTATAAGGAGCAAGATTCCATACCCATAAGCAGTGAATTCGCGTCTCTGTCGCGTTTCGATTCAACCGAATACTCTGAGGGTCGCCCGGGACTCCATACATGATCGCCCAGCTGGCGCTACTGGTCTCGTTGATCTGAAGACGAAGGTCATAGTGCGTGCCAGCAATTGGGTGATCATGTTGATGAATGACGAAATGAGCACCTGCAGAGCTTCCAAAGTTTTCAGTATATAGTGAGGTGTACGACGATATCGATAGTGGCGATTGGGTTAATATATGTCTCGAGAGATGAGCTTTGAAATGCGAGAGATGGTCCTCTACAGTGGCTGATCCAGACTCTATGTCGGCAGCTGTTGGTGGTTGTGAGGGCGACAGTGAATCGAGAGTCCATTCGAGATTTCTTCTTTTTATAAATGGATTAGAGATGAAGCCAGGACTTGGTGGTCGCTTTCCAACCATGATGTATGTTGTGTTGTTTGTTGTTATAGTTGAGTTTCCATTGAATCAAGATTGGCCCTCGATAGCTATTCTTTAGGTAGTTCAAGAAGCTAGTTTGGGTAATTGTTTTCATTATGTTTCAGAACTCGGTTTGAAATCTAGAACAGGCTTCCTAGATTTGGTGTTTATTTTCCGTAGCTGTATTTAGGTACTATATAATACTTTCATCACATAATGTTCCCTAAAGTAGCCCGAATGTGACAATATATGATAAATCTTGGTAAGATGAAGACATTCGCAATAGGAGCAACTGGCTCTTCAGGCCAGAAGCACTATAATACAAAAAGGTATCACAAGTGATTAAGACAGACAGTAAAGGTATAAGAGGCCCACGTATATCTTTATACACTCATCATGGGTTGATTTGATAGTTTGTTCGTTTACTCTGTTCCCATCATATTGGATGCCATAGGGTAGGTGAGTTGACAGGATGGCGGCTGAGATTGACGTAAGGTTGGGTAAATAAATCACTAGTCCCTGGAGCCGATTGTCCGTGGCGAAATCGGAAAGCATCAACGTCACATGGAAACTTACCTACCTATGGCCGGCAACAACGGCCAACGGAAAACGGGTTGATTGCAGTGACAGGCGATAAAAAGAGCATCAATTGATGTCTCAACTAGCATTCACGAGCTATTGTACCTGAAGAAATTGGATGCAATACTCGTATGTAAACTCATCAACGAAATGCCCAAGTATAGGTAGGTACCAGTATCAGATCATCAAACATCATCAAAATCTCAAGAGGCAAGCGACCCTTTTTCACGAGTCGTATTGCCTCAAAGAGGTAAGAACGATGAGACTCGGCGGGGCCTAGTCTGCCGAGGTCTGGCTTCTGGTTCGGTCCCATTCGCCCCCGGATTTTTCTTCCCTTTTAAACTTGAATGCGCCTGCCCCCAAGTCTAGTAGCCTAGGTTAAGTGAGGTCCCACTAATTTTTATCTCTAATCAACTCCATCTTTCTCGGCTTTTCGTCTGCGACAATCTCGTCTCCCTCCTCCTTCTCATCACCTCCACGCCCACGCCCGTCACCATCGCCAATCTTTGCGCGTCTTCAATCCTCGAGAGATAGCGACCCTCTCAGTCTTATCAGATCTCGGTATCGGCGGCTCTTTTCCCCGTATCCCGAGGCAACTCCGTTGTCCCCGCGCGCCGCGGTTACGCTAACTGGGGCTGCTGCATATAATCACGGAGTCAGTCTCCGATTTTGCGTCCGGTACACTTTCCGAGGTCCACCACCAAACGTCACGAGGAGTGGCCAACGACCAAGACAAGTCTGCTTTACTAGGAGGCTCAACAACTAGCCCATTCGATTTCTGACACTGTGATACCGTTTGTCGGTACTCCATTGTCCGAACCCGGCTTTTGAACCCTTCCTCCTTGCGATAACAAGAATATCATGGCCTCTCCACCCAAGCCCTGGGAGCAGCCTGGCGCGGCTGCGACTGCTGGTAAGTCGCATTCATCAATTCTTCTCTCTTACTATCTCCTTTTCCATGTCTTCTACCAGTCACCTTTCCCTGACTGCCCGCATTAAAGCGCCTTCCTACTCACTATACTATAGCAACATCGCCTATCTCGCCGTCAGTTGCATCCGGAACTACAACATCGATCACCGATTCGTCTTCTGCCCCTCCGCTTCCTAGTCGACCTTCTTCTCTCACATCAACGGTCAATCAGAACGCTGCCAATTACAGCAGGATGAATTCCTCCCCGTATAGCTCAATGGGTGGCGCCTACTCATCACCCTATTCCAGCCCCTACTCGCGATTTGGCATGGGCGGTATGGGCGGCATGAGTGGCTATGGTAGCATGTATGGCGGAGGTTACGGTGGCTATGGAGGAGGCATGTATGGTGGCATGGGCGGTGGCATGTACGGCGGTGGCATGGGAATGCCTGGCGACCAAAACAGCTTGACCAACACCTTCAACAATAGTACTCAGGCTACCTTCCAAATGCTCGAGGGCATTGTCACGGCCTTTGGAGGCTTCGCTCAGATGCTTGAGAGTACCTACATGGCTACTCACTCCAGCTTCTTCGGTAAGTTTGTCAGTGTGATGGTTCAGGACAGATAGTCAACTAACAGTTCTTAGCCATGGTCTCGGTCGCTGAGCAATTTGGTAATTTGAGGGATACTCTGGGCTCCGTGCTGGGCATCTTCACATTGATGCGCTGGATTCGTACATTGATTGCCAAGCTTACTGGTCGGCCGCCGCCTGCCGATGCGACTGCCCTCACACCAGCTGCATTTGCACGCTTTGAAGGCCGGAGCGTTGGACCAGATGGTAACCCACTTCCTGCGAAGGCCAGCAAGAAGCCCCTACTCTTCTTTGTCCTGGCCGCCTTTGGCATTCCTTACCTAATGTCAAAGATGATCAGGACGCTTGCTGCCTCACAAGAGCAGGAGCAGAAGCGTCTTCAGGCCCAGGCAATGGAATCACAGCAGCCGGTCGACCCCGCTAAGCTTGAGTTTTGCCGACTCACCTTCGACTTCCTCCCTCAGCCGAACACAGGCATGGAGCTCGAGGCAAGAAAGGGTGACCTCGTTGCCGTCCTAAGTAAAAACGATCCCTCCGGTAATCCCAGCGAATGGTGGCAGTGCCGATCCCGCGACGGCCGCCAAGGCTATCTTCCATCTACCTACCTCGAAGTCATCAAACGCCCGGCACAAGAGCCCAAGAAGATCAAGGCCGCGCCCAGCGAGAGCAGCCGCACAAACTCCCTAACCAGCTCGATTGTCCGCCCCGAGGATGGGAAGAGCGAGTATGCCTCTGCCGACGGCATGCAGAGGAGCCACTTCTACTCATAGAATGGTGTCAACCACATTGAAAGCGTTGATAATCACATAAAGACGGCAGTTGTATAATTCTGTCTTGGATATTGCAAGGGTGCATTGGTGATTGGATTACAAAAGTTATCACGGAGTTGTTGGGCGGGTTTCACACACATATTGTATTAGTTCCTAGCGTTCGAATGGTTTCGTCATGTCTTGCGATACCTGGGGAAGCATAACTCCCGCAAAGATACATCTATATATTTTCATATTTTCACTTGTTAAGTAATTGACTGAACTCGAATGGCGTTTCTTTGGTATGAGATTGTTTGGTGTCAATGTTCGTGCGTCAACTTTGATCGAGCATATGTAAATCCTAGAGGACTCGGCATAAATTCATGAACAACGTAGGTAGATCTTCGAAACAATAACAGCAGCAAAATTCAAGACAAGCCGGGGTTTCAAATCCGGGAGTACTAAATTTTTGGACGTCTGGGAGACCATCGTTAATGTTATCATTCACAGTACTGCTCAATAACATGGTTATCTCGTAACAGTTTGCGCCGAGTCGAAATACACTTGCAGTTGTTCTCTGCACATATTTCTGATCGATACTAGATCAGACTTTTCCGTTATGACACGCGTTTCGGGTTCACATCCCCGTTCCCCCTGCAGATAGGACCTCCTCGGACTGTCATAAAGACATCAGTCATCCATGCTTTGTGGTTTTCTCTGCCCATATTCCTAGATAGCAAATACGCGCACCAAAAATCGACCTTTTTCGCCTCAAACAATTCTTCACAAGTACCTTCTGCGCCGCTCGCTTGTTTAATGCTTTGTTGTTTGATCGTTGTTTAACCCTCAGCCTCGTACGCGTTGGACTTGTGCTTGGGCTGGAACTTAAACGTTGGGTGGACGGGGCCAAGGAACATCTCGCTGTGAATAGCCAGTTAGTATAGGGGCCTAAGAAAGCAAATCCGCTGTATATTGCGTCCCAACAGGATAGACATACCTGATTTTGATCCAGTCCCTGAAGTTGTTGGACGCCATAAGCGTTTCCATCTCATCTCTCCCCTCGTACTTAGGAGGTCGGTCATTAAGGCAAGGGGGCAGATACTCCAACAAACCAATAGGGACGTAGCGGTGCGTAAAACTGAGCCATTCGAGAAGGAAACGGCGCGTGAATCCAATGCCGAGTTCATCAGAACCCCAGGCGTCAAGGCCGTAACGCACAAACTTCTCGATGTAGCGGAGACGCTCGCTAGATGACTTATCGAGGTACTGGCCCTTCTCAATCTCCTCAAAGAGCCAAGGCTTGATGAGGGCTCCACGGCCAATCATGACGGTATCAACACGAGCCTTCTCAATGTGCTCATAGTACTCGGTGTGCGAGTAGCAGTCACCGTTGCCGAGGAAGTACATGCGGCCATCCTTGGCGTTAGGGAGGCTGCTGGCATCGGGTTCAGCGATTGTGTCAGTCAGGTTGTCCTTCTGCTTGTTGTAAGTCTTGATGAGCGCGGCACACTCGCTGATGTAGCCCCAATCGGCCTTCTTGGTGTATCGCTGCTCACGGCTGCGTCCATGAAGCGTCAGGGCCGCACATCCAGGAGCACCAAGTCGTTCTCGGTGCTCTCGGGCACCAAAAGCCAGTTTTCCGATAAGCTGAGTGGCTGTAGGACGGGAGTTTCGGATACCAGTGCGGATCTTGGCTGTGATAGGGACCTCCCCTGACACAGCGTTCATACCTCGAATCATACGTTCCAACTTGCCTGAGTTTTCGAGAAGCGCCGATCCACCGCCAGATTTGAAGACCATATCAATCGGACAACCGCAGTTCAAATCGATGAGGCGAAGGTGAGGGCAATAACGATTCAGGACGTCAGCAGCCTTGGTAACGACCCAGTGGTTGTTTCCAGAGATCTGGGCACCGAACTTGATATCCTTGGAGTGGTCGTAGTCATCAAATATGGGGGCAGAGCCTGGGTTAAACTTAGGAGGTGAGAGCTCTGACTCATGAACCTTTAGAAGTGTCCAGTCAGCCTTCGTTCCCTGGATGAGAGGCATACTCAATGCCATCTCCGAGTATGTGAGCTGGGCTCCAAGCTCAACGCAGAGTCGACGGAAGGGCAAGTTTCCTTGGGTGGTGAGGGGTGCCAGGGTTGGGGTCTCTGGGCCAAAATAGAGACGGCGCTTCTCAGAAGGCTTAAAGGGGGGGTCGACGAAGCGGGCGCGTAGATCTTCGATGCCCTCGGTGGACTGATTCTTGCGACGATTCATAAACTCCTCACTCAGCTTGGCTTCGTTATTGAGCCAAGTGATGTATTGGTCAGATCGTGTAAAGTCGGTCCGCTTGCGGTTGAGGTCAATCTTCTTATCCATGCTGACGACGTTGAAAATAGCAGGTCGCTGCTCCTCGGACCCTTCATCTTTAGGCTCACCGTTCTCGCCGCTATCTGCTGAAGTGCTTATGAGCACCAACTCTTTTCGGCCGTCCTCGTGCTCGATTTCCTTCATGTGGCTCTTAACAAAGCGGCACTTCCAGCCTGAGGGGCAGTGGCCATGAGCCTCGAAAACTGGGCATTTGCCTTCGAAAGTCTCAACATCACCTCGGCGGCCTTCCTCAAGATACTTTCGAATATCATGGCAGAGTCTGCATCGATCACCAAACTTGCATTCTCTGGGAGAAAACTCGGGATAGAACGCGCGACTGTTGCAAAGACGAAAGGCGTCGTCAAATTTGCCAAAATCGCGTTCTGTGTTCTGTCCCTTCTTCTTCTTTTCTTTTCTGCCCTTGCCTGGCTTTCGATCGCCATTCTCGGCATTTCCTTCAGCAGTACCGCGTGCCTCAGCTGCGTCATCGTCATTCACAGCATCTTGGGACGCATCTTTCTGAGTTGACATGTCAACAAGATACCTTTGACTTGTCAGTGTGTCTCTAGAACGGGTCTACGGTGGGCTTCTCACTCTTTCTTGATAGGAGCAACTCCCTTGCTGCGTCCGTCAACGTACTCAGTCTTGGAGTCCGACTGTGGTCTCGGGACCTCATTCTCCTTGTCACCATTTGAGGATTGCTGGTTCTCCTTGGGAGCTGGTGCATCGTGCAAATCTTCTCCTGGAACAGACTGAGACGGGATCGAATCGTTAACCTTAACTCTCTTCGAAACCCGCTCTTCATCCTTTGTCGAGGTTGTAATATTGCTGGCATCCGCTGCAAGTTCTGCGTGCGCATTGCCTGGGGAGACGCCACCCATCTGAGCGTCGTGTTGCTCACTCATTGCAGGAACGGCTGAGAATGGTCAGTCTCTGGGGACAATGCATGTGTTGAGAGAAAATTATGAGTTCATAAATTCGCTGTGAAGAATACGTAAAAAATTTATGAGGGGAGTGAGTGAGTGTAAGAGAGGAAAAGAGAGAAAGGCAGGAACGGTAGGAGAGAAATGCAAATGTTTTTCTCGGTGTTACAGTGCGTGAGGAAAAGTGCCTTACCTCTTGCACTGCTATGCACAAATTAATAGGTGATTGTCTTTTGACAGTGCTCGTTCGGTGCCAGCTGATGAAAAGATCAGTCGTTAAAACCGAGTTCGACTTTCAAGTGCATACTGTACCTAGGGAGAAAACCTCGATTGTTGGTGTAACTAAAACTGCACTAAGTTCCCCTAGACCTACTCCGTATTTCTAGGTTTTATGTGCTATGAGGTCAGTGAGAGGTCGAATGTATCAGGTACGTTAGACGCCTGAGAGCCTCATCTCCGCACTTGGTCACAGGGGCCGGGCTCGCTAAAAAGTGTTCCAGAATCAACGACAACAAAGCTAGGAGGTACTCAGGTACTTCGACTCAGGACGACTGGACCTATGCTCAACTCAACCCCAGCTCCAACGTTGCACGATCCCTACCCTTCGACATCATTTACATCACCGGCTCGCCTGCCCCTCCCTTCACTTTGCGCCGTTGGCAAATCGTCAATTGACTTTGGCTTCAGCTGCCTGCTTTTAATTGCATATTGTTCGTTCCTTTTTGCCCGCTTCTCTGCTCTCACTCATTCCACCTTGCCCCCACCTCGAACGGTTCAAGTCTCAAGCTCAACGTTTTGTCTAGGAAGGCAATGAAGAAGAACCTACGCAGTCATGGCGGATCCGAGGAGGTCCCCCGATAAGTCACATCTCAAGGCGAAGAGCATTCAACAACAGCAACAACGATCACCTGCTCCAGCTCCAGCTCCAGCTCCCACAACCACACGGCCAACCTTTGTTGACGACGATTCCGACGATGATGATGAGTCTAGCGATCAGATGCCCCTACCCAGAAGCCATACACCAGGTCATCTTGCCAGCAAAAGCATACAAGCAAATCGTCGAAAGCCTTCCGATCTTTCTATCCGGCAGCGCTCTCAATCCGCATCACAGACCGCCCTGCAAGGAGTTTCCACCTCGAGACCAGCCCACAAACCACCACATTCAATCTCAACAAGCGCTGGCGATGCCTCAAGTGAGGGAGATCGACATAATCGGCGACCAACCGCTTCACGATCGACATCCGCCATAACGAGCCGAACGACTGCACAAGCGACCGCTCGGTATGCATCGCATAGATCTCGGATATCACAAGACGAGTACACTGCGTTTCCGTCGCTTCCAGATCCCCGGACGGCCCCAAACGTCGACGTGGCTCCAGCATCTGGCATGTACTGGTCCAAGGCACCCGTGTCGGGCGCTCCTCACACCTCATTACGAGCACACACAACAACAATCATTGGCTCGAACGTTTATGTATTCGGCGGCTGTGACTCGAGAACATGCTTCAATGATCTCTACGTGCTGGATGCCGATTCTTTCCATTGGTCTATACCTCATGTCGTTGGTGATATACCTGTTCCTCTGAGAGCCATGACATGTACTGCCGTAGGCAAGAAACTCATCGTGTTTGGCGGAGGTGACGGCCCGGAGTATTATAACGATGTCTATGTCCTGGATACAACAAACTTCCGGTGGACAAAGCCCCGTATTATAGGAGATAAGATGCCATCGAAGCGGAGAGCGCATACTGCCTGTTTATACAAGAATGGTATATACGTGTTCGGCGGCGGCGATGGGGTCCGGGCTCTAAATGATATATGGCGGTTAGATGTTGCCGATGTCAACAAAATGTCATGGCGGTTAGTGTCAAGTTCAGATAAGTCAAGTCCTGGGTCAAAAGACTATCGTCCCAAGGCAAGGGGCTACCACACTGCCAACATGGTGGGCAGCAAACTCATCATATTTGGAGGCTCTGATGGCGGCGAATGTTTCGACGATGTATGGGTTTATGACGTTGACGCCCAGTTATGGAGAGCAGTCCCTATCCCCGTTGCTTTCCGCCGCTTATCACATACGGCCACAATAGTCGGCTCCTATCTTTTTGTCATTGGAGGCCACGACGGAAGCGAATACTCGAATGATGTGCTGCTCTTGAACCTGGTTACAATGACATGGGATAGACGCCGGGTATACGGCAAAGCACCTTCGGGTCGTGGCTATCACGGGACAGTGCTATATGATAGCCGTCTCATTGTCATTGGAGGTTTCGATGGAAGCGAGGTGTATGGCGATGTTATGCTGTTAGAGCTAGCTGTGCATGCATACTATTCGCAAATTAGCCATTTTACCATCGAGGTTTAGAGATATGAGCTAATACAGCTCCTTTGGATATATTAGTGTGTTTGATCATCAGTTTGTTGTTCTGGGATGGTAAATGGACCCTTCAAAAGAGGGCTAGCAGGGAGTCGGTGGTGCAGATCTTTGTTAACTTAGTCTAGAAAAATGAGATGCTGGGTCATCCCAATATGTCCTCTTTATATATGTACGCTTGAGATAACGATGCTTGCTTGATTCTTGCTGTCATGGCTACATATGATACATTGGATGCAATTCAAACCCCAGCCAAACATGTTCCAGACCAATTTTAAGAGGTTATAACTCCAAGGAACCATCCCACCCGCTCTATGCGCATAGAAAAGACAAACATAAAGGCAGTTTTGTTTCAATGACTGTCCCAGTTGATCATAGCCACTTCCTTTCCATCCCGGCTCATTGGCTCATGAAACTTCGGTTTGTTGGTAACAAATATACAATTTCCAATTTCCTCCGACGTTTGGCGACTTGTGCTCGGCGTAGTATTAATGATGATTTTGAAGGTAATTTGTATCGAGGAATGGTTTTTGTAGAGTTAATTTTGTCGTAATAAGACAACATGTTTATTTTAAGCCTTGTTCTCAGCTTGCTTCTTAGCGGCCAATCGTCGCTCCTCAGCAGCGACCATATCTATTAGCCCAGTTAGTCACAAAACGTTTTCTGCAAGATCTCAAATGCAACTTACCCTTCCAGAGGTCTTGGCCCTCATACTCCTCCTTGTGGATCTTCTTCTCGATGAGTCGCTTGTGCTCTGGGTCCTCGGGGTCGACGACCATGACGGTCTGCCAGCGACCCTCACCCTTCTTGGCGTCGTTCATCTCAAAGACAGCTGAGATGATGAGAACCGCGAGGGTCAGACCCTGAGCATACACACGGGCCTGTACGACCTTGTTGGCTGTGTTCATGGGCGAACGGCTCACGAGCGCGAATGCGACACCCATGGATGCGAGCCATGAGACAAATACGATAGAGTAGCGGTTCTCCTTGCCGTACTCCATGAAGCGCTCCCAGGTCGTCTGGTTCTCGCGAACAATCTGCTGGGCGCGCTGGGTCTGGTCCTCGTAAAAGTTCATGGGGTTCTGCTTCTTCTGGAAATCCATGGACCAGCGATCGGCGTTGATAATGGCGCCAAATGTGCCGGCGGATGTGACGAGGAACGTTCTGAAGGGGATTGTGAGACCGCGGAAAGCAGGGTATCGCCTTGAAGCAAACATGACACCTCCAACACCAACAGCAAGACCAAGACCACCTCCGATGAGACCGCCCTTGACGACAGCTGAGTAGTGCGCCTCCTCTTCTTCCTTTGTGAGAATCTTCATGATTGCGATTTAGGGTTGGACTGGGATTGAGGGGAAAGACGGTCGTGGGAGAGGCTGCGAATTTGTAGAGATGGGATTTCTCTCAGGGCGCAATAGTTTACGGTGTTTTGTTTTCAGCCCGGGCGAAGGTGGTGGTATGATAAGAAACCGAACGAGGTGGGTTGCAGCGTGGTTTAAGCCCAGGGTGGGTCAACTAAGAGGATGCTGAGTTTCAGTACCTGGAAGATGTCGTAAACGTGAGGTGAGGTTGATGTTCTAGTGTCGTGATAAATTCGTCAAGTTTGCGATTTGGGGGGAATGGTGTTTTCTGTAATTGATGAGTATCTTAGATCCCCTCTTACTTATCCTCTTGTATATAAATGGCAAACAAATTTTCATGGCCGATCGTACCGTTTTTCTTGCATGACGGTAGATGATGTCAGTTTCTTCCGAACTCGTCCGGCGCAAACAGTCACCGAACTATGCCCGAGTCGCCGAATGGGCTTCGAATTCAAACGGAACTGCTTGTAAGTAGAGAGAACTCCGAGGATATGCTACAGCCAGAGATGGGTTTGGGACAATCTTTGCCAATATTCGAGTGAATTGACCGATCTGCTTGCTAATATTACAGAGCTGAGTATCGGCTGCCACGGAAGCAAACCCCCAACCTCTTGTTGTAATGCAAAACATGCCATCTTCGAAGTGTCTTTCGTACAGAGCCATGATAGATGGCAAACCAGACGGACGGCCGACCACTGCTCTCCATCTCCAGCGGTTTACACCCCTGCGTCGCCCGCGAGAGCCCTAAAAAGGCATGGCAGCACATAGTATCTTAAATATCAAGCAAAGCTCAGTTATGCCGCAGAATGCCGTGACTAGCTTCCAAAAGCAGCGGCAATGATGGCGGCGCTCTGCGGTGAAAGCGGCATAACAATGTTCAATTGTGTAAACGCGATGCCGCACTCAATCCGATCTCATGGCGCTAAACCTCCACCCTACACAATGAACCAGGGGTCTTCAAGATCATTTAATCAACCCGCGGTTGGCATCTCGGCATCACCTTTGAAGTCCTGACGTCAAACAAGATCTCCTACCGGTAAGCAACGACTTTGGTTCTCGCCAACTCTCGGGCCATCGGGCTATGCCAGGTTCTACGGGTTACTGGCGTTCCTAACTCGGGATGCTTATGTGAGGTCGCCGTCTAGATCCGCATCTGGATGAGCCACACGGTTTTGTCTCGCCTCATATCTCGCTTCACGCCAGGTCGGAGCGCCCCGAGAAACGAAACGCCTCATGGCCTGACATAGGGAATGTTCCGGGAATGATGAGCCCTTGATCATTTGGCAATCCTTGGTCAGTTATGATTGGCTAGTATCAGTATATGCCACTTTACTTACCTACCCGGGACCGATTTGCCATTCTATGGTCTCAAGGTAAAGTGCAAAGCTGATCTGTCGACTCTCGAACGATAGTCAGCCGAGTAAAAAGAGATTGTCTCGGTAAATACAGCAAACCCCATTTGATTTATCAAAAACAGCCAAGCATGTGTCGACGTTTTCGAATGAGGTATGTTGACATGCAGCATATTCGAATCTATTGGTATCATATAAGTCAAAAATGGGGCTATTGAGTGATGTTGTCCGCATCAGCAGTCTCATTTCTGGTCCACGCACCTCAAGAATTCGATTCATTTGTCACAAATACATGATCAATATGCGGACCAAAAGTCTCGAGTACCAGCTCCAATTGAGCTTACTATGCCGTGCCTACTACGCAATGCCCTACATGTGTATCAACTATCATCGGATAGCATTAAAACATAATCTCACCTAACTAGGTAAAGCTTGGTAGTATATTTATGGAAAGAGACAGAAGAAAAGGACAAGTTTGGTCCTACCATGAACGTAATGGCAACTCAAGCGGCTCAGGCCTGGCCCATATTCACACACTCAACCTAAGTGTTCACCATCTCTTCACATCTGTCCTAGACCGGATACCATGTTGCTCTCGTGTATTTGCGAATCATATCGGTTCAATATATAGGACAGGCCTCGTGATCGGACCCCAATAAGAGGATTATACTATCGAGTCAAGACCAGACCAGGAGTAACTCCACCACTGCAAAGTGAGTTCATTGAGGGCCCTAGGCAGCTATTCAGGGCTAGTGGCAAGAGATAAATACTTCCTGAAACCAGTGTATCCATGATGACTTCGACATTCGATGATGACTTTGCTCAAACCCAAGGCTTCTGGGGCTGAAGATAGACCAGAACAATCCTCATACCATGTTCTGTTATCCTTCAAACGAGACCAATACCATATCGTGCCCTGCATACGATGAGCTGATACTCCCGAATCTTTGATCAATGTACCAAAGAAGGACACAATTGTAGCTTCAGACTAGGCTCCTTCGGCATACACCCTCTCTTGACCTCGGCAGCCTTTCTTTGGGCAAGATCTGCGATGCTGGAGTTTGTGGTCCGATCTTATCTGAAAGACTGAAAGAACACTAACATGTCCATCCTAAGCCTCCCGCCTATGTACTACCTCACCTCGCTTGGATGCATGGCATCACAACTAGCCGCCCCCAGTAGATCACCAAGCCACGTTACTGACGGGCTGACCAGGGTGGGCAGTTGCATTCTGAAGCATTGATGGCATTTCGACATACCGACTCGTGCGATTACTATAATCCCCTCGTTGAGTCAGGCCTGGGGCCGACATATCCTGATGTAATTGCCTGCCGGTATCGTATCGCCCTGCTTGAAATGGCTCCCAGGTGTGCTGATCTACAAATATCCTTAGCTTGTAGGTTCCCTCTGGGCACTATAATGACATCACTGCTTTTCATAGTGCAATTTCAAGAACCCGATGCTTTCGGGGACCATTCATTTGCACGCGGAGGCTATCATTACGGTGTCAAGCTGTTATCGATTTGCGCCATCCCCATGTTCAATGTCAAAAGCAATGCGAGGTCGGAGAACCATACTTGGAGCAATGACCGGCAATGACGTCGGTTATACCTGGGAGCAATCACTCGAACTCCAGCTAAGTAAGTATCCTTGCTATCTGCAATGAGACCGAAGTTGCTGAAAGCCTCATCACCTACATCAAGACTGTTTATTAAGGCAACATGGCAGAATAAATAATTGCAAAACACGGGAGTACCGTATTCTGAATGATGACGAAACAGTATACACAAAACATTCAGAGATGGTTGTCCAAGTATGGTCTGCAAGCAGTTCAACTGAGTCGTTGCTGTCGGATCCTGATTTCTGTGGTATCTAGAAGTGAACTGGAGCTCCAACGTTGATCTGTGGAGATTGACTTCCGTCACTCAACTGCAGCAAAGCCTTGATCGAAAGCTAAGCCTGCGGGTTGATGCTCAACAAGGAATCCCTCCCTACAAGACACTTGGCACTATCGAGCCTCGTTGTTCTCTCGCTGCATCTATGGCTTCCATCCGCAACTGACACCGATATTTGGATCACAAGATCAGTGGTTTCAATGGCGCTGCTGAAGCGCGACTGAAGGGCAGACATGTTGAAGCTAAACCTTTTAAGTCAACGAAAGCATTTGGGCATTCTTGCATGGAAGCCAAGTCCAAGAACTTTTTAGTCAGGACCCGTTACCTAGCCATGCTTTATTAGCTCAATCCACATGAAAGGCAACGGCGTTGTGTGGTGCCTCACATGTCGAGGAATCAGAACGAAGATGATTACGATGCCGCTGACAATTGAGACTTCTGTGTGGAATGGAAGTTAGGCGATTGACCCAATGACAGTTCGAAAGGAGCTAGCCATCTTCAACCTTCGGCCGGACCTGAGGGGTCACTGGTCTCGGCGGAAGACCTGGCATGGTCGCTGCGTGAAGAGGTGCTAGATCTGTGTTGTGGCAGGGCTCATAAGTTCATTTATTAGCTTGTGGAATTAGTGGCGGCTGAAAACCCACGACGAGATCTCGGGGATATTCACAGGTGAACCTAATACCCGCCCAGACATCCCGTTCTGCGCCCATGTGGGCTTGGGTTAAGCGGCTCAACGAATGAATTGTCGTCCCTCTGGCGGCCATGGGACGGAGTATTAGAGCAGCCGAAGATACCTGTAGTTCGTCGGAAAGAAAGCCAAATATGGCTGTCTTCCTGAGTGCTTGGATGTGAACTTGTGACTTAGGTAGTCAACAATGTTCTGACTCGACGCTCGGTATACGCCGCTGATCTAGAACCAGCATTTCCGTTCAAAGTCAATTTCAGCTGTAATTGAATCAAGGTTGAGGCCTCGCAGACGTCGTTCCTCGAAAAGTGATCACGATACAACTTTTACCATTCGAACAACTGGGAATCGGCGTCATCAAAATACAACTTTGTGTCATTCATTATATGACAAGAACCACCGGCCACCTGCTTGGAAAGACCCTGGCTGCATTTTGTTGTGCAGGATGCCAACTTGGGGACGATCGGCCGGGACTTGACAGCATTGAAGGTTGACAGCGGCACCAGTTTCCCGGACCAGGCCATTGCTGGACTGTTATCCGACAATGCCTAGAATCTTAGTGGCTTGAATCAAGTGCGCATATGGAAAGTTCTAATCAAATGCTGGTACATTGTCGAACCACGGAATTTCCGTCAAGGTACTTTGCTTGTCTGTAGATTCCATGCTCCCACGGAAAGCTTCGATAGTGTCGGAAATGCTGCAAAGTTCTAGTCTAAGTAATTCGTGTGTAGGTAAGGCTGGAGCTCACAGATCGATTACTGACCCATGTTAACGGTAATGGTAACTTCGGCGAAGCGTTGAGATGGATTGGGTCGTCTTCATGTGATGGCGTTCCTGGGGTTGTTCCTGAAATTGAGACAGGCAGCAGTGATGCTCGTGATTCGAATGCTCCCATGAGGGAAGGCGCAACCGTCGTCGTCTCTATCTGCCGACCCTGGATCCTGGTTGTGAATACTTAAGGTACCGTTGTCACATTGGCATTGGAGCCAGTTTAGGATCTATCACATCCCCACGTCAAGCCATTGCCGGGTCGCACATTCATTCATGACAATGTAACGAGATCTCGTTTCCGACTCACGCTTACCACTCAATTGGGTCTATCTGGCATTGGTCTGTCTGTGCCTGAAAGCAGTGACATTGGCATTGACCTCGAGCCGTCAGAAGGTCACCAAGTACGACACAGCACATTGATGCCACGTTGTTGGCGTTACTGTCCAAGCTCAGACAAGAGTCATGAGCTTTGACATGATGCATAAAGACGTGCAGTGATTATTTGCGTAAACGGAAATTAGATCGTTGACGTTGCATCAGAGCGTTGCGCTACATCTACATCGATATCTCGGCCGGGATATCAGAGTTTGGCCTAATGCACCCCTTGAGGAACAAGAAAACTTCTGGCGCTGAATTGGGGTGTCAAAATGAATCGGTCTAAAGCCTCGGAATGGAATGAATAAGCTTGCCTAGATCTTTTCGTCGCCTAGATCAAGGGTCCCAAGTTTACTTGCATCCCCTTGGCACCCATGCATGCTCTGACGTAAAGACTCTGCACAGTCCAGGTCAACCCGAGTCGTGAAACCACAACCCAAACCAGGAATGATATTCCCCTCCAGAAGCCAATTGCACCCATCGATCAGGTAAATACTTTGCACTAGTCAAAAGGTGGTGATTTTTGGAGTTGTTAAATGGCCCAAGCGAAGCCATCAGATTATCAGCCAACGAGCGGCTGCCTCGATGTCATTAATGACTATCTCACTGCCTTGATCGAATACTTCACCTCGGGGGTGGTTCCGCCGACGGCACCTAGGCATAGATTGTAACCTTCTATGAGGTAGCTTCACAAGGCCTCTAGTACGGTACCTTTATCTCGAGGAGGCTGGAAGCGTGCGTTTAGCGGCCGACTCTTAAGGCTGATCATCTGTGGATATACAACTCGACATTCAATGAGAGGAGTTTCTCAATTATGGATACGCGAGTTAAACCCACCGACGAGACGATTTGTTCTATCCCGGACGGCAGTTCTTCTCCATTATCTCCTCTGATCACGATCTTCTTACCTGACTCAAGACAGCTGTCCGTCAACCCGGGACAATGCGACCTAGGGACACAGGCAGGGAACTTTGCGATCACCTCTCAGCCAACGAAAAGGGCATGTTCTTATGTCGATATCATTTTACCTGTTAACCTTGTAATACTTGACGTAATACACGATCTATTCTCTTGGTCCCTGAGACGGATGTAAAGTTGACGGTTAGCAGCCCTGGTAGCCCCTCTCACAGCAACAGTACAAGTCTGATTCCAACTCTCAGACAAGGTCAGGACCGTTTGTGGTCTCAATGCCCATTTGCCATTGCTCTACAGACACGAAGCCCTTCTTCTGGTAGACTTCTATCGGCTGTCTGAAATTCCCAATCCTACGAGAGACGCTCGCGGACCGATATGGCTCAAACCAGGAGGTATTGGTCCGCTGTTAATTCCATGTCTGCATGTCTTACAGTTCAGCCTTGCAGTCTTGGAAGGGTGATACTAAACCGAGTCTAGACTAGATGTCACTGCCTGTGCGTTTGCAGATGCTGATCATTGAACATGGAAATCGGCTTCCTGATGGTCCACGATGCAATCGGGCATCTTGCTTCCTAACGAGACCTAGCAATCTCTCAATCTCGTAGTGTAGTGTAGCTACACGATAGTTTTGCTAGAGTTTGATACGACACTGAAACTGCCTAATTGGCAAATGCGTAGTTCACTATGTCTTGGCAAAATACGAGTGGATCCAACCAACTTATTTAGCAGCCATCTCCACCAGAAGTCTGGTTTAACATTGATTGAGTGTCTAACAAGGAGCTTGACAGACCGAGGTCTTTGTCGGCATTTGAGACCAGTAATAATCTATGGGAGGGCACTAACATGCCACGTTTTGTGGCTTGATGAGTGGGAACCGTTTCCCTCTTGTCTTTGCATCTTTAATTGACGCCAGAATTGACTTGATCAGCCATATCCACTTCTCCGGCCACTATCAATCAGACTTTGGAATTGGGACTGGATTCTTGCTGTTCTGGGCTAGGACATGCTTTTCCTGAAGATCATATGAAGGCCTGCGGTGTATCGACGCGCTTGCCGCAGCTTCCACATGAATCTCATGTAACTCGTAAGCTGGGATCCAGTCCTCGAACAGGTTCATACACATTAGCGCCGTGAGGCCCGAATATGTAGTGTTGAGCAGCGTTGCAACGGTAGGACCAGGTATAGCTGGAACTCGCGGGTCAAGGGACTAGTGGCCCATGTGTACCATTTGTTGAGCCTCGACTTGGCAACTTTATGGTATGTAGGTAGCACCCATGTATAACAAGAGGCTGTCGTGTAACCCGGCTCCTTGATGTAGTGAGAGACGGCGTTGATTATGCTTTTCAAGTGTCAAGCAATTCTGTAAATGATTCAAAACCGATGCCGTAATCTAAAGAGATTTCCTCAAACTATCCATACATATTGCCATTTTCGTTTGCAGGACAGCTCTATTCCATGAGATGCACTCACTAACTACTCAATCCCTAAAATCCACTCTGTGCCGCACCTTTCCATCCCGGATAGACTATTCCGGTGTAAGAGAAACACTACAAATATCATTCTAGTCAGTTCGAGGCGTATTAGGTACTCATATTGTTGGATAAAGGGGTTTGAGGAGACACCGCGTTGAACTTAGTGTTTGTCGTGTGCGTTGGCCTCAACTAAATGCCTACCCACACAACCTGGCTAGGGGAGGAGAGAAAGCTCAGGACCTTGATCCTAAATGACAAAAAGACTTAGGCAACTTAGCATAAGTTTAGGCTATCTTTTACTAAGTTTATTTTAACACCCTATATGAAGGTCTGGCGTTTTCTTGCTCCCCGAAGGGCTTGCTGCTCTGGCACCAGTACAGGATGAAGTAGGTTGGAGCCCCCCGCACCAGCTGATGTTTTTTTTGCTCATTCTCGGTAATTCCCCCTCCGCCCTTTGTGAACCCCTGATCCTTGATCCTACTGATTGGCTGTCATGTTTCGTTTTGCGATTCAAATACCATGAACCTTGCATCATCACTTGCTCTTTTACCTTTACTCTAAGGGACTTATCGTGCTCCCGCCCTTATTGCCCCGAGAAATTTATAAGCTTAGAAAGTGTAAAGATAATCGAGAACAGGATCAAATACGGTGTCACATATCAGCCGTTGATCAGTTTAGACAATGAATGCGTGGGTTAAGTACATCGTTATATGGTATGAACCATCTCAGTAGTATCAACTACAAGTCTGGAACCCAAGTGTCTGCTGGAGAAACTTAATCAAGGAATTGGCGATAATCCCTTGATCATCTCTTATCTGTACTAGGAAAAAGGTTGCGGTAAGTTACTTTTGCTAGAGGCGTAGTGGTTGTGTGGGCATCTGAGAGCGGCCCTCTCGTATCTTCGTCATATCTCTTTCGAATCTTGAGTATGTAACGATATGATGCTATATTACAGAGCATCCAATCGAGGAGACGCCTTGTGGTGACTTATTAGGACTAACCACTGTTCGTTTTCCATATCTGTAGGCATACCGTTGGGTTTATTTCATGCTCAATTTCATCGTCAGTTTGGGTTCATGTCGATGTCCTTTTCACATCATCTACACATCACCGACCCGTCCACCCCAACCCTTCAGACTGGTCAGTTTGCAGTGTTCTTTTGCTGGCACTGCTTGTCAGATCACCCTTTCGACATCCCCCGAAGAGACTGAATCGTCAGGAACTACTTCAAACAGCAACTGCTTGTACGTTATTAAGTTGTCATCGATTTATACCTTCAACAACACACCATCGGATAGGTCGCAGCGACGCGGCCTGAGTCCACAATAAGGTTTCCCCAAGTGAAATTTGACTTCCATTTGAGAACCTCGTTCGCGGTACAGATATCACCACACTTAGCACAGCTGCCTACCCAGAAGCCTCAAAAAAGAGAGCCTACCTAGTCATCCATGCGTGGCTGCGTGGGAGTCCTCGCATAAGTTACTTGGGTTGACCGCTCAAAGCTTACCCAAGACTCAATCCAGCGCGGGGCCGCAGACAGACCCTTCTATGTCACAACCTTTCAAGTGAAGAGACATTCCGAAAGCCAAATTGCCCTGCCCTTCGATCACTATAAACCTTCTCGCCTTTTGGAGTATGTACTAGAAGTACATAGGTATCCTGCCCCTCGAACAAGCTTGCTGGTCGATTTATCACACTCCCACCAAAGAACCCAGAACAGCACACACTAAGACCATACAGCGGTTAGTGAGTGACTGGGATCCCTGGACAGCATCACGCCAAGCCCAGTCTAACCCATCCCGTCTTGGACGAAACCGTCCACAACACAGAAACACCTGGGAATAGCACCTTTCCTGACCTGACCTGGTGTGATTGGACATCGGTACCTGGATCTCTCCTACCATCTCGCGCTCACCTCAGGTACTTTCTTGGTATTGGCAGGTGGATGACACCAACCTACACGCACCTCTTGCTGTTGTCTTCTCCCAGCTTACTTAGGTAGTAAGGTAGGCTTTTGCAGGCTGCCTCGCTATCTCGACCTTACCTAGGGTCCTCCCAGTCCTTTGTCGATACCACCTTTATACTTCTCTCCACCTTCATCTTCAGAAACATCACAGCACCTTAATATCATCAGATTTACCATTCATATTTCATTCGACATGGGGAAGTTGTTCGGCAGCTTGTTCCAGAAGCCAGGCGACACTGTGGGAACCCAGGAGCCGCGTGCATCTACCTCCACCAAGAGTACCAGGATGCGGGATCCTACAAACGCCATTCGCTCATCAGGTCTCGCCCCCTCGGCCGCAGTCTCCGCCGCCACCGCCAACGCCAACAGCAACGACGGTGCCTGTGACTCGAGCGCCCATGCCCACTTCGCCGCCGCCGTTGCTTATAACCCTGACTCTCCAGGGTCGCTCATCAACTCGGGCTCAAGCTCGCTGACGCAGTCGCCGTCGCCCCAGCCCGAGACCCCTACCACGGGCCATTTTCTGCCTGGCGCTCACGCTAACTTTGCTTCTAAATCCGTTGTTCCAGCCGCTGCCTCGGTGCTGTCGAGTACTATTACTACCGCTAAGGCTGCTGCCCCCCAACTCTCCATCGGCGACTTTGATCCTTGTATTCCCACCAACACTTCCTTCGACCTCACCGAAGAGTTCCAAATCGTTGATACCAACCTTCACATCAGCAATCGCGACATTGCCGTTCAGCCATTCGACTATACACTTCCTGAGGACACCGAAATCACCATGACTACCGGGCCATCCCTCGACCCTTCTATGGGCCGCCGGGACTCATTTGTCAGCGCTGGCCCTAAGCCCATATCGATGAACAATCCCAACCGTGGTGATAATGCGAACCGCAATAGAAGAGAGTCCCTTGCTGGCAGCCTTATGGGAGGTGGCATGAGCTGGGGAGGCATGTCTTTTGGTAGTTTTGTTAGAGACGAGTAAGTCACCTTACTGCATACTTTTATCCTCCATCATCATGCTGTTCTTGAAACATTGCCCTCGTTTTGGCTCCGTGGCCGAGCGGTCACTTTCTGTCACGATCAGGCTTCTTTTGCTTGCTTTGAGCTGAACCCTGTTCCGCTTGATCAAACCGAAATGGGTTATAGCACGAAACCTCAACTTGTCTGCGACTGTCATCGCTTGCGAAGACGACTGATCATGTATTGTGGCAAGCCATTTCTAAGCTTCGGGCCCCATTCTTGCTCTGCGACAGCCCACATGCGTCAGAAACTGATCATGCCCAATGCTTCATCGCACTTGAGGTTTCGGTTTACTAACATCGTGGTCCTATAGTATTATGATGGCAGGCACATCGCCTTTCGGAACTCACCAGTCTCCTTCCTTTCACTCGTCTTCCTATCTCCCCAAGTTGGAGGCCAACTTCATGCGAGATTTCACCTGCTGCGGAAAGATCCTGCCTAATCTCCACGACTTGCTGCAACATTACGAGGAAGCCCACACGCAACCCAGCCCGAATACAGCCCGAAATAATGCCTTTTCCCAATTTTCTCAGTTGGGGCTACCTAACGCCCCTCGGATGTCGATGTCTCGATCCGGGTCGGCCGCGCCAGGCGGCAGTTCCCTTGCGACGAACCAACTTGGACAACATAACCGCGGCCAGCAGACGCCCCATGATGCGCATGGAGGCTCTGTAATTGCGTCAAACCTGAATGATGAGATGGATGCTGTTGCAGATATGGAAATGGACGATGCTGTTGGCACAATGGAGATGGACGATAGCCAGCGAATGACCCAGACGAGACAACTTTTCGGTCAGCAGCAGAGGCCCGAGCTGAACATGAACACCTCTGGTCTTACGCAGGGCTTACGGACCTCTCAGCCACCCACTCCCGCTGCCGCCAGCTTTGGCCTACAGAACAACCCCACAGTCTCGTCCGTCAACACACCTACTCTTACGACCCAAGGACAAGTACCACATACCCAGCAAGTCGATATGGAGGAAGACCTACCAGGTATGCCTATGGGTGGCAACACGAACGATATTGGCGATATGAGCTTTGGCGGAAACCAGAACAATAGTGATTCGAACTTTTGCATAAACGATCCTGGGAAACACCTTTTCAGCTCCACTGGTGCTTTCCCTGCTGCCAACCGTTCCATCCAGGCACAATTGCAACAGCTGGGCATTAACCAAGCCCAGTTGAACGATCCACAGGCCAATAAGATTCTTATGCAGCGTTTACAGAGCATGATGATGCCTGAAGAGCACAAGCCGTTCAAATGTCCAGTTATTGGCTGCGAAAAGGCATACAAAAACCAGAACGGTTTGAAGTAAGTTCTGACCCATAGCGTTCGATTTATCTCGATCCTGAATTTGCTTGCTAACTTGTTTCCAGATACCACAAAACTCATGGCCATCAAACCCAACAACTTCACGAGAATGGAGACGGTACCTTTTCTATCGTCAACCCAGAGACTAGTGCCCCTTACCCCGGAACATTGGGAATGGAGAAGGAGAAGCCTTTTAGTTGTGAAACATGCGGCAAACGATACAAAAACTTGAATGGACTGAAATACGTAAGTTTGCTCACGAAATTTTAGTTTTCAAGTCCATTACATGCTAACATTTTCCGACAGCATAAGGCTCATTCCCTTCCTTGCAATCCTGACTTCAAGCTTCAGGCTCTTGCAGCAGGTATGAACTTACCGGGAATAGGAGAAGATCAAATGATGCAATAGTACTGCACGATGTCAAGACTTTGAGTAAGAGCGCTGCAGGAAGTGAAACTGCTACATTTCCGAGCGACGCCTTGGATCCCAGATGAATCCAGTGCGATGCTAGTACGAACTCTCGACACTTTCCGGCATACTATATTGAGTTTATATGCACTATCAGTATATCTTTATCGCCAATACCCCCGTTCCGGACATTGCATTCTGTCTTGTACCCGGATTTTCAACATGCTACCTCAGCGTCAACGATCCGTAATTAGACGGCGTCAACTCTCAACCACTGGGGAAAGGCACATCACTTTTCTTAAGTCCGCTATCCAACTGCACGCAAAAGCTCAGTGTTTGACCTCGGTTTCTGCAACTGTTATATCACTTAAGATGGACATGCCGTGTGTTGGAAAATCTTGTGGTTGGGTACGCGTTAGCTGGATCTACTGATACTCGATGTCTAATTCGAGTCAGACGCCTTTGCTGATATGCTGGCTGGCCTGGCACGTGGAAATGGGTTGTTTTCTTTATGTTTTTCCTGCTTTCTGGTATTTTTATTAAAAGTTGATAAGAGGTCCTTAGATGTTAGGTTGGGAAAGATGGCATTTACATGGTGCCCTGGAAATTTGGGCGGTTTTCCCTTTTGTTTTGTTTGAGACGGCGATGCATGATCACACTTGTTTTTTACTACTGCTGTTGTTCAGTTGACTTTTGTTGGCAAAGCAATTACCATCATCTTGTGCTGACATTATATTAAAAGCGAGGATGGCTGGAATCGGTTGAACAATGAAAAGCGAGGTTGTAGACTGGACAGCTTCGCCTGCCCTTAAGTGAATAGTATTGTTTTTGAGGTTCCATCACCAACATTAAGATGTTACTGAGCACTAACTTAGTAGAAGAAATCAAGGACATGTTGATGCTGCTAGTCAATGATTCTAATTGCTCTTGGCTGCAATAGTGCATTGACCAGACAAGTGATTCTTGAAATGAGAACCACCCATCGGCTGAACCCGCTAAACGTAGTGAGTAGACACCAAACGGTTGCCACGCTCTAGATTTCTGGAAGAGGTTGCGAGGGCCTGGGAGACTATGGGAGGTCAGGACCTTGATCCTAAGTGACAAAAAGACTTAGGTAGCATAGCATAAGTTTAGCCCGAGTTTAGGATACCCTTTGCCGAGTTTATTTCGACAGCCTCTATTAAGGTCTGCTGTTTTCTTGCTCCCCGAGAGGAGACAAATGTATGGGACGAGATCAGACAGAGCAAACAGGGATAAGGGGTATCGTGTATTTGACAGATCTATCTGATTTTACAAGACCATAGCGTATAACTAGTTCGCTGTGCAGATACAAAACGCCTCGCAATGCGTGAGAAGCCAACTTGAACAAAGAATAGGAAGCAACAGTCGTTCACACCCCAATGGACAGAAACTCTATAATATAGGCATTGCACGATGCAGATGCATAATGGGCGGCCCTATACCTGCGGAACATTTCCCGAAGCGTCGCTATGCTTCTTACCGGCCATCCTGCAGCCGAATGCGAAGTAGAAAAGCCAGGTGGACTTGATCACGGCCAGAAAGAGGGTGCCGATTCCGGATCGCATCGAGCAAATCGGAGACTTTGCGATATGAACAAGTTGCTGAGGTTTACAGGACACAGGGTAAGGAACCTTGGGCCAGTCACCAGGACAACAGCAATTGTACATGCAAGTATTTCATGTCATCTCCATGCCATCGTCGTCATCGGCTTCAGACTCGATCATATGGGTTTGGTTACTGCTTATGCTCCCCTTACGAGCATCGTGTCCCATGTTATCGTTCATGCCGCCCCATTCGAGTTCTTCTCCGCCGATTATACGTCCTTCCATGTCGATTTCTTGCGAAAGCTCGACGAGTGCAGTGCGCGGCAAACGAAGGAAGCCCTGGGTCCGGACAATACGGCCCCAGTGGGTCATGCAGAATCCTGCGGCGCGTTTGCGCAGCCACTCTTCATTAGCGAGCCCTGCACAGTACCATATGATACAAGCATGGTCGACATCGAGTTCTTTGGCAAGTCTATTGACACAGAGCAGGCGAAGATGAGGGATATTGTAGATATTGGACATTACCAGAAGGCCTGCCACATCAGAGAGCGCCGTGGTTGCGTCACTATCGTTGTCTGAGGTACCACGGATGCTATCTGTGTATAGGTAGTAGAGAAAGGCCTTGACTACACTGTAAGGCTCGGGGATGTGCATCTTTTTGGTGTGAAACTCAGCCATCTGGGCGTTGTAAAGACGCGCAAAGTGTGGCCAACGCGCTTGGAGAATGAGCTTGTGAACATGAATAGGTTGTGAGGTCGGCGCGTCTGCTGAGAGCCAGCTCTCGTTTCGCGGTGTTTTCTCATCATTTCGAATCAGACCGGAGCTGAGAGCCTCGTCGTCCTCGTAATCACCAGCCAGCGCAGTAACGACAAAATCAGTTCCGCTGCCTGTCTCGGGTGGCTGGTTGAAGAGCTTCGCTAGATCTGAACCTAATCCTTTAGAAGGTTGATCCACGGCTCTTGTCATCGCAGATGGCCTTGACTCTACCCTTGGTTCTGGTGTCAAATTATCACCCAGGAAGCCATATCGTCGCAGGTCAATTTCCATAATATCGCTGTCAAATCATGTCATGTCAGCCATAGCATCAGGTTTGGAGATAGAACCGGCATACCTAAGATATTCTTCATAGCCGTTGGGCCCTATGTCGCCCGGAGCAGGGTCAGTTGGGCATCCCAGTAACCAGGATTTGGTGCCATCCTCATTGATACAGCAGTAATGCCACCTGTAGCCCGCTTTGAAGATCTCCCGCCCTCCAGCAAGCTTCGTCCAGCGAAGCGTACCAAGGTCCAGGGCTGACAAAGAACACTCTCTTGATGTGAGAGTCGCCGCAGGTGTGACAAAATCGAGAAGAGTACCCGAAGAGTAGGCATGAAAGTGAAGACCCGAGCCCTGAGAGGGAATCGAAGGACCAGACATGAATTTGAGAGCAGATATAGACCCCGGGGCCACAGGCGCGTATGTCTTCATTTGAATTGACGGCGGATTGACCTGGGCTGTGCGAGAATTGGCGGCGTAGCCAGAAGCCCCTACGACAGGAGCCTGGGCCATGGTGTATGGAGGTCGAGGAGAGCTACTAGCTCGAGTAGACAGAGAACCTCGATCGAAGATGCCTATTTGAGGTCGAGAATCAAATTGCGGATTTCCTTTCAGATCTAACCACCACAGATCGCTGATCTTGTCCATGTCCTCACTCAGACCTCCAAATACCCAGACTCGGTCGCCCCAGATGTAAGCCGAGTGATCGAAACGACCAACAAAACGCCAAGACTTAGACCAGGTAAAGGTTTTCAGATCGAGGTAACAAATGTCATCCAACACATAGTTGTTCTGGCCAGTTATGCCACCAATGATGAAGAGCTTGTCCTCATGTAAGACAGCAGCATGTCTCGCTCTACCTTTCGGGATCGGGCCTGAGACTTGTGGCTGAGTCCAGTGGGCAGTCTTGAGGTCAAAGACAATAAGGTCCGAGAGGTATGTTCGATGCTCGTTCTCGCCGCCAAAGACTAAGAGTTTGTTTCCCTGATACAACGTCGCAGTGTGTCCTGGACAATATTAGCATCTGTGACGCGGTGGTTTTCTGTGTAGCTCACCCATCCGAACTCCTGGAATATCACCATAGTTGTCGACAAGACTCCATTGATGGCTGACGAGGTCCAGCCTCAGCACGTGATTATAAACCTCATCGGTATACTGGTCGAACCCTCCAAAAGCATATATTTGATTATTCCCACAATACGTCACTGAAGCATTTACTAGGCAAGCGGGTCTCTGGCCTAGCGTGCGGGTGACTTTGGGTCGGTATCCATCGGCGACGCTGCGACCCTTTGCAGGGGAATTGGGCATGATGTAGGTATTGTTAGACGACGAAGTGGCCGAAGGCGGCGTCGGCGTCGGTTGCAGCGAATTCGAGGTCGACGAAGTCTGGTTGACAGCGCCCAAGGCCTGCGTTGTTCCGACGACAGGGGTAGGCCCGCCAAAGATAGATTGTCCGGGGGTTGAAGGTTGAGCCATGGCTTAAATTGTAAATTCGACGAGCGATCAGTGGCGTTGGCTGCACATCTCACAACGTCGTGCTGCCGTTGAAACTGGGCGGTCGGAGAAAAGGAGGGACAAAGGCTGAGCACAAGAAGCGAGTACAATGAATAAGTCACGTACGTCCTCGAGGTTGAGCCGTCCGTCGGGTCGGTGAAGAAAGTGGATGTGAGAGTGGATGGTGTTAAATGCGGCCGGTGATGCAACAGACAAAGAGAAAAGGCCCCCCTGCTCTTTTGGAGCCGCGTCTACTGTAAGAGAAATTTGGTCATCGCGCCAGGCAAGGATGAGGCTGATGAGGCGTTGTGGTCTCGTAATCTAATTGGCTCGTCTACGTTGGCAGGGTCGCGGAACGGGAGCAACTCAGGTCCGACTACTGGTTTAGTGGTTGCCCGGCCAGAAGCTCGGAGGGGCATAAGTAAATAAAAGGTAACCGTCATAAGCTGCAGCTTGTGAATGATTCTCTCCTCATGATCACCTTCTACAACTCGCTCCCCTCCTCAAACCCTTTGATTCTTCGCTATAGCCTCGTGCTCTTTTGCGAACCTCTCTCCCAACGCTTCTTACAAGAAATTTCAAAGCTTGCTAGATCCTATCGCCAAGGCCATTTGATCGCCCCCCAACTTCGTTATATCTTTGTGAAGACAGCCTCGATTTTTATCGATCATTGATCTAAGTACAGGTATACTAACTACTAGGAGCCCCTCATTGGACTTGATTCGATAGCATCAAGGCTCGATATACAATCCAGCTTTGGTCACTCGTCTAGAGCTCCACTTACACGCTCTTCGGCTATCTCTACCTTGTTTGATACACAGGCCATCCTATCCCAAAATTCAAAATGGCTTCTGTAGCATTGTCGACGCCTGTCAAGTCCCATAAGGGACTTTTCTCAGCCCGTACCGCCGGTGGGCGCATGCCTTTGACTCCCTCCCCCCGCCAACAGTCATCCACCACGAACGTCCCTGTCAACCTGAACTCTTCCCCATTTACTCCCGAAAGACAGTCCAGCAATGAGTTCAGGCCATCCGGGCGCTCTACATATGGCGGCAACCTCATGTCTCACCTTGCTCGATCTACTACAAAGTCCTCTAAACGTGACTCCCCCAAGTCCAACATCGCCCGTGGTGTTCAGACTCCCCGGAAGGCTCTTGAGCTTGGTGTCTCTGATTTTACCCTCACTGGCACTGGTAACACCACCAAGACCCCTTCAAGCACAAAGTCCAAGAAGAGCCTCCGCTCCAAGACTGCTAAGACTACTCTGAACTATGGTGGCGACCGATTTATCCCCAACCGTGGCGCAAGCTCTGCCATTTCCAACGCTGGTTCTGGCAAGCTCGATCTTGCCGATAGGCAACGACCTAAGAGCAGCAGCTCCGAGAGCTCTACTGTTCTTTCTACTGCTGCTGACGAAGCCCTGGCTGCTCTCGAGAGCCTCAACATCAACGATGATGAGCCTGACAACTATTCTCGACCCTCCCCTAACACCGTGGCTTACCAAGATTCTCTTGCCAACGCTTGTGGTGTCAGCCTAAACACTCGCATCCTCGAGTTCAAGCCTGCTGCCCCCGAGTCTTCCAAGCCAATTGACCTGCGACAACAGTACAACCGCCCCCTCAAGTCTACTACTTCCAGCTCCGCCCAGCTCCGCCGCCGCATTGCTACTGCCCCTGAGCGTGTCCTTGATGCTCCTGGCCTCGTTGACGACTACTACCTCAACCTTCTCGACTGGAGCTCGGGCAACCAGGTCGCTATCGGTCTTGAGCGCAATGTCTACGTCTGGTCTGCCGATGAAGGTAGTGTTAGCTGTCTCCTTGAGACCACTCCTGACACATATGTTAGCAGCGTCAAGTGGTCTGGTGATGGCGCCTATGTCAGTGTTGGTATGGGAACTGGCGAGGTCCAGATCTGGGACGTTGCAGAGGGCCAGAAGATTCGAAGCATGTTCGGCCATGATACACGTGTTGGTGTCATGGGATGGAACAAGCACCTTCTCTCTACTGGTGCTCGTAGCGGTCTTGTCTACAACCACGACGTTCGCATTGCCGAGCACAAGGTTGCTGAGCTCGTCTCCCACACATCCGAGGTTTGCGGCCTTGAGTGGCGCTCTGATGGTGCACAGCTCGCTACTGGCGGCAACGACAACCTCGTCTCCATCTGGGATGCCCGATCTCTGTCCGTTCCCAAGTTCACCAAGACCAACCACAAGGCCGCTGTCAAGGCCCTCTCTTGGTGCCCTTGGAACATGAACCTCCTTGCTACTGGTGGTGGCTCTTACGACCGTCACATTCACTTCTGGAATTCCACCTCGGGTGCTCGCGTCAACAGCATCGACACTGGTTCTCAGGTTACTTCTCTTCGCTGGAGCCCCCACCACCGCGAGATCGTCAGCTCAAGCGGTTTCCCCGACAACTCTCTCAGCATCTGGAGTTACCCCACCCTTGTCCGTACTGTTGAGATCCCCGCCCACGAGAGCCGAGTCCTCCACAGCTGCCTGAGCCCTGACGGCCAGATGCTAGCAACAGCTGGTAAGTTCACATGCTCAGACCTTAACTAGCAGTATGCTAACAAACCCCTAGCTGCCGACGAGAGTCTCAAGTTCTGGAAGATCTTCGAGAAGAAGGCTGGTGCCACCGCTGGCATTGGTGCCTCTGGCGCGTCGAGCAAGGCCTCCATGGCCAAGCAGATGACCATCCGATAAGTGCCAGTACCCATTGGACCACGGTAGGTATGACCTTTCACTAGTATCTGGGTCTCTGTATTTGAAGCACGGAGTTGGGGTGTCCGCCTGCCCTTCTGCTCGTGGTATGAAAGTGCTTCTCCACGCAGAGACGAATGAAACGGAATGGTCATGAAATTACGATAGACGCAACATTGCATTACAACGCTCTTGGAAGTTCTGAGTATGAAGTCGCCTTGATGGTGGACTTTCTGTGTTAATTGTAGGCGTTTGGGATCTGGTTTTATGCATGAGATGGGGTAGGAACTGGAATTAAAATGAAATTAAAAATGCCATGAGCATTATTTAAACTCGTTGAACGTCAGATACTCATTTGACTGTCATTGTACTCCGTAGTGCAAGGCCGATTGGATCATGTGATAGTAAGCACCTCGGCGCCCACTATGGCCGAGTGTCTTACCATTGAACCCCCTTGTAGCCTCTGACGGCCATGCTGATGTGAGTTCCATATATGAGATCAAGTTAACAGGCAAGGAATAAGTCAACACCACGGATCCAGTCAACCCTCCTCTCATACAGTTATCTTAACTAGTAATAAGTGACTTCGTTGCCTTTCTTGTTACAGCACCTGCAAACTCTCTCCTTCTGACTAGTCGTTGAGATTCTTCCAAATTCTCACTAATCACCGGCTGACTGCGAAACGGTAGATTATGGTTACGGCAACTTGCCAAGTATGTAGGATTAGGCGAGTGATTTCTTTCTTATTGCTTACGAAAATCATTTTGTAATCTCTATCTTACTGGTAATCATTGAGAACTGTCGCAGCCGTGGGGTCTTTAGTTCCAAATTTGTTTCTTTGTGGGTAGCTGTTATGCTTTATCTCTATATTTCTGGATAGCGAGACGCTTCATACACCACCAGTGGCTTGTCCCAAGCGGCACCATTATAGCTTATAACGGCAGGCCCATGCTGTAGCTCGTCCAAACAAGTATACCTTACCTAAAATATTGAGATGGGGGACGTCAAACAAGGATCCGGCCAGCAAGCGTGTATCTTGAATAGGGTCCAAGCGGCAGGTTTGGGATCAAATGGACCTACGCATCTAATACTAGTTCGCTATAGGTAGGTACTGTATTCTTTGGTACTTTTGATCAAAGCTTACTTGTAGTCACATCTGGCTGGACAGTTCAGCCCATATTGTCACAAATTAATCAACCAGATAAAGGTTGGTAGCTAAGAGTTCGGCATAAACTCTAGTTATTGTAGAGACGTAGAAGTAATAATCTATAGACATCTGCTTATCTCAAATCAAGTAGTGAAAACATTAAGTGCTGAAAGAACATCTGCTTGAATGTCAGACGAAACAGACTTAGCAGCTTTGAACAACTTCTGGGTCATAATGAAGTGACTGCCATGGAATGGCCTGCTCTACGGCTGGTTTCTACAAAGTCGAGTCCGGCATATCTACGTAAGGTAGCTTAAGATGGCATGACGGAATCAGCAACTCAAGGCCATCTCAGACAATGTTATTCATTCTCGAGCTGGTGTACTTGGTCGTGCCACTTGACATGAATTATTTCCAGCTTTACAGGGCCAAGTAATACAAGGGCTCATTTGTATACAGTGCAAGAGAATGATGGAGAATATACCTTTGCAATGAAATGCAACTAGCCTGAAGTTTCTTGCTCACCACATTACATGTTCATGACAACCTAGTATTAGGACCATTATCGTGTAGCTTATGCCTTGAAGCCTTAGGCCTAGAATGTGTACAATTCATGGAAAAGATTCTGCCATCTATTTCCTAACCCTTGGAGCCCGGAAGGTAGATGGCCAAGGGTTCATAAGTTCCCCCACGAAGTCGGTTTTATATGTACTGCGGCTCACATAGCCATCCCCCCTGTTGAGCTTGTCTTTGTTTGCTCCGATGGGTGTCATGCAGATCGAAGGATTGTGCTACCCGAACAAGGGCTGTTAAGCTCCGTATTCTCACTGCCGAGGATGAACATATGTCTCCGGTTCCATCGAAAAAAAGGTCCTAAGGGGAAACAATAACTACCGGATGAAGAAAGAATTTGACATGTCTCACTTTGAAAAAATGTGAAAGAAAAAACGACAAAAGATCCTGCAGGGAACAGCAGAGTCACATTTTAGCCACGGCAGAAGTAGAGCAACAGAACCCACTCCTCAGAAAAGTATTTTACAGTCCTGTAGTGGAGGGAATTTCAATAAGAGTATCATATAGTTTGCTGAACCAGTTTCATTCTCGGGCAGTTGATTTTGTGGATGATGTTTATCGGGCGCTTACACAATCGACACTGTATTTAGAAGCATTTTCAGCGCAGGCTCATACAGTGTTCGGAGACAACTTAACTGTGTGTTGGTCCTGTTGGTAGTGTTGCTCACATTTGGTCGAATTTCGCCGAGCTAAAGCAATGTACCCTCTACCTGAATCAAGGTATAAGATACATACCGCCATTGCTTGGCGGGGCAAATTGCATGGTACAAATGCCAAGCTGTTTTATTACCAACCTCAGCGCGTCAAATCAAAGATAAGGTAAGACAAAGACCCTCGCATAAGATTAGTTTCCCTCAGGTATCTCTACCTCTCCCTTACCTCACCAAAGAAAGAGGAGAGAGACAATTCTCTTTGCAACATCTCGACACCCTCTTTCACTGTTCCTTTCGACGCTCAACGCGGTACGGGCCCATATTTCTACCATGCTCATCCGCAGTCGAGGTCTCGTTTTAGTTTGCGGCCTGTTGACAGTGTTCCTCTTCTGCTATTGGGCTGGTAGGACCCCTGAATACGTTGGACCCCGATATGGACACGGCCCTTACAACCACAACCAGAAGCACGGCTGGCCCGTAAAGACTTCGCTGTGGAGGCAAGACCGGGATGACAACTATTACTGGAACACTGTCAAAGTCAATTATCCTCACTCCGCCTTCCAACCGCTGCCCACTTCTCCTCCTGTCACCTATCCCAAGGTCCAAGCCACGTTCCCTGAATTCTCCATTAGTACTGCTGAACTGCGACGCGAGCGTCAACAAGCTGTCAAGGCGACCTTCACAAGATGTTGGAATTCTTACAGAGAACATGCCTGGATGGCAGACGAGCTCAGTCCCGTCTCGGCTGGCCAGGCAAATCCATTCGGCGGCTGGGCTGCTACCCTTGTTGACTCCCTCGATACCCTTTGGATCATGGATATGCATCAAGAGTTCTACGAAGCCGTGGATGCAGTCGACAAGATTGACTTCACAGCCACAGATCTCAAAGAAGTCAATATATTTGAGACTACTATCCGTTATCTCGGTGGCTTTCTCGCTGCCTTTGAGCTTAGTGAGGATATGCGTTTGCTTCGTAAGGCAGCCCAGGTTGGTGAAATGATTTACAAGGCTTTCGACACACCCAACCACATGCCTGTCTTGCGTTGGAATTTTCACGCTGCCGGGGAGGGCAAGAATCAGATTGCCGGTGCCGGTGTCCTTGTTGCAGAGATCGGAAGCTTGTGTATCGAGCTTACACGCCTCTCGCAACTCACGGGAGATCCCAAGTGGTTTGACGCCTCACAAACTATCATGGATCTCCTGGCGGCACAGCAAGATTCGACTATGCTCCCTGGACAGTGGCCTCTCATTGTGGATGCAAAGAGCCAGATCTTTAACCAAGGATCCGTTTTCACTCTCGGTGCAATGGCTGACAGCGTGTACGAATACTTGCCCAAGATGGCTGCACTAACAGGTGGGCAACTGCCTGTTTATCAGACCATGTATGAAAAGGCCGCGGATGCAGCATTGGAACACAATTTGTTTCGACCGATGACGCCTGAGAACAAGGATATTCTCATATCGGGGCAAATTCATGCCAAAGACAAAGGTGGAAAGATACAGTTGGAACTTGAGAGCCAAGGACAGCATCTAGTCTGTTTCCTCGGAGGCATGCTGGCATTAGGCGGGCGACTCTTCAACCGCCAGCAGGACGTCGACGCTGCAGCCAAACTTACCAATGGCTGCATCTACACCTATGAAGCATTTCCTCATGGCATCATGCCCGAGACCTTCTACATGGTTCCCTGTGACTCCAAGGAGCATTGCCCATGGGACGAAAAGCTGTGGAAACAAGGCGTCCTCAAGCAGGCAAAGATCAAAGAGGGCGAGACAGCACAGGCGGATGCCATTATCAAAGACGAGCATCTTCCCGGTGGGTTTACTCATATTCCTGATCGCCGATATATCCTGCGCCCAGAGGCCATTGAGAGTGTTTTCATGATGTACCGTGTCACCGGCGAGAACGAGTATACCGAGCACGCCTGGACCATGTTCAAATCGATTGAAGAAGTGACCAAGACAGAGCTGGCCAATACAGCTGTATGGGATGTTACTGTTACAGAGGAGAAACCCCGCGCTGTGGACTCAATGGAGTCCTTCTGGATGGGTGAAACTCTCAAGTACTTCTATCTCATTTTTAGTGACCCGGAGCTGATCAGTCTGGATGAATACGTATTTAATACTGAGGCGCACCCACTGAGACGGCTGGTGGCATGAAGTTTCTGTTGAGGATGGATGTCAAGATAGATACACAACACATAAATGAGTATGAAAAACAGACGAATGATTCATTGAGTAAAGAAGCGACAGGACATCTTTGTGTTTCTAAGCATGGAGGAAATAGTGAATATAAGGCCGGGTGAATGATGCATGTTGCGTGGCACTCCTGATATCTCGGTGCGGTTTGCATTTGACGCCAGAGCTCACCAAGGATGTTGCTGGAGTGAAGGAGACATCTCCACAGGTGCAAGAATTCTTAGGCCAGCTTCACTTAGGTCGTAGGTAAAGCTTAAAATTAGGTAGCATGTATTTCATGTCACAATTATTCCAATCCACTTCCACCCCGAGGTCTACTTACCTACGAGTTTGATATCATCTGAGATGTTACAATAATAGAGAGCTGGGTCGCAGTGAGGTACCTAGGTTACATTCATTCTCAATCACCTCAGCCCTGTGAGCGGAGTCTCTCAGTGGGCTGGAGAGCCCAGTGGCCGCTAAGATTTGGAGTGCTGAGTCAGCCTAGCCAGCAGTTGATGAAACAGAAATCTCCCAGAGGCTACCAACTCTCCCCACTGCACATCACATCACAAAGCCGCACAACACCCCGACCTGGCACAAGACCCTCTTCGGTATTTTGCATCCGTGTGACGCAGTAAATTAATTGATATTGATTTGTCTCTTGCTTTTTCTGATACTTCGTCAGAAGCGTCTTCGCTTCGCGTTGCAGTTGATATCAATTCTTTCATCGTTTAAGAGTCTCCCCAAGCTAGGCGCATCGCATCGCCGTGGCTAAGTGCTGAATTTACATCAAGCGCATTTCTCAAGCACCTCAGCAACAACATCCGCACTACAATATCTATTCCTCAATAGGCCCTTTTCAGGACTCTTCTGAAGAACAGGTTTGCGCTGCTGATCGCGAGCTGCACCTTGCGTTCGCCAAAGCCAAGGTCATCCGTGTATAGAGAACTGCCATCGGTGGACATCTGCCTGACGACGCCATCTCAGCGACTCATCAACCGAGGATCCAACTCTTCATTCTCAATATCCTAATCAAACCCGCCGACCGGAATACAATCACAACATCATCATGTCGAACCCGGCCGTCGGAAACGTCTACCAAGCCATCATTGACGAGGTTGTCAATAGTTCGCGAGTTGATTTCGAGGAGAGCGGCGTTGAAGAATCAGTGCTAGAAGAGCTGCGACAGGTAAGAGATACACTTTTCGTCGAGTTTCATGTTTTGTCTGCCATTCTCGTTGATTCTCAGGAATCACCAAGGAATGGGCGGGAGAAGCCTGTGTCATCAACAAAGACGAGTGTCGATATATTTCAACTCCGCACATTATCATATTCCACGAATATCGCGAGACCAAAGACGGCAGGTTCTTTTAGTTAGCAGCACTCTCTTCCGAGTTGGCCTCTGGAGCTGAAGATCGACTCATGGTCGAAGCGGAGCGCATCGCAGGCGGCATGGCGAAGGGGGCAGAGGGAGTTGGCGGGTTACGGGGAGGGGGAGGGGGCGACACAGCACTATTTGGGTCTTTTAAGCCCATAGCCCCTGCTGCGACTGCCACTTACCTTGTGACTCCTTCCGCCGACACCCGCCGCTTACTGATTGGCTCGCTCGAACTATACTCTCCCCCTCCATCATCTCATATCCACTTGTACACGCCAAATCATCCTATCACCACCACAGCACACCTGTCTTACACTTGCACTGCCGCCTTTTGCACACTCACCAATTTGGCTGCCTATTCTCTTCCATTTTGCTTATCAAATCCAAACTTACTGTGTTTTGCATATCTCGTCTCAAACTGAGCCTGTTCTTCCACTGCTTCACCAGTGAGCTGAGACATGCGGCTTAAGCACACAGGCGGTTGATGAACTCGTACCATGATTAACCCGATTTTGATTCTTTTGTTCGATGGATACTTGATGCAGAAAATGGCTAACATGGCTTCAAAATCAGGGATGGCAGCAAAAGCTCACCCAGCTTCATGTCGCTCAGTTTCCTTGGGACCCCAAGCCCGACCCCCCCGCACAAGCTCCGCCGCCTGCTGTTCCACCAGCTCAAACTCATGCTCAGGCTCAATTCTCGCCTCAGCTAAGCAACCCAACTGGCCTTTCTTTACCGGGAATGGCCCAACCCCAGGTGCAGAATGGTATCAAGCCTGAAGGCAACAACATCAAGACCGAGCCTCACGTACCTATCAAGCAAGAGCCCGGCTTGCAGGGTAACCCGATGGCCTACCAACAGTACAACAACAACACCAACATCAACATGAATGACAACAATGTAGCTGCCAATCGTGCTGCTCAGCAATTGCAGGCTCAGTATGGGCAGCGAGCAGCCAGCTCTATCAACGCCCTTCATCAGCAACAAGGCCACTCTCAACAGAACCAGCAACAGCAACAGCAACAACAACAACCAGCTCTGCCGCAGCCACATCAGCAGCAACAACCCGGTCTGACCCAGCAACAACACCAGCAGCAGCAGATGTATCGTCAGCAAATGGCCGCCGCAACTGCCCAACAGCAACAGCAACACCCGGCCAACGGCCAGCCCCACATTCAAAACGGTCAGACTGACGGCACTGGCGATCTGGAAGACTTTGAGGGTGTGCTAATGCAACGAGCTGCTGATGGCAATTTGCATGAACTCGGGCGAGTTGAGATTGACCGTATGCTGCATGAACAAATCCTTGCCAAGGCCAAGAGCATGGAGGGCGGCGGTCTGATGCTTCCTTTGAAAGAGGCAACTCGAACTTCGTCAGCCCCGACATCACGCGTGGTCAAGGGCAAACAACCTGCCACATACGATGGAGGTGATGATGACGACGAAGATGATGAAGACGCCATCAACTCTGACCTTGATGACCCAGAAGAGGACCGAGACGACGATGATGTTGATGATGAGGGGCTTGGCAATATCATGCTGTGCATGTATGACAAGGTTCAGCGTGTCAAGAATAAGTGGTGCGTTCCAGTGTCAACTCCAGCATGAGTTTGAGTAATTTTGTTTCATTTACTAACCGCAACTATAGGAAGTGCACTCTTAAGGATGGAGTTTTGACCGTCAACGGCAAGGAGTATGTCTTCCACAAGGCTACTGGCGAATATGAGTGGTGAACTCAGACAGACCGACTCGCTTGGAAAGCGACGTGGCTTTGGACCTTGCGACCAGATCGGCGGCGTGGTGTTGGGAAACAACATCAAAACAAAGCCAATGGAGGACTAAGCTATTGGGTTGATTGCAGCAGCAAGGATTTATGAAGACGGTCACGGGTCATGTGTTTATGCGGTGAAGAAAACTCGAGGTTGCAGATGCCGCAGCGCGGCCAACAGACTGGACCGTATCAGGTTATCTTACGGCAGCTTCTGTTTACGATTGGGGCCAATGATCCCTGCTTCCAAGTCAATAAGCCAAGTGGTATAGAAATAATAACATGGGTAGCTTATGGAATTCGTGTTGTGTGCACTTGATGAAAGCAGCTTAATTGCTTGTCCTCAACCGTGCCTGCAGAAGTTGAAGCTGAGTGAGTCAATATAATCATCAGATGATACAAGATGTCAGCATAATAAGCTTGGCAAGAGAACGACAGCACAAGCTTCCGCCGTCATCGGCTCAACAAAACGGGTATTTCGAACCGGGCAAAGTAAAAGGTCGAGGTGGAAGGATTCATGTATGTTGGTAGTCAACCTCAGCACTTCCAAAACAAGCCGTGTTTTGCTTAGACGTACATGGAGCGAGTATTGTACAAAACAGCCATGTCAAGTGGGTCACGCCTAACCTATGTAGGGCTAGGCTTATGCTGTTGGTCCGTAGCGGTGGGATTGTGCTAAGAGGGCGGGTGGGCAGTGAGGGTGAGAGGTAGGCAAGGCAAGTGAGGTGAGGTGAGAGGGCGGACTCAGTCTAGGGTCGGCTCCGGGGCTGGGACCACAGACAATCTGCAGCTACGAGCCGGCGTGTGGTGGCAGCTTTTAATGGGTGTTGAGGGGGTGCTATGTTGTTGGTTCGGGTTGTCCAATAGGGTTGTATGTTGAAACCTAGCGGGATATCTTTCGTCTGTTCGGCGTCTTCTTGCGTCGGTGTTGAACGAAGGATCGTCTGGTCGGTGCAGACGAGTCTTAGCTCAATAGTATTATGATATAGACTCACAGGCTAGGGGAGGAAAGGAGACACAGGACCTCGATCCTAAATGACAAAAAGACTTGGGGTAATATAGCCTAAGTTTAGGATGACTTTTGCTAAGTTTATTTTTACACCCTACAGTAAGGTTCACTGTTTTCTTGCTCCCCGAGGACAGGCAGCGGCTCATTGTTTTGTGTAGCCTTTGGGGGTGTTCTGGCGGCATGTTTAGAGGCACACTAATATGCCTATTGGTGTGGCATTGAAACTCATATCTGGAGTGATTGCGATTGACATACGGACTATGGGTCCCTATTTACCTCATGAAAAAAACGTCTATATATATATGGGCGAAAGGTTTAGGACGTCGTGGTGTGCCAATATGCTTGGGCTTGACTACCAGCCTACAGTAGTAGAAATGCCTTCAGTCACAAAGAACGGAGTAGGCACGGACACAAGTCTCACAACTCCAACCAATTTCACAGACCCCACACACTGTCCCGACAGTTTGGAACTGGTCGGGTCTTTACACCAAAACGGCATAGGCAACAGGGATTGCTGGGGGCCTCAATTACCGGGGTGTAAATTAGGTACATGTGCGGTACCGTCATAGCGGAGTTGGGAGTCTCAGCCCAGCCCGAGTGACAGACTCGCTTCTTGTATTACACTTGTCTCGCATGAATTAACATGGCAATCGAATTTCGGTATCATCAAGCTTTTCGCTTCCTTCAATTGGTGGCCGGTAATGACTTACCAAAAATGCTGACGCTGCTACCTAACAGTCCAACCATGACCAGAAATCAGCGACGTTATCGTACATACATACATAGGTGGTCAAGCATGTGCAAGGTAAACTACTGATGAACCCTGCTAGAGAGCTGCAGCCCCAGCCATTCCATCTTGTGAGATTGGTACTTTCTTGATTCTGGGACACCCTCAGGAGACGGAAACTCCAATTTGATCTTGTGTTTATGCTGAGACATAGATGTTGTGCAGCTGAAGGTAAGATTGGTTTGATAATGTGTTTATATCGACGATCCCGAAAGAACGACGTGAAATACGCATCGTTGTCAGTAACTGTTCTCTTGACTACCTAGAACAATTGGCGTTTACTATCTCATTACAATAGCCATACGTGGGCCAATGTATAGGTACTGTACGTGTAGGTATAGAGGGATCCGACAGGATGGTACAGCCTAGTCTACTGTGGGTTCGTTCGATGGAGGTGTGTCGGTTAAGTTTTGTCTCGTATCAAACTCTCTCGTTGCCAGGGTCTAGCACCTATTAACCAAACTCACAGATACCTCTGGATATCTCCACTCGTTCGTCCACTTCCCTGGACCTCTCCGACTACTGAAGCGGTGAGGAGCGGGAAGTATGAAATAGCCCATTTGCGTTGATGACCTAGGCCGGGTCAAGCCCAAAGTCGACTTGTCGCAAGTCCCAGTAGATGTATTTGCTGACTTGGTTCGAGTCTAAAGCTGGGCAGTAACATTACCGCGCGAATCGCGCCAGTAGTCATGGCACGTGTGGTATGAATATCTGGGGCTGGCACAACAGATCATGGTGCGCCGCCCCCATTGAAGTGATTAGTGCAAGCTTTGCAGTAGTCATCTTGATGATACGTGATTAGCAGCCATACTGATATGTAGCTAACTATAGGGCAACGAGCGGTTCGTTTCCCGGAATTGCCTCGGTTAAGATGCAGTCTCTCAGTGAGCTGATGAGCTGAGAGTGGATTCCTCACAATCAACAGAGTGGTAATAAGACGACGGCGGTGATTCTTGACTATATCTTGGAGAGTTCAGAATCGAGTACAAACCTCATCTCTTGCTGCTATACCATGCTCTGAAGCCCGTTGTAGCATGCCATACAGCATTGAAATGACGATGAAGAAGTACGGTGCAATAGACTTAAAAGCCCACTGCTAGATCTGGCTTTTGTTGCGGGCTCTGGGATCTGCATCGAAGGTATCTCGGACCCAATCCTTTGGTAATTTGGGTTAGCGCGGAGGGTTGCAAGGTTCAGGGATATGTAACTCAACAACCCTCATCTTGCTCCCTTGGACCTTGGACCTTGCATGATGGAGTACATCACGAGAGAACCGTCATTATCTCTGATTGGTGCTATCCGAAGAAACATTGTGAGGCAGTCTGCCAGTCGGGAACAAACCTGACCAGACATTAGTCGATTTCGGGGAATGCACTCATCAATTGGCCGAAGCTACCTGCTGCATTGATGGTTGAGGGAACCGTGTTTGATAAGATGCCCAGAATAGTTGCACCGAGATGTGTCTGCCCCAAAGAAGCGAATGTCTTGGGGGTTCTCCCACTAGACATTGATCGATATGTACTTTTTGGGGAAACTGTTTTCTCAGCATCTTATAAGAAGACAAGAAGACAGAGTAAGACTGCAAGTGCCCTTATCCACTTGAGTTAGTCCAACACCTGAACCGATGAAATATGGTGACAAAGAAGTTGTTTTCTTGGCAAGGCTGTGCATGCTATATGTCACGCCTCGACCGATCACATGGTATGAACATGATAAGCGCAGACTATTTTTTCGTATAATGACACTGATTTGGGTGATTGATCATATGTTGGTATGCAATAGTCCAAGCTGCGGTGACCCGACTCGCTGAACTGGAGATCTTCATGTCAGCTTCACAATAATACGTTACCAAGAAGAGATAAGCGGTAAAATTCTGCGTCCATGATCAAGGCTTGAGGAACTGATATGGCTATCGAAATGCCGGGTCAACCAGGACCTTCCAGATTTCCTGTGTTGGATGATGAAGCATTGGCCCTGCACGCTGCTTGCTTAGCGCGATGCACCAATATCAGAGCAATCTTGGTATATAGGGCCTTCAGCCCAGTCCAGCTAATATGTTGAGGATAACGAGTCTGATCTGAGACTTCCTGAAAAATAGGTCTACGGGGAGACAGCAATCGGGTTGAGCATACAAGCTTAGACATGAATTCGTATGTAAATATGGCGGACGACCCATCCATTTCTGAGAGACATTGGATCAGATGGTGAGTATCAGATTGGTGGGGAAGAGAACTAATTGGATCATCGGTATCCACCGAAGTAAATGGCACGCATTTATATACCCGATCAGGAGCTTCATCGAAGCAAGCAATTCATCGGTGAGAAGCGAGCAACAAGATGATGGAGAAAGGAGACCGAAATGGGACGAAACAAAAACCAAGGGCGGGCCTTGGAGCCAAACAGCACCTGAGTTCAGCGCCAATGTTCCAAGACGGAGCCTTGGACGGCAGGGGTTCTGTGCACTAGTTTCCGTAGCATCTCCCTAGCGTAAGCAACATCCCCTGACAGTTTTGGCGCATTTCAGTGGTACGGTGCTTGATTCAGGGCTTGAGCCTCGACAGTCTGTGATGTCGTAGGGAGAAGCGGGCGGGCACTAGGGAACTCGCCCACGACATCGGGTTGGTGTGTTTGACCATGACAAGGTTGTCGTCAGCGAGAAGAGAACTGGGACAGGTTTTTCTTTTTTCTTTTTTTTCAACAGAGTATCCGTACAATACCTCTGAATGATAGGTTCGTTGATATAGGCAGTTAGCATCATCACCTGATGACTGGCGCACCACCTTTGATAATGGAGAGCTTCTTTCCTCCCTACCAGGCATGGTTCGACGCACAAACAGCCTACAATTCAACTGAGACTGGGTTGTCACACTGCTCTCGGGAACCTATTTTTGTTTTCTTGTTTTCAAAACTTCCTCTCTGTAGTATCCAAGTCGACACGGCGTTCCGAGTAACAGTTCATCTCAAATGAATTTCTGTGCTGTTTCAGATGCATGGTCCAATGAGATGTTAGTCCGGACAATGCCCGGGGAAAAAGGTCATGGGCCAATAATCTTACATCCAATGTTGGTAGACGATGAGCCAGCCGTCTCGATTCAAAACCCAACATGAACGAAGCCGTGAATGTTTGTTGCAGAAAAGAAACCGCCTGGTATTGTTAAAGATCGCTCGGGAAAAGCGACGCGCATCCCACAAAATCCATTTGACGCCCGATAGAAAATGTCTCGAACCAGCATCAAATCTAGAATCATCACATCGATTACAACAACCGAGTCAATCCTGGCATTTTTGTCTTCACCAAGTCTCCTCATCTAGTCCCATGTTCCCTGTTGGCTCGATGGATGCTAAAGTGATTAGAGACATGACCGTCGTCGGCTAGGGGCATTGGTATCCTCCCCCGAAACACAACCAACAGCGGGACGAACCCCTCATCCTCCACAGTGACAGCGATCAGTGGCTGATCGGGGGCGCGGTTAGAGGGAGGGACGGAACCAACACGAACAAGAGAAGAAAAGAACCTAAACGGCACCCGTCGTCCGTCGTCCACCGCCCGAGGCCAATGGGCGGTTGCGGCTTCAGCGCCGTCAACCGGTGACAGCCATATCTATCATTGCACTCAACGGCATCAATCAATCATGTACAAGGGAAAGCCATCATGGCTGAATGTTTCGCACGTTGAGATCCAGCACTCCTCCTCTCCCTGCTATTCCAAAGATGGCCAAACGGCCATCGGTGCAACCTCATCACATACCGTAAGACTGGAAAGAGAAAGGACCCCAAGGATGGATGTGATATCGTGCGTTGCAGAATAACAAGACCTCCTCGGGAGACCATTTGGGCCATGGAAACCAACGTCACAGGCCGCCTGGGGAGGCCAGCCAAGGGAATGTGAGGCATAAGCTATTACAATTTTGATGGACTGGATAAGGTACGCGATGAAGGAGTTCGCTGCAGGTGCTGCAGAGCGTCCAAAGCCAAAGGCTGTCAGTCAGAGACAGCGAGTGAGCGCATGTATGTACTGTAGGTGCAGTATGGACGGGTAGGTAAGGCAGGTTAAGTTCCTTGCATAAAACACAACAAGTGGTTCTCACACGAATCCATCCATCAGCCCCGCTAGGTAGGTAGGTAGGTAGGTAGGTAGGTAGCATAGCCCAGCGATATCGAGGTTGGTTGCCCCTCTGAATGAGCTGTGTGTGGGTTTCATTAGGTTGTGATTAATGTTGATACGGAACGGTACTTTGGCGACGCTATTTGGCGACACCCTTGGCGCAAGCTTTTGGATATCCTCTTGACCACTTTCTGGTACTTAGTAGTGAAATTGGGGATCGGAATATGAATGGCAAGTTTACGATTCTGATCTATTTTCAGCTCGACCCATCTTAGTCCCGGGCTGGTCAAAAGTTGTAATAGTGCCGCTGGCTTCAGTGGCATTTGATAAGTTACTACTAGTAAGTATGGTAATCTGAAGTGGGCTGCCTGAGGTGTTCTCATGGCCACCAGAAAGATTCTCCAGGGATGGTAACACAAGGCTTCGACCGCTTTTCGAGGCGCATGATAATAATAATCACAATACAAATAACAAGCAGGACTCGACCAACAGCCGTCATCTCAACAGGGGGTGTAATGCAAAAATGAAGAGGGGCGAACCCTCGAGGGGCACACACCCACAGGTTCAAGGTCCAAGGTCCAAGGTCCAAGGTCCAAGGTCCCACGTCCACCTAAACTGCTAGGTAGGACCCATTGGATCCATCCATGCCCGTCTCTGTCTCTGCCTCTGCTTGTCTTTGCCTCTGTCTCTGTACCTGTGCCCGTACCTGTACCTCTAACGCTGTGCCTAGGGCTGCCTTGCCTCGCCTTGCCCTGTTAGCCTGTCTTGCCTTAAGCTACCTACGGTGCTGTAAGTTAGCTAGGTACCTTAGCTGTATCCATGTCCCACGCTCCAGCTCCACACTCTTGCTGGCGACAATAAGTATCAACAACCTTCCTCCTCATCTTTTCCGGCTTCTTTCTTGCCCATGACCTTTTTAATGCCCTTTGCGTTTGTTTACCTCCAGCTACGAGCCTCTATTATCTCAATTAACTACTCGGTGTTCATCTGGGCTCAGACTTTTCGGTCCACAAGTCTCGAAAAGAGGATCACGAGAGAACAAAAACCCCTCCTACAGTCTTCAAACTCAACTCAGTTGAGCCCTTCATCTCACAACCGCCTCCCATCTCCTTGCTTCGTGAGCCAACTTGGCCGTATTCTCGACACAGGCACTGAAATTGGAATGCATCCAGGAGGTCTTCTGTCCAGTTGCATTATATATATACACAACCTACGCCCAGCACAACATCTTCAAGTCCTGACACCGACGTTTCACCTCGGGTGAATTTGCGATTCGCGTAAATTTATCTTCTCAACCTCTTATTCGACACTCCATAACATTCCTGGCGTTTTCCTGGACGGCTTCTGGTCTCTCTAATACACGTGCTTCGGCCTCTGGACTCGCTCATATTCGGTAAGTTCATACTATAAACCCTCTGTGCGGGTTCATCCTGAGGCTTCTCAGACATCCTACTCTCTCTTCTCTTTTCAAGCCTTCTGCTCCCCCAGGACTCTCAGCCAACTCAAACATGGCCATAAACACCATTGGATGAAGCTTTCTCTGCTTTGATCCACAGGAGCTGCTATAAGCACAACTGCAATATTGTGCCCTCCCAGCCTTATCGCCGCTGAGGTTCTTTGGGCTGTGTTAGTGTGTATGCCCGGGCGATCCTCAAGTTTGGTTGAAACAACCCATCAAGTCCCAAGGTGCCCGAAGCATGTTGGGCTTGTCCTGACAACTCAAATATCGCATTCCCTTGAAAATATTTAGGTTCTCGTTCTGTCGGACCCGCATTGCTTCCCACGTTCATTCCTTCGACAATATTCGCTTTATTTTTTCTTTATACTTCACCTGGTGGATCTTGTCTTCTTCACTTTCGTGCGTCTGCTAACTCTCGCAGCGATATTCTCCACCAGAACTAGAAACTTGGCTCAGTCTGGTTTCAAAAACGCAGCTCGGATTACTTGTGTAATCTCCCACCGGCAAATCACGTCTTGCTGCAGCCTTGCCTTGTGGCCCTCGTCCAAGGCCCTGCGCTTCATTGGGACATTGGGACATTGCAGCCTCGACAGTTTTCATCCATGGTTGTAATGCCTCCTCAAAACAGGTATGCTATAGATCTCTTTGTCGGGCAGCCAATCTTACATATGCAATGCAGCGTGAACGAGTCGGAAGGGCGATACCTTCAAGATGGGTTCTGGCAACATGGCCGTTTCTATGGCTCTTGGAAACCTGGCAAATACTTATTTCCAATTGACTCAGTAAGTCGTCTGAAAATGACAATATCGTACGCCACCTGACCAGCAACAGGAAGAGTTGAATCGTTTGGATATATTTCATAAAGTCTTCCTTCTGGCACGAGACAACAAGCCATTTCTAGCTCCCATCAGACGCACCTCGCCCAGAATCATGGATATTGGTACGGGCACAGGTATTTGGGCAATCAATGTGGCTGAAGAGTATGAATGCCTGTGCCATTGATCTCGTTTATCACTACGTTACTGACCTAAAGAAGATGTCTCTCAGATGCTCAGATCATGGCCGTAGACCTGAATCAGATTCAACCAGCATTGTATGCTCGCTCACACTCGCTCTTTGTAGGCCATCGGCTAATGTAGATAGGATCCCCCCTGGCTTTATGCCAAAGCAGTATGACATTGAAGAACCGTCTTGGGGGCCCCTACTAGCGGACTGCGATTTGATTCATATGCGAATGCTACTTGGCAGTATTCAGACGGACTTGTGGCCTCAAGTCTACCACAATGCCTTTGAGTATGTTCGGAACTATATCTTTCAGCATCACACTGATACCTCACTAGGCACTTGACTCCAGGCATCGGCTTCCTGGAGCACATTGAGGTTGACTGGATACCCCGATGTGATGATGATGAACGCCCAGCAAATTCCGCATTCGTGAAGTGGGCAGAGCTTTTTCTCGACGGCATGGATCGATTCAACCGCAGTGTCAGAGTCATACCGCAGGAACATCGGCAAATGCTCGAAGCTACAGGTTTCACAGATGTCAAGCAGGAGGTGATCAAGGCCTATGTTTGCCCCTGGTCTGCTGATCGAAATGAACGTGAAATCGCTCGATGGTTCAACATCGGACTGTCTCATAGTCTGGAGGCCATGAGCTTAAAACCCCTAATCGAGAAACTCGGATTCGAGGCCGAGGATGTCCGTGAGCTATGTGAGAGAGCGAAGCGCGAAACGTGTGTTTTGCGCTATCACACTTATTGTAATATGTGAGTCTACAAACGCCTCCTACCGGCACACTTGATGGCCTACTAATGCTTTCGCAGTCATGTCTGGACGGCTAGGAAGCCCGGACCTCAACAGTAATACCAAATGCTCATTCAAGCGGGGGGTATTCACCGCATAACGCAAGGAATACGAACAGCCTTGGCAATACTGATGCGCATTGTTCGAAGCACATTACGCTGAGGAGCGTGGTGAAGCCATCGGTCCGTCGATTTGGGGAATGGCATGGTTTCCAATCCAAATCGGCCTGGTGAACTGGCAGGGTTTCAAGCGCCGGCGCCAGCGCTTTTGCGCGCAACTGCATCCTGACGACCCATAAATGGTACCACGATTTCCCAATGCTGCAGTACTCCTCGCTTGCCATATCCGGGGGCCCCTTGAATTTGAAGACACGCCTTACCTCAATGGCAGCATGGTACCGACGGTCACCAACAGGCAAGGATTCTCAATTGTATCACCAACAGCGGGCGGGGTCTTGATCACATCAACCAGTCCACCATCCTGAACAAGGCTGTCGATCTTTTCAAATTATCTGACCGCTAGATAACGGTCACCTGGCCACAATCATCTGCCAAGGGCCATATTATCTGCGCTCTCTTTCGCTGGCAAGGGTTCTGCTACCTGTTGTGGTAGAAGCGCTGGTAAGAACGACGCCGTTTTTGCCAAGGGCCAATATCGGACTCCATAGTATCCTAGGTCCGCGCGTGTCGGGACGGGCCTTCAGCATCGGCCAGGGTCCGGACTATACGAAATACTCAACCGCATCGCTCTGCGTTCGGTGAATATATTCCACATCTTATTTTCGCGCGCGGCTGTACTCCCACGTCTGTCCTCGTGGTCCGTCATTCTGTCGTCTATTAGACGCCTGATTCACTTCTTCTGTGTGGAGGAGGTAACATCGGAAGAAAGGGCTTATACACCCCATATCTGTCCTTATTTCCAGAAGCAGAAGGTGGTGGACAAGCCCAAGGTTCATCAAGCTATGACAAAGAAGTTGATATGGCAGATGAGGATTGAGCACGTCCTTCGCAAGACTTGCCCCAGTGAGCTAGTTTGCTCAGTTCAGGGATCGTGGGATCTCAACTCGCTCAGGAGGTTGAGGAAATCACATTTGCTGGTATCATCTGGCAAATCGATCTGGGAGCTTTGCAGAGCTCACTCATACTAGACCCAAACTCTCATACAGAAATGTGAATACGTTCAAAGTGCATTGTGCCACGCATTTGCCATTCCATGGATGTTTGTTTACCCTACATACATTCATATAGATAAAGTACGCTTAATGGACTTGAAAGTTGTGAGCTTGTATTTCGTGGGGTTGAGTAAGGCTGTGGAATAAGTTTCCTCATGCGAATCCCCCTTCAACCGCAACTTCCTTTTGCACAGGAAACAAGGTTCGTATTGAAAGACGTCTTCAGTCTTCAGCAGCATTGTTAGTATAGGGACCACATACTAAGAAGACCCTATACGAGGGCCCATCTGTAGTCATACTGACTCATTTCTCGACTTATACTATATTTCTAGGACTCACCAACTGTCATTGCTCCTAGTTAGGTATAAAGTCAAATGACAGTCATGTCTAAGGACAATTCCACAAATCAACTTCCTCTCTTAAAAAGAAAAAGAAAGCCTCGAGGCAAAGCAGTAGCAATGGTCCATTCCAGAAAATCCCGATCGTAGACAACTTGGGCCACCTAGGATAAACCACATCAAGAGTCTTAGTTGTGAGTCAGTAACATCAGACTGTGGCAGGCAGTCTTAGGCATTTGTTAACCCCTCCCAGGTGACTATACATCATGACAAGTCATGTGAGCTACCGAGACGATTGCAATTAAGGAGCATTTGATTCATCACAAGAAGGCTCATACAGTTATTAAATATCATTGTTGAAAGCTGTCCACGAAGGGGGCAGCCCGCCAGAGGCTGGTTGATGTACAGTTCTACAAAAGAAAAGTGCTCAGAGGACAAACATCACAGGTCCGGTGAGACCGGTATTCCCAAGTCTCCCAGTTTTCAACTCCCCCTCAAACAAACGGTCTCCAACCAGCCCTTTTCAGGCGTCCTCAGCCGGGGAGAACCAAGTCTAAAGCCCATTCATCCTTCTTTGTTATCACATCGTCCGGCACTCATCTATCATCACAACTCCTGCTCCTTACTACACGAGACATATTTAGTGGTGGGAAGAGGCCTCGCCACGGTAGCCAACAAGCTTGAATCGTCCAATAATCTCACCAACGGTGAAAAAGCCGAGGACCTCAGCTGCGACAACACCGCCAGCGGCGAGCTGAGCAGGACCGATATTCCGTACCTGCTGGATGGCGTTCTGAGAAGACTGGATGATGGTACGGTTCTGGATGGACTTGATGATGCTCTGGTATGTGTTTTGGAAGGTGGCCAGGTTGCTATGAGATATGAATTAGTTGATGCCCCGCCATACGTAGGACTCGTGTGAACTCACGGAGGGCTCATCTTCTGGTTGTGGAAAACGAACTTGCCCAGCTCGAGGGCGACCTTGGAGTAGTAAACGACGAATGGGACCTGTCCTGCATTATAATGTCAACAATCAATGGCCACCGGTTGTGAATTTTGCAATGATCCACGTACGTTCAATGAAGCCGATGACCTTGCCCGTTCGTCCGCCAACCTTGCCTAGAGTGCTGGCAACGCCCTTGGCGTAACCAGCAATAGCAGGACCGGCAGCGGTTGTGACACGCGACAGACCTTCCTGGGCCCTTGAGGCAGCCAACTTAGCATTCTCGGTGGCTTTGGAGGCAGCCTGCTTTGCGTTCTCGGTGGCCTTCTGGGCGGCGGTGCTCTCGAAGCGTCGGGCGGCGACGCGGAGAGCGGGCGAACGGAGCATGGGACGAGCGAGAGAAGACATGGTGACGGATCAGGCAGTAAAAGAGTGCGAGATGCCTCGTAGATTCGAAATCGGAGCTCCGTGGAGTAAAAAGACCGGCGGCGGGTGGTCAATTGATGGAGTCGAAGCTGGGTCTGGATCTTGAGTGAGGTCGTCTGAGGGAGAAAAAAAGCTCGGAAGAACTCGCTGGATGGTGGTTGTAGCCGACGGCTCGAGACACTAGACCGTTTTCGGATTTGCTAGCCGCGCTGCCGCTGGATGGTCTCTACCTACAAGCTGGCAAGAACCTCATTGAATTGTGTATTATACATATCTTTACTGCTATATCTTTGCAAATGAACTCCTTGAGGACAGCAGTCAAAATCCATTGGTTTCCTTGTCTTGAATTCAAGCTCCCAAGTGGCGCATTCGACATTTTCCTATCCAGCATCTGTTTTATCGGGCTGCACAAGCATTCATATTCATGTTCAATTCACCAGTTCATCGCCAAAAGTTCTTCACCAGATTTCATGTTCTCATGTCTATATCCCAAATAGAGGCTATTTGTACGGTCTTCTAACGGACCCGCGCCTATGAATCAAAAAAATACGCCGAGCACCAAATTTATATTGATCATTACTCACGTCTTCAATCCAGGCTCTGGATCATGACCTTGATGGCCCCGCTCTTGGCATCTGCAGACGTCTCAAACGCCTTGATGGCATCCTCAAGCTTGAACTTGTGAGTGACGAGCTTTGAGAGGTCAACTACGTTGCTCTCAACCAAGCGGATGGCTCTAGGCCAGGTGTTGCAATAACGGTACTGTAGCTGAATGTCGACTTCCCGTACACTTGCGCGCATGAAGGGGATGTTGATCTCGTTCTTCCCGACGCCAATGATAAAAACCTTGCCGCCAAACTTCACTGACCAGACGGCAGCGGCAATACTGCTTTCGACACCGGTACACTCCAGAGCAACACTGGGCTCAATGCCTCCAAAGCTCTTAACAATCGCTTTGGCGGAGTCCTCAGCTGACAGTCGCTCAACCTTGTGTGTAATCACGCGAGGGCAGAGCTCCTTAGCAAATGCCAACCGGCTCTCTGAAATGTCCGTGATGACGATAGGAGAAGCACCTGCGGCGGCACAGCACTGAAGGGTGATCAGACCGATAGGTCCAGCACCGCAAATCAGGACGGGGTCTCCCAGGGCGACCTGGGCCCTCTGCATGCCAGCAAGGGCAACACTGAGGGGCTCGAGGAGAGCGCCGTTCTCAAACGACATGTTTCCAATCTTATGGCACCAGACAGCCGGGTGGTTGATATATCGGCGCAACATGCCAGGAACAGGTGGTGTTGACAGGAACAGGACGCTCTCACAACCATTGTATCGGCCAGTAAGGCAGGGCTCGCAGGTACCGCAGGGGATATTTGGCTCGACAGCGACCCGGTCGCCAACCTTGAGATTGCTGACAGAAGGGTGCACGGCGATGACCTCGCCGGCCGACTCATGGCCCAAGATGTGGTCGCCCTCCACGATCATAGGACCGATGCAGCCAGCATGCCAGAAGTGAACATCAGAGCTATACCCCGGTCAGTGGTTGTTCTAATTGAGGCGGGGTCAGAACATGATTGACGGCAACTTACCCGCAGATACCAGTGCTGCGGATAGCAACACTGACCTCGCCATGCTTCAAGTCGGAGCCGGACTTGACGGATTCAGCAGAGGGTTCAGCAGCCGTTACCCAGAGGTCATGATTGGGGTTGGTGTAAACGCCAATGTTAGGCTTGAGAGTCGTCTTGACATCCGAGACCCCGTTTCCTTCGACTGCTGAAGGGCTCATGGTGGGCGATGTGTGTGTTTTACTTCGTACGACTGGAGTCTGATATCGGTGCTATGAGACGTTTGAGTTCAAGATAGGCTTAAAGAAGACACAAGTCGAGGGAACGAACCCGCAGAGCGAGGCGCAAAGGGTCTTTTTAAATCATACCCATTTCTCCCACGGAGAAAATTTGGGGTCATGCGCTCTACTATCGCCTGGTATATGTTTGGTTGCCTGGTACCAAGGCAAAACTGATTCCCCACGTTGAAACAATAACGCAGGGCCTCGAGATCCGGACACGCCAACAGCTCTCGCACGTCGCTCACTAGGTATGAGGGGATTGTGGGGTTTGCCTCGGTGGAGGCTGTATCACCCACTGCATATCGACTCCCGCGCCAATCACAGAAACAGGATCCGAGAATCCCAAGACGCCATCCCACTGCAACGGGCTTCTAGTGCAAAGTGGCTTCTCTTCAGCTAAGTTCAATTCGCGGTTGAATTCATTCTCCAGCTTTTTGCCGGTCGCTTCACAAGCTTCTTCTGGATAGATATCCGGCCCATGCCTACCTATGGGTAGGTACTGTGCTTGATTGTACTTGGAGGCCAGACCAGAGGAGAGAGATACCTACATGGTCATCCTCAAGGGCTCCCGGCATATCACTGCAGGGCCTTCTTTCGCTATTAGTTAACTTAGGTACTGCATCATGATAATGATGCCGGCGGCTCTCCGGCCCTGCATGTCCATCCACAACCGGAACGCAGAATCTCGTCGACATCGACTTGTGACATTCTCCCGGCGGAGCCAAGGGTACTCAGGGCGGCTCTTAACTGGTACGGCTAATCCAGCAGTTGGAGCTGTCGGCGGGTCCAAATTCAATATCCAATTCCCGTAGTTTATTATCTGACCCAACGTTACTCTTTCAAGACAGTGTTACGCCGAAAATAAACCCTGCCCGAGAGCTTCCAGATCGCGCCAACCGGGCCAATTGCAGTGTACTCGAGCATTTCGCGACGCATTTTCTTCGGATCCGTACCATCTAGCGTGTGTTTCCCAAAGACCCGAAGACCCAAAGTCTTGGTGGACCAGGTATAGGTAGTCAATGTTTGTGGGGGATGGTGTATCGCTGCTGGGGTCCCCTACAGCTCTTTGCGGATCTTTTTTCAACAATCCAAAGTCATAAGAACATCTGAAATCTCGTAAAGTCAGCTGCCAACTTCTCAATCCAGTCTTTCCTGGAAGGCTGCTGTCAATTGATGTTCATGCATTGTTGACCGTACAAAGACAAGCAAGGAGGTAGCGAGATCAACGCGCCCGCATCTGCATTTACATCCGCGTATGAGACTCCTTGACGGTAATTTCAAACCCCGCCAATACCCCAACGACTTACGGATGATATTCCTTTGGAACATCCCGGTGCACTTATAGACTCCTCGAAACATCACACTACGGACATGTCAAAGTCAGATGCTCACTGTCCAATCCAGACACGGCACCCCCGTTCGATTTGTCAATAGCGAGTCTACCTATACATACATAAAAGGTGGCTGTCTTGTGATATATGGATCGTATACGAAACAACCCAGTTCCCTACAGCCAGTGTTCGTCAAAGCGCACGCGGGCAGTACGACCTCCTAACACTGCTGGCATGGTGAAGGTGTCGTTTCTCTCGCAACAATGTTCCCAAAGCGTCAGCTTTAGGCTGATCTCCGATCTCTTCTTCCACCAACCCATTTGCTTCAAACAGCGAAACGTCGACTAATCCGATCTGTTCTGGAAATCCTGTTGTCCATCTCGAGAGCTCCTGCAGTAATGGGCATAGCACGGTAGCAGCGGCATTCTCGTGATGCAACTATCCCTGGCTTGTTCAATTGGGTTATATGCTCTATTTTCAGTTGGGATTAGCCCTCAGCTAGATCCGACACTGTGCAAAGCACCTCCGCTCTCAAAAATAGGCCACAGGGCCGATATGCCGTGCATGCGCATTTCCAATCAATCACAAGAAGTCTTGGTCCGAACGTCGAATCGTGATTAGAAGCATTCCCCAAGCGCTTTACAGTGGTGAGATAGGCGAGGGACTTGATTCCGTGGGTATCATCAAATTGCCTCCAAAATATCATACATATAAGGATAATCCTTGTTTTAGCCATTCTACGCTGCCGAGCTGGCGGCTCCCTTTTGTTGCCTGAGCTTTTCCTCAAACTTTTCGAACTCCTGCAGAGCAATTTCCTCCTCTTGATCCATCACTTGCTTGACACCTTTTACCTCCTCAATCTGGAAGTTATGTTAGCCCAAGACAGTACGGTGTAAGCCATAATGGAGAACCTACATAATGCATCAACATGCCCTCAATTCCATTCTTGAGAGTGACAGTGCTTGAATCGCACGTACGACAGGCACCCCGCAGTCGGAGATGCACATAACCCTCGTCGTCGAAACCTCGAAAATCTATGTCGCCGCCATCCTCCTGGATAGCTGGTCGAATTCGTGTCTCAAGAAGCTCCTTGATCATACCAACAACCTCACTGTCGTCTTCGTTGTACGCAAGGCTATCCTCCTCCTCAGCCGCAGCGGCCTCACCCTCCCGGCGTTCGGAGAAAGTGACGATCTTCTCACCTGCAGTGATGGCTTCTGTGATGAGGGCAAAGATCTCCGGTCGAATGTGTGCCCAATTGGCATCTGCAGCCTTCGTAACAGTAATGAAATCGGCGCCGTAGAATACCGATGTAACCCCATCGATATTCATGAGCTTGGCAGCGAGTGGAGAAGGATATGGCGGAGAAATGGTTGCTCGGGGGTTGAGATACTCGATAAAAGGTGTAGACAGCTCCTCAGGCACAACTCGATGGTTCGGTAGGAACTTGAGGGCATCTGGGTTCGGGGTGTTTTCCGTCTGGATGAAGATGGTTCGGATCCCGCTACCGACACCGGCGAGGCTTGGTATGGTTGTTGGAATATTGCGCTGTCGCTGTGCAAGGGGACGTGTAGCGTACGGACCGGCAAGAAGTTGTGGCCGGACGGTGCTGATTGAACGAGCCCATCGCTGAATTCCTCGGCAAGATGTCTCTGCGACGGGCCGAGCGACAGCGGCCAATGTCCGTGACATGGCTCTTGAAGTTGCCATGACGTAGGCTTTGAAGATAGATATGTCGAAGAAAGGATGCTACCGATTCGACTCCAATAAGAGGTCAAGGTCCAAGAAAACGGGCTTTGTTGAGAAATAAATTGGAAAGGAAGACAGGCTAGTTTCGGCGTTGACGGGTATGCTATAGCAACTTTTCGCCGCTCCAACTTGTGCTTGCTTGCTTAAACTCACTCACCTAGCCGTGATAGGTCCGAGCATTAGTAATGCGTGAGCTACCTATGATGCAAGGGCAAATTTAAAGTCCCGATGAATGCGCACGGACCAACATTCTACGTCGATTTTTTGTTTTCTTTCTTTTTCCTTCGGCTTGCAATTGCTGGGGTCCAAAATGTCAAGCGGGTAATGACGCGGGGCGATAGACCCCTTGGAACTGAAACTTTTTGTACCTTTTCTCACTTTCGTACACCGTACAGTACCTTTACCTTACCTTAGGTTCCATCAAATTAGCTTCCTTTCACCTTAATTACGGTACCTTACGTTCATACCTACTCGGTCGCATAGGATATCACAATGTCAGAACCAACTCAGGGAATAAACGATCTACCAGCCCAACACCCAGAAGATACTACTACGCCAACTACACAAGCTGAAGCAAAAGATGGCGATGATGCGACAACAAAACCAGATCCTTCACTATGTGGTGTATGTGAAGTGAATCCCCCAAAATACAAATGTCCAAGATGTCGCCTTCCATAGTAAGCTTCACAACTCAGTTGTTACCGCAGTCAGTGGCTGACCATCACCAAAGTTGTTCTGTTGCTTGCAACAAGATCCATCGCGAAAATCACCCTCCTGAACCTGAGCCAGCACCAGCACCAGCACCAACACCAACAGCGCCTCAGTCGGCACTCTCCGAGTCGCAAGCAACATCACTGCATCAGCTCCCCGACCCCTCGAATCCCTTTCAGGCTCTTGAAAGCTCAGAGAAACTTCGCCTTCTCTTTCGCAAATATCCAGGCCTTCCCGACCAGCTCCTCAAAATAGATGCTGCCACGCTTCCACCTCCTGAGACCAAGCCTGCCATCCCCGCCTCCCTCCTCAAGGGCCTGCCACCAAAGCAAGAAGCTTGGAACCATGACATTGGTATTCAGAACGGAAAAGAGGCTCTGCGCAAGGCTCGTCGCGCGGACGGTGAGCAGGGCGACGCTATACGCGAGTATTCAGAACTTATCCTTCACTTGATGAACACCGAGAGTGCACAGACGGACGTCGACAATATCATTCGGCAGAAAATGGCACAAGAGGATACAAAACTTATCGAACGCTTGATGGCGCAAGAAAAGCGTTAGATTTCCTCTTCGGTTCCAATCACATCTCACGTGACACCGAAGATACTTTTTTTGATTGCGGAGATCATGTATCAATATTCTCCTTCATGTTTAATATTTGGTCATTATGTTACAATAATCATTGGTGAGTTGTCTGTATATCATCCGCTCGCCAAATCCCCCCTGTCATTCGCATTCTTTCCCTCGCTAATGCATGAATCGCTTCAAGAACCCAGACTTGGGCGATTTTGGAGAAATAGATGACTGTGAGCTCGTCTTGGTAAAATGGGAGCCCTGGTCCTCAGCGTTGGGCTTCTGCTGGCTCAAACTAGTCTTTCGATGTTTGAGGCCTCCCCACTTCGAATCTCGTCGGACCTTGACTGGTTGGTCACTCTGAGACCAGTCCACCCTGTGTATCTCAGCCGCGTGCTGCGGGTTGGGGATGTTCACAAAACTACCTCTCCGCGAACCAGAAGTGGCTGCGCTAGTCTCAGACCCTCGACGGTTAGGCGAAGTGTTGATACCAAACTCTTGCTTGAAAGGGGTTGCTGGGCCAGACTCGCGTACAAAGGGTGATGCATCGGAGAAACCTGACGAACTTGCGGATCCCCGTCTCGCAGATGATGCGGCATTCCCTTGAAAGCCTCCGACACTCGTACCTATTAAATCACGCCCGGGTTGAGGCAGAGGCTGCATGTTACCCGTGCTCATTCTTCGTGACAACTCAGGTCCATTGACATTCCAGAGCATGGAATTACGGGCTGTTTGTCTCTTGCGTTGCGTTGACACTTTATCCAGCTCAGTGCCTCCCGTCCTCGCAACGTTGCTGGCGCTAGTTGGTCTTCCGCTGCAGAGACTCTGTGCTCTTCTATACTGGCTATTATACTCTTGCAGCGATATGGTGCCATTGTTCATAGAGTGGGGGCCGGGAGCAGGCCTCATTCCTTTGGGTGAAGCTTTCTGAGTGAGGGGCTCGACTGTTGTAGTGCGAGCAAACTGTTGCGCTGCCACCTGAGGGACATGCCTGTAGCGAGCAGGTTTCTGAACATCCTCCTCCGTTTGCTTCTGCGTCTCATCACTGTAGTTCGAGCCTCTGAAGCGGAAGGCGTCAAAAAAGCTGCCACGGCGTGGCGGCTTTGCAGACAAAGGTGAACTGAGTTGATCATCAGTCTTCTCTTTCCTGAAGAGTCTTGATGAGACAGGGGTTGGAATCGATGGCGATGTATGTGTTGTCTGAATAGTCCGGGGAGACAAGGCACCCATACTTGTGGCAGATAATGGGGGGCGGAGTGAGTCCTCTGTGTGGACTGGACGACGAGGCTGGCCTTCGTGCTCGACTGAAATATCGTTCAACTTCGCGCTCAATTCGCTGGAGTCCAGTGGCTGGATCTGTAAGGCTTTTGGTCGATGCCTGGGTTTCCCAGGAGCCACTGTCGTGGGCGAAAACCGATGACTTGGCTCCTCCATTGAAATGCCCGTCGTGTACAGCATTGTTGTAGTCATGCTGGGCAAACTCGGTGACGGGCTTGGAGAAGGAGATATGGGATGGGATCCTAGGGGATTGAATGCCAGTATGACGGCTGCAGGGTTGCTGGCCACTGGTAGGTAATGTGATATCGACAAACAAGCCTGCGTTTTACGATTCTTTGACTATATAGGAAAACTTGAAATAGTCTTTGAACGTATCTAGTGGATGTTGGGGATCTCGGCGACATAAATGTCTCTTACCACAACGAAATGTAAACGTCGTCATGGCTACAGTTCCTTGGCAAAGCATGTCTGCCCTGGACTCCAGGCCTGGCCCACTCAGGAAAACTATGAAGCTGTCCGCGATGAGTGGGCATCTATCAACCAGAAGCGCCATCGTGGTGTAACTGGCTCGCAAGTCGACGGCGGGCTGGGTGGGCTGGTCCGGCCAGAGCTTAATTTGGTCCCTTTGTTATGATCAACTAATGTCGCCTGCGTTCCTGATCGCCGAAAGGGGACAACTTCTCCAACCTAGTATTCCACAAAAACCCTATTCTCGGATATGGCTGCTTTTAGAAATAGTCCACACAAACAGGACGTTTGGTAGATTGTTGGAGGATCCAGCTACATGGGTTGATCCAACGTCATTCAGGGTTTTTGGTAAGACATTGAAGCAGTCATTGGGTCTCGTGACAGAGCCAATGTCACGAACATGTGGAGGTCATCAAAGACTGGGCATTTCAATTCTCCAGGGATTTGGCACGGCGACATACCTTGGGTCTCGAAGTGGCCGAACATCCTCTAGCCAGGGAATGGTGTTGACGTGGATGGAATTCCAGTCGAAGGGGCCAGAACTGCAAGGGCACTGAGTCGAACCAACAGAGATTTGAGTACCACTCAACTAAGAAAACGGCCACTCAATATCTTTGAGTGCCTTTTTGAAAACTCGAGTCCAAAAGGATCAAATATGTCAGAGTTTCTTCACTCAAAGATGCAGATCCGGCATTGATTTACCTCTATGATCGCCATACATGGTTTGTCCCTGAACAGACCCCATCATCTAGCACGGACAAACTTGCAGCTCACTGGGAGAACTGGGATCTCACTTTGGATTCCCCAACTTGGCAGACGGCGGCGCTACACTTTGCGAGTACAATCCATTGACACTTGACAGGACTCGTAGGACGGCTCGTGCGTTTTCCGAGTTAAGAGCTCCCGCTTTGGGTCACAGGAATGTGCTAAGCCGGCTGTGACTTATAATGACTAGAACCAGACACGGGTGAGAACAACGTCTCTCGGAGTATTTGCAAGAGCCCAAAGCGTGCTTGAAGGGTCTTCTGGCAGACTTGCCAGTACCGTAACTTTTCTGTCGGTTTTCGCTGTTGCCGAGTTATTTGGTTGATGGGAATAGCATGAAATCTGATGGATAATATTGATTAGCCTCGTCTCCCATAGCTTTCGGCCGAGATATTTGGCTCTGTATAGCAAATCTGACCTAAAAAGTGCTTTGCATGGCATATTGTCGAGTCGTTATATCTTATAGTCGTTCCTTTCTTTCCCTTTGTTGGCGGAGCAAGATCCTATCCTACTTGTCCTCACAATCATGTGTACTTGACTGTTGCAGCAAAAGTTCTGGTAAGTGAAAGATATGTTGACAATCCGCTCCATTTCGGGGAACTAAACTGAAAAATGACGTATTCCTGTATCAGCCTGCTAGTTGGCCAGATGATAATATGTACCAGGCGGATTGTGTAGTCGAGTCTCTGTTAGTTGCGAACCACCAAAGTTTATTCGTTGGTGTTATCTCATGAATCGCGTCCTTAAAGCCAGTGAACGGATGCTGTGAGCTGCTAGTTTGAATATCCTCTGGTCCTATAATTACGATACGGATACGGACAAGCGCCAATAACAACCAAACTTCTTCAGCTACGTCAGCTATTATGCTCTCTGGAAGGTGCCTGTTGGGGAACCGGACCGATCTGCCTTGTTTTCTTTCCATCTCAACAACAGAGAAGTGTCTTGAGAACTGTTCGTAATGAGCAGTCAGAGCCGTGGATCACATATGGCAACTTGGTGTCGACGATACGTCCTCTTACAAATTCTGTACTTTATCCCCATACGCTTCCAGATCTCAGTCAACCGTTTGAGCTTTGAACTTGGTCGGAGAATAGAACACGGCACCAAAGTTCTGATTGTGTCCAAGTGTCGACTGGCTTGAGGAATGCCTCTCTAGGAGCAAATACTGAAGCTGAAGGATTCATAGAAATAACAAATCATCCTCATGTGACTTTATCATTTTAGAGAATTCAAGCTCATAATGTATGAACAATGCCTGCATCGATCGCGAAGGGACCCGGTGAGGAATATGGAAGACGGTGATAATGACAAATGATGAGAGCCGAATGGGCCAGGTGTATCCATGGCCCCGTACTGTGTAGCGCCCGTTGCCTTAGATTATAGCAAGTTGCATGGCATCCATGAGGTCCGTCTGTGAAGAGCTGGAATCTTGTGGTGTCCAATGTAGGTTACTAATTCAAGTCCCTTAAGATGGCTTGGTAGGCGAGGGTTGGGGATGCGTGAGCGAGGTCTAAACAGTCGCTATTGGATGTCCTGGATGTCAAGACCATGTGTAAGGCAGAGGCAACATGATGGGTGCCCTGTATACTCTGTACCAGGATCCATTGTCAGCACCACTTCCTCGTGGCTGGCTGAAGTGGTTATCTATCAAACCAGGAACTGGTATAACTGAACGTGAGTCTTATGATTGTCTAGAATGATCCAGTGCCAGGTAAGGCCCTGTTGGTTTTTTGTGCACTGGCCAATGGGCAACAAAGCGCCAACACAGAACGCGGGATTGGATCCTGGGGAGATGTGCAATTAGAGTGCGTGGAAACCAAGAAGCCCCCAAGGCCAGTCAGTCTTGGGAAAATTTGGTTCGAGGTCCTTTATATAGAAGCAGAGAGTTGCTGACTGTCTCAGTCAAGGACAAAGACCCTTTGTTTGCGTTCCAGGAACCGTTTCGTGCCGCGCCGATGCCGATACCGTGCCGCATTCTTTTTGGGCCTGTTATATTGTTAGGGATGGTTGCTATTACCGTTGATCTTCAGCACACAATTTAAGTCAGTCCTCAGAACAACGCCGAGAAATGAGTGAGTTATTAGTTGACTTGCCCGAGTCCTGCATAACGCAGCGCTTTGAACCCAGTTTCCTTAACTGGAAATAGCCTGCCCAACTAAGTCTCCCGTACCGTACCTTAGACCATCCCCATCCGCTCCTAAAACGTTCCCTGTTCCGAGCCTGTGGCTCGGTTCCAGCTCTCTCCCCTCTTTGTGCCAGATTCGACATTTCGCGCAGTCGAACTTGACGGTGTCAAGATTGATGATACTCTCTGTCCATTCCTGGGCACGCGTTCCTTAGGAGTTTTCCCCTCGTGGCTCTCTCCCGTTCCGAGTCAGAGGCGTCTGCATCCGCCTACATACTGTACGCACACGCATCCACTCTCCAGCCCACGACGCCGGGTCCGCTTCAGCGCGTCGTAGCGCATCCTCTCCTCACCTCTCCTGACATCTGTTCGAGGCTCTTCTCTTCAGATTTGCTCAAAGATATATCCAATCCAGGTTGGGCCTCAACCAGCAGTATTCAATTGCAGTACGTGGCTGCACAGTATTAGGTAGTTCTCCCGCTTGCAGCCGGAATGCCGTGCATTATCCCGTTGTGTAAACGCTCTTGGCTTCCGCTCTATGGCTTAAGGTTGGTCGAATTGGACTAACACGATGGGTTTCGAATAGGTTTCGAGTACTCCGAGTTAGGTGTCTCAACTCTGTGTCTTGGTGCCTCTATTGGGTATTGCCTCAGAACAGGTGGTGGCCTGGCGTGTACCTCGAGACAAGAGCTGATAGGACTCCAATCTTTGTCGTTCTGAACGTTCAGTGCTTATACTAATTCAAGATACCCGTTCAATTTGTCTCACCTGGTGGCTGTCACTCAAAGGACGCAGTGCTTGTTTCCGCGGTATCTGCGCATCCATCCATCCATCCCTCTCACTAGGTCGCCAAACTGCCACCAATTGGACATCGAACCAATTTATTCCGTTGGTTTCCCAAGCACGGTACTGTACAACACAGTACAGTGCAAGTCTTGTCAGTCCCTAAGGTACGGTAAATTCTTCTCCCTCCCTTGTTTGCTAGCATTTCGCCCTTCATTTTAGTGCCTTCTTGTCTCTCGTTACTCAGACCTCGAGTGTTTTCATCCCTTCTCCATTCTCTCCCTCATACAGCCTACTACGGGTTTGAACCCCTGCTGTAGCTACCTACCCTACCTTAGTCAAGCAAGCTCCACGAGTTCTTCCATCCCCGCAAGGATTTGGTCCCTCCATCTGCCATTTGCGCCTGCTGGCACAGAGTCTATCCCGTCCATGTTTATCTCTACCACTCAGCCTAGTCGCTGAAGTTGCGACAATGCAAACCAATCATGTTGACTCACAGAATGCTCACCCAACTTCAGGCATTGCCGCTTCAGGCCCGGCTTCCATAGACCCCGACATCGAGAGCGACTCCGATCCTTCAGCCCCGGCCAACGGCCATCGAGATTCTGTCGGTTCAATTATTGACGACCCCTTCTTCCAGACCTACGACCCGGCCGTTCAAGCTGCTGCAGTTTCCGAGGACGAGGACCAATCTGATGGCAGTTCGGTCTACCAATCGCTAGAAGACGAGGACCACGAGCATCTTTTTCACGACACAAAGGGGCACAACTTCGGCAAAGCGGCCAAGCAAGCCAAGCGCAAAAGCGGCGGCGGAAAGAAAGTGAAGCCCGACAGCGATGATAACGAACCAAGCCAATACTGGCCGCCTCCACGACGAGAATCTTTGACCGCTACACCCTCTTCGTACTGGGTATGTAACCATGTTCCATCACATGCGGCCCCACCCTAGCTATCGCGGGGCAGCGTTGCTCAACAAACGGTCATCCGGGGTTTGGATGGTAGAGGCAGTTTTGCGACAGATGGCTGACCACAGCTTGACGCTATACAGTCCCAAGCACCACCGACTATGGAAAGTTTCAACATTGCCGTCATCGGTTCTACCGGCGTTGGCAAATCTTCCTTTGTCCAGCGGGTCTTAGGCCTGTCTCGCCCACCCATCTCGAATGCTTCCAGCGTCCGCATGCTGGTCGACAACAACTCTCACGCCGTAACTCTACTCGAGCTGGACCTGGAGTATTTCGAATTGAACCCTACGCAGCCCATCCAGTGGCCAAAACAGATCAATGGGCATATCGTCCCCCGCGTCGATGCTGCTCTTATATTATATGATGTCACCAATCATGAATCCGTGCGTGAACTACCTCAGACTTTGGGTATGAAATCCATCTGTTTGAACGGCTGAGGCTATACTAAATGTACAATTCTAGCGGCTCTCACGAACTCTGGTTTACCCGCTAGTCTGGTGGCTTGCAAATGTGAAACCCCTGAAGCTGAATGGCAGGTCAATGCCGAAGCCATTGCGAATCATCAACTCTTTAAATCTTGTGTTTCAACCTACAAAATCTCCTCAAATGACGTTGATGTTGCCAAAACGTGCCTCCACACCATCTTGAGGGCCGCAATAGCCCATAGAAGAGGTGAGTGAACGAGGAAGATATTACCGACAGACTCTTGCTAACTATGGTGTAGAAGAAAATGGTGAAACGTTCTCGCGCAGGCGAGCGCAGTCTGCTGCCAATTTGGAAGCTCCCGACGTAGGCACCGGGCGCCCCATTAGCCAACATAGCAAACATAGCCGAGCAAGCTCCGATTTCTCTTTACTCAAGGGTTTCTCCAATCCACCAATCCACGAAAACTACCGGGCGCAATCGTCTCGCAGCCCCAGGCAGGGTCATACAGCCAGCTCGAATCCCGAGGCAGGAGAACTGGGCCAAGCGCAAACACTCAATAACATGTTGAGGACTCCTGGCATTCGACTCGACAGACCCAGTACCGATTCGTTCTTGGATGTGGATGAGTCTGATGCAGAATCCTACCGATACTCAGATGATATCCCGATACTTCAAAGAAATGACGATAACACGCTGGATAAGCAAGCGAAGATGGCAGGCGTAACATTCGATGAGCTAGTTGATCGGCTTCTTGCTCCTCGCTTAACAAGAATCGACAACAACTTCTCTGATGTTTTTCTCTGTCTTTATCGCAAGTTTGCAGCTCCTGGTGAGCTATTTACTGCCATTTTAACCCGACTGGATAAAGTGAGAGACGATAAGACAGCGCATTACCTTTCCAAGACAGCCACACAGCTCCGAATTATTGAGGTGGTCGCCAAATGGGTATCACTTTACCCCGGCGACTTCGCCCGTCCTCAAACTAGACGAAACCTGGAGGAGTTTATCAGGCATCTGAGTACAGAGCCGATTTTCTCAATCGCAGCGCAACATATGCGACGACACCTCCAATTCAATGTCGTGGAAGACGACGATACAGGTTGGGCAAACTCGGACGAGACTAGCGATAAGCTCGCAAGTGAGATCTTGTCAAAGGACATGAACGAGCTGTCGTCGGGTGTGAGTGTGTTGACTGTGGAGTCGGACTTGGACGTAAGACCATCTGGAAGCTCAGAGGTCTCTCTTGCGGACAGAAGCAGCAGTGTCTCGAGCCAGGTGCATTTCCATACATTTGAGGACTACGAAAGAGCCGCGAGCAACCTGGAACCTACGGACAACTTACCTATGAACAAATTCCGTTACCATATATTCATGGACATCCCCGACGATGATGTTGCGGACGAGCTGACGAGAATTGATTGGATCATGTTTTCCTCAATTCGAATACGCGATTTCGTTCGACATGTCAGCCTATCTGCGTCCCAAAAGGAGCGTTGCAAGAGTTTACGGAATGTGAATCGAATGATCAACCATTTCAATCATGTTGCCAAATGGGTTGCCAACATGATTCTGTTGCGGGACAAAGCCAAGCATCGAGCGCTAATATTAGAGAAGTTCATGAATATTTCACTGAAGCTGCGGCAACTCAACAACTACAATGGGTTGGCGGCCATACTAGCAGGTGTGAACGGAACGGCCATTCATCGATTAAATCAGACGAGAACACTAGTACCAGCAGAAGTCCAAAAGCGGTTTGCGCGGTTGGGCATATTGATGGGAACCCAGAAGAGTCATTTCGCCTACCGTCTAGCCTGGGAAAATTCTTCCCTCCCCCGGATTCCTTTCATTCCCCTTCATCGAAGAGATTTGGTGTCAGCAGAGGAGGGAAGCAGAACATTCGTTGGTACGGATGGAGATCGCATCAATTGGAAGAAGTTTGAGGTTCTGGGAGAGGTCCTGTTACCAATCATGAAGAGCCAGAGCACATCATACCCAAATCTAACCAAGCACGACACTGCAAGAGAACTGATTCTGGGTTGTCGCATGCCAACGGATGAAGAGGTAAGAATTCAGTTGCATCATCCCTCAAGGACACAAACTAACGGCGTCATGCAGGATATTTATCAGCGAAGTGTGCAAGTCGAAAGTGGCTCAGGGAATTTCGCTGAGCCGCCTAAGAAGAAGTTCCCATGGTTTGCAAAGTAATCTATCAATTGCTTGGACGGAGTTTACGGAGCACGCATGCGCACTATACTTATGGATGCAAATATTGGGAGCATTTTATAGACTTTGTGCGCCTATTGGCTTGGACTGAACATAGCCAGATAATGATGTACACACCTAGGATTTATGTGGTTGACTTACCTTAGTAGTAGGGGGCTCATATTTTGGACATCCACCCTAATGATTAGCGACTTGGCTACGATATCTATCAATATCTCTCAACTGCCTGCCTATAACATTTTGGATGATTACCGCGTATTGAAATGTACCTACCTTGAGTACCTGCCCTGGTAGATAATGGACGTTATCAGATCGCTCCTTCTTTCCACTGTCCCGTCGTCGGGTGCTTCTCGCATTCCATTGGGTAGGTGGGTAATTTCTTGGGATGGACAACCAGCTCCTTCCTTGACCACAAAAGCAATCCTCGGGATCATTTTCCAATAAGAACACCGCGGAATCGCCTCCCCTCCCATTGCCTACCTAGTCAAGCATGGAATAACAATGTCGTGCGCGTTGCGGCTCCCGACTATTCGTGTGATCGCAAACCAGGCAAATGTTGAACTATCAGCTTCAGCATCGATCAATATTGATACCCCTGGTGGCGCATGGCATATTGCAACGATCAAGGATCTCTCCTCGGCAGTGGAAGATTCTCATCTTTGGATTGCTCGGTCCGGTGCTTGTTGCCTTGAGGTTTCTATTACAATAAATGGACATCCGATCCTTGAGACTTTCCGTCTCAATGCCATCGCCGAGGCAGTCAGCGGTTGCGAGGTATGTTGGCTATGCCTTGGAACTTCCAGAGTTAGTTGTAACTGAGTTGATCAGGTTTGGGGTCGCCTGGGCGTTCATCTAGAACCCAACCGTTCGTGTCCAGTTCAGCAACCTGGACTTCTATCTTTCTCACTCCAGCACCCAGATCTCTCTTCGGCTCTCGTTGCCCCAGTTTCAGCCTGTACCACAGCATTTCGAAGGCTAACGTTGTCTATCGATGTGGGTAACTTGTCTCAAGAAGAAGAACGGCCTCGAAAATGTTTAAGAACGAGCAAGCGGCGGAAGAAGAGGGTTAAGTCGAAGGAAAGGGTCGAAGGCTTTATCGAGAGCAATTTGCTAAACACTCTGGAGCTGACCGACCAACAAGCTATTGACAGCTTCATGCTTAGTCTCAACTCCCTAGGCGAAGAAGGGAGCGTGAATGCATCGCAGAGTCTCCCCAGGGAGGATACTATTCAGGATATCAAAGTATTGGAAGACCTGCAGTCATCGTCCCTAGTCGAAATTCTCTTTGAGCAATTGATGCTGGCACCAGAGAGGTCGTACAGGGGCTACCAAGTCTGGGGCTGCGGACTCAGTTACTGCCTCACCAAGCTTGCGCCGGGAGTATTTCATATGCCTTACCTCAAGGTATGGGTCTCGCCAATTATTTATTCCAGTCGCTGATAAAAGAAGTAGAGCATATCGGACCGCGCCGAACTACTACCCATCATTGCCACATCCTTAGCAAGTATGCAGCATGCCGAGTCGCCGGTGCTCAGACAGCAAGTGGCCGATCTAGCATCGGGCTACGAGGCTTATTCTCACCCACATAGCGCAAAAAAAGGCTCTGTGGACATACTGGAGAGAAAGGCATGGGAGGTACTTCTTCTAAATGTCAATATGCCTCCAGTGACAAATAGGAGAACGCCAAAAAGAATCATGTTCCCGACTCGAAACTCTCGCATATCGGACCAAGGGTTCGTTGCGCCAAAACCAGGCGAATGCGTGCATCCAAAAAGTCAAAGAAGTACAATGATGGATGTAAGCTGGGACATCATGGATGGTTACCTCGACATTGCGAAGGATGAGGAGCATCACGAAGCAATAACTGACTTGAGTCTCGAAGTTGTCAAAACGGATCAAGATCTATGGAGTGATGCTACAAGTAGCCCAACCTTCATAGGTTGGCCAGAGCCATGGCCTGGTGAAACTGGTCGGTGTGGAACTGGTTTTGACACAATGGGGTTTATGGATGAGATGCAACTTGAGCAAGCTTGGATGAGGCAGGATATTGACCTCACAACAAGACGGGAGACAATAGTCGACCCAGCAAACTTCCCAAGTCTGGACCACTGGCTGATCTGCGATAATCAATGTAACTTAGACTAACATGTGATGATGAAAGCGTGTCACTCGGAAACTGAAAAGAGGTTTGACCAGAATGGCGGGGTTTGGTGATGCTCTAAGCAAGATTGATATATTATAGATAGCGTATGGGAGAGGCAAGCGTAGCATAGCGCTTGAGCCTGTTCTATAGAAATGGCGAGGCAGATGTAATGTTGAATGTTAAGTCGATAAGATCGCAAACGAGTGCCCCATGGGCCAGGATATAAAGATTGACGTTGATCATTGCTGAAGGAATAGATGGTGCTTATTTGCTTGGCTTTGCCGTCTTGCCCGCTTTCTTCTTATCCTTCTTGTCCTGTTTTGCTTTGCGCTGCTCGGGCTTCATAGTTGCATAGTGAATGTACCAGAGAAGGACGATTTGCAGAATGACAGCCACAAGGACCACCAAGAGGATGGTGAAAATAATGGGTTGGTCGTTGAGGACAGCAACAGCTTCGTCTGTAGCGCCGATAGAGGAGAACCAGTCAAACTGACCCATCGTGAAGACTAGGTATGTTTGGTTGTGAGGATGAAGTTGTCGTTGTCGTAGTATTAGGAAGAGTATAGTATTTTTGATAAAAGAATGCCGGATTTTTATTTTATTTTATTTTTTTCGATTTCAATTAAGCCGTACAGTGCGCCAGTCACGTACAGAGTAGGAATGGAAGATAATATGTTCTGTGAATGGAATAGAATAAAGACGTACAGAGACCGAGATAGCTATGGGAAGAGGAAAAGAGTCAAAGTGACAGACGGGACGCGAAGCAAATGTGGTAAATGGTCCACCGTGAGTGGTGACAACGGTGGAAGACCCCTAACAGTCGCTTGGCTTCCAGGGGTGTTACTGAGACGTTTCACCTTGTAACAAAAGTCGACTGATGTGAAGGTGGCTTATGATTGGCTATGGCTGACAATACAATTGTGAGAGTACGATGAAGCAAGCGGCTAGTACCTGAACTTGTAACAAAAGTCGACTGATGTGAAGGTGGCTTATGATTGGCTATGGCTGACAATACAATTGTGAGAGTACGATGAAGCAAGCGGCTAGTACCTGAATAGAAGAAGAAACCGTTCAATCACACTCATCGGGCTTCATAATGGCGTCACTGATGTAGATCTAGTGAGGAGTTCCGTATTCAGGCGGTTGATTCCATTCGGTGGGTTCAAGGAACGTCCCGACAATGGATGAGGTTGAATTAGACAAGCATGTTCTGGAGCACGTGATTATAAACGGAGAATGAAAGTTCCAGGGTCGGCTCTAGGTGACTTTCCATGGTAAAGGTGTTGCAAGTCCTGATTTTGATTGGCTTTTGCTGTTCATGAACCGCTAACCGCATGGGGATTATGTCAATTGAGAACCATCCATTTCTTGGGTCCCCAAAAAATCTCTAGCTCGTGTGAGAGAGATACGACAGAGAGCGAGAGAGAGAGCGAGAGAGAGCGACGCTAATTAATCCGACCTCCTCCTCCTCCTCTTCCTTTTCCATTGCCGCTGGCCCTCGTCGAATTAATACTCCTCAACCTCGTGCCGACCATGAGCGTCGCACGTCCGGCGCGCAACCTCCTTGGCAGGTGCATCGCCTCATCTCGAACCGCTTCAGTCAACGTCCCTCTCGTACCATGTAGTCAATTCCACAGCACACCACCCAGGTCGAAGCGAAAGTCTCGGTTTCGAAATGTCACGGCCCAGGAGCTAGGTCTGATCAAGGAGTCGGGTGAATTCACGGCGGGTATGGACAAGTACAAGCAGGACAAGTTTGCCGACCTGTCCAAGCAGGATCTCGAGAACCTCAAGGCCTCTTACACACCAGAGCAACTTGAGGCTATTGAGCTGGGCGAGAAAGCCGTCAGCCCTGAAGACATGATCATTCAGGGTCGGTTACGTGACGATCCCTACAAGCCAACGTACATCGAGGATTATACCGTGCTGGACCCCCGCTACGATATCAAGCCGGAGATCGAAGGCACCCCGAGAGAGGTGCAATGGCCTGACAAGAGCGAATGGATCGACAATTACGGCCAAAAAATGATGAAGATCACGGACAAGAAGACGAGTGACCAACTTACCCGAGCCATGGTCCGAGCATTGCGACGTGTGAAGGAGAGCCAGGGAGAGGACTTGATAGATCTCACTGAGGATGAGCTCAAGGACATTGAGAAGGACCCTGAGCTGATCAAACGCTACATCATCGCCGAGGACGGCCCCGAGCCCACTGCAAACGATAAGGGTCCCGAGTTCATGACTCGTTCCCAGGCTGAGAAGTTGGATGAGGCTGTTGACGAGGCATGGGAGGCCGAGCTCGACAAGATTGTTGGTTTTAGCAGTCAGGGTGAGGTCGAACCCTCGAACCTTGAGCTCATTCAGGATGGCCCCGCGGGTGTTGATCGGACCTACTCGGCTGAGGCACCTGATCTCGGTAAGGTCCCTGGTGTCAAAGGCTTGTACAAGCACGCCGTTGACCCCGAGGATCAGGGCCAGGATGACTCGGGCAAGTACCAGGAGATCAAGCGCCTGACAGGCATGAGTCTCAAGGACATTCGCTCGCTGCTGACCAAAGGTCTTGTGACTCGTTGGGTCTCCAATCAAACTCGTTTGGGCAAGGTCCGCAGTACCTCTGTGGTTGCCATCGCTGGTAACGGCAATGGCCGTCTAGGACTTGGAATGGCAAAGTCTACTGAGGCCGGTGTGGCTGAGGAGACAGCTCAGATGTTGGCCATCCGCAACATGAAACCCGTCCGACGATATGAGAACCGTACTATCTATGGTAATGTGTCTGCTAAGATTTCAGGCACTGTAGTCGAGCTGATGGCCCGTCCTCCCGGTATGTATACACTCACCACCGGCAACCACGCGATCATGCTAGCTAACCTCCTCCCTCCCAGGATTTGGACTTCGCTGCCCTCACCGTATTTTCGAGATGTGCCGCGCCGCCGGTATCCATGACATCGCTGCTCGCATGCCCCGATCCAAGAACCCCATGAACTCTGTCAAGGCGGCGTACCAAGCGTTGACCAACCAGCCCGACCCCGAGCAGATAGCCATCGGCCGGGGCAAGAAGCTGGTGGACGTGCGCAAGGTCTACTATGGAGGAGCTGTATATTAAACCCACTCCCACGCAAACCAACTGTATCACCAAATGAAAAAAACGTGTATCTGTAGCCTGTAATAGAGAAATGTTTGTTTGATGCCCTCGGTATGGTAAAAAAAATGGCATAGTTGATGTATCTATCATGGCTTGGTATCAAATGTCTGTCGTATTGCCATGTGAAAGAAGGTATCGTTTCGCGCATCATATTTGGTTGGGTATCAATCCTTGCCTCTTCCACCACAAAGCTGCCCTTTCGTTCTTCTTTGATTCATTTAAACTCATTGCGCTGTCGATCCATCACCCCAGTCAATCTCCTGCTGCAAGACTATGCTGTAAACACTGGCTTTGAGAAGAGTAAAGGCTAGACTCGTCTTGCGCTCGAGCTCACGAAGACCGTCAAGAATTTCTGTACTAGGGTTCGAAGCAAGATGTTCGAGGACAGTGGCGAGCTAGGAATAATATCAGTCAGTCTGTGCCTGTCTGTCAGATCCCAGCATAATGAGGCAGACGCACTTTGTTCATGTTATCGGCCAAGCGTTCGTACTCGTCCAAAACCTCTTGCTCGAGTGGTGTGAGTTCAGGAGGATCAAGGAGCCCCCCTGCTTGGGTTTGATCCATGGTGACTATTGCAATTGATTGATTGACGGTATGGGAAGACAAGTCGTGGATTATGTTGGTTATTGAATCTTGGTCCACAAATTATAGGTATGTTTACGTGCTAAGTTAGGCGCGGTTCTGGAGGGGCTCGTTCGATTCAGTTGCTGATAAGATAAGATAATTCATCAGTCGTCAAATGTGGGCCTCGGTTTGCTTCAGCTCACCTTTGTAGCCCTACAAGGACAGTCTCAGTAAAGTTATTGATTCGTACATTCTTTTGTTACTAAAAAGTTGTCAAGAAAACATTATCCTCGTCAAAGCCGACCTAAGCAGATTGCGAATACTAAGGAAAAAGGGGGAAGGTCTCCAATCCGATCAAAACCCATGCCAATCCTGAACGCTCGCTCGTCATACAATCAGTCATTAATGTCCTTGCCAAATAAACATCACCCGCCAAACTCAAGTCTCCCTTGTCTCGTTTCCATCTCGAAATAAACATGAATGGTATGGTGTGCCAGCTAAATCAAGCTCGTCGTCATTGCTCCTCCGCGTTAATTCCCATAGACCACTACTTCGTTGCCCTGCACTGATCCTGCATCAGTCCCAACATTGCTCTCTGTCCACTCGCTTTCGGTATAACTGTACTCACTACCCTCGTCACCATCCGTATACATATCTGTGCTGTTCGTGACTACGGTGCCTCGACTGCTTCTTCTCAAGGTTTCGTTGTCGCTGTCGCCACCCTCACCACCATCCGCTTCCTCATCATTGGGTGTCGATTCAATGATTATTGTCTCTTCTGTAGGGGTTTCTGTAACCTCTGGTGCTGTTGCTGACTTGACGTCTGCCTCATCAACCTCCTCGACGGTCTCATTGAGAGTATTCTCTTTGTCATTGTCAGCGAGGCCTTTGTCGAGATTACCACCCCAGCTTCGTTTGCGGTATGTTTTACCGCCGCCCAAAGGGGTTCGTACGCTCTGGCTGCGCTTGACACCTCCAGAAGCTACGTTGTTGTTGATCTGGCTGAGCGAAACGATTCTGCGACCTGCTCCGTTCTGTACTGGAGCAGCCAAATTGCGTTTAGCATTCAGTGCCATGCCAACCATAGACTTCCGGCCATGTGCACCTGCTTCCGGAGACTCCTCTTCGTTGGCAGGCTTTCTAACACGTTTGCGGCTCATAGCATCGCCACCGTTCCTATTGGCCTTTGCCATGAGAAGGACTCGTGAATGATCCATAACGCCCTCGAGGATCCGGCGCTCCAGGTTTTCAGCACGAGATTCCATGTCGTAGAGTTCCTCTTTACGCATGTGAAGGGCCGTCTCGAGGGAAGAGACATCACCAGTCAAACGTGTCTTCTGGCGTATCAGGCTCTCCTGTTCTGTTCTCAGCGTCATAACACTCTGTCGAAGCCTCTCCTCCTCGTCTCGGAGACTTGCAACTGCTGCCTCAACGTGATCCTTCTCCGCGAGCTTACGTTCCACAGATGCCATGGTCTCTTGGAGAGTCTTGGTATGGTCTTCGTGAGCCTGCTCAATTCGCTGCTTCTGCACTGAGAGGAACTCGGAAATATCAGCAGCTGTCTGGACTACCGAGGCATGAACCTTATCCAGCGTATCAAGGCGACTGAAGGCTTGATCGGCAACGGCGCTGTGGTCGACCAATTTGTCAAGCTTCTCTTGCACGACAGCGTCGTCATATCGGCCATCCAGAACCAGATCGAGCTTCTCGCGGACCAAAGTATCATCGTACTTGGAGTCCATGATCAGATCAAGCTTCTCGCGGACGGGCGTATCGTCGTACTTTTGCTCAACAAGCATGCCGAGGATTTCCTTGATTGGTGCATCGTCATATTTTTCTTCGATGATCTTGTCAAGCTTAGACCGCACTTCGGCGTCGTCATACTTAGATTCGATGATTTTCTCCAGCTTTTCCCGAATCTCCGAATCATCATACTTAGACTCGATGATGGTAGCTAGCTTCTGGTGCACTTGAGAATCATCGTACTTCTCATCGATGATCTTGTCTAGTTTCTCGCGAACCTCTGTGTCGTTGTACTTTTCTTCGATGATTTTGTCGAGACGTTCCTTGACTTCCGAATCATTGTAAATCTGTTCGATGAGCTTATCCAACTTCTCATGAACATGTGTGTTATGAAACTTGTCATCAGTGAGAAGTGTCAGGAGGGTCATGAGCTCTTCAGGAGACTTGTGCTCGACAATCTTGTCCTGGATTTCGGTCGTCGAAGACTTTGAGTGTTCATAGTGTTCACCGACAAGTAGAAGAAGATCCTTGACAGACTCGAGAATCTTGGGATGAGACTCGCTGACCTCTCCTTTCAGGCTCTCGACAGCCGTCAAAGCCTCGGTGATTTGGTCGCGGGTTTGCTGATGCTCGGCCTTGTCCTCGGTGTGAGTCTCTTCACTGCGGGCAACGAGCTCCTCCACCTTGGTGAAGACAGTCTTAGAAGCCTCCTCCATCTTCTCCAGAGAATCAGTGACAGTAGAGCCCAGAGTATCAATGAGAAGCTTGAGCTCGTCTGTGACAGATTTAGAGCTTACAACGGCTGCCTCCATAGCCTCGTCCCGGGCTTCGCTGACCTTGCTTCTATCATCAAGGGTAGTCTGAAGAGTCTCATATTTGGCAATGAGCTCACCAATCTTCTCGTCGATCTTGGTGCTTAGCGTCTCGGTTGCCTCTTGAAGTTTCTCGTTAGACTCGACCTTGACGCCAGACACAACAGCCTTCGAGTCCTCAAATTCAGTCTTGATGGTATCAAGCATGTCTTTGAGGTCCTGGTGGACGTTCTCGTTCTTGTTGATCTTCTCGCCGACGGTCTCCAGGAGCTTACTAATGCTCTCGACACCAGTTGCGCCCTCTTCAAGCTTGACGTTGATGGTTCCTTGTAGTTCCTCAAGGAAGGTTTTGACCTCGGTAACGCGCTCGCCAACGGAGGTGCTCTCCTCATCACGGACTGCGATTGCCTTGGTCTGAGCGTCAACTGTGGTCTCCAGCTTGTCCTGAAAGTCTTTGACAATAGATTCTAAGCCGGTAAGATCTTCTTTCTTGACAAGAAGAGCCTCCAGGCTGGCAATGTCCTCCTTGCGCGCGAGGAGAGCGAGGTCGGTGCTGGTAAAAGATTCAAGAGCTGTCTTGACTTCAAGAGCCAAGGCTTCAACGGCCTCGACATCAGCCTTGGTGACCTTGTCGGGATTTTCACTCTCTTTGGTAGCGTGTTCCTTCATCTCATCAAGTCTAGTTGAGACTTGACCAAGAAGAGCTTCCAAGGCCGTGACCTCCTCTTTGCGGGAGACCGTCTCCAATTGAGTGGTAAGGGAGCCCATAGTCTCCCGAGTCTCAAGAAGCAAGGCCTCCACATTGTCGATGTGGTCCTTTCGAACAGCTTGCTCACCATCAATCAGATCGTCCAGTTGACCTTTGGTGTTGCGCAGGATAGTCTCGATGGCTTGCATGTCCTCCTTTGATGCAGGCTCATCGCCATCTCCCACAATTGCACGAGCGGTCACTTCTTCTCCATCCTCCTTCTTCTTCTTTACAGAAGCCGATCTTGTGAGTGTCTCCCGGGAGGCGATCTCGTCAACGCTGTCCTGAACTGTGCGAAGTAAATCCTCCATACGAGACAGATCATCTTTCTGAACACCCTCGTTCTCAGACTTGACAGAGTCGATCTTGATAGCAAGTCCAGCGATCAACACCTCGAGGTTCTTGATGTCATCCGGTTTGATCTTTTCGGACGGCCCGTCATCTTCTGTCTTCTCAGTTGACACTGCAGCAAGGGCCCGCTCACTGTTGCTATCCCGCAAGGCCTCAATGTCGGAACGAACAGACTCAAGGCCGGTTTTGAGAGCATCAAGAATCTTCTCGTCGATGGCTGATTCTGCAGGTGCAATGGCTCGTTCATTGTTGCTTTCTCGAAGAGTTTCGATATCTGAACGGAGAGACTCTAATCCTGTCCTGAGAGCATCCAGAACCTCATCGTTTGGCTTGGTATCTGGAACTGGGGCTAAAGCTTTCTGGTTACTTTCTTGGAGTCCTTCGATGTCGGTTCGTAGAGAATCGAGGCCATTCTTAAGGGCCTCAATGACTTCGTCATTGGTGGTATTATCGACTGGGGCGGCTGCTTCCTTTTGGGCAGTAGCGATTGCTACTATTTCGGCGTGAAGAGAGTCAAGACCATTTTTCAAGGTGACGATAACTTCATCGTTTGAGGTGTTCTCTATGGGAGCATCAGGCTTCTCCTGGGCTGCAAGAGCTGCGATCTCGGCATGGAGGGAATCAAGACCATTCTTGAGAGTAACTATGACTTCATCGTTTGAGGTGTCCTCTCCGAGTGCAGTACGATCACTATTGTCACGAGATAATTCAATATCGGCTTTCAGTGACTCAAGTCCGTTCTTTAGAGCTTCGATGAACTCTGTGCTCGATGAGTTGTCGACCGGTGCGATAGCCTTTTCGCTACTCTCACGAACGGCTTCAATATCAACGCGGAGAGAGTCAAGCCCTTTCTTGAGAGCCTCAATCACCTCGTCGTTGGTGGTGTTGTCGACAGGTGCAGCGGGCTTTTCAGAGGTGCTTAGACGAATAGCTTCGATGTCAACACGGAGAGCATCGAGGCCATTCTTCAAGGCCTCGAGAACCTCATCGTTCTCCTTGGGCTCAACCACAGCGACCGCCTTCTCTGTCTGACTATCTCGAAGTGCTTCAATATCAGCTCGTACACCACTGAGTCCTGACTTCAGTGCTTCAAGGACTTCGTCGTTGGCAGGAGGTGTAGACTCCAGCGTGGCAACGGCGCGGTCATTACTACTGTCGCGAATAGATTCAATATCAGCTCTGACGGAGTCGAGTCCAGTCTTGAGTGCTTCAAGAATCTCGTCATTGGCGGTCAAGTCGGTAGGCTTGTTCGTGACACGGTCCATACCTGCCCGAAGGTCGTTGAGGCCGTCATTAAGTGCGTCAAGGATTTCACTTGTCTCGGCGCGTGGTCGCAAAACCTCTTGCCGCAAATTGTTGAAGCCGGTGTTCAAAGCTTCCAGAACCTCTGTGTTGTTGGTCTGAGGTGGCAACGCAGGCACCATAGATGAGTTGACAATTTCGCGGAGACCCTCGAGCTCAGTCTGAAGCTGCTCACGAGATTCTTGGTTGGTAGTTGAGACAATACCTGCCATCTCATCCTTGAAATCTTCCAGAGACTTCAAAAGGTCATCCATAAACTCTTCCTGACCAGCAGCGCCAGTGGCACGATCAACATAGCTCTCCATAGCTTGTCGAAGGTTCTCAAACCCGTCCTTGGTCATATCCCGTACCTGCTCAGTCTCACGTCCATTGGCCGCGACAGTCTCTTTAGTCTCTTCAGACAACGTCTTGAACTCATGTCGCAGAAATTCCATGATCTCCCGAAGACGATCAGCAACATCATCATTGCTGGCTGAAGCGGGTACCAGAGCCCGGCTGGAGTGGACATCGAGGTCCTGGAGGCCTTCCCTAACGGCGTGTACAACGTCCTCGTGAGTGATGTCGTTTCCAGCACCTGGAGCAACAGGGAATTCAAACTCCTCAAGACAGTCACGAACTGCGTCAATGATTTCCTCCCTCGAAAGAGTGGCGGGCTGATCAACCTGAGGAGGAACAAAGTGCTTCAGACCATCTACAACAGCAGTGAAAACCTCGTCCCGAGTCACAGCGGGAGGCTGGTCATCGCGGGGCGCATACTCCTGAAGGCCTTGCTTCAGACAAGCCAAGACTTCGTCCCTCTCAAGTCCGAGCTGTTGCACTTCGATCTCAGGCTTATAGTTCTCCCAGGCGTCTCTGACAGCTTCGATTACATCTTCTCGGCTCAAGTCGGGTAAGTTACTCTTGGTTGCCTCGTTGTCTTGGATGGCCGCTCTCATGGCATTGTATATCTCTTGGTAGTCGACAGCGCTTTTCTGAGTGTTGACCGAAGCAGCTGACTGGCGTCGATGCTCGCGGAGAACATGATTCAGCTGATCCTTCATTTGCTCAAGCCCCTCGTCGATAACGCGAGCGACTTCATCTTTGCTCGGAGTATCATGATCTTCAACACCTCTTCGAGAAGCTTGCTGCTCGAGACGTCGGCCAATCTCTCGGCCCATGCCCAGGACCTCGCCTCGTAGTTCGCGGACAAGAGCCTTGACTTCGGCAGTAAGACCTCCGCCTTGAGAGACACTGTCTTTGACGGAGCGAATGATGCTTATGAGGTCGTCATTCAAAATTTCAGCACCACGAGCTGATGGCTCCGAATTTCGACGAGCCTCATTCCTCATAATGTGCTCAACGCGCTGGGAAACGGCGCTCCTTGCTTGGCCCGGCATGGTATCGCTGCGGCTATTTTCTGACTCAAAGCTGAGGTTACGAGACCGGCTCGCATGAGGACTGGCGAGAGAGTTTCCGAGGATGATGGCCTGCTCGGACTGAGCCTTTACCTGTTCAATGACTTCGTCCAGCTTCTGGGATGTGGCCATGCCAGACAGTTTATTGGAAACTTCCTGTAAACGGCCGAGCAGAGACTCCTGCCCTTCCTTGGTGCCCATTTCCCGAATGATTCGCTCCAGAAGAATGACGGAGGGTGGCGCCTCAGAGCCAGTAAGAGAGGGTGTGCTGATGGACCCTCGCTCAATTGAGTCGCCAAAGCTCTTGGGAGAGGGAATTCTAGGGAGATGAAAACCCCTGGTGCTTGGTGGAGAGAGATTGTGTGGCTTGTTGTCTAGGTAATATCCTCCAAAGGGATCGCGAGCTGGAGGAAGCCTATTGTGACCATCGTTGCCATTGCCGTGACTTCCCAAAAGCTCTCTGAGGCTTTTGCGGATATCTTCATCTCTCGAATTTGTAGCCTCCTTGAGGCTAAGGAGATCCGTAGCATTGTCCCTGCTTCGACGGCTCAATTGAGACATCTCCTTCTGAAGTCCTGTCGCAATGCTGGTCAGGCTGAGAATTTGATCAGACAACGCTTCTAGGTTCTGGGGACCTTTTGACAAGGTTAATGAGCCATTTGTGATATCCGTAAGAGGGTTCTCCGGTTCTTTGACAGGTGTGGATGAGGTCATGTGTTGAAGAGCAAGCATAGTGGACGATTGCGGTGGTGTGTTTTCGCCGAGGATGCTTTGAGGAGGAGGCCGTCGAACTGCAGGACGCAGAATCGGCGTCAAGCTGGGTCCTGGTACTGGTGTCGTGCTCGACACTACTGAGTCCTTTTCGCTTGGTCGATTATCAACATCCCGCGACCGAGAGGGCGTCTCTGGGCGTTGTTGACGCTCTGGTGATCGCGATGGTGAGCTATGGCCGCTAGCACCCTCGATCATCATGCTGATATCACGGACTGAAGACTGCAGTCGGCGATGTCCTTTTGTCGGGGATTCTATTCTCTTGGTAGGAACCATGGTGCTCTCTCTCGCTCGCTCATTAAGTGCAGCGTGAGCAGATGCGATAGCGCTCGAAGTTCCCACCCGTGAAGTTAATGGCGACCCCGGATTGAGAGGCAGCGGAGGGGGGCAGCGTTCGGGGTCAGAGCTGTCCCACCTGTTCCCTGTTAGTCGGCGCAAGAGACGCATGAGGGCATATACAAGAAAACTTACATTGGAACAAGTGCTCGAAGATTGGGATCTGAAGAAGCCGACTGTTGATGTCTCAGCTGAAAGTCCCCGTCGTAAAAGCTGTCTCGCTCCGAAGAAGACATGTCTGTCCTGGTTCCTTGGAAACAAGTAATGGTATGTGAGAAGTGTATCGGTCTCAATGGCAAGAATGCGGACGGCGCCGCAGCCACGCTATTTACAAGAGTATAAACAAAGTCGGTGGGGATTGAGGAATGCGGTGTAAGTATCTGAATATATTCGTTGCAACTAACAAGCAGGGAAGCAGGTAGTTTAACAAACAATTCAAGAGGGTATCAGATACAAGAGGATGACGGAATTGGAGGGAATGAAGTTAGAGCATCAAAGTTGGTTGCATTGTTTAATTCAGATGGCGCTGGGAGAAGCTATAACTCAATCTTTGGCTGTCCGTTGCGGTAACCGCAACCTGGTTTATTTTTTGTTTCGGGCCCGATTGGTTGCCGAGCAACCTCCCGCACTGACAATCAACTCAACGTTAGGCTGTCGTTGTGCCGCACCCCTGGTTGACATTGACAAATCACGAGCTCACAACAGAGCAGATCACACCACGAATTGAGGGCCTTGGACCGCCCTGTAAAGAGGGGCCTATGAAATACATCATTGTGGAATTCAACAGGGATCATGACCTTGCTCGCGGCTGTATCGAGCAAATCTAAACAAAGCAGCTGCGCCTACCGCTCTGAGGCCCTGGTAGATAGGTGACGTTGAGGGTGAGCAAGCCCAACACCATCAATCACATCAGGCCTTTCAATGAGGTATGCAAAGAAATTTTCAGATCTTACAAGACGGTGGCCAAACGAAATCATTCAATATTACCTCAAGCTCAGGCTGGCCTACCTAGATGGTTTTGTCACCGAGGATCAAGCTCGGCCTTACACTTTCTTGTCCCCCATAGGACCTCACTCGAACAGATGGCATGTATCAAATCAAATCGCTTTATTTATACAGAGTTGAGTGCCTCTCGACTGCTTCACTAACAGATTACCTGGCTTCCAAGCGAAGCCGATCCTCTCATATCAGCGCAGTGGCGTATCTATCGTAGCAAACCTAATAACCTGATCCGTCTAAACTCCCATGTAAGCCTTCTTCGTCATCGACGTCCAGATAGTACCTATCTAGATTCGTATATCTATCTTTAACATGAATTCAAATATTCCATAATCTCACATCTACTTCTTGAATGCAATGTCGAAGGCAGGAATCAAAGTCTGGGCAAGCCAGAAAGAGAAGACCAACTTGGGACCAGTCATGAGCAGCTGCAGGGCGATATGAGTTAGCGTCTAGATGTTCAAGAGTGGAGACGGGAGTTGATCGGGAGCTGGCGGGCCGCAGAAAGACGGCTATCACTTTCTATGCTGGTGAACGTACCTTGGGGACAAGTCCCTTGAAGAAAGCTCCAGGACCCTCGTTCTTGGCCATATTGGAGAGAATTCGGAAGCCACTCTCAGGGTTGTCGAAGTTTCGGTTCTGAATACGGGTCTTGATAACGTCAAGGGGAGCAGAGACAACGAGAGAAGCGGAAGCGCCAGCAATAGAAGCAATAAAGTTCTGGAACCAGCTGGCCTTGTTGTAATCCTCAAGATGGAAAATATACTCCTTGGCAAAAGCAGATCCACCAAACAGCTACGCCAAGTTAGTCTTCCGAACCATTTCAAGGAGCAGGAGTCACACATACAGCGAAAGATCCAGGGGCATTACGGGCAGCAGTCCAGCCCCAGCCACGGTACAAGCCGAAACCCTCGTCGGCGACGATCTTGAGGACGCCGCGGCCACGGAAAGCCTCGGGGTTTGTCTGACGCTTGATCTTGAGGACGTCAAGAGGTAGGAGAACAATCTCACCAATACCGATCAGACTGTGGGCGCATTAGTTCAAGCTTCTTGGGAAACAGAGGTCTTCATGTCCTACCTTCCAGCAGTAGAGTGCATGATGGCTTTTCCGGTTTTCTTGCCGAAGGCGTTCTCAAAGTCTGCTCCATAGTGCTTGGAGAGGTAATCACGGGCAACAGGCTGGCCACCATACTTGTAGACACGCTGGAGGACCTTGTAACCGGCGGCGTATCCCAGCCCGGGAAAGAGAGAAACGAATTTTCGTCCGAAGGGAGCGGCGGCCTTGTCTTTGAAGATGACCTTGTTCAACTCGCTGGCGCTGGATATCTACAAGACCAAATTGTCAATATCTTATCCAATGGCATGCATCAAGAGACGTGGGTTGCTTACACGAGTCTGGTTGCTCATCAACCGCTTCGCAATGGTGTCGACCTTGTGGAGGGGTTAGTGAACAGCTCCAAGATTTGTCGCAACTGGTTGTGCTCAAAAGAGGTGGGGTTCCGTACAGGATGGAAGACAGCCAGCTCAGCAATACCAGCGGAACCTGTCAAGATGTTGTCAGCTCGAACTAGAGATATCGATTGCAGGAAACCGTGAAGCAATAGCATAGTCGCCTGTTTCAATTGGAGTGAAACGTACCGGAGCCGAGGACACGAGCCAGGCCGGACTCCTTCTCGCGACCAGCAGCGACGGGGGGAGACATCTTGAGGAGATAGAGTAATATAAACCAGATCAAGACACTGCTTTGATACTAGTTCCCAGGAGTTTTCACGAAGTTTGAAAAACAGAATCGTGAGCTTGTCGCAAGAGCAAGAGTTCGGGTATAAGACTCAAGAGCTGGCTGCTTGGGAAATTTTTCCTGTCGCCCAATGCACTTATCTCTTTTTAGTTCCTCTGGGAATCCCTGGCCCCTGCTAAATCCCTGGCGTATTTGCGGTTGTATGTACCGACGTCGGAGAATCGTGGAGCTTTTAGCTATCCGTCTACGGGTTCCATTGGATTTTTTTCTCTGGTGTGATGTTGAGAGAGGCTCCACTCTTCAATCTCGACCCCTCAATAGCGGCCAAGCACGAGCCACGGTTTAAACAAGCCACTAACAAGTACCTAACCACGGTACCCTATAGCCGCGATTTGCTCTATAACCGTCTTGATCTGATGAAGCAGAAACACTTGGCGAGGCTCAAACTCATTGCGGAAGAAACGCCATGATAGCCGGATACTATGATTCCCGGGGGCCGAGAGCTCCATATTCGAGCTTCAAATCCCTAGTTCGAAGTAAAAAAGGAAACTGCCGAGGCAAAGTGATCAAGAACTTGAATTACGAGCCTTCGTACCTTAGAAGACCAAGAATGAAGTTTCCCTACGAGCAAAATACACAGTACTAGGTAGACAGGCCAGTCTACATGTTAGCGATATCTGTCTGGCCATATGTGCACACATGCTTGCTGATGGCCATCACACCCACAACACCAAGTCCCTCCCTTCACCAACAACAAATGAAATGATCAAGAAGAAACGAAGCAAACGCGAAGAACAGGTAATAAAAAAAAGGAGCAATATAATGCGGTATTTTCGCGAGTTGCTGTTTAAAAGATGGATGCAGAGATGAGGTGAGGCCAACCCCCTACCCAACGTCAGTACCTAATCCCCACGCCAACGGCCAATTCCAAGCGAGGTTTGAGCGAGGAGGAATACATATATGCCTTGGCGTCTCCCTCTACTCCTCAATAATCACGAAGCACAGATACCAACTCATCTAACCTCATGACTTGACCGAGAAGCTTGTCCTGCACTCCCAGATGCCTGTTGTATTTGTTGTAATGCTCTGTGGTCATGACCTCCTCTTCTTTGCCTTGCACGTCCTTCCTCTCAACAAACGAAAGAATGTTTCGTTCCTTATGGCGCTCCACCTCTAAGGTCTGAAGGCACCGGAGCATAGCCTTGTAAATGTCATCCAGTGCCTGCGTTTGGGTTCGCTCTTTGTCAAAGTACCAGAAGAAGAGCGTTCGATTGGCAAGTCGGCTGCTATCCTTAGGCACTTCTTGAACATCCACTATACCTGCCATCTGCATCGCAAGCATTTTGCCTTGTACGTCACCCTTCTTCATGAGCGCGGCGGCTGGAAGCATCTTCTCGTCAAGCTTGCCCTTCTCTCGGAGAATGCGGGTCAAGCGTAGACCATGGCGACCGTGGGATTGTTCAATGATAGCGTCCAGTTCGATTTCCCGCAGCTTGCATACAAGGCGGCCAAAGTCCACTGTCCATTGCCCACGGCCGTACATCCCACAATGACGGATGAACGGATACTTGCTTTCTGCAAGGAGAAGAAGATGACGGCGCATCTGAGAGATTCGAGTATCGTTTCCATTCGTAGCATCTTCAAACCTTACTCTGTTTTCTTGTTCCCCATTAGCTGCACCATCATGATTGTCGTCAGCCCATTCATCAACTTCATCGTCAACGTCAAACGTCTTTCTTCGACCGGGAGGACCGGCATCTGAATCGTCAGAGTCGTCATCTGACTCCGGCGCTGTGTCCCTGATCCGTTCAGCACTCTGCGAGTCAATTTTATCTCGTGGAGTTTTGCCGATTCCATTTTGTACGTTGATATTTTCGTCCAGGTGCTCAAATATGTCGATAGTTGTCACAGTTGGTTGTTGTCCAGGAGTCACTTCATCGAGTAGAGGGTCAGACTGGCACCTCGGAGAATCCGAAGTTAAAAGATCGAGCACTGTGCGGTAAACTTCACCAGTGACTTCCCCAAGCATTTCTGTTGCGAGTTCTGCAAGTCTCTGGTTCCGCAGCTCAACCAAGCATCTTTCATAATTTATCTTGATCACCACATTGGGCTGTTGAATGTCAGTCGTGATGTCAATTCGTGAATAATTGGACGTTCTTACGTTCAATTTTGGAGCGTCGTATCCATGCCCATTTTGCGTCGCTCCATTCACAAGTTTCCGTCTCTTTGGCTTGGGACCTCCGCTCATGTCAAGCTGATGCTTCAAAGTCTTGGGCTGGTCTCTGTATGTTCTAGAGCGTTCGATGACCTCGCGTTGAGCCTCGATCTTTCCTTTGGTGACCTTTTCGCCTGGCCGGGGTTTGGTGACTTCGTCTTCGATCTCACGATAGACGTCCTTAGGGTTCCGGAAGCTTTCGGGCCGAACAGTCTCGATAATTTCTGCTCGAATCAGGCGAACAAGGACAGAGTTCAGGTGACTTTCTGATTCGATGAGGCCATCGTGAGTTTTATGTTCACCGTTGGTATGTCCATTGAGCTTGGGCGCCCTCGACCCGAAAGCCTGAGAAAGATCCGCGACTCGGGCATGACCCAGTTGCATCAGAGTCTGGGCGAGTTCCCGCTCCGCGATGCCATATTGATTCTCAATCACATTTAGAATCTTCCCTGATCGTACAAGGTTGTAACAGGCATCAGCATCGGCTTGGTAGTACGTGATGTCGGTATTAGCGTCAGTGTGGTGGTAAAGAAGGTTTTGCTGTATCAAAACAGCGATGCCGTTTCGTAAGTATCGCGGCGTGAGAGACGTGTGTTGGGCCAATTGCGCAATGGTCGACCGGCCTTTTGTGAGTAGTGCATTCAAGATTCGCTGTTTGCGACGAGCAAGTCAGCCCCACAACCACACTTGTATCCAGACAACTACGCCATAAAATATTACGTACGGAAGGAAGTTCGCCATGGAGGTCATTGACTAGGAGAGCACAAAGCTCAGCGGCATGTTTTGTCTGCCGTGAAAGGGTTGTCAGCTGGTATGTCTTGAACGGTTGTCAAGCTGCTTCGACTCACAACGAGCATTGCTTGCTCCTAGAGATCCTCTCACTATCTCTGGAGCTTCCACACTTGCTACCGGAACGTCATTGATTGACAAAAACCATAAAAGAAGAATCGAGAGCCTGAGAAAGGATAATCGAGAGTTTCGTTATCAGTAATGCTAGCTGTAAGGTCAAAGGGTGGAAAAGAAAACAAGAGAGCAAGAAGGCTGGGATGCTTTTTTTTTTTCTCCGGCGCAAATGCTAATGGATCGTTAAGTGAATTTTTGCCTGCAACTCTGACTGATGTAAGTCTGCTGTTGGTAGGCCTGTCCTAATAATAGGTGGGGTTCAAAACTTCAATGCTAAGTACTACGGAGTAAGGTACATTCATTCTTTCCTTAGCGTCAAAGCCAGTTCAAATGTCGTTGGAAGTCGCGCTGGTGAGCCAATGCCGCGGATGGAAATCTGGCTGACCGGGGCCATCACGTGACATTTTCTCTCGTCCCCGTAGCCCGAAAATTAGACGGGACCTTTTCGACGAGGCACTTCTCTTGGAGATCAATTGCTTCACCTAGACGGCCGAAGGATCGCCAATTGCCTACGCCATCACCCGCGAATATGATCTCGAGATCGTCCCTTGCGCGAACTGCGCAGCAGGCTACCCGCCAGGCCTGCCGCGTCCAGCGACGAACCTACGCCGCCGCTGCTTCGACCGGATCATACGAGACCTCGGATGTGACTGGCCTCAAGGTTGCCTCGCGGGATGCTCACGGTCCTACTACTACGCTTGCTGTTGTGGCCAAGGCCGGTACTCGCTACCAACCGCTTCCTGGCCTTTCTGTTGGCCTTGCCGAATTTGCGTTCAAGGTGAGAGAAGAGAGCGTTGAGTGGAAATCAAGGACTTGAGCTAATTTGCTGGCTCCATGTAGAACACCCAGCGACGATCTGCTCTTCGCATTACTCGCGAGTCTGAGCTTCTTGGTGGTCAATTGGCTTCCTCTCACTCCAGGGAGGCTGTTGTTGTCGAGGCTAGCTTTCTCCGCGAGGATCTTCCTTACTTCACCGAGCTCCTCGCTGAGGTCATCTCCCTGACCAAGTATACCAGTGAGTAAACGTTCAACCGTACATTGCATACACATCTGGGCCATTCTAACGAGGATTGCCAGCTCACGAGTTCCACGAGGATGTTGAGCGTGTTCTCCACGCTAAGCAGGCTGTCCTCAACGCCGATGTCGCCGCCACTGCTCTCGACAACGCCCACGCTATCGCTTTCCACACTGGTCTCGGCTCCTCCCTCCTCCCCAGCTCCTCAACTCCTTACCAGAAGTACTTGAACGAGGAGTACATTGCTAGCTACGCGGACGTCGCTTACGCTAAGCCCAACATTGCTCTCATTGCCGACGGTGCCTCTCCCGATTCTCTCTCCAAGTGGGTTGGCCAGTTCTTCAAGGACGTGCCTTCTGCCCCTCGAAGTGGCCAAACTCTCAAGACGGACGCCACCAAGTACTTTGGTGGTGAGCAGCGAACAAGCTCCAGTGCTGGCAATTCTATTGTTATTGCTTTCCCCGGCTCCGGTTACGACTCCACCAAGCCTGAGCACGCTGTACTGGCTGCCCTCCTCGGTGGTCAGTCCACCATCAAGTGGGCTCCTGGCTTTAGCCTCCTGGCTAAGGCCACTGCTGGCACCTCCGGTCTTACTGTCAACACCTCCAACTTAACCTATTCCGATGCTGGCCTCCTTGCTGTTCAGCTCAGTGGTCCTGCTGCCTCTGTCCGCAAAGGTGCTGAGGAGACTGCCAAGGTGCTCAAGAGCATAGCAGATGGCCAAGCGAGCCAGGAGGATGTCAAGAAGGCCGTTGCCTACGCCAAGTTTAACCTTCTGAACCAGAACCAGCTCCGCCAACCCAGTATCGCGCTCGCTGGCTCTGGTATCGTCAACAGCGGCAAGCCTTACGACTCTGTCGCCATTGCCAAGGCTATCGATGGTGTCTCCGCTGAATCCATTAAAACCGTAAGAGCTTACCCCGACTTTTGTTAAATATTTCTGCAAGACTAATACTTTCTTTTACAGGCTGCCAAGACTCTCCTTGAGGGCAAGGCCACTGTTTCAACTGTCGGTGATCTGTTCGTGCTGCCCTACGCTGAGGAGATTGGTCTGCGAGTATAAATTGGGGTCCAAGAGAGAAAAGAACTTGTACCAACAGTTTAGAAGTCATGTGGGAGAGGCTGACCTCTTTGTGAATATTTGTAGTAGAAATCCTTCGATCCATTTTAGGCCCTTTTGTTCCCTACCATCCATTTTATGTTGCATAAGCTTGGTGTCGCTTATCTCTCGCAAAGACAGATCGAGTTTGATCTGCTGTATTGCATTGAGAGTCAGCATCTTGAAAGGGTTACTTTTGCCGATGTACACTTTGGTAAAAAAAAAAAAAAAAAAAAAAAGTTGTGAGGGCTCAATGGCAGCCTTACCAGTCAACCCGTAAGGGCCGCAATTCTGATTTACCGGACTTAACTCTGGATTCTCGCCAGACATCCTGCCGTCGAAGACGTTCGTATGCAACTCGGCGAAGCCAGAACCGGTCAGGTCACAGCCACTCATACGTTTGAAAACCAGTCGTTGCCCCAAACTTGCAGTCAGCATCGTATTCGTGGGTACACAAGTTCTACCACCAACACTGCGCCTACACCAATATTGCCCCCCTCGTCTTGTGTTTGGCTATGCATTGGGGCTTTCCATGTTTTCTGATGATACCTTAACTAATAGAAGCTGAATGTCTCTGCAAGCGCTGAAGATTCAAGACCCATGCCGGTTATGCGCACTGTACCGTATCCCCACTGCATCCCCAGCAACGCCCACTTTTATAGCAACAAGCGTGTAAGCAAGCTTTCTTTCATACGTACTCTGTACTACGTAGGAGAAAGCACATTCACAAATGGACTACCTGCTAGATAGAAAGAAGGAAATGGAACCGGTGTAAGGTCTAAACTGCCTCGTTATTTCATTGCAGCCGAGGGCGATTGTGCATATTGTGATTTGCTACCAATTGTTGAAGTCGACGAGCACTATAAGACGGATGTCAAAGCTTAATAGTAGGTTGGGTAGGGAAACCACTCACAAGACACAGCTTTTGAGAGCGACCCACCGTGTTTTCAACTGTACCTACAGGCATTCTGACACACGACACTGGCCAAGCACGACACTTTCGACAGTTGGAGGTTGAGCAGGGGACCCAGTGCCGGGGGGGGAAAGCCTTTCCGCGGCTGTCTGTCCTTGAATGAGCGAACTAAAGAGAGGGTTATAGTCCAGCAGAAGAGCAACAGAGGAGACCCTTCGACTCTCCCGCCTTTAAAAGGTACTGTCACTGTGGCCTCCACTTATTGCCCGTGTTGTTCTGTCCTGTACTGTGCCGTCCCCTAAGTAGTACCTACCTACCTAGTACCTGGGGCCCTAGGTACCTCTCGGAGTAAAGGTTCAGTGCCCAAGCCTCAACCACCAATTCGACTACCACCAAATCCTCGTCGCTCATCGTCTCGACTCTCCCTTCCCACCACGACTCAAACCCTCCTTTTCCGCATCAGCTCCATGCTCTTATTGCCCATTGCAAGGCAATTTTAACGGTACGCGAGCTGGACGACGCTCTAGATCATTGTATCTAGGTTTTTTCCCTGTTTCTATAGACCCCCGCGAGGTAAAGCCACTCGATCCCCCTCGTCTTTAACTTTCTTCGCCCGTTTTCCTGACAGCGTTTTCGTTGGAGCCGCCTTTTCGCTTCTCCTCACACAACTGCTGGGCTTGGCCTCCCTACTATTTCTCTCTTTCTACGTTTCTTTTTAGACTCCCTAGCACACAGCGTTTACCAGTTTTCTATCTACTGAATCAGAAACGGCTTCACAAATGAATGTATGCATACAGTTGCTAACCTTCGCAGCATTGAGTCAGAAGTGAGCGTTCGCAACTTTCCTATAGCTTTGGCCTTAGCCCAGCAGACTCAGCCCAGCTCCGCAAGTTAGTCATCATATCGCTCCGACTATTGCATTGATCTCCTCAAGCTATCGCAAAGTAAGTCGTTGCATTATACCCATATCTCCCCCTCTACCAAGTCGATTTAGTATTTCCCCTTATCAAGCAGCCCCAAACCCCACGATCTTCGTGTAATCCACTGTCGTCATGCCATAGTATCAGGACTTGGCCTCTAATGATATACTGCTAATATCTTTCTTCCTGCCATTTGCGTCTGGGCGGAGAGACTTTATAGCGCTTGGAAGGCTAACATCTGCGTCTCTCCAGAATCACGAAGTCGCTTCTTGTCCTTCTGCGATCCCAAACGAAATATCCACAATCACCCCACATCTTCACTTGAGCCTCTTTCTGGTTACCTGGATGGTGGCCGAGCTTTGTTAAACTTGACTCTCTTTTAAGAATTCACATAACGACTGGAGCGTTCCCGAATATGCCCGTTCCGAAGAAGGATGGAATAGCTGGTGGGGGGTCTGGGGGCAAACAGAATGGTTTGTTGTGCAGTCTTTTCGAGCAAGAACTATCTAATCCTGGGTGGTATAGGAGGTCGGGCTGCATTTCGAACCGACACTGCCATCTCCAAAAATCGATTCGGTAACGAGCGGGTTCTTCAACCTTGGGTCCCCGATTCGAACGATACTTTCAATGGCAGCCTTGAGAAGTCTAGCGGCAGCGGTAATTGGGATCAGTTCGCCGAGAATGAGAGGCTCTTTGGACTGAAAACTAATTACGATGAGAATTTCTACACTACCGCTATTGACAAGAACCACCCAGAATACAGAGAGAGGATAGCTGCGGCAGACAGGAAGGCGCGCGAAATTGAACGCAGCGCGCCCACTACTGCTCACGTGGCTGAGGAACGTATCATGGACTACGTCGGCGGAGATGATGGGGGTGATGAAGAGGACAAGTAGCTATCCCTTTCCTAACCATTTCTTCATATGGCTAACCATGGTTCTCCTACAGATACAGCGGTGTTCGGCGTCAAGACTTCCCGCCTCTGTCTGCTGGGCGTGAGAACAAATACACTCCACCAGCCAAGCGGGCACCCGCGGCTCAATCTAGTGTCAAAGGTGCCCCTATTGACCCTGCAATCATTTCTTCCCAGATCAAAGCACCGCCCAAGAAACAAGCTCCGTCAGCCCCTGAAGAGTCCAAAGTTCAGTCCTCCGACGCTATCAAGAACGGATCAATGCCGAAAACCGATGCACAGAAAGCTCCGACAGAAGTCAAGGTCACAGAGCCCTCGATCAATGACACCAAGCCTGCTAATGGAAAGGGGGCCGAGACCAAGTCAAGCGACACCGCCAAAGCTGCCCCAGCTCCTGGAAGTCAGGCTGCTCCTACTCCCAGTGCTACCTCCACAGTTGAACACGATGTGTTGAAGGAATTCAAGACATTTGCTAGCCAGCAAAGACAGAACGCCGAGAAGGCCAGAAGCAACAAAGCCAAGCAGGACAAAGAGGTCAAGTTAACAGAGTTAAAGAAGTTTGCCAACTCTTTCAAACTCTCAACCCCAGTCCCTACAGATTTAGTCTCCATCATAGCCAAAGACCCTCTCAAGCAACAAGAGATCCAGGCTAAGGCTATAAAAAATGCCGAAGAGGTGGCCAAGGCCAAGGCTACTGCCGTGACAAAGGATAAGGTTGCTCCATCAAAAGACTCCCAGGCTAAAACGTCTGGGCAAGGTGCCACGGCTGGTCCATCTGCTCCTCCCAGTGATACCCGAGCAGCCCGTGGTCCTGCTAGTGCTCAGCCTACGCCTGCAGCCGGGGGACAACCTCGCCATCCTGGTGCTCGCCAACAGTATGCTCAGCAGCCCTATCTTGGGCAGCAGTATCGAAACAACCGTCCCCATGTACCTCCGCAACAACAAACTGGCACTCTGGCTCAGCGATTACGCAATGTTGAACAACAAAAATACTCTCAGCCTCCTGCAGCCCACCAGGGACACACTCCTAGTCAGGAAACCCGTGCTCCTCCGACAGGACCAGCTAGCGGTGTCGAAGCTGGCTATAACCGACGCCTCAGCGGCAACCCCAGCCATATAGGTGCAAAGCTGAACCCGAATAGCCACGAGTTTAGGCCCAGCCCGTTCGCGGCTGCCTTCAACCCCAATAGCCACGCCAGTGCAGCCTCGAGTCCTCGATCTGCTGCTAACAATGTCGATGCCTCAGCAAGCAGTGGCGCCTCCGACGGTCAGCTCATCCGCCGTAAGACAAAGGCCATTGATGTCAAGAAATGTTATATACTGTCTCATATCCAGACCTTGACACCCCCTCAAGGGAGAAACTGGGACGAAAACGCCGGCCTGCGCCCATCCTTCGATACACTACCTACTTGGCGGCAACTCCAAGACAATGAGAAGCCTGAGTCAACGATGCATTTGACTTACAAAGAATACTTCGAACGCCAGCCATTTGGCGGTCCTGCGTTGGCTACCCCGAACCCTCAGCATGTTGTCCCTCAGATTCCACACCAACATCAACTACCATTCCACCTCCAGCAGGGCGCGAACATGGCTCCAAGGGGCTCGCCTCATATGCCTCCTATGCAGATGCACACACCTCAGCATGGTCATGTTCCCCATCCGCCATATGGAAACGACGATCACCGCATGATGCACTCAAACTCAGCCCAGTCTTTTGCTTCACCCCGCCTCGGCAACGTGCCTGTAGCCTACAATTCTCCGCAAGTACCTTATAACCAGGCGGTATTCATGGGGCCCGGCACGCCTCAGATGAATCAGTTCCGCAATTTCTCTAATAATCATCAATACATGACTCCTCAGCAGGGTCAGATGGGTGGTCCGATGATGATGCCGCAACAGTTCATACCTGGACCTCAAGGAATGGTTCCTGGCCCGCAGATGATGTATCCTGGAGGACACCCGCAATTCATGCCCCCTTCTGGACCTCAGCCAGTCCCTGGTGTTAATGGCTATCCCAGCCCTGGTCGTCCCGCGGCGCCGATGATGGCGCATCAGGGGTCACAACAAGGCCAGCCCATGTATGGAATGAGCCCCAACGTGCAGTACAACCAGCCCGTTTTCAACCAAGGTCAGCAAGCCGGTCCAAGTAAGTCATACTGACACCCATCGCCATGCAGAGAATTAACAAGCGGCTAACGCCAGTGTAGTGAGGGGCGGGTATAGTAGCCCTGTGCCTCAACACTTTGGCACAAGTCCACAGCAGGGCCACCAGTATAGCGGGCAGCACCGAGGCGGCAATAACTATGGTAAAGGATATGGCGGCCAAGGAACGCACCAGACGCCCCAAGCTAACCACGCGGTGCCGGCCACCAGCCACCCTCGACCCTCAGAGGCTTCAGAAGAAGCCAAATAAAATCTGAAACTCAGCATTGGGTTTCCTCTTCGCCTTCGCATAAAATAAAGTGCAGTACTTAGCATGGCCTTTCTGGGCGGCAGCCTCACCGAGATTGACCTCAACGCACTTATCTCGGAGTCTGAGCTCTATCAAGACAACGGTGTGTGAATCATTGCATACGAGCTTCAATATTGGAATGACAGAGCTTAGATGAGAGGGGGCCTAAGCCTCGGATGGCCTTAGTATTTGGGCTAGCAAATACGTCATTGGGTTGATGGACGGTGCAACTCGGTGGATGGTGTCAGCTGTGAAAGAGATACAACGACATTGATATTGTCCATCTGCTATCACGTTGATTGGATGGCAATGGGGTTGGCAATGCTGTTTGGCTGTACTTTGGCAACAATGGAGAGATGGGGCGTCGGAGTGTCCGCCTCTGCTCTCCGTGCTTCCTCGAGCGGACAAGTATCGAGGAAGCGTAGTCGAACAGGCTAGGCCGGTAGCCTAGTAAACTTGGGTGCGGGAACACCAACACCAAACATCTGGACTGGCAACTCTCGAAACCTGAGGCGACCTGGGCGGTGGTAGGTGAGGGCTAGGGGTGGTTTTCTATCACCTAGGTGAGAGCGGAAGTTTAGTAGGGGAATGACTTGGTGCAAATCCGGTGGCAAAACCCAGAGCTAACTGCAATGCCACCATTGAGAGTGTTACGGTGGTTGCTGAGTAGTTTATGCCTTCAAATATTTGACAGTATTTGCCAAGGATAGCGACAAGTGGGGCAGTTAAGGAATCAGAGTGGTCTGGTTGCGAGGAAAGGGTGGGAGCAGTCGAGTTGACAAGATCAAGCGAGGCGACGCAAAGGCATTCGTCCATCAACCATTGTCTTACCATCTACAACGCAGCACAAGTAGCCATATGGTAAAATGAGACAAAGGACTATGTCCATGTTGATTCCACCCGTACAAGCAGCTTTGAATATGCATATGTGTCATGGTGACTATAGGTACATTTACACTCCAAGCTAGGCATCAGCTTTTGTAGCGGGTTCCTTTGGCCAGCAGTGGAGCGACATCTCAATTACATTGAATCTTAGGTAGGTAAGGGCCGTTGCTATTGAACAATATATGCGATGGCAGCCCGTGCATGAGCTAACTACTTAGGTACATTGGTGGGTATTGGCAATGGCAATCATAATGTTCCAATATCGTTAGTAGTTTGTTAGTGGCTAAGACAACGTTTGATATGCATTCTCGTGGCAGCCCAGCGGGAAGGGAGGTCGATATCTTAAGAGGTACAAGGGTACTTGAGTTGGGGTCTTGCACCAGGTCATCCCATCGCCATGGAAGAATGGAAAGTGCGAGCAGGTACCTACTAGCTTGAGTACCTGGAGTAGGTACTAACGTTAGGTAGGAGGCAGTGGAGAGTGAGGTCAGTACTTCCAATACCTCGGCTATTTACAGTTCATCAAACATGATATTACAGTTTCTCACATGCATACACGCGCGGCTGGGCTAGTGGGGACTCACGCCATTCGTCACCCTGGCGACTTTTCAAACACAGGAGGGGCATGTTAAAACAGGGGACGGGGCAAAGAACATGAACATGGCTGAACATTTCCGGACAACGCCGATGTAAGATACCTACCTAGGTATGTAAGCACCAAGATCAACGAGAGAAGGAAGGAACAATACCGATCTAACACGGTTAACAGCCAATGGTTTTAACGTTAACATCTCGTGGTTGACTTTGCATAGGTAGGCTTGAGAGTGCAAAGAGGTTCTAGACTTACGTCCAGGTTGCTTTGACTTGGTACCCTACAGCAAAACCTACCTATGATATAATGAAGTAATTACTAACACAGCTTGATAGCGGCTTAGATCTATCTCACTGAGATGTGGAAATGGCTTATCAAATGGATAGCTTGGTCACTAGTGTACCTGTCAGGTTTTCTTGAGCTTCTTTCTCTTTATTTCCGCCTTCTATTTAGAGTTCGTCTTTATTATTCCAAACGCTATGGCCAGTGGCCAGTGACCAGTGACCGCAACGTTGCATTTCCATCCTCCCCTGTCTCAAGCACGGTTAAGGCGTCAAGGGAATTTATTTTAACAGTCCATTCAGCCGTTGGAGGCTTGGAAGTGGGACCCCCCAGCAGACGATCATCAGCAATAGACCCTGCCTTACCAGGGAAATATCAAATCGGCTCACCTGATTGACAAGAAAAGACTCGAATCGCTGGGAATGATCATGGATGGCCCATGGTTCAATATCGGGTTTTCGAGTCAAATCCCCGCAATTCATTTGAGCACAGCGCATATTCATGTGATGATGTGATGTGATGTCTTGGTGTACTTGAGACTACCTAGCTTAGGTGTGATTGATTGGGTCGGATTGGCAAGAAGAGCATGCAGTGTCGACAATATCCGCTGGTAACCTATTCAGGGTAGATGCAGAACATCGAGTTGCTTGACGGTTGGACTCTATTCACCTTGGGCAGATAACGCAATGGAACACTCATGATATTGAACACAATTCGAGGGGGGCTACACCGCCCTCGTTCTTTCAATACTCCCTGTCACATGGCATTATAAATTAATTGTTGTGTATATTGAACTCACTTGTCATTCAGTGTCTTAAAATGTCGTGTAGGCCACGCATATTCGGCACTTCGAATAATGTCTCACGTGCTCTATCCAAGGAATTGTGGGTTTGGACCCTTGGAACCGGTTCACGAAATTAGAGATGAAAGGGGCCATTGCTATTGCAGAATTTCACGTGAAGTCATATCAGATTTGACTTGACCTGCTCGAATCGCGATAACCCAAGTTTCGGGTTTATTAGAACCTTTGACAGGTTCAACTGGTTTTATTACGTGTATTTGCTTATGAATGTATCACGAGTATCCCCGATAGGCAAGTCATTAGTAGTAACTTGATCCTATTAACAATCGTCAATCTTAAGATGCATGACGTTATTCATTTGTTGCTTCAGTTAGAAGAAAGGCAAATTTCATCTCAGGTGAAAGTATTATCGTTGCCCGATCTGGCTCCCCTGAAGCCATTGCAGATGGCGCGTTTCACTCAGGTACCAGCCCAATCAATGCATTTCTAGGCGGCGGGTGGCTTTGGAAGCGACAGGGTAGGCTTTAGAATATGATTGGCTGAGGCAACCCTACACCGTCACCTAGGCTTGCTTCATCCTTTGATCCTTGTTTGCCCTTTGACCAAAAAAGAAGTGCGGAACTCGGGCCTTTAACTAACGTGAAAGGTGAACCAATCCTTGCGATTTGATGACTTACACCCGTGACAGAGTATGCGTCTAGTGTACATAGATGTGCTTAAAGGATGACATTCGTTCTATCTGAAGGCGAGACGGGTATTTCGGCGAAGATGGGCATAAAGAAGGATCGAAACAACGAAAACAACAGGGAACGGGATTATAGAAAGGCCAATATTGGGTGGCAACAAAGGCGAACAACAAACGGGCCGTGTCAGGTCTCACATCATGTAGCCCGGCGCATGGCAGGCAAACACGGCATAAGAGATCTACGAAGCAAGCAGCACATGCAAGAGTGCCAGTACTGAAGAGGAGGTTTGTGTTACGAGATGAAAAGCAGACGTTTAATTAGAGCATATGATGAATTCATAGAGAAAGCAAGACATTTAGTAACAGAGAAAGGAGGAAAAGGGCTAGACCAACAACTCGTGTATCAGGTGTCGCTTGTCCCTTGTCCAGTAGATGTCTGTCGAAACGCTTAAGAGGCTTAGTTGGAGACTTTCTATTGAGTATCTAGCATGATAATCTAAGAGTCTGTGCTTGCAAGAGCAAGGGCATGTGGGGAAGAGATCGGTTTCAAATCCTTGGCCCGGCGCCTCTGTCCAGGGGTACCACTTTTCTTTTCGACATCAACGCTCTCCGATGTAGGTAGGTCGACAGAGAACAATGACATGAGATCCATGTAACCAACGATGGCGATAGAAAGAAACAGAAATGACTTATGGGTATTGGGTATCAGAAGCACCATGACGTGACTACCTATTGAATAGGTAGGTAAGTAGGTAGGCACCCTAGTAGGCAGGAGAATCCTTTGCTTGCCATTAGGCGCCGGCTCTCAAGGGGGTCTCCAGACACATGCGACATAGACGCCCACAGTCGAGACGCTTCCACCACCAGTCGCTTGGCTCCCCGAAAACTGTTCCTGGTGAGTCAAGGGAATAACGTCGATCCTAAGGGACCCTCCCGCCTCTTGATGGCACTTACTTCCGGGCTGTGTAGTTGGGTGTGTTCATGCTCTGTGGAGTTGGAGGCCCTGGCTCTGCAAGCCTGCAAGGGGGGCAAAGACGAACAACGAGAGCGACTAATTCGCTGGACCTTTGCCGCGCTGCGATTCAGGACAGGGAATCAGGAGACGGTTGGTATGGATTAGTTAGTCAACTACTGTCAAGGGTCCGTCCGGTTATTGACTCTGCTCTGTGCTGTGTCTTGGCTTAGAGGCAGCCGAAACGAAACGACTGAAACATTCTGACCTGCCAGACCTGGTGGGTAGAGGAAAGTGGTTGTGATCGTACCGAGTACTACATAAAAGGGCCTCCCCAACCTCCAAAATCCGCTTTCTTTCTGTTCATCTGCAGCAACGCTCAGGATTCTATCTCTAGACGGTCCCTTCTTGGCTTCTTTCTTCTTCTTCTTCTTCTTCTTCTTCTTCTTCTTCTTCTTCTTCTTGACACTCCCTTGACGGGCTGGATACATTCCCTCACAATCAAGAAACTTCATCTTCACTTCTTCTACCCCAGTCTATCCTGTTTGTAACAGACACTGGAATCTTTTCCTGAACGACAGATTTCATCAACTCACCGACTGAACAACGAACAAGAACTCGGCCCTTGTGTCACCTGGAACCTACCTCCCGTCCGACGCCGCCGACTGTTCGAGAAAACAAGATCGCTTAACCCATCTGTGCCCGCCACTGCTCGTCACTTCTGGTGTACAGTCACTGTTGTTTTCTCTCTCTTCCTTACAGTCACAAATATTCTTCACCTTGCTCGTGCTGGGATCTTATTGTCCCTCATCACTTTCCTTACTTTACCAACGCTGTTGTCCCATTACCCACAATCCTTTGATTCACTGTTCGACCACCGAACAATAACGACTGCAACAGAACCAGCACCCGTGGTTCACCATTCATTATCAGTTCACTTGAACAACGAGAAGCCCGAAAAATCTCAAAGGACAAGCCAGGCTCCGATATAAAAGCGCTTCAATCCTTTCAGAACTCTTTCATCCTGCAAGACTCACCACAAGGATTCACTCCAAGCAATCTCTGAGCAACACTCGACAAACAACACAACTGTGTCAACATCAACTTCTTTTCGAGATACCCTCACACACAACTTCCACTTTAACCACACCTTTTTTCAACTGCGACAAAATGCATTTCTCATCTGTCGCTGCGTGCCTCGGTCTGGCTGGTCTAGCCCAGGCACATATGGAGATGATTTACCCTCCCCCCTTCAAGTCAAAATCCAACCCCAATGCTGGTAGCGATGTTGACTACAGCATGACCGCCCCTCTCGATGCTAGCGGCGCCAACTTTCCTTGCAAGGGCTACCACTCCCTCTTTGGTACTAAGGAGGGTGCCTCGGTCGCAGACTGGGCAGCCGGCGGTTCCTACAACATGAGCATCACCGGCGGCGCTAACCACGGCGGTGGCAGTTGCCAGGCTTCCCTTTCCTACGACAAAGGAAAGTCTTGGAAGGTCATCCACTCTTACATCGGTAACTGTCCTGGTGCTGGTACCACCACCTTCGACTTCAAGGTCCCCAGCGACGCTCCATCCGGCGAGGCTATCTTCGCTTGGTCGTGGTTCAATCAGATCGGTAACCGTGAGATGTACATGAATTGCGCTGCCGTCACTATTGGTGGTGGTTCCGGCAAGCGAGCAGACGCCATGAGCAACCGTCCTGAGATGTTCGTTGCTAACGTCGGCAACGGCTGCACTACCGAGGAGTCGTCCGATCTCGAATTCCCCGATCCTGGTCCCGATGTGAGCAACGACTCTCAGAAGACTGCTGGCCCCAAGGGTACTTGTGGTAAGGCAGGGTCTGGTAGTGGCTCTGGTTCTGGTTCTGGCTCCGGTGATGGTAGCAACGGTGCTGCTCCTAGCACTCCCGCTGACGGATCCGCTGGAGGCAACAACGGTGCTGCTCCAAGTGCTGTCCCTACTCAGACTCAACCTGCTGCTCAACCTTCATCCCCTGCCGCTCAGCCATCAGCCCCAGCTGCCGGCGCCCCTTCAGCGTATGTACCCTCCCCCTCTTCTATTGGTAATGCTCCTAACTCACAAATTCATAGTCCTGGTGGTGTTTTCGTCACTGTCTCCCAGCCTGCTGAGGCTACTGGTGCCCCTGCTCCTTCAGCTCCCGCCGCAACCAGCACTCTCTTGACCATGACCAAACCTGCCCCTGGAACTGGCGGTCAGCCTGTTCCTACCAGTGTTGGTAGCCCTGAGCCTGCTCCTACTACCCCCACTGCTCCTGGCGCAGGTGACGGTGGTTCTGGCTCCGGTTCAGAAGAGACTGCTGGAGCTGCATGCAGTGATGAGGGTGCCTGGAATTGCATCGGCGGAACCAAGTACCAGCGTTGCGCTTCCGGTCGCTGGTCGGTTGTTCAATCTATGGCCGCTGGTACAACTTGCTCTGGCAATAAGAGCTCGGCGATGGCCTTTGGTTTCGGTCGCCGACTTGCCATTCGAGGTCGCCAGGTCTAAGGCTATCCTGAACTAGAGCTGAGCTGCAATTCGGAATGTCAAGAGGAAGGAGAGCAAAGTAGAATAGCATATACTTTGCTTGACGTTCTGGAACAGTAGATGGAAGGATATGGGAGTTTTTATCTTCATGTACAATAACTGGAATAGGAATTAGACTCATGGATCTTTCAAAACACTTATTCCGACGTGAATGTGACTGTGAATTGTGCAACATAGATCATCGCATGAAAGAGCTGATAACAAATTTATTGAAGCATACAGCTTGAAGCATTCGTTGTCAAGTACTTGGACTTATGGGATGGTGATTCCAGTATTCTATGTAAGTGTGGAGAGCAATGACCATAAAACACTAATGCATGCTTTACTACCTACCCTAGCCGAGCCTGGGTCAGCCAATGTGTGTGCTGGGGTTTGTATGGACTTCGTTGGATGGAAAGAGGCCGCCTACGACACGTAAACATAAGTAAGTGATCATTTGGAGCCAGGCCAGAGACCACTTTTGGTGTGTTGTGTTGTTGCGAGAGGAGGGGCTGTGAAGCCAGTCTACCAGTGTAACTAGGTGCTAGGTAAAGCATACTTTCCAGCATGATGCCAAGACAGCAACATGCACAGTGCGATATGAACTTGTGCGAAAGGTCGTGATTGGTTCGCTATATCGTCAGACATTCTTCAAACACCAAGACTGGCCCTTATCAGACAGTATATATACAGTAATCATTAAGGGTAGGTTTTTGTCTGGAACCCAAGCCTAACCTGGGCTGCTGGCGGGGCTGTGCTTGGTCTCGTCAGAAGCCTAGTGGAGTCTTTTTGGATGGTAAGATGAAGCAATTGAGAGATCAGGAGTACAGTACGAGTACATATCTGAGTGGGTTTTCCAGAGCCCGATAGTAGAAGTTGTAGACCTGGCGCTCTATACAAAAATTGGTGTCATGGTAGAAGACACTGGACCGAGTTGTTGGAATTTGTGTGCTGGTTCAGTTTGATACTCACTTCTGTAGACGCCTGATCTACCTTTAGCCGCTGGGCAGGCACCTATTACAAAGGTAAGTAAGTAATAGGGGAGGAAAGAAAACTCAGGGCCTTGATCCTATATGACAAAAGGATTGAGGTAATATAGCATAATCTTAGGGATGGCTTTTACTGAGTTTATTTTGACACCCCATATCAAGGTGTGATGTTTTCTTGCCCCTCGAGGGTAATGTAACAACCCAAAGTGGGCTTTTCCCTCGCTGAGGGTGTCTTCCCATCAATCAATCTTGGGCGGCGAAAGAGAGCCTGGAGCCCCTCCTCCAGCTTAGCCCAGTCAAGCCAAGCCTGCCTTATTGACCTCCACAGGGTTAGTTTAGAGGCGACACCATCTAAACCTCACCTCGTCTCTTGTCGTGTTCCCGCCTCTTGTATTTTACACTCTTCATGACTGCGGCCCTTGTAGCTCAGTGACGGACTTCCGTCTTCAACCACTCCTTCACCCTCGCCACGCCGCAATTTATTCATCCTCTGCCAACCTTATCTGCGACCCCTCCATTTGCGACATCTCCCCGCCTCGACCGCTACATACAATATCTTTACCTATACCGTATTTCGAACATGACGGGCCCTGCTTCTCCTCAGGCCGAAGGCCCCACGTTTGCTCCTCCCCCTCTGCCCGCGGGCTGGATTGCTCAATGGGATGGTACAAGCAAGAAGTATTATTATGTACAGCTATCGACCGGTGTTTCGCAGTGGGAGGTTCCTACTGAACCAGCCAAAACGGGAAATACTCCAGCTCCCCAGGGCGAACATCCTTACGGCGCTCCCAAGCGTTCGGAGCTCATCACGCATCCTGATGGATCGCAAACTGTGCGCCATGCAGATGGTACCATGGAACCAATTATGCCGGACGGCACCCGAGGTGTAGACGGTCCCTCTGGTGAACGGGGTCTTGGAGTATGTCGTCTTGGCATTTCTCGATAGTGTTGAATTGTGCTAACAGCCTGTCAGAGCATGGCTATGAACGCTTTGCTTGGCGGAAAGAACTCTGGTCATGGTGGTAGCAGCAGCGGTGGCCACAGCTCTAGTCCATTGGGCAATCTTGGAGGTCTTGCCAACCAGTTCCTCGGCGGTAGCCATGGTGGTAGTGGCGGCAGCAATGGGGGAAACAAGCCCTCAGGCGCAGGAAAGCTCGTTGGGCAACTGGCGTCGAGCTTTATGCACTCGGCTAGTCAGGAGAAGCCCCCTGCCCCCCAAAATTACCATGGCAATTCCAACCAGAGCTCAAGCCATCATCAGGGAGGCCTCGCCGGGCAGCTCATGGGTGGTGTCGCAACTATGTTTGGCGGCAAACACGGCAGCAGTGTATGTTCACAACATCAGTGTGCGCTGTTTGCGCAAGACTAACCGGGCGATAGGGACAAAACTCCAACTTTGGCTATAGCTCGGGGCAACAGCCGCAACAGCAGCAGGGTGGTGGTGGAACGTACTCCGGCGAGGCACCAACCTACAATCCTACGGGCTCAGCTCCTTCGGCGGCTTCAGCGCCCCCCGCAGCCGGTGTGCATTCCTATGGCTCTCCATCCCCGAACCAGCATCAACAGCATGGCTCGAACCAACAGTACGGCTCTCAACACCAACCTGGTCAGAATCAGACATACGGATCGCAGCAGCAGCCAGGTTCTCATCAGCCTTTTAACTCGCATCAGCAACAGCCCGGCGGAAACCAGCAGTATGGTCAGCAACACTCTGAGCCAGGCCAACAGTACAGCGCGCATCAGCAACAGCCGGGTCAGAATGGCCCTTATGGCAGTCATCAGCAGCAGCCTGGTTCGAACCAGCAGTACGGAGGTAACTCTTCTTTCGGTGGGAGCCCTCATGGTTCTTCGAACAACTCGTTCCCTCCTCCTCCGCCAGGAGGCCCTCCCCAACATGGACAAAATGCACAACAGGGACAGCAATACTTTCCTCCACCCCCTGGACAACAGCCACATCAGCCGTCTTCTGGTACAGGCTATCCTGATATTCAGGCGCACGGCGGCCACTTTGGCGGCCCGCCTGATCAACATGCTCAGCAGTCACAGGGCTATAGTGCACCACCGCCAAACTCAGGCAATCAGAACTTTCCCCCTCCACCACCAGGAGCCCCCCCCGGAGGATATAGCCCTTCTTATAACGCAGGCCAGGGGAACCAGCAGTCTTACGGTGGCCAGCCGCAATTCAACAGTGGCGCTCCTCCTGTGCCTCATGGTTCCCATCCTCAGTATGGAGGAGCTTACTGAGAGACTGCAATGAACCTGTATGGAACAATCGCAGTATTTATGACCCTCTTTTGAGCCATCGGCCACCTTTATAGTTTTGGTTTGAGATCGCAAGAATATTCCACACCGAAGAAATTTATAGCTCTCCTGTCACATCCGACACTCGGATGCTTGATATGAAAGTGTTTTTCGATGAAGATGTGTGTTGAAATGAGTATAGATATCGAAGCTCTCGAGGGGGCAAGGGAGGAGAGTGGCAGGAAGTTGGAGAAGTTACGAGCAATATGATTAACGTACATAGTAGAACGCATTCCACCAAGCCCCTTTTTTAGCATCTAGAGTCGAGAGCCCAATGGTGCCAACACCTCCGTTCATCAATTCTGTTTCTTGTTTGCGCCATCGGTTGTGACTGTAATAGTCTGTAACCTAGAGGCGATAGATCTGGACACAAACCAAGCCACCGCGCCGACGAGAACAAGATAACCAGCTGCTGGGACTAGAGAACGGGGGACGATACCATAAAGATAGGGGTCGAGGATGAGATCTACGTGTGCAGGTGAAGGATCCTTCATAAGAGCCGCGTCGTTCGTAAAGTAGTCAGCAGATGACTTGATCTGGAGCAGAAGAACGGAAGCCTCGCGCTCCCTGCCTTCAGTTTGAGTTGACTCTTTTGTCAGTACAGCTTCTTGGTCTTGGCGAGAAAATGAGTAGTTGGCAAGTGATTGAATCAGCTCTGGTGTCTGCCACACGGTGTCCAGCTCGTATACAGCCAAGTTAAACACAGTGGGTTGCTGGCGGCGAAGACGAATTAGCTTGCTTTCTCTACGTAAATCTCATGTTGACTCACAATCGCAGCCCAGCATATACGAAATTCATATCGCTGGCCTTGGTTTAGTTTATCAAGAAGCACCCACGTTGCAACGCCGGAAGCGTAATCCTTTGGCTCAGAGGGAAACACGCGGCTGATATGAGTTCGAATATTTGGGGCGTCTGGTGTAAGGGTCGGTAGTCTGAGATCACCCAGTGAAGGCTTCTGTTGGGGAATAGGGAGTGATGGCGGGGCTGTGAAGATTGTCTTTTCAACATTGGCGATGGCCATGCTAAGAAGACACAGCAGGCCGCCTATGGCGTATATTACTTGAGCCCTCCCGAGAGACAGCATATTGGTATTGGGAGACCTGCGTTTGCCCTCTAACTGTTTGCGTTCATTTGTAACTCCTCCTTTCAGGCTGATGCTTACATGTTGAGCTAGAAACAAAAGCACAGGTAAGGTGCTGCTCTAAAGCGTCACGTGTGATGCAGACCAACTGCCCCGCATAAGCTATCTAAAACTCCCGTCAATGTTACAGCACATAGTAATCTGCCATGGCATTCTGTGATTCTATGTATACATTTCGCAAGTTCATTTTGGCAGATGGAGGGATAAGGACGTTGAATCGCGGTCGTGCATAGTACTAGTCGTCAAAGCTTGGCTTTGACACATCACAGACCATAATGAAGATCATCGACTGAGCTCGAGCCTCGTAGTGATAACGAACGGCAGTTGTGAGCTTTTCAAGTGACGCCTGTGTATGTACCATAATAATCGGCTTGGATATCTCGGCTTGGATATCTAGTATGTAGGTCCTAAGTTGGATACCTACGAACGCAATGGAATTGCCCCTTATTAACCATGTCTTGTAATAGGAACTACCTCCCTACAGGTAGTAGGCAGGTACCTAGGCTGCCGGTACTGAGCACAGGGCGAACGATAAGTAAGGTGGCTAACGAGAAGGGAGCTGTGGTTCCGGGCACGTATGTACTGGGGATAGTAACAGGGATGTAATGTAAACAAATGAACAGTGCCCGACAAGGATGGCTTCTGCAACTATCTTCCCGTGAAGAAAGAGAATACATACTGTGAAAAGAAAGAAAAAGGAACAAGAGTGATTGAATTGCTTATGACATTTTCTTTTGAGTTGAATTAGAGACTGTTCAAAGTTCAGACATGACACCTGGGATGGATAATTAACACAGGCGAAATGAACGCCTCAACAGCCCGAGATGAGGTGTCGTTCGACAGTGGTAAGTAAATATGGATCCATCCATTGGGTCACCGTCCAAGAGAGACACCAATAACTCAACTTGAGTGTCCTGGCGTTGGCAGCCTGGTCCGTTAAATCCAGCCCCAGCCTCTACACGACGATTCCGTAATGCTGGACATAATAAATCCTCGAAGCTGCTAATATTGATGGAGCGGTGAAGCGAAGAACCATAACCACAGACACAGAAACGACCGAGTGGTGTCCAGACGGGAGGGTCCTTTGGGCAACCCCTGGGACCCTGGCAGCTGGCCAACAGGCGCCGGCAGCGGAAAACGCCAACAGGGCGTTGCAGGACGCGCTTGCCCCTTTTCAGCCCAGGCACGCCTCGAAATCAAATCAAATCAAATCAACAAACCCATAGAAGGTCCAATCCAATCCCAGTGGAGGGCAGCAAAGACTCCCCTGTCTGCCAAATTTCCCCCACCTCACCTATTTTCTCCCATCCAGCCCACTCCACTCCGCTAACTTATCACCAAACCAAACATTCGCCCTCGCCTTGTCTCCTCTCTTCCCGTTGTAAAAGCCTTGTCTGGCCTGTCCTTTTTTGTCCTCCTCTTTTCTCGTGGTCCCTCTTCTCTGCTCTTGCATTGCATCGACTTCCTCCATCTCATACTTGTAAACACTATCGTCAGCAAACATGCGTGAGGTCATTAGCATCAACGGTAAGCTGTTCCTCCCTTTGACGTTGGGCTTTCACCGCATCTCTGTCTGCTCTGTTGCGATGCTAACTGAGCTGTTCTAGTTGGTCAGGCCGGTTGCCAAATCGCCAACTCCTGCTGGGAGGTGAGTTTTGTCAAGACTTTGTTTGTATCGATGCGTACTGATTGTTTTCCTAGCTTTACTGCCTCGAGCACGGTATCCAGGTACACACGACAACCCCTAAATTTGTCAACAAACACCATGACCAAATACTGACCAACTGCAGCCTGATGGTTACCTCACAGAGGAGCGAAAGTCCCAAGACCCCGATCAGGGTTTCAGCACTTTCTTCTCCGAGACTGGTATGGCTTAACCTAGGACTTGACGATCGTGCTGCTGTTCTAACCCATTTCTAGGTCAGGGCAAGTATGTCCCCCGCGCCATCTACTGTGATTTGGAGCCCAATGTCGTCGACGAGGTCCGCACCGGTGCCTACCGCAACCTTTTCCACCCTGAGATGATGATCACTGGCAAGGAGGATGCCTCAAACAACTACGCCCGTGGTCACTACACCGTCGGAAAGGAGCTCATCGATGGCGTCCTCGACAAGATTCGCCGTGTTGCCGACAACTGTGTTGGCCTCCAGGGCTTCCTCGTGTTCCACTCTTTCGGTGGTGGTACTGGTTCTGGTTTTGGCGCTCTCCTGATGGAGCGTCTGTCGGTCGACTACGGCAAGAAGAGCAAGCTGGAGTTCTGTGTTTATCCCGCGCCCCAGACTGCCACATCCGTTGTCGAGCCATACAACTCTATCCTTACCACACACACCACCCTTGAGCACTCTGATTGCTCTTTCATGGTTGACAATGAGGCTATTTACGACATCTGCCGCCGAAACCTCGGCCTCGAGCGCCCTAACTACGAGAACCTAAACCGTCTCATTGCTCAGGGTATGTTATAGCTGTTGGGCTATGCAGTTGCCAGTTGACTAACAACATGTAGTCGTCTCTTCTATTACTGCCTCTTTGCGATTCGATGGATCCCTGAACGTCGACTTGAACGAATTCCAGACCAACTTGGTTCCTTACCCCAGAATTCACTTCCCTCTGGTCGCCTACGCCCCGGTCATCTCCGCTGCTAAGGCTGCCCACGAAGCCAACTCCGTCCAAGAGATGACAATGTCTTGCTTCGAGCCTAACAACCAGATGGTCAAGTGTGACCCCCGTCACGGCAAGTACATGGCTACCTGTTTGCTGTACCGTGGTGACGTCGTTCCCAACGACGCCCATGCTGCTGTTGCCACACTGAAGACCAAGCGAACTATCCAGTTCGTCGATTGGTGCCCCACTGGTTTCAAGCTTGGTATCTGCTACCAGGCCCCCGAGAATGTGCCTAACGGTGACCTCGCCAAGGTCAGCCGCGCTGTGTAAGTCGATTCCTTGTCATTTGACGAATGGAATGAATGAACTAACGCCAAAACAGCTGCATGCTCTCTAATACTACCGCCATCGCTGAGGCATGGTCTTCACTTTCTCTCAAGTTCGATCTCATGCACTCCAAGCGTGCCTTCGTCCACTGGTACGTCGGTGAAGGTATGGAGGAAGGCGAGTTCTCTGAGGCTCGTGAGGATCTTGCTGCCCTGGAGCGCGATTACGAGGAGGTCGCCACCGACTCCATGGGTGAAGAGGAGCTCGAGGCTGAGTACTAAGCGTTTACGGATGCGATTACTGGAATACCGACTTCTACCCAGTTTTAGCCTGTCAACGATAAAGAGGTGTATTTTCTTATTTTCACAAAGGTCAAGCCAAAACGAATTTTAATGTCAAAAGGAACCAAAATCTGTACATGGATTGGTTGCCTCTGCAGCTTCCATGTCTGAGCCGTTGGCATTATGTGAGGCAGTACTGTAGTTGCGAGTATTGTAGTTGTAATAATGCAAGATACCTCTCCTTACAACAAAATTACCCGTCAGCTATCGAAGCCCGCGAATGTCATGGATAAACAATGCGGGGAACAACGGGTTTAGAAAGCCGCCCCGGCCCTTTAACTGTAACTGTATCAATACTGTACCGAAGCCCGAAGCTCGGCCCATGTTCTGGGGGGCCGATAGTACGCGGATTGTGTCCAATACTTAGACCTCCCATCAAGCTCGGCACTTCAATACCTTCTACTTGGACGCATTTCAATCGAACGTACATCGACTCCTGTGTCGCCTGCTCACGAAAATTTTCAAGCATGAGTCTCTTGCGGTCCAGCGTCTGCAGAGCATGTCACCGCTCGCAGCAAATTCGCTGGCATAGAGGCCTTGCGACGGCCAGCAATCAGTCATATGATAACCGGGTTAGGCTCGTCGAGGTTGGGCCTCGGGACGGCCTGCAGAATGAGAAGAAGGCAATCCCGTTGGAGACCAAGATTGAACTTATCGAACGATTGGCCCGAACTGGAGTTTCTACAATTGAAGCTGGATCCTTTGTTGCTCCAAAATGGGTGCCTCAGGTAGTGTTCTTGCTCCTCCGATGTCTACTCAGCAACCTGACACTTTTACGATAGATGAGCAACTCCAGCGAAATACTGCAGCACATCCTCGACGGAAAGGTTTCTTCTCCTGGCCCGATCTCATACTCCTTCCTAGCACCCAATGGCAAGGGCCTCAAATCTGCCGCCGATGTCCTCAGTGCGAATAGCGGAAAGTTCGCAACTCAACTAGAGCCAGCATCTGGAGCCGCGGCCGCCACCAAGCCAGCTGTTGAAGTCGCAGTCTTTGCTGCTGCCACCGAGAGCTTCACGCAGAAGAACCTCAATTGCGATGTCAAGACATCGCTCGAACGCTTCAAGGAGGTGATTAGGGATTCCAAGGCTATTGGTCTCCGAGTGCGCGCCTACATTTCTGTAGTCCTAGGATGCCCATTCGAAGGGTTCGACGTTGATCCTCACAAAGTGGCCGAGATTGCTACCGACCTTTTGGAGGCTGGAGCGGATGAGATCTCACTCGGAGACACTACAGGAATGGGTACAGCACCTCGAACCGGAGCTCTCCTCCAATGCATGTCTGCAGCTGGTATTCGAACTGAGGACATTGCCATGCACTTCCACGATACATACGGCCAAGCTCTAGTGAACACAGCTGTATCCCTAGAGCACGGCATTCGGACGTTCGATAGCAGTGTTGGTGGTCTGGGGGGCTGTCCTTACAGCCCTGGCGCGACCGGTAACGTTTCAACGGAAAACATGGTTTACTTCATGGAGACTCTGGGTATGGACACTGGCATTAATCTGGATGCTATGTCCGACATTGGAGACTGGATCACAAAAGAGTTGGGTAAGGAAAATGGCAGCACCGTAGGCAAAGCAGTTCTTGGAGCTCGGACTCGAGCTATGCAAAACGCAAAGGAAAGCTAAAGAGGAAGCTTAAGCTTGTTGCTGTATTGTTATCATTGAGTATAGTAAGAAAAGGCAATCAACTATCTACCTACCTATCTAGTTATTCAGAAATATCTCATGTTCTAAGTTTCCTTCTGTTAAGCTGACAGACTTAAAATGCCCTCGGGGGGCAAGAAAACAGCGAATCTTAATGTGGGGTGTCAAAATAAACTTAGCAAAAGCTATCCTAAGCTTAGGCTATATCACCTAAGTCTTTTTGTCATTCAGGATCGAGGTCCTGTGTTTTCTTTCCTCCCCTATAATGCCTACTTTACCTCTGCGAATGTCATGTGATGTCACTGATGTCGTAGAAACGTTCCCATGTGGAGGTGAAGGCTATCGGCCGTGCGTCGCCTTTGGGCTGGCGCAGCTGGAAAGGCCCCACTTGGATGAAGCAAGCTCAACCTCCTCCAACCTCTTGAGACCTTCTCCCAACTTCACCTCTAAGCTTCGCGATCGGCTCCTATATTCTATTTTGCCCCTTACTTCAACCGTCCGATTAACGATCCATCGCCCATCATGGCGGACCCTCGCGAGTCCTCATCGTACTCGGTCATCCCCAGAATTCGATACAACACTGTTGGCGGCGTCAACGGTCCCCTCGTCATCCTCGATAATGTACGCGGTCGTCATCTGCCAAATCGAACCGGCTTGGAGCTTGCGGGCTGACAACAAAACAGGTCAAATTCCCGCGATACAATGAGATCGTGACACTCACTCTTCCCGATGGCACTGAGCGCTCTGGTCAAGTTTTGGAAGCTCGAGGTTAGTGTGGCTGCTGGCGTCTCTGAGGTAATGACGCGGAATATGCTGATATGGTTTGCTAGGTGATCGAGCTGTCGTCCAGGTACTTTTACATGGATACGATGCGATATGAAATGGCGATTGACGATTGTATAGGTCTTTGAGGGTACTTCTGGCATCGATGTGAAGAAGGTACGTGGCATTGCGAGCTCTATTGGGAGAACATCAAGCTAAGACGACCACAGACCAAGGTTCAGTTTACAGGCCAGAGTTTGAAAATCGGTGTCTCTGAAGACATGCTTGGTCGTATCTTTGATGGTTCCGGTCGAGCTATTGATAAGGGTCCCAAGGTGTTGGCTGAAGATTACCTTGATATCAACGGTTCTCCTATTAACCCTTACTCTCGTGTAAGGCTACCCATCAGCGCTGCACGGTCGATATAATCTGATTCATGATATAGGAATATCCCGAGGAGATGATCTCCACAGGTATCTCTGCTATTGACACCATGAACTCGATTGCCCGAGGACAAAAGATTCCCATTTTTTCCGCCTCCGGTCTACCTCACAACGAAATCGCTGCCCAGATTTGCCGACAGGCTGGCCTCGTCCAGAAGCAGGGTATTACTAACAAGGGCGTTCATGATGGCCACGAGGAGAATTTCTCGATCGTCTTCGGTGCTATGGGTGTTAACTTGGAAACTGCCCGTTTCTTCACCCGCGACTTTGAGGAGAACGGCAGTCTGGAGCGTGTTACACTCTTCCTGAACCTTGCCAACGATCCTACGTGAGCTGCGAACCATATTCATAACGACAATACGCGTACTAATTTCTGTCCAGCATCGAACGTATTATTACCCCTCGTCTTGCACTCACCACCGCCGAATATTACGCCTACCAGCTCGAGAAGCACGTTTTGGTCATCCTTACCGATCTTTCTGCTTACTGTGATGCTCTCCGAGAAGTTTCAGCCGCTCGAGAAGAAGTTCCCGGTCGTCGCGGATACCCTGGTTACATGTACACTGATTTGTCCACCATCTATGAACGAGCCGGTCGTGTTGAGGGCCGCAATGGTTCCATTACTCAGATTCCCATTCTGACCATGCCTAACGACGATATCACCCACCCCATTCCTGATCTGACAGGTTACATTACCGAGGGTCAGGTGTTCATTGACCGAGCTCTGGACAACCGTGGAATCTACCCGCCCATCAATGTTCTGCCTTCGCTATCCCGTTTGATGAAGTCTGCCATTGGTGAGGGCATGACGCGAAAGGACCACGGTGATGTTTCCAACCAACTGTACGCCAAGTACGCTATTGGTCGTGATGCCGCAGCCATGAAGGCTGTCGTTGGTGAGGAGGCTTTGTCTGCTGAGGACAAGCTGTCCCTTGAGTTCTTGGAGAAGTTCGAGCGACAATTCATCAGCCAGGGACAGTACGAGTCTCGATCTATTTATGAGTCTCTGGACCTTGCATGGAGCCTTCTGCGTATTTACCCTAAGGAGTTGCTCAACCGTATTCCCGCCAAGGTTCTCAACGAGTTCTACCAGCGAGCTGCGAAGGAGTCCAAGGCCAAGGGTAAGGCTCGAGCAGATACTGAGGCCCGAAGCCAGCAGCAGACGGAAGAGAACCTTATTGACGCATGAGGGAACGGCTTGTCGGCATTTTGATAGATAGTATAATGAGCGCGCGCACCAGGCTGATGGAAGAGCAGAGAGAGAAATGTTTTACGCTGATTGTTTTCACGCTGTTGTTGAGGGAGGCTGTAGAGCAGAGCAAGAGTAGGTATATGGGCGAAGATAGGGGGGCGAGCCAATGCAATTCAACCGATCCTCAACCTGATCCTGACGTCTTATGATCGATGACCTGAGCCAAGAGGAGCATAACTTGCCATGGCGATGAGAACATACAATAGTAAAGTAAAACCTTGGATTGTTGTTATGGCATCTCTTTAGATTCAGAGATTCAGACAACCAATAAAGTCGAGTTCATGGAGAGTGGATCTACAGTGTCGAAAGTTCGAGTCACGCACATGCCACATCTTTATTTTTCTTTTTTGGGTTGTACTTACTCCAGATTGAACGGTCATGTTAGAAAACTCTTGATTTGTTCCGAGGTAATTTCGTCGTGGATAGCATATCGCCTTTTTCTCCCCCTCATACGAGCACAATATGGAGGAAGATAGAAGACAAACAGACCTGGGCACAGCAGCAGATATCGAAGAAGCTCAGCTCGCTCAGACGAGTCAAGCCCCTGCCGTCCAAAATGAGCCAGAGACAGCAACGCCACTGAAACAACCAAAGAAGAGATTCATAGGACGAAGAGCAGCAGTTGAAGCCGCAGCAAAGCTCGGAGAGTCAGGAGCATCAGGGGAGAGCGGTGCTGTTCAGAGTATGTGAAAACACTGTCCTTTGTCACCAAACGCAATTCAGGATTGGATCAAGATATACTCATGCTGTTTATTATAGCTGCCAAACCTCGGAGGGCTCCCCGACTTCTAAACCAAGTTCCCAAGGAAATTCTTGAGAACACTGATCTGAAAGCTGCCATTGCGTTATTGCCTGCTAACTACAACTTTGAGATCCCCAAGACGATCCACCGCATTCAAACCGCAAACGCCAAGAGAGTTGCGCTACAGATGCCCGAGGGCCTTTTACTCTTTGCCACTACTATATCAGATATCTTGACGCAGTTCTGCCCTGGTGTCGAGACACTAATTATGGGCGATGTGACTTATGGCGCCTGCTGTATCGATGATTACACAGCAAGGGCCCTTGGTTGTGACCTGCTGGTGCACTATGCCCACAGTTGTCTCATCCCCGTCGACGTGACCACGATCAAAACTCTATACGTCTTTGTAGACATCAGCATTGACGCGACACATCTCCTAGCATCCCTTGAGCGCAACTTTGCCAGTGGCAAAACAATAGCTGTTGTCGGCACTATTCAGTTTAACGCTACTATCCATGGCGTCAAGAGCAGTCTCGAGCGCGGTGGCTTCCGAGTTCTCGTCCCCCAGATTGCACCATTGAGTAAGGGTGAGATTCTGGGCTGCACTTCTCCTCGTCTGAAAGACGACGACAATATCGATCTGATCCTGTACCTGGGTGATGGTCGTTTCCACCTTGAGAGTATCATGATTCACAACCCTTCTATTCCAGCGTACCGATACGACCCTTACTCTCGAAAGCTCACGCGGGAGGCGTACGGCCATGAGGAAATGCAGTCTCTCCGTCGAACAGCCATTCATAGCGCCCGTACAGCACGCAAATGGGGCCTGATTCTCGGCGCCCTTGGCCGCCAGGGCAACCCGCATACATTGGGCCTCATCGAGAAAGAGCTCAAGGCGCGAGGCATTCCTATTGTGCACTTGCTACTAAGTGAGATCTTTCCGGGCAAATTGGCGCTCATGTCGGATGTCGAGTGCTGGGTACAGGTTGCTTGCCCTCGATTGAGTATTGATTGGGGTTATGCATTCCCACGGCCGTTGCTAACGCCGTATGAGGCACTTGTTGCATTGGGCGAGCGACAAGATTGGGGTGAAGGCGTCTATCCCATGGACTACTACGGAAAGGACGGGCTAGGAAGGACAAGGCCATTGCAGACTGCCTCAGGATAGAAGCAATGATGATACTGAACGGTTGAGATCCATCAAGTGCTATAGGACCTTGGCTGGATACACAGTAGGGTGATGAAGAATAAAGTCGAATATCGATAAAAAGAAGTGGACGCATGTGTGAGCTTTGGACTCGGATTAAGAGGATATGAGAGATTTGAGTGTTGACTTGGAATAAGGTGCAGAAGTGTCGCTCAGCATTCGTAGTACGATATAGCCTTTTTTTTTGTTGACCTCTTAGTGTAAAAGAAAAGACAATCAGGTCGCATTGGCTGTTCCGACAGGCTCTGGCCGGTTTGGAAACATAAGCTTGTACTTGACAATCTCAACCACCTCAAGATTTTCGCCCTGCTCGAGTGTTTCTCCCCCTGAGCCAGATATCACCTTATTCTCTCTCTTTCTGACTACGGCCATTGCTTTTGGGAGCTTCTTGATCTCCCCAGTGAGACGTTGATGCTGGCCGACATAAAGGTGAACCCGCTTCATCCATGCTGAGCCTTCGGTACCCATCACGAAATCTGGGAAGTCAAGTCTTCCAACTTGGACGCCACCTAGTGCATCTCCATTGGCGTCTTGGGGTAGATTGATGGTTCCTTGAAGTTCCAGGAGAGCTAGACCTGAGGGGGTCTGCAGGAGTTGAGGTAGAGGACTTGAGGACGGCGCCTTGTTGCTTGGAGGATATAGCTTGGCCGAGGACATGACGAGAGAAAAAGTGAGAGTGACGATGTTTCAGACTGTTTATATCGGTCCAACATTTGGGCGTATATGTATCAGTATCTAATCTCTCCAGCTGAACTTCCACTGACACCTTGAGTCTATGTAAACAAAAGTTCGAGGTACGCCTAGAAATCTACAGTATGGAAAATACAGACAGATACACGGTGTGGAACAGTCGATAGTAGCTCACACCATGGATCTGAGGCAGGTGAGCGGAGAAATCGGACTTTCTTTTTCCCGAGGGTTGAAATTGTGTTCATTGGCTGCCCGGCAGTAAGAGCCCTAGCGACTCGCACTTGCCTTCCACAATTTTCGAATTCGGAAATTTCGAACCTCATCATCCTCTACTAACTTCACAGCAGGCCAGGTCAAGTAAACTTGCACCCACCACAACTGGCAATATGAAGGTACGACAATAGCAATCAACAATCGAGCTATGCGAGTTTACGGGAGAGTCTTTTGTTATCTGAAATGGATTAATCACTCCTGTCAACTGGCCTCCACGCATGCGCTGCTGCTCGATTGAAGATCTCGAAGAAAATATTCGCTGACATTTTTCTTTTGCAGTTGAACATCAGCTACCCTGCCAATGGCAGCCAGAAGCTCATCGATATTGAGGATGAGCGCAAGCTCCGTGTCTTCATGGAGAAGCGCGTACGTCGAACCTCTCTTGCCCTTTTGCCTACGACCACTCGGCTCGTCGATAACAAACCGATCGACAAAATGCTGACTCTTTTTTTGGTAGATGGGCGCTGAGGTTCCTGGTGACTCCATCGGCGATGAGTTCAAGGGGTACATCTTCCGCATCACTGGTGGAAACGACAAGCAGGGTTTCCCCATGAAGCAGGGTGTCATGCACCCTACCCGTGTCCGCCTCCTCCTCTCCGAGGGCCACTCTTGCTACCGACCCCGACGCACCGGTGAGCGCAAGCGAAAGTCTGTCCGTGGCTGCATCGTCGGCATGGATCTCTCTGTCCTCGCCCTCAGCATTGTCAAGCAGGGTGATGCTGACATCCCCGGCCTCACCGACGTCGTCCACCCTAAGCGCCTCGGTCCCAAGCGCGCCACCAAGATCCGCAAGTTCTTCGGCCTCACCAAGGATGACGATGTATGTCTCTCCCTACGCCCATACTCGATCATCGCCTACCCGGAGCTGCAGTGGAGGAGTTGGCAGACCGGGTAGAGTGTGAGAGGACCCCTTGATCTTCTTTGTCAAGCAAGAGTTCAAGGGGTAGCGAGTTGAACAATCATAACCACAAGAATTCAAAGTAGCTAATGCTTACATGATACATAGGTCCGCAAGTACGTTATCCGACGAGAGGTTCAGCCCAAGGGTGAGGGCAAGTCTCCTTACACCAAGGCTCCCCGCATCCAGAGACTCGTCACCCCTCAACGTCTCCAGCACAAGCGTCACCGCGCTGCCCTCAAGCGCCGCCAGGCCGAGAAGGTCAAGGACGAGGCCGTAAGTCACTCAAACGCTCAGCACACCTATCATCAGCATCTAACACGATATGCAGAACGAGTACGCCCAGATCCTTGCCAAGCGTGTTGCTGAGGCTAAGGCCAACAAGGCCGATGCCCGTAAGCGACGAGCAAGCTCTATGCGCAAGTAGGGTTCTGGCGTTTAATGAAAAAAAAGTGGAATCATACCTTGGTCTTGTAGTTTGCATGCATTGGGAGTGAGGATTCTCTATAGGGCTTGTTTTGAGCCAGCCACGAGTGCGTTAGAGACAGTTCGAAAATATGAACATGCATTAATGCACTCGTATTCCGCATCCATTGGCAAACTCCGCCCCTGACTACGTGTATACTAAGCCATTCTTCTCCTGTGTTTCTTAATTGTGACTTGTCGATAGTTTTGCGCCAATTTTATGTAGTCCATGACGGGAATAACTGGAAATCAGGGGGTGAATCACTAATAAACACAACTCAAGCCATAGAGCAATCAAACACAGCACGCACAATGTGTTGTTTTCCGGGTGATCACCTATTAAACTTTGATTGATATACATGGAACTTCGCCTATCGTCTACTTTTTGCGCGCTTTCCGCGTTCCAAGGAACCTGTAGGAGACCTGCACTTCTCCCAAGGTGAAGCCCGGACGAGGATGCTACATCCAGTGCTCAAGATCATAAAATCTCGAGGCTAGGCTGATAAAACACAATACCAGTACCGTAGTAAAAATCAACAACTATCTTTTCCATTGGTGTCCCCATCTATGATCCCTTTCCCTTTACGCGCCTGCAATGCAAAGATTGACGATTACGCGAAGCCAAAATATTCGCTGCCTGCTGTGATGGCCTTCATGATCTGAGAACGCAAATGGTCGTAGCTCTCATACTCTGGAAGGTCAAGCTCTGTAATTTTTCATGTTAGTCAATGCACGAATTGAATGCTGATGATTCTACTTACGGTTAAAACAGGTATGCGAAGAAGGCAATCTGTCTTTATTGCCATAGTCACGGTGGATGTTGAATCGGTTAACACCGTTCATGCCTTCAAGCTCCTTGAAGCCATTAAGTGGAACCTTGCTGGTTCCTGTGACGAACTGCAACAATTTGGCGCGCTCTTCCTTGTCAAACGACCGCAAAGCTCGCCAGAACCATTGAATTTGTTGCGAAGATGGTGTGTAGTTGTGATACTCTGTGTTGCTCTTCCAGTCATCGATATCAATATCGGGGAGGCCAGAAATCAAAAGCTCCAGCTCCTGTTCGTTGAATATGGATATCAGTTCGGCAGGGATAATGTCATGGAAGCCTGTTGAGAATTAGTTAGTGATTGAATCAAGTTATTATTGACTGAAATGCTTACCTTGAAGGAAATGGGCCATCTGCTCCTTGACGGAAGATAGCAACTTGTGTTCGACAACAAGACGGACATAGTCATGTTTGTTCTCCTCCGTGACGGCAATCTCTCGGCCATTAGGGATGAGATCAACGACGGTGGTGGCGCCGAACTCATCGTTTTCGACCGAGAAAGTTTCGGTGATGATGTCAGTGATGTCGTTTTCCAGCATCCAGCACAAAGACTTATAGTAGTCGGGGTCGAATGATTCCATATCCTTGACCGAGACGGATTTGCCGAGGATTCGCTTGTATACAGCACGACTAAAGTAACAGTCGAGGACGCGACCCTCGTATAATGCTTTGCCGATGATGCGACCGATGAATTTGAAGAACATAAGATGCTCATCATTGATGCCGCTGAGTTTGTTTGGGTGGAAGGTCGTCCGGTCAGAGGACACTGGTGTGAAGAGCACATAGTTTGGATCAAACATCTGCCGAGAGAGTACTTGGAACCACTCGCGAGTAACTCCACCAGCATCAACGCCTTCCTCGCCATGGAAACGAATGTTGAGCTTTCCAAATTTCATCTCATCCCCAGACTTGAAGTACAAGGACTTGAACGAGTCATGGAAAACCTGTTCACGGCGGACGGAAAGTTGTAAAGTAGGATAGGAAGGTCGGCTCTGATTGCTACCAGATCGGGAATGGACGCTGCGGTTAAAGTAGTTGCGCTTGTTGTCGAATTCCAGTACCTTGGGGTTCTTCACGAGGAGTGCGAAGGTGCCCGACATGAGCTTGGGATTGCTCCTGACAAGCTCGTTAAGGATACGCCGATGATCCTCGGTAAAGCTAAAGAAGAGACTGGCCGTACGAGACTCGGGTGCCGGGCTTGAGAGGACCATTTCTTTCTGCTGTGAGGGATCATCGTTGGTGGTTGTATTCTTGCAGACCACCATGAGGGATTCAATCAGTGGTAGCAGGATTGTAGCCACATTGAGCATGCTTTCGCGCTGACGAATGGCACTCAGGCAAGCACTCAACTTCTCCCACATGGCCGAAAAGGTCGAGTTGTGGTAGAGAGATGTGACTAGATCGTGTCTCTCATCCTTATCCTTGCTGGACTCGGCCTCGTCGCCCTTTTTCTTATTGTCGAACAAATGATCTAATGCTGTCAAAACACGAAGGAGCTTGTTTTGCTCGGATGCTCCTGGCGAGAATTTGGCAAGAGCAACGCCTTGGATCTCAGTGCCTGAAGATGCCTTTTCAATATGTGGCAAAAGGTCGTCCAGATCAGCGACGATATTCTCACTAAGAAGCCGGGCCTGGTGAACAAGCTCCTGACCAAATGTTGCCTTAGCCCCTGGAATGGCTGAGAGGTTCTTGATAGTCGAGATCGTGTTTTGGAAAGTCTTGGAGCTGCACTCTCGAGCCACAAAGATCCTTACGGCTAATGTCAGGTTCTGGGCGGGGACAATAGGCGGCTGAAGTTGCCGGAGTTTCTTCTGGACTGCTTCTTTCTTCTCTTGTTTCTTGTTATTGACATCAGTGACAGTGTCCTCTTTGGCATCGGTGCTGGATTGCGTAACATTGCTCGTTTCGGTTGGTTCGGCTTTCGAAGCTTGCTCCACAGGATCTTCAGTTTTGGGCATCTCTCCCACCGGGGTCGAATCAATAGCTTTCAGTTCGTCCTCGGCTTCCTTGCGACGACGTTCAAGATTTTGAAGAGGCAATGTGACTCGATTCAACAGATCAGCCAGATGGGTCATAACGACGGAGCTTTCCATAACAAGGTCGCGGTCAAGGAGTGATAGCAAAGAGTTGATGGCATACTTGTGGGACTTGGAGTCCTTGCCTTTGCCCTTACGGCTCAGGGAGCGCTTGAGAGTTGAGCCGACGGCTTCGTGCTCTGTCAGGAAAAGCCAGGGAATATGAGGGTTCTTTGATGATAACTCCACCAGCAGATCCAGGCACTGCTGAACAATCAAGAGAGGCGAGGTTTCGGAATTGGTTTGCGTAGTGTTTGCGGTGGGTAGACCAGTCAGGCTTCTCTTGAGTGCCTGCGGGGTTTTCTGCTCGGAGTCCTTCTCCTTATCCTTCGGTCTTCGTGCCTTTAGGGACAACTGGCCGAAACTGCGCTCGACAGCCCCCATGTCTGTGCTACCGTCCTGCAAGATCTGAAGGAGAGTGCTAATTACCTCGAGTCGAGTTTGCTTATTCTCGCAGACATCGGCAAATACATTGAATAGGTGGTTCCTTATGGAACCCTGTTGCGTAATGAACATCAGACGAAGGAGCGTAGCGACACCGGCCTTATCGAGCATCTGAACAACCGTTCGGCGCTGGACCTTTGCTCCCTCTTGTGGGTCAGGTGGCCCAGGCTGCCGATTTGTGCTGGCTTGAGGGCTGCGGCCTGTGATGACGGAATGGCCGTTGTTGTGGTGCGACAAAGCTCGGGCCTGGGCCGCCATTTCTGGGGTCAGTCGATCCATGAGCTCTTCGCCTTGGTCCATAAGAACCTGTTGTCGTAGATCAGGCGGGAAAGTGAGGAGGATACTGGCAGTATCCATTTCTGGTATGACAGCCTGGCCAGTGCTGGCGGATGCTTGACGATTCGTTTCTTCACGAGCCCGGCGGCGCTGCTCTTGTCGCTCCTGTTGAGCTATTTCGTGTCGTAATTCTTCAGGAAGAGCATCTAGAAATTCTTGGAAAGCTTCGGTTGAGTTCCCATTTGTCTCTTCACGTGCCTCAGACCTTCTGGTGCTGATTGCTTGTGCAATGACCTCCTCGCGAAACTCCTCAGGAAGAGCTGCGATATAATCAGGATCAATACCGAGTTCGGTGACGTCGACCTCTTCGCCTCTAATTGTGGTCATGACACGAGGACCGTCGTCTGCGGTTTGCTCTGTAGCCTCCGAACGTTCTGCTTGACTTTGGTTCGTCGGCTCGACGCCTTCCATCGCACCTCCATCGCCTTGGCCTTCAGTAGACACGTCCTGATTAGCGGCTGCTTCAGAAGCGGCACGTTCAGCAGCCTCTCGAGCCTCTGCCTCTCGCTTTTCTCTCTCCGCCTTCTCTTTAGCCTCTTTTGCTTCACGTGCCAGGCGCTCCTCTTCTTCTCGTTTCTTCCGTTCTTCTTCTTCGCGCTTCTGCTGTTCAGCTTCTTCGGCTTTTAGCTTCTTTTCCAACTCCATCGCAGCGGGGGTAAGCTTAGCCACGATGATGTTCTGGAGCTTAGCCGTTTCTGCTAAATTGCCGGTCCCAAAGACCATCCTGGCTTCCTCCTGATATCGATCCATCGTGCCTTCAATAGCAAACGACACAGCTTGTAATGGATCCTGAGCCGAACCTTCGCGTCTCTGTTCAGTACGGGAGGTTCGTAGGGCGCCAAGCTCTCTAGACTCGCGGTGCCCATGCGGACCAGTAATCTGCAGATGGAAGGCAGGCTGTCCGTTGCGCCCCATTATTGGGAGGAATTCCATTAGTTCACCGAGGAAGCCCATGGTTCCCTCGATATGTCGTCCACCTGAGCCAAAGATCGCTTCAGGAACTCGCAAACCGATAGTGTGATTGATGGTGGGACGTTGAGATGCTTCTCTGTTTTGGTCGCCCCGTCTGAGGAGTGGGTTTGTGCCATCATCGGGGTTAGATTGGCCTGCCCCAGGGCGATGGCTGCGTGAAAAGAAGCTGCGAAAATCGCCAGCAGCGGCGTCCCGATGAGAGCCAACAATGAAGCCGGGAGGGAAGGGGCTGCGCGAGTCGGTGGTACGGGAAGGAATAAAGCGTCGGCGACCTGGGTTGTCTACCATGAACATCTGGCGGTAACGATCTTCGTCCTCGGCACCAAGCCCGTCCCATCCAAGAGCCGGCATAGGTTGAGGCTGATCGTCCAACGGATAGTCGTCATCATAGAGGTATTCGTCATCTTCCATTTCATCCTCGTCATCCTCGTCTTCATCTTCGTCGTGGCCATCATCAAGATAATGATCTTCCAATCCATCCATCATATCTGGATCGTACACGTCGCCATCACCAATGATTGCTCGAGCCATGCCGTTGAGGATATCGCCTGGTTCCATGGGCATATGTTCGCCGTGAACATCTGCATCAAACTCTAGGTCATCCTCTTCCTGATCCTCGTCATCCTCATCATCATGGCTCGCGCTCTCCCATTCTGAGTTGCCATCGTCATCTAGAGGGTTGCCCTCTTCATCAACAATCTCGACCTGATCTTCAACGTCTTCCATGTCTGCGGATTCCACGTCGTCGTCGTCATCATCACTTTCATCCTCATCGTCCTCATCCATGATGACTTCGACGACTCCCGGCTCGCCATGGAGACCTTCAATTTCGCCCATTTCGCCGAGTTCTTCGTCATCGTCACTGATATTATCTTCTTCGTCCGAAATGTCGTCGTCTCCATAATCCATCTCATCGTCGTACTCGTCCCCGTACATGTCCTCCTCGTCGTCGTCCTCTTCATCTTCATCGGAATCGTCGTCCTCACCACGGGGCTCTAGCATACCAAGGGTAGAATTGCGATACAGATCAGGGGTTTCTTCTCGATCATCGCCGAGGTCTGAGAGCGAAGAGGTTGAACCAAGGTCATCATCTGCAGTGTCTGACAAAGAACCAGAAGGCAAAATATTGGAATGGCTTAGTTCCTTGGCTGTCTCTGTGAGAACACGCAAGACACGTAAGATATACTTAATGGCTCTTTTGACGCCCGGATAGTTGAGGTTGATTTCGGCAATAGAGGACGTGAGTTTATCAAGATAACCCTTCTCATACATCAATCTCCGTAGCTGAGCGTGCGACCGAGCTTGAACGTTGTCGGAGCCTCGAGAAGCCGCACCTGGGTCCTTGTCCCTTTCGCCAACCATGTAATTCATGAGTTCCGCCAAGCATTGCATGCGTGAATAGCGAGTTTCTAAAGGTTCATCAGACAAAGGTGCTCTCTCATAGGCCTTCAACATCGTGTCAAGAACAAATTTGCGGGCAAACAGAAGATCAGGCTCGTCGTCATACGCAAATTTGTCCTTTCCGCGATCAATGGCCTTCTCACTGGTCTTGGCAACCAAGGCGACCAAAACCTTTTGGGTTTGTGCTGAAGTAGCGGCCTTCTTCTTCGCAGCGATACTATCGGCTGTTCCACTCAGATTGCCCTGACACAACAGATCGTAAATCAAATAATTAAGGACTGACGATCGAGGCTTGATTGGTGTACTTGTAGTTAACGGAGCATTGCGCTTGAAGTTGATGAATTCCATCTTTGTCCTGTTATAGCTTTGAAGAAGCTCAGCAAGACAGTTGAGCAAGAAGCATCGGTAGACAAAGATTGGATGCTCGTCAGTTTTGAAAACAGGCTTTGGTGGCTTCTTGTCCTTCACGTCAGCGGCGTTGTTGTCTTTGGAAGTAGATGTTGCATCTTCCGAGCCAGAAACAGGATCAACCTTGGGATCCTTCTCAGTAATCTGTACTTCTTTATCTTCGACTTCACGATAATTGAGTAACTCGCAAAGAAGGAAATGTATAACACCATCAGGATTCTCAACGACGGGTCGTTTACTTTCGTGGGTTTTTGGCGCATCAGTCATCTCCTTGTCTGCAGGTTCCGTGGACTGCTTGATGCTATCGACAATGTTATCGGTATCGTCACCACTTGTGTCGGAAGTCGACTGGATGGCTTCTTGTTTCAACTCAAGAATTTGTGACCGAGGGTTGTCGCTGGAAGGGGGCGTCCACCTGGGGAAGCGTAGCATCTCGTTGGAAATCTCAACGAAAAGGTCTGGTGCGCGAAGCGCAATTGGTGTCATTGCACGCAAGTAGTTAGTGACATCAGTGTGCCCCCGCTGTGTTCGTTGTAGATTCAGGAGGCCGATCTTGATCTCTGCGCGCATGATCTGTTTGATGGTCTCCTCATCCTCCACGATATGACGAAGAACAGTCATGATATGAGCAGTGAGTTTAGTTTGTTTGAACCTCTCGGAGCCAGAGCCCGACAGTTGCTTTGCCATAAGAAACAACCGCTGCAAATTCTTCTTATCCCCGACCAACTTCGCTAGTCGTCGACTGCGTGTCAGTATAACCAGAACTCTGAGTGCCGCAATGGCGAGTGTTTCTTCCTTTCCTATCCGTGGGAGCATCTCAAGTAAAGATTCTAGGATCTGGGTACGCTCATGATCACCAACGATCGGAGTTCGCATTTGAATGACGGGGTCAGAAACAGCCTCATCCAGGGACTTCGGTGCTTTCCACTGCGCAGCAACAGGGCGCTCATCATGACGAAGGAGAGTTTCGACGACCAGTAGCACATATGGTATCCACGGTGGCATCCCTTCAGTAGAGCTCGTAGGGGAGATCTTCAGGAATCCAATATACTCGTTAATATGTTCCCTTAGGTTCTCGACACTGTTATCAAAGAAGCGCTCATCCTGAAGAAGTAAAGCGAGAAGATGGGCATAAGCAGCAATACATTTCCCAGTACGCTGCTTTTCTTCCTCCTCGTCTTGGGCAAGCGATGACAACGCCAAAGTCAAGGTCTGGCCGATTTCGTCTTCGTTGTCACCAGGCTGTTGTTTCAAAACCACAGTCCGGATGAGCTCAGACACCTCGATCGCTGTTTCAGGATGTGCGCGAACAACATCGAGGCATCTATCTATCATGTTTCCTCGCAAGTTCGCCCGAAACTTGTCAACCTCTTCTTTCGTCGCAAGGGGAGGGTTTTCGTTTCTTTTTGACTCTTCTGCAGCAGATCCCGGTGTTTCTGCCGGCAAACTTGGGCCTTCGCGGATCTCATCCACATCTTGAGGGCTGTTGATGATGCCCCCCAATGTTTCCCCAATAAATCTCTCCGCAAGATCGGGAGTATCAATTTCCGGAGGTCCATCTAAGGACATGCGGTCTGCTTCCACTGCTCCACCTGTATTAGCACCCTCTGTCTCACCGACAGCTGAGGGCTCTTGTGGGGTCTGTTGCAACACTGATGTGTCAGAGTCTGCAGAAGGAATTGGGTTACGTGCGCCGGCAAGTCCAGCTTTGTGAGCTGAGCAGTAGTGGTCTGCGAGGTTAGGGTTTCCATTCGCTCTGTACACTGCCTCGTGGACCAGATCAGTATCATACCCCTTGGCAACCAGCTCTTCAATCGTGCCGCGATGGGAACGCCAGTCGAAGCGGACATCTGTGTATCTGAAGAGATGGAAAGGCGGCTTATCCCTCGTGGATGATGAGGGCTCGCCATCCGCAACAGAAATGGCCTTGAGAATGTCGATTAACCGCGTCACAGTTTGGTGGGGTACTCTTTCGACAAAGGAAGAGTCCCAGAGCTCGATGATCTCAGGGAGAATGGCTGCCCTAAACTCTATTACAAGTTGTTGACAGATATATGTTGAGTTTGACGACCTGTCCCCACTTCGAGGTTGCAGAGAGAATGCGTTTTGGGCTTCAGAAAGTTGCTTCGAATTGACCAACATCAAATCCAAGTCCAGGACCTTCTTCAGTCCGAATGCAGCAACCTTAGATCTGGAAGTCTCATCTGTTGCAGCATCTGGGCCTTCGCGAACTGCCCGGGCAAATATCTTTAACATTGAATTCAATACATCCATTCCTCCCTCTTCTTTGAAGGCCAGAAGAACAGGCATGATGATCTGGACGCTTGATCGATCGCTTGGTCGGGGGGAAGGCTGATCAATCAGCATCTCATTGATAGTATGCAACATGATGATCCAGAAGTGGAAGTCTTTGGATGTGGGTGTTGGGTTGGCAACAGATGGCCTCAGCTGGCCAAGTACTGCATTTGCAAGTGCTCGGGCAATTTCCAAGTGCCGGGGTCGGTGATAGAGGTCACGAGGGTCTCGTTCCCGTCGTGGCAAAAGACATTTGCCGAGCGTTTGGAACAGAGGAAATGTTGTTGGGATCATAGGATGGAGCAGATGTCGCAACGTTTCATAGTTCTGGAAACGAGGGCTGGCTTGCTCCTCATCTGTAGGACGGCTCGGCTTGGAGTCATCCGAAGCATCTTTCGCCTGAAATTGCGCTGTGCTGCTTAGCATATCTGGCAACGAAGTGCTGTCATCCACATCAGTTTCTGGGAGGTGTGCGCTAGTTAGTCCCTCGGCGGATGTTTGGCGTCTAAAAGACCAATGCTGGGGGACCACGTTGAGCTCTCCCGCCTCTTCAGTTAGAACTCCACGCAACAAGGGACCAATAGAGTTGACGAGTTTGAGGTAGTAATCGTAAACATTGACTGGATAGAATTGTAAAGCATTCGATCTCGATGTAGCGAAGCAATCGGAAATGATTTTGATAAACGTCTGCGCATTTGACAATGCCTTGATCATCTTGGTACCGTTTTGGACAGCTTCATCGTGTGTCGTTTTGAGGTCAGAGACAAGAAAAGGTGCAAAGTATGGTGGCAAAGCTTCCGTCTTATCAGACAGAGGCTGCAAAGTGTCAATAGCCACTTGAGCTCGTCTGATTAAAGAGGGAAGGCCACGTATGGGGAAGGACTCGACGACCTGAGAGACGACCTGATTGAGAATCCTCGAAGCAACGGTGTCTCCAAAGTTGGTGGGCAGACTCGGGGATTCGCAAATATCGAGCAAAAGCTCTAGTCCGCCTGCCTCCACGAAGCTGGTCCTCAAGCCCTGATTTGATATGTAAGAGCTTAAGAAGTAACCTAAGGCATAGATGTAGGGGGTGATCGAGCGGGTGGGTGAATCCGGGCTATCATCTTTCTGGCCTTCAGAATCCGTATCGTTGGAGGGCACATCCGACATATTTACATCCGTGTCTCCAGAAGTCTCAAGTCCTTGGCTTTGCTCAGGAGATGCAATCGGTCGAATGAAGCTGCCATTCTCGTCCACAGATACAGTCTTCCCTTCATCGTCAATCAACAACATACGAGCACCCCACCCGGCGGTCCTGGCCTTCTCGATACCGAGATAACGCACGCGAGCAACCATATCGATAACAGCGTTGGAAATGGCCAAACGTAAGGCCGGGTGATGACGAGCGAGTTCGTCAAAGCTTCCTCCAACATTGGTGGCGAGATCGCCGTCGAGTTCCATACATCTTACATGGGCAGCACTTTCGAAAATCTCGAGAAAGCTGTCCAAAGCACGCGATGCTGCTACCAGCTTCATGCCAGCGTTGTTAAGCGATATCGAGTTAAGGACTTGTGGTACAACAGTAATGACATCACTGGAAGGTAAGATTCCTGCTGCCAACGTTTCGCGAGATAATTCCCGGATGGATTCTTCAGGAGGGGGATGCGGCCGCGAGTCGTTTGCAACTAACGCAGTGACGGTCTCATTTGCAGAGTTGGATTCGTCGTCATCTTCGTCCTTGTCGCTAGGTTTTGGCTCGGTCAATACATCACCGGGAAGCGGTCTGGCGGTAACAGCTTCCAAGTATGTCTTGATCATACCAGACTCAGAAATAGCCGCAAAGCTTGTGGGGTCATTGTTGATGAAATCGCTCAAAATGGTGACAGAATTCGTCCAGACGACTGAACCGAAACTCTTCTTGTCTCCAATGATGTCCCGCAAGCTCTTCAGGAGATCCGTTTTGTCGGCGAGATTGCGGAGCAGCCGGTCAGTGTTACCACCGTAGCTGTATGAGTTAGACATAATGTGATGGACAAACTTAAGCAGCCACTTAAGAGTCTGCTGCTGATAGTATGGAATCTCATAATCCACCTGTCCTGACTGTTGATCCTTCGAAATGCCTTGGCCTGCTTTGTGCAAGGTCTGCGCCTCCCCAACGGTATCAACCACCAATTGAGACACCGCATCAAGTCCTTTGGCGTTGAAGAAGGCAGTGAAGGCGTTTTGGTAGCTCCATATTAACCCGTCTAAAAAGGCAAGGACCATGGAATGATTTCGTTGCGCCACACTTGACCTGATGTTCAGAATCTCAACCAAGATGTCCATCAATCCTGCAGACACCATCTCGCTTCCAACGCGAGTGGTCATGGATAGATGGAGAGTGAGTGAAAAGAGGTTGTTGCGCCACTCATCCATTTGTGTGACTTGACTTCCTTTGTCACTTTCGTCATCTTCCTTCATTCCTGCAACTGCCTTCCTGATAACGTAGAGTAGTATTCCATGGTTAACATTGGCATTCAAAGCAGACAGAACATCTTGGCACTTGGCTTGGAAATTAGAGACGGCTTCCAGGAGGGCGAGGGCCACAGCTTGAAGCCACAAGGGTACGTCAACGTTCCCGTGTGCTGTAGGATGAATGAGTTCAGCAAGCTGGTACACTAACTGGAATCTTCTGGTTTCGTCTGCATCTTGGCGGAGAACTTTCTCAAGAAAGTTGGCTTCGTTATGGATGTATGCAAGATTGTTGATTGCTAAGAGTCGGACAGCAAGCAACTTCTGCCGCGATTCACAAGAATCCATAAGAGCTTTGGAGGCTCTGATCCTGTGGAACGCCTCGTATTTCGAAGCGAGTGGAAGATCCGCGGGGGTGCGTGACACCAACTCATAGACGGAAGTCGATGCAATGACGGACTGTGGTATTTCATAGAACTTTGGTCCAGCAGATGTTGTCTCGTCTGAGACACCGGGCGTTCGGGGGGCAATTGGAGAGGAATCATCGAAATTACCCCGACCTTTCGGAGTATGATGCTGGGACGTCATGGTAGAACTACGACGCAGGGGTGTTGGTGTAGATGGAAGCGAAGCACGCTCAGCATCATTTCCAGCAGAGTCTTGCTGGGTATTCTGGGGATAATATGTTACCTTGACATCTCCCCAGCCATGCCACCGTTTGTCATCTGAGGCCGCAAGGGCAACTAAATCATTCGCATGTATGGAGTTGGCTGACTTGGAGCTTCCTCCCTGTGCACGTTCTTTTCCTTTGGTCGAGCCAGGTGTGTGAGTTATTACAGGATCAGATAAACTGACGATCGGTGTCTTCACAAAAGGTAGAGCAAGCTGTTGAACTCTGTCGAGATCGATGTTGTAGTGGTTTGCCAGCAAAGCTGCGCTGATCTGCCTGGAGGGGTTTGTGATGCGCTTGACCGAGGCTTGGTACCTTTGTGCCAGTTCTGAACCGACTTCGAGTGTTGCAATCAGTACGCTAAGAGACGTGGTGTTGAGAAGGTCGTTAAGATGGGCGCTGCTGGCATAGATACTTCGGTTACCGCAGTGCTCCAGTAGCATTCGCGTATAGCGCAGGACTACCTCCACTAGTTGTTGGTCTCCATTTGATGAAAATCCCAAACCTGTTAGCTCCTCCGTTGACCACCGCCGCTCGCTACCAAAGGTCGATTCCTGATCTTGGTTGAGCAGTACATCGCAACCAAAGTCGCGAGTCTGGGGACCCTCATTCAGCTTATATGTAGCACAGAAGTGCTCTAAGATGCTATCAAAGCGGTTCAAGAGGGGAATCCAGTGGTAAAGGTCGCCGCGTCCGAAGGGCCATCGAGATGGAAAGCTTTCCAGCTTTTGTGGTAAGAGAGGTAGTGGCGTTGTTGAGGTGGTTTCGACGTAGCTCTTGAGCCAAGGAGACTACAATTCATGTTAGCTATGTATCTTTGGGCTTTTTCATTTTGTCACTAACCAAAGTATCCTTGTGCTTTGGTTGCATGGGCTTAGTGATCTTCCCCATGGTGAAGGTGAGGCGGCTGAGCCGCAGGAAACTGAAGAATCGCCCCCTCCACTACAACCGGGCTATCAACCCGCTCAAAAAAAATAAAAAATTGAATATATTCGCGAGTTCTCTTCGGTCGGACGTTTTCAGTTATGTAATATCCTCTATCCGCAGTTTGTGCGGCGGTAGAGTTTTCGATTTTCGTGGGGCTCTCAGGTCGGAAAGGCTCCAAGCTGGGATCCAGATAAACCTTCTCCTTTGGAAAGAAATGGCGTATTCGCAATCAGAAGCCTTTTAGCGACTGTTACGTGATAGTCGGACGGTGAGCAAAAGCGCGTTCGCCTGACAAAGTACCTGTGAAAGGTAGATGGTCGATGAAGCTTGGAAAGCAGTCCGAGGCCGAGTGCAGGTCGTCCTAGAATAGCTTTAATCCGCAGCTAAATCGTACCGCCTTGCTTGTAAAGACGATATATATCTCCTGCTTTTACCAGATGATGTGGTAATGCGAAATATCTCGTTTAGGTATGAAAGTTGTGGTTTATGATGGTGCGGAGAGAAGGTGTAGGATGGGGAAAAGGTATAGTTATTGCAAATCGTCAGGTTGAGAAGTGCAAGTGGGTCTTTGCGTAATAGGTGCCGGAAGCTATGTACAGTGGGGTGGAGGTACCCCCGAGGCCAACCTTTCACTGCAGGGTACAGAATTTCCCGAATTCAAGGATCGGATTATCTCTTCGGCTTGGAGTTCCCCTCATATCCAGGCTGAATCTTGATAACTGATACCAGATCACGAAACAAACAAAGCTAGTAACTTATTAATAAGGATCTACAGGTTGGCAGGGACTTGTTTTTGCAAACATCTCGCTTTTTGTATATATCTAATGCCTATAATTGTTCCTATTAGAGCTTCACTCTCTTACTTATTTTGCAAGCATGTTTCTCCTATCATCTTAATACCTAAGTTAATAAGTATAAAGTAGCATGTGCTGAGTAACCTGAGTAACTAAGCTTCTTGTGCAATATTTGAGCCTACCCAATGCACTTAAGTACCTTAATTACATTATTTATTCCGTCACCAATCTCCTGATACCCAGTCGATAGTTGGCTAAATGATACCTGCTTTTGCAGGGCCACAGCAACGAGTTGTTGCTGTGGTTAGCAAGCCCTGCTCCTGAACTTCGAGCTCGGGGTTTTCTGGTGTCTGTTGTTTAACTTAACCGGCAATAATTACACTGATGGGCTAAATTTTTTTAAAAAAAAAAAAAAAAAAACCTTAAAAAAAATTTAAAAAATTTTTTTAAAAATTTGCATTAAATTGCACTTTATATGCCTTGGCAGATCACACTTCTTTTGATTTACTCCAATTGTCTAGGTCCCATAACGAGCCTTGTGGACAACAGACATTGAATTATAGGGTAGCTGTATCTAGTACGTTTCACGTCGGAGGCAGCAACAGGCATTAGATCTGTGTTCGTTGCTGATTAGTATGTCTTCTCCCACAAACAACCGGTGATGCTTGAACTAGGTATGTGTCAGGCAGCTTTTGTGAGCACATATATGGTATGCACCCTCAGAGCGAGATCCACGGCTTGTTATACGGTATCTTCGTTCTTCCATCACTTGTCAACCACCAACTTACACCATGAGTGTACAGCACACAATCTCAACCACCATGCCAGCCAAGCCTGCTATTGATACCCGGTCAGTACCTGATACTGATTTGTCGGTATCTATATCCCCAAACCTATCGTTGAGCACGCCGTCATCAAGTGAGGAAGATCTGCAGATGGATATCAGGATTATTCGGCTAACCATAGAAAATCATCCGGTGAAACAATTGCAGTCTCAGCTCAAGGAACTCTGCTAAATCCTCAAGGTAATTATGTATTCTCTATATTCTCCATGTTGGCACCTACGACCTATGTATGCATCTGTAATGACAACCCTCCTCTGGATTCAAAATTTAGTATACCGCTAAGACTTAGCTTGGGAATTTGACCTTGAAACAGGCACTCTCAGGTCACCATTGGATACCTCCAGACCCACGTAATTCTAAGCCAGAAAAGGACTCGTGAAACAAAGTATTGGCTTCCATGATATCAGTCAGTCTAATACCTACTATAGCGAGGGGAGGAAAGAAAACTCGGGACCTCGATCCTGAATGACAATAATACTTATTAGGTAACCTGCTAGACTCGGCATAAGTTTAGGATATTTCTGCTAAGTTTATTTTGACACCCTATATCAAGGTCCGATACTTTCTTGCTCCCCAAGGCAGATGAAGACAGTGCTACCGGAAGGGTCTCACAAGCTTTTGGCTTAGTCTAACACTTGACCCGTCCTGCCGTCTTGTTATAACTCGAGTGCCTATTTCGACTGTGCATGAACCTAATGCGCTTATGACATCAATGTTAAATCGAGAATGGAACGCAACCACAGTGTAGGCATCCAGACTAGACTCTGACGCCATTGGAGTATAGAGTAAAAGTAAAAAGAAAGACAAAAATAAAAGGCTATCTGTATTGAGGGAGGGGTGGTGATATCAAATACCGGGAGTGATAAATGTTGCGTCAGTTGGTTACGATACGTATATGTACAACTAACTTAGTAGCTACCTTACCTATGCTGTGACATGAAAGATATTGAGACCGGAGCTTGAACGATAAGTAGGCCCCGAAGACTAAGATTATACTGAATCTAGAAGCATGATTTTGTCTAACCCCGTCTGACAGTCAAGTGAGATATTGTTTGACCATCCCAGCTGTAATAAAATTCCAAGTCATCTCACAAAACCCTTATCACGAAATTGCCACACCGTTAATTATGTTATGTGTTTAAGACTGAGACTGAGTTGCTCGTGTGCAGAAAACTTAGAACAAAGACCAAAGGCCCTCTCCATGATTTCATGCAGAGATGGATTCTTGCACATATACTACAGGCAGCATTCTACACAACTTTGAAGACCAGTGCAGCTTAACTATGGTACCTTCCATTGGGATAACTACTCAAGGTAAAGCCTCAAGTCGAAATGATGCGATATTGAATTCCAAACGAAGCCAACCATAGAACACTCTAATCAAAACGGCCACATAATGAAGGGATAATCTACATTCCAGACTTTTTTGTCTGACATTTTCTTGTAGCCGAATCGACAATCAGGGCCGAACTCCTGCTACAGGGCCGCCCCGATTTATTTTTGGCGAACTCCGTCAGCGCCTCACTGTCACAACCCTTGCGAGCTTCCAATTCTAGTTCCAGTTCCACTGTCAACGTAGTAAGGGGGCAGACAGGAACACCAACGCCACAACACCCCCCCTTGGATCGGATTTCTATCAACAGCTGGCTTCTGGCATTCTTCCATTCATTCTGCCGCCGGACGCAGTACCTCCCTAGTCTCTCGTTCCCAGTTTCCCCGATACAATCTGCATTGATTGCTTCTTCCGGCTTTGATCCATGGTCGAGGCCACCTAACCGCTCCTTTATCCTCGACGAGAACAACACACCGTTACCTTGAAACCATTTAACACCCTCATCTTCAACAATGTCGCAACCGCAAGATGTCGCCTCACCGGTAGCCCAACATCACACCGATACCGAGCCTGAAAAACATGAGCAGCAGCAGCAGCAGCAAAATACCCATGAAATGTCCGAGAAGCAAGATGGGCCAGAGGTTCACGACGAAAAAGAAACAACAGCCACAACGGAGGACAAACAAGAAGATTTAGACATGCACAAAACAGACGAAGACAGTATAGCAGAGAACCATGAAGATAAGGCTGAAGACAACACCGAAGAGAAACATGAAGACAAGCACGAAGAAAAACCAAAAGAGTCAAATGACAAGCCAGAGGGAAATCAACAAGATCAGCTGTCGCAAAACGACACCAATGTCAAAAGACTCTCGTCTGGCACGGAGTCTGACGACACTATGTCTGTAGGTTTATCCCACATTCCTCCCTCGACTACTGCCGTGCCAGTCACACGACAGATGCCATCCCTTATTTCGCTTCAATACTAATTAATTTCCTTAGGCATCTGATGCCGATGATAAATTCGAAGATGCTGTAACGCAGTCCCCTGCAAGGTCCCTTACCAAACGAAATATTTCACAGGCTAAACGCCGTGACAGCGAAGTGGAGGAGCGAACCGATCGGCGGTCTGAAGAGTCGCATCACCAAGAGGATACTCTAGACACAAAGGTCACTCAACATAAAGCCACTGGATCCGAGGCAGGCAGTGTCAAAGGAAAGCAATCACGACGCAAACCGTCAATAGCTTCCACACGAATTTCCAATACTTCAAATCTGGATAACGTTAGTCTTGACGACGATACGCCCCCATCTCCAGGTATGTACATTCTCTTTGCCAACAGCACTGCGCATAATACTGATCTTTGTAGTGCCAAAAGATCTTCCACCGAAACCAAACAGCAAGACGATATCTCTGAACAGCATCTCTCTTCCGTCTATGCCATGGTCGCCCGCCGCTGATACTTCCAAAAGCCCTGTGCCCTCAACAGCTACACTTGCGCCCACCCCACCAGTGCCTCAGCCTCCGCCACCACCGAGTCGAAAGCTGACAAGCCCCTTCTCTTGGCTTTCTCGAAGCTCCAGCAAAGAGAGAGAACCCCCGCTTCCACCTCCCCCTGCTGGCCGAAGGAACACAGCTGGTTCGATTGCAACACTATCAAGCAATCCTGAAATGATGTTGAGTCGACTTGAGGAGGAAAAGGATGGAGACTCACTACCCGGTGACCCTGCCCAACGGGTCACCCTGAAAGACAGATTTAAGCAACTGCGACAGCAAGAAGAGGCCGCTCGCGCAATGGCCGAAGGTGACAGTAGTAAATATGACGGAGCTCTTGGTCTTACTTTGCCAGGTGATGAAGGCCAACCGCAAGAGAAGCCTCCATCGTCGCCTGTTCCTCAGCCTATTCCTGGGCTGGCCCCCGGCACAGTTGCGGGAGTCAACGCAGGACCTTCGGCCATTTCAGAAGAAAAAGTTGATTGGGACTTGTGGCAATCTGTTGTTTATGAGGGGCCAGCTGCTGTTGCTCGAACTAGCGCCGAGGAACTGAACAAAGCTATTGCAACCGGCATCCCTAGTGCAATCCGTGGCGTTGTCTGGCAAGTGTTGGCTGATAGCAAGAACGATGACTTGGAATTGGTATACAAAGATCTGGTGGCTCGCGGTACAGACAAGAGCAAAGATCGTCACAGTAATAGTACGACTGCTAGTTCGCTGAGCAACGGAAACCTGAGCGTTCATAGCGGGGACGCGGTCACATCATCAGCCTCTTCCATCAATTCGGACCACTCAGGAACAAACGGCACGCCATCTCCAAACGAGAAGAGCGCGGAGGCTGTTTTGAAAGCTCAAGCTGCTGCAGCGGCTGAGCGGAAGCGCAAGGACAAGGAGGACGCGGCAACACTACAGAAACTGGAAAAGACAATACGCCGAGATCTTGGTGCTCGAACCAGCTATTCTAAGTATGCGGCTGCCGCTGGGCTTCAAGAGGGCCTGTTTGGTGTCTGCAAGGCATATGCCCTTTTTGACGAAGGTGTTGGTTACGCACAGGGTATGAATTTTCTCATCATGCCACTACTATTCAACGTAAGTCTGACTCTCGCACGGCTTTTGCGACATGCTCACATGCTCTCTAGATGCCTGAGCAGGAAGCTTTCTGTCTCCTTGTTCGACTAATGAATCACTACAAGCTGCGAGATTTGTTTATCCAGGATATGCCGGGATTGCACATGCATCTTTATCAGTTCGAGCGGCTTTTGGAAGACTTCGAGCCAGCATTATACTGCCATCTTCACCGGCGAGGAATATCCCCTCACCTCTATGCCACGCAATGGTTCTTGACGCTTTTTGCCTACCGGTTCCCTCTTCAGCTAGTCCTCCGCATCTACGACCTTATCTTCTCCGAGGGCTTGTCAGCAATTCTACGCTTCGGAATTGTTCTAATGCAGAAGAATGCCAGCATTCTCCTGGGTTTATCTGATATGCAGCAACTCACCACATACCTGAAGGACAAACTGTTCGACGTCTATATTGATAAGGATCCTAGCCATGGCAGTCTTCTTGAAAATGGTTTCTTTGGAAGCTCGAGCTCTAGCATTGATAAGGAGGTCTATCGTGCAGACCAGCTCGTAAAAGATGCCTGCGAAGTTAAAATCACACCAGAAATGCTCAAATCTTATAGCACAGAATGGGAAGAGAAAACCAAGGCCGAGAAGGATCGTGAGAACGAACTCTTGGAGCTCCGCACATCGAATCATAATCTCTCTATTCAAGTCCGGAAACTGGAGGAGAGGGTTGAGGTATGCGATCGTGAGCAGGCAGATCTGGCCACAGAGCTTGTGCACACAAAGGTTGAAAACCAGGAACTCAAAGACGAGAATGACAGCATGAGGGGTCAAGTTCGGGAGCTGAAGATCGTCATCGAGAAGCAACCCATGGAAATAGAGGAGACTTGGAAACTTGAGCGGGACGATCTGATGAAACGCAATATGCATGTTCATGAGGAGAACCAAAGACTTGAAAAGGAGTTGTCCGAGTTGGAAGAAGAGTTGGTCCAGACAAAGCTGCGCTATGCAGAGGTGAGCTCTTCCCATTGCTCACTCATTTTTCTTTGAAGTTGATGTACTGACGCCTCATTCTAGATCAACTCTCAGCACGAGACCTTGAATCGTAAGTGGACTGACTTGAAGCGTCAGTTTGCATGAGAAACTCGGAAGAAGACCCGTAAACTTGTTCTGGTTATTTGATCCTGAATCATACTTCATGTATAAAGTATTCTTGTTTACCCGATTCCACATTTTAGCTCACTGCAATTGGCCCTGTTGGCTTAGTAGCTTGCTGAAAATGTCGGATTTGTAATGACAGTAGGCAGGGAATAAGACAATAGTGGCGTCGATTCCCGTATTTTGCTACTATTTACGATGAGGACGGTTGTAAAGCATGGATTGCTAGTGGTGCAGTGCTAAAGTACAACCCAACCTTTATGTTTTGCAAGGGCACAGCAGTTGACTTGTGCCGTCTACAACACATACCACATATAGAATGAGTGGAACACGTTTTAGATTCGGCATTCCAGCCAGAACATCATGTCACGTTGTGCAAGTACAGAAACCTTGATCATGAAGTAAATTCAGCGCAAGAAAAATTTTCATTCCCTAAGGACCCATTCCGATGCGTTATGTTAAGCTCATCTTGTCCTAACTATCAAGACAGCGAGAAATCCTTGAACACCATACCAGGGGCCGACATTTGGTTCTTTATGTGGCTTTTTTTTGACAAGTTTACTTGTGGAGCTTACGCTGGTAGAAAGCGAGCTCCTCACCCTCCAGAATGTAACCATCAACACGGCCAGACTGGCCGGGTCGGCTGGAAACAACGGCGTAAAGTCGACCAGCCTCGAACTGCTTCTCGATGGCGCTCTCGACCTTGCCGCGGGAAGACAGACGGGCAGCCTGCTTCTTCTCAACAGCGTTGGACTTCTTCACCTCCTCCTCGGTCTTGCCCTCCTTGGCAGCCTGAGCCTTCTGGCGTCTTCGGCCGATGGCCTGGCCGTAGTGGGCCTCGTACCACTGTCGGAAGGGAGCGGCATCGACCTGGACGACGGCGCTCTTGGTGAGGGTGTTGGTTCGGACAAGCTCGTTGTTGGAAGGGTGGTAGGCGACGGCAATGACACGAGTCTTGCGGGTCAGACCCTCGGAACCCCAGGCAAAGTTGCCGGAGTCGAGACGGAGGGCACGGTACTTGTGGTTACCACCTCGGGTTCGGACGGTGTGAATGCGCTTGGGGCCAATACGGGTGTTGGCACCCTGGCGACCAGCCTCGAAAGCGCGCTTCTTCCCTGTTGTCAAAGGTCAGAACGTATGTCCAAGAGGATCATACGGGCTTTCGGAATTATTACGCACGGTAGTAGGCACGCTTGGCACCGGAGGCGGAGCGCTTGTGTCGAGAGTCACGCGAGATACCCATGATTGCGGTTTCTGTGAGAGAGAAGAAAAGACGAAGTGGTTAGCCAGAGTCCATGTTTGACGGAGACGGAGACGAAGACACAGGGAACAGAGGAGAGCGAGCAACTCAATCGGCGGGTTCTGCGAGATGGGGAATCATCGAGCAGCGCAGCGCATTGATTCAATTCGTCTCTTCGTTCTTGTCGTCTGGCAACTCACCTGATGATGTTGGCGCTCACCAGGCAATCGAATTGGCGGATGGTCGTGAAGAACTTTTTGGCTGAACGAGGATACAAGCTACGGAAACGTGGGTGGAGGATTTGGCAAGTGCGGGAGGTTAGGGCTTGCCAAAACTGATTCGGTAAGAGCAGCACGTGACCCGGGTGCATCGTTATTGGGAAGATAGATGTTCCACTCAAGAGAGCAGCGAGTTCTAGCGTGGGTCCGATACACTCCCCCTGTCAACTAGTGACCAATAGTATAACATCATGAAAATCAGCATCAACTGGAAAAGTGTCCTAGTTAAGTGTTCACTGAGCACCTTGTACCATCATCTTTCCAGGGTCAGGTTCTCTTTTTTATTATTTTTCGCATTCCATGTAGTATCTATCTGTTTCAGTCCCAGTCTCTGAATTCCCTCGAATTTGATAGCAAGGATCGTGAAGATCTTCCTAGAACTGCCTGTCTCAAAATCTCAAAAGTCTGTCCAAGGCGCCTCCAAACGTATCGTCGGCGCCGGCACATCCAAATCATTTACGAATAAAAATGATTTTGAGCCCATGCCATGGGTAGCACTTCCGGCTTTCTACCGGTTTCTACTTTGAATCTTCCCTCTTTTCAATCTCTTGCTCCTTTTCCTCGGCTTTCACCTCACGCTCCTGTCCAATCGTCTTCTCGTTGTCCTCTTCCGTCCCTTTCGCGTCATCTTCGTTTGCATTTATGGATTGAAGAAGTGTAGCGGGAATGAAATGGGCTTCGTCTGACTGCAACTCGATTGGCGGGGTAATAGAAGGCTCCTCTGGCGTAACAGCACAAAGATAATAGGATCCAACTTGAACAGTTCTCTTATCGTTACGGACTGCCCCATCAGAGCTGTAAGCGCCAGATACTTCCGAAGATAATGTGCGAGAAACGAGATCCAGCCTTGGGAGAGGCAGGCACCGGCCCTGTCGACTGGAGCGTTTGTCTCCCTCCTCCTTGAGTTCGGTGAGGGTTGGCCATCCAGCACCATACGGTGGCTCGTTCCGTGATGTGCTGAAGCAATTGCTAGCTGCGAACACGGGGGAAAGACAATCGTCAAATTCCTTCCCACGGAGGAGCTTCACAACAGGTTTGACTCGAGTCTCCACGCCTTCATCGACGCCCGCATTCGTCCTTGCCAGACGTTGCTTGACCCCTTGATCGAGCTTCCTCTTCTTTGATTCTGCCAGATTTGCCTTGAAAGCTGTTAGCTCTACTGGGCTCTGAGGAACAAATGGAGACTGGTCGGCACTCATGTAGCGCAGATTGGCCATCATCTTCTGAAACACCTGCCGTTCCTTTGTAGCAAAGCTTGTCCAGCTCTTGGATTGAGACCATGAACCCGACTCAGATCCATTCAAATTGAAACTCTGTTTCAAGGTAGAACTGAACGTCTGGGGAAGTTGGCGCGTGGAAGATGGACCTCTGGGTGCATTCTGGAGCGGATCAATCAACTTATGAGTTTCTCGAGCTTCGTTCTCCTCTTGAGGTGTAGTCTCTCGCTTAAGGTTGATCTTCGCACCTCCCACAACGCGAGGAGAATCGTGTGAATTTTGTGCCTGTCGAGTTGGGATAAACCCTTTGATCTTACTATAGTCAGCCGCCTTGCGAAGCTCTTTCTTGACTTCTTCTTGCGTCGAGTCGTCTCTGCAAACAGCACTGAGGAGTTGACGGTCTTTACCAACAGGCACTGAAGTCATCTAAATATCAGGATACTTGTTGTGCTTTGACCTCAGCTGTGTCCCTCCACTTTGATCCTTGATCGTATCGAATTCAGTTCTCAAAGGGGTTGTAGTATCAGACATATTGGTAGCTGTACCGGAGCTAGAGTTGCTTGCCTTGGTGGAACTAGAGGTACTGGCTTTTTTCTCATGCTGGCTTCCCGTGGGCTGGCTCCTCGACTCACTCTGTATATCACTGCCCCGGGAAGTTGGATACAGTACAGACATTTCTGGAGGCTGCAGATGCATTCGGTATTGACTATAGGGCTGAATTTGTGGTCGCATATGTGACTCTGGCTGATAATAAAGGAAGTGCTGTGGTGGCAGGTTTGGTGGTGGCTGGGGCGCATAATACATCCCACTCTCTCCCTCAAATGAAGGCCAATCCGTTTGTTCATAATGACTATCATAGTCCGCCGGATAGTCCATCATCGCTTCTGGTTGAGCCGAATGAACCGACCACAGGGCAGGGGCAAGTTGCCATGGTAGAGGCGAGTATGGCATCATAGGCGGCACCAGAGATGGCCCAATACGTGGCGCATAGTTGATCGGCGGATACATCATTTGATGGGGAGGTTCTGAGGGAAAGTGGTTGTAAGTGGGATTAGGGAAAACCGGAGGAACTGAATACCCAGCCGATGACATGACTCTCTGGTTTGGAGTAGGTGTACGCCGTAATCTGGAGCCTCGCGGTCTACCGTCTGGATGGGGAGTTGGGGGCCTCCATGCCCGCCTAGGAGACCTGGTTCTCGCTCTGGTGTCAGCTGGCCGCATGCTTGCACTGGTTTTAGGACGACTGGAAGAGTTGTGAGATGAGGCCGGAGGTGTATAGACGTCGGGTTTGAGGAATTCAAGTGACTTCCTCGGAGTGTAAACAGTCGGTTTCAGATACTGCAGGGGAGGCTCATTACTACTCTCTTCCTCATCTTCAGAGGACTGTGAGAACTGATGCCCTGTGTTCAACCGTTCATCGTTAACCGAGTTTGAAGACAGGGCCCGGTCGTCTTTGCCCCTGGACCTGCGGCGCCTGCCTCGTTGTTTCGTTTTCATTTTCGGGCTCCGAATCTTGAGAGGGTCAACCTTGCTCACAGCTCGAAGAGCAGGGAACATGGATTCGTATCCTTCGGGGTCGATGGTAATGGAAGGAATTGTTCTACCTCGGGGTCGTGCTCGAGGCGAGCGCACATCTTGATCTGGATGTCGTGCTTCCATGGAAGACGGAGTTGAAGAACCACCTTCGTCGGGAGAGAACTCATCTTCCGAAGGTTCAACCGGGATAAATGTTGGCGCACAGGGATTCATGATGGTGCCTGGCGACGCATATGTGCAGGTTTTGGAAAGCGATGAATGTGTAACAAATCAAATGTGTTGACCAATATTCCAGCTTGACAACAGAGTCAAAAGATAGGTTATGACAAGCAGGTTTGTCGGCTTGTTAGTTATTCGCTTGTTATCAGGTAACCGTAAGCTATAGGACTGAGAGAAAGGCCTAGGTCAATTTAAGCTGGCCATGTTTTTTTCTGAGTATGCTTGCCTATGAAATACTGATATAATGCCCAGATTTGAGCAAACAAGCTGTATCGGATACTTTTCATAGAAGGGACAAGATGCCTCTGACAAAACGGTGATAGTAGTTTGTGGCTAAAGGAAACTGTTTGGGGCAGGCTGCGAGTATAAGAGAGGAAGAAAAAGCTCCTAGCGAAGAGTAGAATGACGAAGGCTCAAGCGCCAAGAGGGCGTGCGTGAGGTTAATACGTGAATGCGTGGCAGCTGATCGCCAACTGCCGGATAACTACTAGCAAACAAACCGCAGTGACTGAGAGATGCTTTTTTGGGATAGTTTGGCTTGGAGGAAATAAGAAGAAAAAGAAGAAAAAGAAGAGAAAAGAAAAGAAGAGAAAAGAAAAGAAGAGAAAAGAAAAGAAAATAAAGAGTGAATGTATTTTTACTCAGGCACGTATTCGAGACCATGGACGAGGTGGTGGTGAGGCTCATGGGGCTGATCCTGCTGGCAGTTGTCAGAACTGTCAACACCAGAACAAAGTGAGAGACTTTCTGGCTGTTGAGTCGAAAGATTAGATGATTTTGATACTATCTTACGCTATCTCTTGTCCAGGAAAGGGCATACTACGATGTATTTCATGAACAATACTACTCCTGAGACTCCATGAGACTCCACGAGACTCAATACTACCTACAATACGAATGCTAAGCTGTATGGTTGAGGGCAAATATGGCTCTATGATAGAAGACCTGTTTAACAACTGCAATAGATTGAATACCTTATAGCTACCTCAGAGCAGAAGAAGACTACTACTACACCTCCCCCTCCCCCTCCTATCATCTACAAGAATAGCAAGAAGATCAACAATTATCACTCGGCCAGCCCTGCCAATCGCAATGATAAATACTCCTGAGTGTTCTGCTTATGTCTCTGATTCTATTCATAGCATCCAATAGTTTGATGTAAATGGTATATAAAACTCAACTGTGTAGGAATGTAAGTTATCCTAAGTGACAAAAATGACCCATCTAAAGCCCTTCTAAATTCATACCAAACTTACCTGAATCTTTTTACCGCTTAGTACTCCGTAGAGGTCCAAAGTTTTGGCTCCCCGAGGGTCACCTCAGTCAATCAGCTGCCTCAATTGTCACAAGCTGACAACTACTTCACGTATGGGGCTCTTGATGCGCTGACACCTCTTCTCAACAAAGTTTAGCCCCAGGGGGCTCAACAGCGGGAAGGAGCCTCCATCACACCCCACCAAAATCAGGCCGAGGTCCCCGATTGAGAGACGGTACGTACCTGGTATATCTAGGTAATCTCGTCCAATAATTATTTCCTATTTGTTCTCAACACCATTGCATCCTTTGATAGGATCTTGTTTCCCCTCCAAGTTGTTCACTTTGAGTCAACGATACAGACACGATGGCTTCTCTTCGATCTATCACGCTCACCAATCGCTGTATGTATTCTACCATCTACACGGCCTCATTCCTCTTGGAATCAAGTTAACATTCTCTAGCTCCAAGGCAACCGATCAAGAACCTCCCACAGTCGATTGAGGTCGACCCTGATACCACTGTTGAAGGACTCAAGGTCCTCATTGCAAAGGAAACCAAGCTTGGAGACTTCAATCGCATCGGAATCTATGATCCTACCACGAAAAAGACTCTCAAGAACCGCAAGGCTCGTCTCGTCGATGAGCCCGCCGTAGTTTCCACTGGCGAGGTTCTCGTAAAAGACATGGGTGCGTCGAAACTGGTCAAAGACCTTGAGTGAGCATGTTCTAACTCTTGTCACAGGATATCAAATCGCTTGGAGAACCGTCTTCGTCGTCGAGTATTTTGGACCCATCATCTTCCACGCCCTCGCTGTCGCTGCTCGCCCCTACATCTACCGCAATGGAGACGGCGACATGTCTCGAACCCAATGGATCACCTTTGCTATGATCATGCTACACTTCTTCAAGCGCGAGTATGAGACGCTCTTTGTCCACAAGTTTTCTGCCAACACAATGCCCTGGAAGAACATTTTCAAGAACAGCTTCTTCTACTGGGCTGTCTCTGGTGTTCTCTGCGCCTACGCCATCTACCACCCCAACTCCCTTGCAGCCAAGGCCGACGTTCCTGCCATTGATGCCGTTGGCGTTGCTCTTTATTGTTTTGGCGAGTTTATGAATGCCCTCGTTCACCAATATCTTTCGAGTCTGCGTTCTACTGGTGGCACTGAGCGCAAGATTCCCGTTGGTTATGGTTTCGGCATTGTCACTTGCCCAAACTATTTGTATGAGGTGCTTGCCTGGGTCGGAGTCATCCTTGTCAGCCGTGACTGGACCGTCGCTTTCTTTATCTCTATTGGTGCTGCACAGATGATTAGCTGGGCCAAGGGTAAGGAGCGCGCCTATCGCAAAGAGTTCGGTGACAAGTACAAGAAGAAGAGATACGTCATCTTCCCCGGTCTTATCTGAGAAGGAATGCATTTGCAAACAGCTATTTCAGCAGGCACAGATCAGGAGACGCATCAATATGGAGGCCATCATGGGCTACACTGTAGGCAGGTAATAAAAGACGGTTTGGATCGGAGTAGACCTGGTGGATATTCAGTATTAGACTATCATGCTATAGTAATGTTCAATAACGAATGGTTCTCATAAAATTATATACCGTGGATGCCAGTTCCCTAGTCCTATAATATATTCAGAATGGCCGTGTTCCATCACGCGCTCGGTGATCTTTCGTCTCATCGTGAGATCGTTGACATAGAAGCCGTATCTGATCCCTTAGCCCCCCTACCAACGCTGGAGTCTGCCTCTGTCAAGCTCCTACTAGCATCGGAAAACGTGCCCGGCGCATGGCTCTCCGTATCGATATCCATCTCAACATCGAGCGTTTTGCGCCCTTCGACACCCTTGCCCCTCTCTTCTCCGTCAAGCTTCATGGCCCGCTGGTCCCCGTCCTCGTCCTCGTCCTCATCACCACCGTCACTCTCACTCCCAGTATAGCTTCCACATTCGCTGCAGCTACAGCTGCGATCGGAATTCGCGAGTCTGACAGTCTCCTCCAGGACGAGAAAGTCGCGCTCCAGCACCTCCGCCCAGTTCTGCACGTTGCCGAGCTCCTTTAGCCTCCGCGCCGCAGCGTCTGCCTCCCGCGCAAGCTTAACGTTTTCGCGACGCAGTCCTTCAGTCGCACGTTGCACATCCTGCGCCTGCTTGCTCAGCGCCGCAGCGTTGGAATGCAACGTAGATGCGCGCCATTGCAGCTCAGAGTCCATCATGTTCTCCAGGGTTGCGACCACAGCGCGACGTGCTTCCGCTACGTGGCGCTGTGTCTCGGCCGACGGGAGCGTGGACTGTAGTTGCGGAGGCGGCGGCGAAGTCTGCTGCGCTGCGGAAGGGATTTGTGCGTGAGCATGGGCATGGGCAACTGAGGGAGATGCGATCGTGGGAGGAGGAGACGTCGGCGGGCGAGGAGATAATGAGGATGAGGAAGATGCCGAAGAGCCTGTGGCCGCAGCTGAAGTGCTGGACTGATGATGAGTAGTCGAGGAAGCAGCTGCTGTTGACATGGTACGCTAGATGCCAGTGGAATATTGATGCACTTTACAGTAATTGGTTTAAAGATGAGATAAGAGATGTAGCTTCGCCGTTTCACGTTGCCCATACTTACACTGCATGTTGGTGGGGTCGAGGTACATAGTAGGTAGTTACACTTGGTCTCGTCGCGGCTGACGGCCAAGATCATGGGATCTGACTTTCAGGGTGTGACACCAGGATAGCTTAGGTAGACTACTCTTTAAGAACGCGAGGCGAACTTGCAAGGTATCTCTTTGGTTGCAACAGTTAAGCGAGCATTTATAAAAACCAGACAGTCCCTCATACATTTTGAGTAGGTAACCAGCCGTGACTGTTGGATCATACTGGAGTTTTATTATCTCTGAGATGAATACCAGAAGCATTAGATTCGTTATGTGCCAACGTCAGTGTATAATGTAACATCTCTCTGCTTTGACCCATATCCTTTTCGGTCCCTGATATGTAGTACCTCGGCAACATTTACAGGTATTTATCTTCGGAGACCTTCTGTTGGTCATCATGGCGGGCATCTCTTCCCAACTTTTACACCTCCCAAAAAGACAATGCTTAACATTTATGCCCACACACAAGCTGCGAACCCTCTCAACGTGATGACATTAAATGCAAATATAATTCGACCGGCCTGATTTTGGGCAAATAAATGCAACTGCAACCCCAAACGCCAAGGCTATGCGGTAAAGGAATGGCTTCCGGCGAACTTTTCCCTCAATACGCCAGTTCAAAAAGCCTCAATAAGTTCTAGATGTAACCAAATGACCCCCTTTTGCCTTATGCAAACAACAGCAACGGCTGCACCGAACAACAAGTATTGACTTCGAGATCCAAGCAAGGACTCGACACTATAATCTAAAAGGCAACTTTGCCTCCGTTCAAGCGGAGTGGCACTGGTCCAAGTGGCCCATGAGAAGGAAGTATTCCCTCGTCTGAGGACATAGAAGATAGGGAAGACAGTGAGCTGAATCCCATGTGACCCTTTCCAAACCCTCCATTACGCCCCATAGAGATGCCAGGGTTGGCCATGAGAGCGTCGGCGCGGTCAAAGACATTCCCGTGGAATGCCGCTGCGAATGAACCACTTTGCGGCGTCGTGGGAACTGTCGCCTGCATGGCGGGTCCCAAAGCAGCACTCTGCGGAGTGATCGGGACCTGAGTTGGTGACATACCGCGAGGGGGGTAGTGCATCTGCCCGTTTGGCGTACCTGAGGGGTGGTTGAAAAGATAGTGCCAAGGGGACTTGGAGATGATGTTGCTGGTTTCCTTAATACTCTGCTGAATCGGTCGCAATCGTGCCCTTGTATCGGGAGGCAGTGGGACACTGTTGGGTCCATATTTGATCTGATAGATCATATCCGCCCAAGAGTGACTGAAGTTGTTACAGAGACTCCAAAAGCTCGCTTGTGTTCTAACTCCAGGCTCCTTGAGTTTGATAAGTGACAGTCTGTTCTTGAGAATCTCCGTCTGTTGAATAACATGTCCGCACATGGTTATCAAGGCTTTCCAGTGCTGAATCACACTTTCTGGGGTCCTCTGATACATGGCGTTCCTCAAGCCACCTGTCAGTTGGGCTTGGAAACTGGGAAGTGTCCCCATAACGAGATCAGTCGACCTTTGCAAGGATAGGAATATTTTCTCAAACTGCCGATCTTCTTCTGTGAACTCGGAAGAAATCCCGCGGCTGCCGATCGAGGAGAAAGATTCTCCTGACCGCGGTGTGGCCGATGCAATGGTGGCGGTTCGACCATTGCCATTGAGGTAAGCCGCAGAAAGGGGTGCAGGCACAGGCACATCTGTAGCAACACGCAAATTGATCGGATGGTGTACCAGAGTGCCGTTGCGGTTGCGAGCTCCTGTTGGCCTACCAACAGTGGGAGTAACGGAAGGTTCGCGTGCATGCGCCCTGAGAGTACGCTCACCCATCTGGTCTCCCTTGGAGGCTGCTTGCCGACGCCCATCCTCTGCGCTAACAGACGACAGCGTCACACGCAGTTCCATGATACTATTGTAGAGCAACATCAAGAGTGTTCGAATATATCGAGCATCTCCGTTGTTCACGAAAGTATCGATGTTATCGGCTAAAAGTGTACAAACGTGGCCATATGCACTAACCAGAGTTTGACAGGCTCGATGGACGTTTTCGTTCTCTCTTTGGGAGCGGTCGTCGAGGTCGACCAAGGCGTTCTCGTGTTTCTGGATTTCCTGCTCCAATTCCTCAACATGGGAGTTGGTGTTGTAGAACACGATCTCAAGGCTAGAGCGCTTAGCAGACCCATCACTCGTCAAGCTCATGAGCATCTGGATCATAGGATGGATCTGAAAGACCGAGTAGAGGATGCCCTTAGCAGCTTCAATGACTGGATCATAGACTTTTGATTCTCGCCTCCGTTCAGGGAGGACAGAAAGACGTCTCACGTAGATGGGACGTGCCAAGTATGGTTCCGTTGGTGTCGCAGGGCTCTTTGTCGTTGCTTGGTTACCTTGCATGGCAGACCCATGACTCAGACCACGATAATGACTGAATCGGTTGTTCACTTGCATCTCATCGAGTGTACCAAGGTCAGAGGGTTTTCTCGAGACAATTCCCATGCGCCTGTTGCGGCTCTCTGACCGTTCCGCCCTCAAAAGGCTTTCTGAGTTGCTACGAACACGTTCATTGACATTGCCAATCGTCAATGGCATGACACCGGGTCGCCGAAAAGCGCTGTTTTGTTGGGAAAGTCCACGATAGTGTGATCTCGATGGTATCGGAGGCGCCCGTGATCCGAGATTGGGAGAGCGAATATCAGGCAAATCGGCACCACTCACTTTGACAGGAAATCTCCCACTTGCAACCCTTTTCAATGGGAAGCGAGGGGTTTCCGCGCCCTCGCTAGATTCGTCGCCTGTATTATCAGATTCAGATCGCCCGTTGACAGCATGCTGCTTAAGAAAGCGCTTGATTTGTAGCGTTACCGCCACCTCCGTAACTTCGTTGTCTTTCTGAATACCCTCATGCGGGGGACTTGCGGCTTGCACTTGTATTGCATCACGCGGAGGAAAGTTGATGGGATTGCCCTCAAACTTGATCACTTGCAAGGACCCCATATCGGCAATACATAGTGGCAACTCCCGTATTTGGTTCTTTGGAATAGACAAAACTTTCAATGACGAGAGTCTCACAATATCTGTAGGAAGACTTCGAAGTTGGTTTCGGCCAAGGTCAAGGATCTCCAATGATTTCAAATCGCACAACTAGCCAGGCTGTTAGGAAACATTTCGACGCTAAGGGGGAGACATACAGGCATAGGAAACTCCTTGATCTGATTGCCCCGGATGTTGAGATATCGCAATGATGTGCATTCAGAAAAGCGAGCCGGCAATGTTGTCAATTGGTTATGAGACAGTGCTAGTCTGGAGACCGTATAGGTATCAGTATCCGACCGCGTTGCTGAAGATGATCCCATAGGAACGGACCGCTCCAGATCACCCTTGACAATATCCACAACTTCATCTGGTAGTTTTTGGATCCCTTTGCGACTGAGGTCAATTGTGACACCGGTTCTGAGCCCGGTGCTGACGGCACCTGCCTCGGCGGCTTGGCTCTCGCTTTCGATGGCATTTTGCATTGCCTCACGCGCGAGACTAATAACCTGAGCTGCCGACATGCCCGCGGCAGAAAGAGAGGAACTGGAGGGAACGCTTCGCAGGGTAGGAATAGGAGGAGGTGGTGGCGGTCCGTTAGACGTGGCTGCTGAGTTTGGGACTGGACGACGTCCAGATATGTGGTTTTCGGGTAAGCTTCTTGGGACTGAAGCCTGCGATGCAGAACCGACGGACGGGCCGGCGAGTCGATCTGGCCGTTCCATGGCGGACGGTCAATATGAGGAATGCGCGGCTCAAGTAAGAAACGTGGGGAGGCGCGCTGGTGGAGAAATCGATCGAGGGGGGGAACCGTTGGAATTTTATGACGATATGTCGAGGCTTGAAGGATGAATGATTTCAGAAGACTTCTGTTGCCGTATCTGCGTTTATCTTTTGATCGAAGCTTGGGCGCAAACCGAGGCCAGTCTGTCTCAGTGAGAGTCAAGCTTGCGATCGGTATCTCTAGCGTTTAGGCCAATCAAGGCAGTATTGACGACGAGATCGATAAGGTCATGTTTATATATTCGATCGGAGCCAAAATGGCAGCGCGCTGCAGGTTTGGGGCCTGTTTGAATCGAGATAATAAGTGTTGGAATTGAAGTCGAGTGCACTACGTTGTCGAGACTCAAATGATGAATTGCCGATGGCAGCGAGCGAGAACCCGTTGGATGGAGATCCTCCAAAGACAAGACTTGGAGAGAAGGGTTGAAGAAGAGGAATGCTGCGGGAAGGGCCGTAATGAGCTGATGCAGACTCGGGAGGCGATGAGGTCGGGCTGAGATTCCGTCTTTGGTAAGTAAGTTTTGCAACACCATGGCAGGAGGATGGAAGGCAAGGCAAGGCAAAGCAAAGCAAAGCAAAGCAGGGGAAGGGTGGTGAAAATACCTAGTAACCGGGATGACCCCCGTTGTATCTCCCCTAGCCCTTGGCAGTTTGAATGTGGACTGGTTCTGGATATCAAAAACTCAAAACAGAGTCAAACAAACTGAAGGTCAAAAGTGGAAGAGAGCTTGATAAGTCGAGGGTGCTCAGGCACATGCTGCAGCCGATGTAATGGGGGTCCCCGCTGTAACTTTGATAGGTACCGATTAAGATACTTTAGGTAGTAGGTACTGAATGCCTGTCTGTCCCTTCTTAAACGTGCCACTCAAATACAGTAGTAGATTGAAAGGCCAAGTACCTTTGTCGATGTTGGCTAAGGACACAGAAATATAGTTGTCTGCTCTGGCTGCTGATACATATTAATTAATAGGTAAGTTACAGTTCAATTGTGTACGGAGTATGTTCTCGGGAGTACCAGCTTCTCCCAGTCGCCCCTGGCAGTCCCTCGTCTCATGCTTGAATAGGGGATAGCGCATCAGATAGGGGTAATAACCCATGAAAGTGTTTTGGTCAGCACTTCACGGGGCGGTTCAATCGTGGGGCTCCAGCGCCAACGGACAGTTGGACCCATCGTAAAGTGAAACACAGTGCGGGGCGGCTGGTCTGGAGGCTGAAGTCTAACGTGTTGAAGAAAATATCAGGAACAGTACTGCATCATCTTTTATGAATGACTTGTGAGCAATTGAATTTAATCCTTAAGAATTTACATTACGGAAAGTCAGGGGAGCTTTAGCTCAAGCTACGAGTTAAGAGTATATAATATGTATAACTTGTTTTAATTCAAAAGACGCGACCTCACCCCCCAGAAACCCTTCTTTTTCTTCCCGCCTTCGCCGCTAAATACCAGGCACGTTATTGCATGCCTAGGTCCCTATTCAGGCTGAGCCAGCCACACAGTACGAGTTTTGAGTAAGCGAGTCCAACCTCGGTGTGAGGACTCCGGATTTTAATCCCTGGAACTCTTTAATCCATGTTTCTCTCACTACTTACAAATACATAACAACGAGAATCCGAAATTCTGTTTGTCAAGAATGGCAGAATTGTTGCAAAAGAGAGACGCACTAGGTCGCATCCCTTCCTCCCTGAAGCCTACACACAGGACGGAGTAACTGTAATATTTGACACAAACCAAAACAAGACGAGGAAGCACTGCTAGTAAACGAGGGGTAAAGTATTGATAATCTATGAAACAGCAAAGCCAACACCACTGTTGTTGATGGACATCAGGGCATCAAGGGGGTAAATAAAGTTTCTGACGTTACAACAATGACGCCAAAATCAACTAGCCTAAAGATGTACCAAGATACACTAAACTTGACTCAGTATTTTTGTCCTTCAGGTCAGAGGCCCCTTGGTTTTCTTTCATCCCTTGGCAGGGGTTGCTTCTGTCGGAGGGTGGACTTTGAAGATGTCTGGCTGTGCTGTCTCGGAGGACGAGGCCCCTGCCCCAGCCAACAGCGAGTAATGCAAGGTACAGAATAATTACAGATTCACTGAATGCGCCCGAGAAGAACCAGTGAAAAGCAGAAGCCTTTTTCCCCACGTCATATGGATACAACGCTATGCCACCGTCTAAGCGTTCGTGCTCTCAGGAAACTGCACCAATTGAGTTTATCCCGGCAGCCGCCCGCTGAGTTGCAAGGTAAGGTACCTACCTACCTAATGGACGATTATGTGTTGTGATACTGTCCTTGTCCGATACAAAAAGCACGCCACGTGACCTTCACTCCTACCTCTTGCAACTATAGATTCCGATATCAATTCTTGTATTTTCAACTGTGACCCAATAGTACGTACATATGTTCATCGCTCGGGCTCATATGAGGTGCTCTAGAACCCCTGCCAGTCACTTCCTTTGTTCAAAAAAGTAACAACGTTACAAGGCTGTTGACAGTGCTGATCCGGTGGACCACAGCCGATTTGACTGCCAAAAGCAGAAACAGATCCTCACCAAACAAGCTCCAGCAGATTGTAACTCTGTAAGTTAGAGAGCTTGCATTGAGATAGACTAAAACGATAACAGTAAAAAAAGGGTCAATCTTTATCAGCAAGCGCCGGGAAAGCGGTTCACCCTTGCTTCGACCTACCATGAATTGATTCGCTCGACACGCAGTCCTAGAGTACTGTAACAATAATACAGTGACAATCAATCACTCTCTTCGAAAATCGTCAACGGCGCCATGCCACCTCTGAAAAGAACAAGTTCATGCACAGATATTGGTTTTACTCTTCGTCGCCAATTTCACAAGGAAGATTTCAGGTAGGCACACGAATTCTCCGCTTCTCCTTTTTCTGTTTGCTTCATCCGTTGACATTTCCCAGGCCTCACCAGCGTGAAATCATCGAAGCTGCTCTCGACGGCTTTGATGTTTACGTCCAAGCAGCCACGTCCTTTGGCAAGAGTCTTTGCTTTCAGCTACCAGCAGTCATCGACCAAGGCAGTAAGTTTCCGATCACTATACATTTTTCCTCCTCTAATTATAAGTTTAGTTACCATAGTTGTTTCCCCTCTCTTGAGTTTAATGGCAAGAAACGCTGGCCCACCATCGTTACGAAATCTAACATCATCAGATCAACCAAGTTGAAGCCCTAACAGCCTCCGGTATCGAAGCCAACTTTTACAGCAGCATAACTCCTTATGATGATCGGCGCCGCATTGAGCGCGATCTTGAGAGCGGGCATCCGAGGACCAGGCTATTGTATGTCACGCCCGAGTTATGTTCTGGCTCACGCTTTCGCGAACGGCTGCAGCTAGTCTACAAGCAAAAGGAGCTTGCACGTATCGCCATCGACGAAGCTCATTGTGTGTCAGAATGGGGCCATGACTTTCGAAAAGACTTCAAACGTCTATCTTGGTTTCGAGACACTTTCCCAGATGTACCAATAATGTGTCTTACGGCTACGGCAAACCCGCAGGTTCGCCAAGACGTACTCTCTATTTTGAAACTCGATCAAACTCCAGAAAGAACGAGAGAATTTTTGATGAACCCTCAACGTCAAAATTTGCATCTTGAAATTCGGTACACCAAGGACGAAGAAGATAACCGCCTGCAGGATTTTCTACGATGGATCAACGCTGTTTACGACCGTCGTAAACAAAGTGAGAGAAAGGCAGAACTCGAACAGGTCAACGAAAGAGTCGAAAGTGTTCCTGGGATCATATACACTATATCTCGGGATGAATGCGAGACTCTGGCAGCCTCCCTTCGTTCAGAAGGCATTGGGGCCATGCCCTTTCATGCCAAGCTCACCAAGGAAGTCAAGGAAGAAACACTCGCCCGGTGGATTAACAACGAGTCGGGGTACGATATCATTGTTGCCACGACCGCCTTCGGCATGGGTATTGACAAGAATAACGTACGCTTTGTTGTCCACTGGCGTATTCCCAAGTCTTTCGAAGGTTACTACCAAGAAGCTGGCCGTGCTGGTCGAGATGGCAATGCAAGCTATTGCTTTCTTTACTACAGCCGAGAAGACCTGGAGCGTGTCACGAGATTGATCAGATCCGATGCCAAAGCTGAGACGAATCAGATCGCCAGACTCAAGAGTTTGCAGGCCCTGGCTCAATACTGCGAAGACACTGATAAGTGCCGACATGCTTCCATATGCAAATATTTTGGAGAATCCAGCACACCAGAATGCGACTTTGCTTGTGATTGGCACAAGGATCCCCAAGAACTTGAGATGAGATTTATGAGGGGCTTAGCAAGTGAAGAGTGGGTGAGCACGCAGGCAATGCAGGGCACTTATGATGTTGGGTATTATGACGAGTAACGAAAATGACATCTCGCAAGTGTTATTCCCTGACAGTTTACACGAGTTCGGTATGTGATGTGTCGATTTTGATATTAGTCCATAACTGGCCACTGAGATTGGCCATCTTTACTGGCAGTTGGGAAGCCGAGAAGGTCGGATATGTCCCACTCAATAAGATTGCTCTAGCTCATATTGTTAGAAAGAACTACTCCTTACATGAAGCATGACTCACATTTGAGAAAATATCTGTACCAAGAAAGTCGCTACTCAAGCTATCCGAAGTTATCACTGATTCATGGGGTGTTGTAACTGCCTGGATGTCTTTGAGCATTGCCACACAGTCGCGGAGCGTCGATGTTACAGTCTCATGTACCGCTGGCTTCACAGGCCGGCCCGCCTCCAATGCTCGAATATGTGCCAGGTGAGCATTCGAGAAGAGGAGCCTCTTAAGGCTGAGGTTGCCCCGTACGATCATGCAGCGAAGTTGCACATATATCTCTTCGAGTGTGTTGATCATGGGAGCACGGGTAGCCTTTGCCATCTCGCTGAGAATATCAGGTTCGTGTGTTGGTGTCGACTCGTCTTGAAGTTCAGTAATGATCTCGAGGGCCAAGATGAGCATAGCATCAAAACTCAATGCACACTTGAAAAGGCCACGTCCAACGAAAGACAGCCGAGAAAAGTCATCCCATACCTGCATCGGCAAGCTGAAATCGGCGCCCTTACTTCCAGAAGCAATGACCAGGGCAGATTCAACACACACCTTACGAGAAAGGTAGAACCGGGGATCAGTCCTTGCTTGGAGCATGAAGTCGCGGTGAAGAAACATAACGAACCGGCGAAGGTGTATGTCGAGAAGTTTGCGATGGAATTCATTCGCCTCAATGCTTGATCCCTTTCTCATGTTCATCGGATTATGTTGTGTTAAATGGAAGAAGGCGGCGACATCTCGGCACGCCGTGCGCAGCTGTGATCCTAAAGCCAGTGCTTTTTCATATGTTTTCTCTTGTCGAAAGTCGTTTAGTAGGCCTATGACTTCAACTCTCAAAGGAAGAGATTTTGCCAGCATTATTTGCAGGTACGAGTCTGTAAATTTGTCCAATGGTTTTGGTGCCCCTGGAGAAGTTGACTCTAGATCCGAATCATCGTAGTTAGATGGAATGGAAGCATCGAAGTCCTGTTCTGAAAGCTGCAGTGGCAAGCCAAGATCTAGACATGACTGGACAGCCAACTCCAGCACAGTGGCCCATAGTCGAGCTCGAAACTCCCTTTGGAAGAGGGTTAAGCCAGCAAATAACTTCGGGTCGCGGTGAAGGCCCATAGTGATGGCGGCGCGCAGTAGCGAGCCCGAGGACAGCCATGACGTTGCTCCACGACAATTAAAGGTCGATTGACGAGCGATTATTAGCAGACAGAATATCTGCAGACCATCGAGATTGTAAGTGGTCTTTTCATTTGGACCTGTGAGCCACCACTGGGCATTCTGAACCCATGTCTGCGCAAGCCGCCACAACTGGTTCATCTCTTCCTCCGTGTCAAAATTGGCAAACGTAGTCCCGAGGGCAAGTATCAAGGTCAGTCTAACGAGAGATATAGCTGGCACAGGTTGTGTTTCCTCGCCTGCCCATATCCGGTCGTACTCTCTCTGAAAGGAGGGGATATGGATGATGCGATACAGGGGTTCGAATGTGCGGAGATAACAAGCAATGAGTTCATCGCAAACCACCTTGGACGGTAAGGTCTCCCGAAGATCCTTTATGGGTTGATCTAGTGTTGGAAAGTTCTTTTTCTTGAGACCAAAACGTAGGATGCGAGCTTCTTTCAAGGCGTCGTAGAAGTCGGATTTGGCATCCTCCCATGATGGTTCAATCTCGACGGGATGGAAATTACCTGAAACAGGAAACTAAGGCGGTGAAGATCAGTATCAGAGCTCGAGTAGAGATATTTGAGATTTACCTTCTCTGCAGTGTGAAGCCAATGTGTTTGGCCAAATAGCTTCGTCTTTTCAGGTACATGACGCAACCTGGGTGTAAAGGGAGGGATTGAGGTTGATGACTGGGCTGGGGTGGGTGTTTGAGGGGCTGGAATAGTTCTTGGAAGATAGCTATGTGAATTTGACACAGTCCTATCACTGTTTTCAGGTTGTGGTGGTCGGTTTACTGGGCTGCGGTGATGTGCTTCTCGACTTCGCTGTGTTGCTGTATCGGGTCCCTGGCTTTCAGTCCGTTCAGCCGGCACCGAGGAGAAGACTTCAGAACCCCGAGTCACTACAACAGGGCTCCCGTCACGATAAGAACATTGCATCGGTGCCCGAGCCCGAACACAGCCATTGCAAGGTTGGCCCAGACTGCACCGAATCTTGCGGCGCCGGCATTGCTCACAAGACCGAGCGGGTCGCCTTCGGCGGCGTTTGGGAGCTGGGGGACTTCCAGCAGAAGATACATCCGAGGATTCCCTTTGCGGCATCGCGGTCGATATTCGATGTCGGGTTATGCGATAGTGATAGCGGGCATGTATGTAATGTCTTTGTATATGAGCGAGGACCATCAAATGCCGAACACTATCCCCGAGGTTTCTTAGGGCCGAAAAGTTCGACTGGGTAAGTTTAGTTGCCGAAATTTTATGCCCGGCACTAAAGTTCGGACTTATTGAAGTGCTTACCCTGCAGGATGGCTGGTATTTTTTGTATTCAGTGAGGTTCATGGGCTCGCATTCAAAAAGTTATTGGTTTTTTATCATTCTTGTAGGATATGTGCTTAAATTTTATTGGATATAACATCGTCGGCCTGCCTTCCATGGGTTTCCCTTGCATCATGTCCAAAGAACAATATCTGATGTTCTAGCAACCTAATCACCAGGAGACCCGAACAACATGAACAACACAACAAGCACTTTATTTACCCATCACTTGGCAAAAGTGTTCACCTGAACATATATGGTCCATAAAATATCTTTTACTTTTTCCCTTCCAAAAAAAAGTAGTATGAATCAATATTGAAGAAGATCGAATGTTGAAACCCGTGAAATCTGCGAGGGCTCAGCAAGTATCTCTTCCCTAAAATTCGGCACGTAAGTGATATTGCATTTCATTAGCACATTATTCTGAGGGCAGTTTCGTCAGTCATGAGGAATTCAGTATTCAAACCCACAAGATAGATATAATGAGAGGAGCTTGCTTCAAGGCACAAAAGATGGCAGACAACGTGACGCCGAGACCTGTTCATGAGCGCTTGTGTTGTCGTGACATAGAAGGAGACCTGGTATCTTAAAAGATGAGACAATTCGAGAAGCAAATAGATGCTAGCCCAATATTTCCCCCCAGTCCGTGGCTTGCGAGGCCCAAGAATCCACGCCAGTTATTATTATTACGCTTCAGCCAACATGGACTTTCTTTCTGTTCAGCCCAATTCCCAGGACTCGCCCCAGATCTCGTTGAGATTTATACCCAACAACTCCAGACTCGGATCCAGGTTGAAGGGTTGAGTGGGATCGCCTCCCATCATCCAAGGGGCCTGACTTGGGTCGATCGGAGCCGTAGGCATTGTCGGCGTAAACGAGAACGGTGTCACCGACTGGATACCAATATTAGGAAACGCCCTGCCATGGAAGTCAAGCTTCATTACCTTTGGCCGGTCATGCAACGGTATATTAGGCGTGGGCCCCGGTCCCATATTGCCCTGCGGCACGCCGTTCATGGCAGCTGCAAGGTGCTCCCCAGAAACTGGGGGCTCCTGGTTAGCAAGGAGACGGTAGTGTAAGTTGACAAAGCGTTCTGCTGATGTCGACTTGGCGACCTCAGGCTCCTTGGTTCCCAGGTGGGCTTCAAGCAACCCCAGCGCCGCACACATGATAGAATATCCCCATGGCTCATTGTTGCCACATCGTAATAGACGATCCTCCTTCATCGCAATGCACTTCTCAATCAACTTGAGTGTGTGGTGCGAGTTTATCATGATCATGTTGGTGGAACCTCTGGGCTGCAACATTGTGACGCTACAGAGGTTGATGGCTGTGGTCAGCGCATCTTCTCTGAGAAAGTTCAGACTCCGAACGCCTTGTTCGTAAAGTTTGTCGTGTAACAAGACAATGTCTCGAGCGGCATTGTAGTATATGATCTCGGAGTACTGGTACTTTGAGTTTTGCTTCCGAAGTTTGAGATATGGCTGATGCAAGGGGATAATGTACTGCCTTAACTGAACATGCAATAACGTGTATGCGATCAAAGGGTTCTTCTTTCCCTTCACATTTTCCAGATTCATATCCCATGAAGGTAGAGCATCAATCTCCTGTGTCAAATCGTTGGTGTATCGAATTACTTGGTCATAGTCTATTTCAGACGATGGACCAGTAAGAAGACGGCTAAGCTCCAGACGTAAAGGCAGGCTCTGGCGAGCTAGATGCTGGAACGAAGAGAATGTATACTCTTTGACAGGTTTTGATGGTGGGAGCACGGTGGTACTCTCATCAAAATCATCATCGTCTAAATTGCGAGGGGCGTTGGTGTCGTAGTGAAGCTGGCTAACCAGAGTTGGCAGGCAATGGTCAAAGGAGGCCTGCATGTCGAATTCTTGAACTGTTGCCCAAATTCGTCGACGCATCTCCTGGTGAAAAACAGTGATCTTTGCTGCCATGTGGCTTGGCTCACGATGTAAGCCGACAGCGATTCCGTCCTGGATGAGCGCACCAGAGCCTGTCCAGAAACGCTTCTTCTTGATAGTGTTGACTCGCTTCCCAAGATACAAAAGGCATGCTACTTGATAGTGAATCAAGCGTCGATGCTTCTGGCTTTGTTTTGTTGACCACTCATCACATGCCTTGATCCATCGTTCTGCCCAGTGACGAGCATTCGACATCATGCCAATGAACTTGAGGCTTTCGTGAGTATGAACGCAACTTGCAACGGCCATCATTGCGAGGATAAGGGCCGTGAAAGCGGCATAACGTTTGGTAGACCCGGGTGCCCAATACTCGTCGTATTCCTTCTTGAACGTAGGAATGTGAACAATGCGGTGCACCTGCTCGAACTGGTCGAGGTAAACATCGATAAGTGCATCGGACTCCTCCTTAGTTGGCAGTAAAGCCTCTAGTTCTGGATCCGAGTCCTCAAATATCTTCTCACGGTCCTCGCGCCGTCTCTTTCGGTCTTTACGGTCATGGAGAATGACTGGGCGAAGCCACTCATCGGCCGTCTCCTTCATGAAAGGGCACAGACCTGTAAGTTCAACAAAGGCCATACTGGCATTGTGTGGACCAAAGTATCGCGTGCGAAAACCCCTGCCACGAAAGAAACGAAGCTCTCCTTTCTCACCCGACATGTTAGTGGCTTCGATGGACTCGTGGACTTCGCGGACGGAGGGGTCTTCGACATTCGCATTCCCATTGGCATCATCTTTCGTCTGGGGGGAGGTCGTCGTGCCAGCCAGGGTGCTCCCATCGAAAGACACACCAGACCGAGAGATTTGATTCTTAAGCTGAACTAGCTCAAGCTCCAATCGGCGAATTCGATCGTGATCTTGGCGTACGAATTCGGGATCTCGTGGGGACAACCCCGTTGCGGGATCAACAAAGCGGCGAGAGTCTAGCTGGGCGAACGGCGGCGGAACTCCCGAGGAAGCATTCACGACCTCGCCGTTACGAGATTCATAACTGCAACGGTCGGGAGTGCCGCTCTTGATGCAACGCTCGCACGGGAAGCCTCGGTCACACGACAGCTTTCGGCGTCGGCACTCCAGACAACTGAGGCGGACACGCTGCCGTTTGCGGGCGGGCGGCTGGCCCGAGTCATCTCGGGACCCAGGCTTTCGGTCACCGTCCGAGTCCGGGGTCTCACTTCGGTCTGAGGAAGCCATAATCGATGACCGGAGCTTATCCAGTGTCGTGCGAATGCCGATGCGGATGCGGTTCGGAGTTACGAAGGAGGAGGAGGAGGAGGAATCGCTCCACCAGCAAGTGAGAAAAACACCTTTATCAATCTGATCAGATAATATTGGTAGAAGAGTTTTTGCTTGTGCCGAGCGGAGATACGAAAGAGCATGGGTCTTGCGGGTGTCGTTTGTGTGGTCAGGTGACCGTCTATCTAATACTACCATGACCAGTCAGGAAACTGAGAGACATGTTGGACAGCTAATTGATGCAATTGCCATGTGAATTGATGCAAAAGACAATTACGCGCCTCAGTATTTGATCCTTTCAATCTGTACGTATTGCCTATCTCGTTCAAGCTCCTCGGAGTTCCGAAGGGTCACCTCTGCATCAAGATGAATCTACCTACTATCAGATTGATTTATTACTTGAGATGACGCAGGCCGACCTATTCTCATCCATCTTTGACTTACCAAAGCTATTTCCTTCTCGCAAGAATGAGCAGATTGTCAAAGAATATCACGAGAAAATGGCGGGACAGCAATTGGATTCTTTAAACATCGGAATAGAGGTTCGATATAACGAAGACTCACAGTTGAGATTGGTAGAAATCGAATGACTGAAACGTCTACGTGAGCACTCAAGGCTCAATCATCAATAAGCGGAGTGCAGATCCAGGGACCTCTTCAACGAAAGGGCACTCACATTGGATCCAATGCTAACTAACGCGGGGTGAATTGGCCCTCCAACCTGAAACTGAAGACTGACTCGCATATGGCGGTCAACAGAAGGCCACTTTCGTTCTGGAAAGACTTTGACAATTCGGATTGAAGGACATACTCTTGGCGTAACAGCTGGCAAAAGTTTAGGTTGTCACACCCAAACCGAAGCTTTTTCAGAAAAGTCTTGACGAAACCATATTTGCAACATTGCAGTGTCTAGGATACTCACCTATTGTTCTGGTCATAGAGGATCACACAGTCTATACTGCACTATTTTGGAGCTGTCGTTTCACCTGAAGCACACAGCAATTGCGGTACAACGCTACCCCAGTTTTTGCTCCAATTTGCTTCGCCAAAGCTTCCAAACGGCGCTGCACGATGTTAAAAGAGGCTTTAAAACCGTTGGTTGATTTAAGAGTTATGCTATGTATCGAGGCTTGTTGAAGCCGCGTGTTTGCTATGTCGTGCATTAGTCCGTTAGGACATGGGGTGAAGAGGTGTCAATGCATTTACCACGAGTTTCACTTGCTTACAGGAGCGAGGAGGTGAGCTCAACAATCAGACCGGAATACCCGAATTAAATCTCGATAAAGTCACAGATCAAGGAACCGATGTAAATAGCATTGCAGCTAATCCTCCCAGCGGCCCGTGTAAGATCATTTCCGCTATTTTGAGACGATCCTCAATGCTCGACGTACCTTATCCATGTTGTATGCACAGGGGGTTCATATCAAAACCGGGATGTAAGAACGTACAGGGCTAGTAACTAGTCTTGTTACAGCTCGATGCGGTCTTCATTCCCACCCAACTCGGATGAAGCCCCTTGCCTACGTAGATCTGGGGGTTATATATATATGATAGTTGAGGTAACCCATGTCTTGCAATATTTGAGCATCCTGTTATTCCCCTGTTTGGGTTCACTTCTTCAACATCAGCAGCCCTAATGCTACTGGACGGGTATGAAGCTCACATCTTGGGCGATCTGCTCGCTAGCACTCACTGCTGGAGCGTTCGGCGCTGACAGATCTGAACTCTTCAAGAGTCTGCCCCGTTGCACCGTGAGTCTGAGGTTTGTATGCGGTTTTGTGCTTATACTGACAATGTCTTGAAGAGCTCATGCCTTGAAAAATATGACAACTCGGATTTCGAAGCCATTGATATGTGCAACGACGGAAATGTCAAGGAGGAGCTAGATAACTGCTTCGCAGACAAATGCCGCGATTTCGAAAGATTCGGTGCGCCAATTATTCTGAAGTAAAAATGGGATAGAACTAACAAGCTCTAGATATTGCAAAGATCTATGCCAATGCCTGTGACAGCAAGCAAAAAGACAATCGGAATAATCACTATGTCCTGTTAGTTGCAGAGATACCAGCATGGATCTCTCCTTGGCTTAGGCTGTATTCAAGCTGGATTACATATGAGAGTCTTTCTCTGGATGACTATGTAATGGTAGTTTGTGGAGTAAGTTGGTATCTCGTACCATAGATCATCAAACCTAACCTGCTTTTAGTTGTTGTTCACTGTCTTTGCAACTCTGATTCACTTTGGTAAGTCGGATCGCTGAATGAATATGGACTCATGCTTACCAGACTCCTTAGCCCACTCTGTGACAGGAGATACAATCTCTTGGAATGCGGTTCCGGAATACATTACAGACGGGTTAAAGGTTTGTCTGCAACGTGCAGGAGTGAGTCGCAGAATGTTAACATTGAACTGCCTAGCTTGTCTTCATGGCCGACACATTTGAGCTTGCCTGCTCGTGTCTACTTAGAGTCGCGATTCTTCTCGTATGCCTACGCTCATCGTTTTCTGGCAGATACATAGTGGCCACAGCCGCGACCCTTGTACTCACCATCCTCTCTTCAATTGCTTTGGCCCTATTGAGAGTATTTCGATGTTCACCCATTGCATTCGCCTGGGAAGGTTGGGAACCAAGTGGAAGAGATGAGGAAACAGGAGGTTGCTTGGCTCAGGACTCACTTGCATACGCCGCTTCCTCGATAGACATATTCCTAAACCTGGTGCTCCTTGTTATGCTTTCTCACCTGATCTTCAGCCGAGTCGCAAGTAACACAACATCTTGGCTACAAAGCGCCATCGCAATGGCGTTGGGAGCATTCGGTCTGGCTGTGTCCTGTTTTCGACTGCACCTTTTGATCAATTTCTTCAAGATGATGCAGCCAGTTTGGAAATATCACGAACGAATCGTTTGGATGGACGTCGAAATTTCGATCTTGATTATATGGGCATGCCTGCCTATATGGCAATCCTTTATAGATCCAGTGCCTCCGAGGGACGTGGAAGAGACCAACCGCCTGCCGCAGATAATAGAAGAGGCTAGTATGCCGGAAACACCGTCAACCGATACGAAGATGCTGAGGCCGAGTTTATGTCAGAGGGGGTTGTTCGGGATCTTGTCAAGGGGACGTCCAAAGAAGCTAGTCGAGTCGAACTTACACCTGGGAGACAAAACTTACGGAAACGTCAGGACAGAGATCCAAGGAGGCCAGAGGTTTTCTATGATCTCCCAATTGACGGGCATGATTGGTATCCAGGTCCGAACGAGGACGATCAGGCATGTGCACGACAGTGGATGGGACGCGGAGAAGGGATCAGCAAGAGAGAATGTAGAGGCTACTTAACGATTAATGAACATAAAAATCAATAATGAAATAGTAATTCTTCATCAGACAGATTTCGACCAGATAGTGGTTTCGTACTTATGAATAAATAGTAAAATCTTACAGCAGAGAAGATGTAACTTACGCATTGACAGCCAATTATGGCACATAGAAAGTTCGATTTTGTTGTTAGATACCTGGGTTATTCGACGATCATACTCTTCTCTATTGACTTTCTGTTTTTTCAATTGCTTCACATGCAACTAGGTATCCTTGTCTCTTTATGGCCTCGGGAGTCGACTTTTGGCAAATAGTTGGGCTCCACTTTCAACTTCACCCACCAATTCCGACTCCACGCTCTCATCTGCCTCTAACACTCAACGAAGCTGCATCTAAACGAAGATCACAGTGGCCCAATAAAGAATTCATAATATCTGAATTCGACAAAAATAAAACAAAATGGCCTCTGCCGATGATGCCCGCAAGAACCGCATCGTGTCGCACATGAACAAGGATCACACCCGAGAAATCTCCTATTATCTCCGTCATTATGCCCATCTCTCTGCCTCGGCTGCATCCTCACCCGCACTCAAGGATATTGATCTCAACGGCATGACTATAAAGTCAAAAGATGGCAAAGACCACTTCGTCCCTTTCTCGCCTCCAATCTCCAGCTGGGCCGAGGTCAAAGGCCGCATCATCGAGATGGCCAACACAGCCCGTGAAGGACTGGGTCTTAGCGACGTCATTATCACAGCCTACACACCTCCAGAGGGTTTTGGCATTTTTGTCACAGGATCAGTTCTCTTCTACTTCTTCTGCGCCGGGACACTGCCGTGGGTACAGCCTGGCACTCGCATCTGGGAGTTATTGAACGAAGGGTTCCCTGGAGGCGCGACCTTCTATCGCTGGCTTGTCAACGCCATCTTTTGGCCCGTCATCGGTATTCATCTTGTTGAATGCTTCTTCTTCGACAGGAAGCTTCAGAGGCACAGCGTTGAGAGATTCTCTGGACAGTGGTGGCTTTGGCTCAGCAACTGCTTCTTTGAGGGGTTCCCTGCCTTCAAGCGTGTGGATGTCATTGTCGCACGGAAGCAAGATAAGAGTGGCAAGTCTCAGTGATATGGATGCGGCGAGTTTGAGGAGATTCCACCTCTATCAAGTGTCGAAACGCGGGCGGTGGCATTGTATGGATGGATGTTGGTTGGAAACTCTCATGCTCCTTTGACTTGAGGTGGATATGGCAAGCACAAGAGTGGTTACTATCATGACATGATGCATGAACCATAGATGAAGGGATTTCAAGTCGTACGGATGTAGGACGCATCGTTCCCATGATCATAATTACATACACCTAGAAATAGAGAAGACGACTAGAGAAGTTAAGGATAATCGATAGACCGCCTAAAGATTTTCAAAGACGTATAAGCAAAACAATCATATGCTTGGGTTTCTTCCTCTCTTCTAGCTATATTTTCTATTATTTTCCGGCGTTTCCCCCCTATGTAGAATACTGCCATGCATTGTAACTAATAGCTGCTCATAGTCCAGCCTTTTCCGTTCATCGTTCGTTGAATAGAACCAGTCCCCTGAGCCATAGGAAGCCAACTGTGGTTTCAACCTTTCGCTCAAGATGTCTGCTCGCCACCGTGAGTCTTCGATCTATCGCCAGCGGGAATGCACCGCGAGCTAAGCCCAGGTACGCTACTGTCTCGACACTGACGGGACCAAACTTCCATTGTGCGATGTGCTCGAAAGAACGACGACTCTCGAGTGAGGAGACACATTTGCTTCAGTTGTGGGAGTTGGAGCATTACATCGTGCGTGATCGATTTCATCACAATCTGCACATTGTCATATTGTAGACTTCGATCAGGTCGATGCATTGTTGGCTTCGATACGAGCATCAAACCTTTCTTCCTTCCATGAGGCAGAACGCAAAGTACCGCAAGTGTGGCGGTCCCATCTTGATGCTAGTAGTGATTATTTTGATTGAAGCTTCCTGTAAAAATGATAAGTGAGCAAAATCACCAGACACGGAGGACGGGCACCACAACTTACAAGGTCATACACACCATCTTCTTCGAAATCATACATCAGATACAGATCAAGCAATCCAGCGAACACCAATTGTTGGGGAAATACAGACCCATTACCAGAAAGCGATCCAATTTCATGTTCAGGCATCTAGGTATTCGCATGAAAGCTTTTGGTTCGCTTTCCAGCATAAAGACCAATAATGTTTTTGTGATACCGAAGTGTTTCGGTAGATAGCGGGAGATGGGAGAGTCTGCGTCAAGATAACGTACTCTGTCCTTTCCACACCTATTCTAAAGGACTTCCATAAGAAATTTTATATCTATACCTGGATCTCCCTGTGGCGTTACCAAGCGAACATCTCGAAGTTGGGAGGGACGATGTCTCCCCAAGGTGTTTCATTATGTCGGCCAGCTTACATACTTCGAAAGGTGCCTCAACGCCTTCAGATTCCAGAAAGTTCAGAGAAATAAGTAAAAGTGGTAGCTGTGTTGCAGCTTCTGCGACCCTGATGATATAACGTTCGTTGAAAAGTTCGTGTCGCAGATCTTGAAAGGTTCAGACATCTTGGACAGCCAAACAGTTGACAACAATTTCGAGGCGGCTTAAATTATCAGTTGATTACTTTCATATTCTATGGATGCAATATGAGCTCACCGAATAGCCTGCCAAGTGTGACTCTCCTTGCAAGTTCCGTACTATGGTAACTGGTAACCCTTTGCAAGGTGTCCTGTCTATTTGCATTTGAAGCATTCCTGGTCATTCACGTCTGCAGATTCGTTTGCGTTTGCTCGTTCAAGGTCGAGTTGTGCATTGCACCGGAACCCAGCATGCCCTTGTCCCCCACACTTGGAACATGATCATTTGTTGTCATTCTTGGTATAGGTAAAGTGCAAGTCGGTGCATTGTGCCCATGAGGTTTGATAGGCATTCGTTTGCACTATGACCTTGAGAGAAGCAGGTCTGGCAATTCTGCAATTCGCAGTGGTCGGACATATGCCCTGTCTGTTGGCAGATCGAGTTGGCGCAATCGAGATTGGGATCATGTGCCAATTCTTCCTTGCAATTAGAAACTTTATGATCGAGACTGGTGCACTTATGGCAGCACCATACCCGGATAGTAAGATCATTCTTCTTGTGGTACTTGAAGATGCGATACAATTCGAGTGCTCGCTTCTCCGTCTGATCTCGGATCTCCCACCCAACAAACATTCCCCGATCCAAAAGTAAAACGGTAATCCCACGTGCTCGAGTAAGCGAAAGGGTTGACCTATTGTTCTCTGCTGTATAGTCAATATTGGAGACAAGGACCCAATTGACAAAGAAACATCTGCTTCATCACCTTGTGCAGCATCAAGAGTAGATGTCTTGATCTGGTGTCGCTCCTCAGGCGAGATGGCCTAGGCTGCTAGGGGAGAAGAAAATGTAGTACATATCTTACTTCTATCGTAAGTACTGTGGTAAAAAGACTTAGGTAAGTTTAGGATACTTTAGTATAGTTTAGGGGAAATTTAGGATAATTTAGGGGAGCTTTAGACATAGAGCTCCTGCAAGGCTTGTAGCCCGCCATAGTATAGAAACCTGAGATATGTAACAAAGATGGTTCATATCATTGCGCGACTATGGCCACTCTTATAGTTTTCAAGGACTGGCTTATGTAATTCGTTCAACGTCCTTCACACTATGGAATTCCTTGATTTATCGAATGCCTGGGCAAATAAAAACTTGTATGTTAGTTGAACATATGTTTATGTTTTTGCTGTTGAGTTTTGGCAACATGGATGATTGAATACTGTTTGGGCGCTTGCCAAACACTAATTGCTTGAATAATGTCCAGTTTTGACACTGAATAAAGCAACTGTTGGGTTAGTAGGCCTGCCTATACCTAGGTATCCAGGTACGGATGTTTGCAGTAATTTGCCTTTTGCATATAGCCTATCTAAGTATCTACCAAGGCAGCAATGACAAACTGATGATGCCTATGGAAGCAATCACCTTAGAGGGACCATTATATCTCTCTTCTGGGAAAGGCTTACTCCTATCAAACCTATATTTCTTTTATATCATAGACATAAGGAAACCGCCAATGTTTGTACGACTACTTCTGAGATTATCATGGTTTGATTTGGAATGCATTCGGATCCACGCCAGTACAAACGATTAGGTTCGTCAGAAACACTCCAGCATGACGGAACCATCAAAATACCCAAAATCAGCTTCACAAACTTCAAGAGCATTTCGAGTTACTGGAACAAGCCATTTCGCTGAAACTATATGCTGGGGATAGCATTCACCGTGTTGCAAGTGACAAATACAGTGGTGCCAAATCTGTCCTTATTGTCAAAACTTGCAACTGTTCACCTACGTGTTCTTCAAACATAGAGACTTCGATCCTAAATTACAAGGACTTCATGAAGAGTTTAGGAGAGTTTAGTATAACATTGGATACCTAGCTTAGGATATTTTAGGAGAACTTAGGATAAGTTTTACCTAAACGTAGTAAACCTTTTGACTACTGGCTGGTTGAGGACTCGTCATCAGAACTATCCGCGTTTGCGCCCACGGCGGCTGGATCAGATTGGTTCTTTTTGGTGGCTGGGCCAGGTTCGCTCTCCTCTGTTATCAGCTCAAAAAGGGCATGGGCATCAATGCGTTGATGAATGGTGAATTGTAGCTTGATATCATCTGTCATCTCTATTACGGATCGGTCGCTCTTGATTTTGAACAAGGCAAGTTACCAGCTTAGCAGGGTCGACTCTTTCAATCTTGTCCCTTTCCATTACATCCAGAGGATCTTCAGGGCTCTTGCCCTCTTAACAGTCGATGGTGAGCGATCGTTTAGCAGCATGCAAATAGTATTAGATTTTGGGATCATCGGGGAACCGGGGAGGGAAAGTGCCGTTACTCTTAGCTGCATAGACCAGGCGGCGCCTAAAAAAGGACGCCATCAATCACTTCGTGTGTGCCTTTGATCTTAAGCCTGGCAAATTTTCTTAGAAGGATTAAAAGTACAACGTGTTCTCCGTTCTTGTGACATTGCCAAAGTCGATTGATAGCCGGGTCCTCAGTTTCTGTGCCGTGGTCCCGGAGATCGATCTCGTAAAAGGCTTCGAAAGTATTTTGGTTGATGGTTATAGTCAAAGATGAATAAAGCCCTGGGTAAAAAGTCCTCGTCGGGATCCCAACCTCCTGCACCAGAATCATGGGGATCTTCGCAATAGAAATAATCATTTTCCTTCATGAGACGGGTACAATAATCGGCAGCAGAATCATGTAATTCTAGACTGGTTCAAATTCTGGGCATGTTAGGTAGTAGTTAGTCACGATGCGAACGTTTATATGATATAGGATAGTGATCGCTTCTGAAAGGTATCCTTATGTTAGGGAGCAAGAAAAGAGACGACTTTAGAAAATATGCCAAAATAAACTTAGTAAAGAGTTACCTAAGCTTAGGCTAAATTACCTAAGTCTTTTTATAACTTAGGATAAAGGTCCTAGGTCTCCCTGCCTCTCCCTGCCTTGGTCCGATTTCAGAGATCGGCAATAGCTGTGCGTTGCTGGTTTCAAAAGCAGAGGCATAAGGAAATTTATAGGATGTGGGCTGATAAGTTGGAGAGTTAAATAAAAAAAAGACAGTTTTTGAGGATGAGAGAAGATTAGGAAGAGAGAGAGGCTGAGCAGAGGTTCAGAAGAGGAGATTAATGACTACCTAGGCTGACCTCGTTGTCTTGTCATGTTTACATTCGCAAACAATATGATAACCGTGCATGCGGGCATAAACAATTGAATTTATAGGATAGTCTGGCTATTGTTCTCCTGCTTGTGGTACTCCTGTTTATCAGCCTCCAGATGCCTAGGATTAGCCCACTTGATACAGGAAATAGAGATTGTTCGGGGCTTTTGGAATAGTATCTCCCCGAATGCATTCACCTTCCACGTAATATTATCACTCGAAAACTGAGACAAAGCGTTGACTTCTAGACTTTCCGGATGCCCGGGGGGTATGCTTTGAGCGACATGTCGATCGAGCTTAAGTGAAGCCCGAGCACTGAACTCACGGGGCGGAGATGCGCCGCAGAGTTAATCCAACGGCAATCGTATCTTCAATATGAGCAGGTAAGTGGATATGTGTGAATAAGAAAGTGTTTAAAGAAATATGTCTGTTTGATAGGTAAACTATTGTTAATCACTGTCAATCACTGTTGAGCAACTTACACAGTATTTTACTGCCTTAGGCATGTACCATTTCACCTATTACAATAATCTACTTCCTTCATTTCTTTTCTCTCCTCCTCTCCCTTTAATATTTTCTCTCTCTATCTCTTGCCTTAATCTTTTGTATATCCATCGACACAGTTACGATCACCAACCACCAAATCGTACACCGAACGTCACACACTTGGTAGCCGGCACTTGACGCGCAGTCTAAGATATCGGAATTTTCTTCCGCCAGTTGTTGTTTCAGTTCCAGGCGCCCTTCGACTCCGGCAAAGTATCTACACGAGATGCGGCCCCTTCTCCTCCCCATGCATCGGACACATGTGGCAAGTTGCGGAGTTGCCTAAACTGCCATCATCAAGGCCATAGTGCAAACGAATGCCCATGCGAACTTCTATGTTCATATTGTGGCGACGAGCACTTCACATTCGATTGCCCCAAGGATTCTAGCCAATGGTTATGTTGGAAGTGCGGTCGACAAGGACACGCTGGGCTCTCATGCAATGCAATGCTAAACCTTGGGCGAGCAAACGCAAACGAATCCGCAGATGTCGACCAGAAATGCTTTAAATGCGATCAGACAGGACACATTGTAAAGGGTTGCGAGGGGCCATGGTGCGGGACTTCCAAGGAGAATACCCACACTTTCGAGGATTGTCCCCTATTTATCTGCAGAGGTCGTGGTGAACAGGGTCACATGAAACGAGACTGTCCCGAAGTCAAATGCAACAATTGTTATGAGTTTGGACACCTCCCGGGATAATGTGAGAGACCGAAATGCTGGAGATGCGGCGAGCTCGACCACTTTGCACAAGACTATACAAATAAGCAGACTTGCGGGACTTGCCAGGGCCCTCATGCCACGGTGCTCTGTCACGTCAACAAGCAGGAGCCCGACAAGAAGAAGCAGAACGTGTCGTCAGCCAGGGGTTTTATACCGGTGGCCAAAAATCACAACCGCATCTTCACTAAGCAACTGCCAGCCGAGAAACAGAACGTAGTGGATCTTAGGTCTAGAACTTGCAAGGTACTCCTTCAACTTCAAATTCTTCGACACCTCGCTGGCCTGCTCAACGCCTTCGTCCTTGAGGCTCATAAGACCGAGTGTCAGATGCATCGTGCCGGGTGGACGCACTGCAGTCGGTGGAACACCAAAGCCAGAAGGATTCGTGACTTCTGTGTCCAACGTCACCAGGCTCCTTCGATCAACGCATTCCGAAACCAGGCTTTCGACGCACAACAAAGCCATCATGACCAGTCCAATGATGGTGACAATGGTGGAAGCAGTTGGGGAACCGACCAACCTGTTTTTGATGGGTGGTAATGGTGAAAATGTGATGATGATGGAATCGGATGGAATCGGATGGGTGAGGCAGGTAATGATTTCGATGTTGACACAAGGCATCACTGCTCATTCGATGGGCACAAACTAAAAGGGGCGACTGGCTATGGGAGGAAAGACAACTCAGGACTTCGATCCTAAAGGATGAAAAGACTTAGGTAACTTAGCCTAAGCTTAGGATAAGTTTAGGATCAGCTTAGGATAAATTTAGGATACCTTTTGCTAAGTTTATTCCAACACCTTGTATCAAGGTCTGATATTTTCTTGTTCCCCGAGGACTGGTTTACCAAGAAGTAGTATCAGAGGTTACCTTTATCCCTCAACAGAAATTGTATGTCTAATACAGTATTATTTCGATAATTCGACACATAATATTCACAAGAGTTGTCCAAGGAAGTTCGGTGGTCGTTACTAAGTCACCATTACACAGTGATCTGACTTGTCGACTTCCAATTGCAAGCTCATGGTACACTTCTATGAAGATTAATGGTCCTTGCTCTCTAGATACTGTAGGTAGTTATGACTCTAGCCTCGGTGGGTATTGCCCCGACTACAGCTTCGGGATAATTGGAGCCGACCAACATTCACAGTAATCCGGAACCCAAGCCAACGAAACAACGGGATATTAATTTCAGCCTTGAGTTTGAGATTAATGTTCCTTGAGTCATGAGTAATACCTTCATAAGCTTACATAACTCTTTGACCAATATACCCAAAGATTATAGAAAAACGCTGGTAACTATCCCCAGTCCCTTGGATAAAACAGGAGGATGAATTGCAGCATTCAACCAAAGCTTTTACTCTTTTTCTGGATAATTTCCTTTCCTTTTATATAATTCTAGGACCAAGGGAAGGAATGCTCAGTGGAATATGTTTGGGTATGCACAACTCAAAACATCAACTCCACACACCATAGGATGGGAACGATTTGTCAATTTTTGGCATTTCTTCGTCAAAGCCGTAAGACTAAATATGAAATCATATACAAATTGATCACGCAGTTACAACGCCGCCCATATATCCTCCGTAAATGCCCAGTTCGCTTTGCTTAGTACAGCTTAATGGCAACCGACTTGTTCTGTGTGTAGTTGGCCAACGCAGCCTCGCCCAGTTCCCGACCAATTCCAGACTCCTTGTAGCCGCCAAAAGGCAGTTGATGGTGCAGCATATTGTAGCAGTTCACCCAGACAGTACCGGCCTTCAATGCGTTGGAAACTCGGAGAGCTGTGTTGAGGTTCTTGGTGTGGACGGCGGCAGCGAGACCGTAGGCGGTGTCGTGGGCAAGATCGATGACCTCCTTCTCGTCCTTGAACTTGGAAATGGCGCAGACAGGGCCAAAGATCTCCTCCTGCATGATCTTCATGTCGGGACGAACGTTGGAGAAGATAGTGGGCTTGATGAAGTAACCCTTGGTGCCGAGGCGCTCACCACCGGTCTCAACGGTAGCACCCTCGTCCTTACCAGCCTTGATGTAACCCATAATGCGGTCGTACTGAAGCTGAGAGACCTGGGGGCCCTGGAAGGTCTCCTCGTTGAAAGGGTCACCGACCTTGTTCTCCTCAGCTCGCTTCTTGAAGGCAGCGAGGAACTTGTCATAGATGCCTTCCTGGACAAAGATACGGGTACCAGCACAGCAGCACTGGCCGTGGTTGTAGTAGATACCGAAGTTGACCCAGTTGATGGCCTCCTCAATGTCAGCATCGTCAAAGACGATGTTGGGGGACTTGCCACCGAGCTCAAGGGTGACCTTCTTGAGGTTAGAGGAAGCAGCAGACTTCATGATCTGTCGGCCAATGACGGTGGAACCAGTGAATGCGATCTTGTCAACGTCCATGTGGGCAGAGAGGGCAGCACCGGCAGTCTTGCCGAAGCCAGAAACAAGGTTGAAAACACCGGCAGGGAAACCAGCCTGCTCGATGAACTGAGTGAAGACCAGGGCAGAGAGAGGAGTCTGCTCAGCAGTCTTCATGACAACGGTGTTACCAGTGGCCAAGGCAGGGCCAATCTTCCATGCCAGCATGAGGAGAGGGAAGTTCCAGGGGATAATCTGACCGCAGACACCAATCTGAGATATGTGTTAGTACCAGAGAACCAAGGCATTTCGAATCAGGGGTATCTTACGGGCTCAGATCGGGTGTAGTGGAACATGTCAGGGGCAATATCAATGGTCTTTCCCTCGATCTTGTCGGCCCAGCCACCATAGTATCGCAGGCAGCCAACAACGGCGCCGACATCACCACGGGCGTTGGTGATGGACTTTCCGTTGTCGAGAGACTCGACAGCAGCAAGGAGATCGAGGTTCTTCTCAGCAAGGTCGGCAAGCTTGAGGAGGTAGTTGCCTCGAGCTTGAGGTGAGGTGTTCTTCCATTCACCGTCGAAAGCCTTGCGGGCAGCAGTAACAGCCAGGTCGATATCCTTCTCAGTACCTTCACAGACGGAGGTGATGACCTCCTCGGTGGAGGGGTTGATGACCTCGAACTTCTGCTTGTCGACACCCTCGGTCCACTTGCCGTCGATGAAGCTGAATGGTATTAGTTTTGGAGTCAACAGTGTTCGATACCATAATCACTTACAGGCCGATGGGCTGCTGGTAGGTACCAGTAACAGGGGTGGATAGCTCAACGGTGAGGGGAGCCATTGTGTATGATATACGAGGTGTTGTAGAGGAGAGGGAGGGTTTTGGGTATCAAATGAGGATGTCGATAGAAGAGAAGAGTGAAGAGGAGACGATGAGATGATCTGGAAAAGGGAATGGAAATGTTGACGACGGGAAGGGAGTATTTATTCTTGAGAATGACGCGGGGTTTTCCTGTGGAAGAATGGAAGTAGGGGACTAAGGGGGGGCCGCCCATCGGGGTGCGATGTGCCGTATGTGAACCTCGGTGGAGTGGAGGAGGGGTGAAGTTCAAGTGACGCCAACTTTCCCCGCAACAGCCTCGCCTCACACCTGGATGAGCATGGATGTCCTGGTACGTACTGGTTTCTTGCTACCTGAAAGAGGAAATGCTATGGATTGCACTGGCTACCGCTCACACTGAGACCCCCAGCGGACGGGCGGCACCCCATAGCTTTGCGGAGCATTGTCGTGGCGGTGGTGGACAGGAGGTGGTTAGCATGGTTAGTAGTCGAAACGTCACGTAAGTTGTCCTGTTAACATCGACTGCAGCATTAGCCCAATCACCTTACAGCAAACCCCGAAAGGACAGGACTTGCTCCGAAGTGGTTTCGGAACGGCTCAAGGGCAGAGCAGAGCTCTCCTCTAAGCCGGTACCAAGCTATGGGAGATCACGTCCATCACATTCATGTCAGGCAACGATTTGACTGAACCGCGGGGCAGGGCAGGGCAGGGATGTTTAAGCAGTAACACCTACACTACCCAGAAAGGAGCAGTACAATATCAGCAAACGTTACAGACAGTGCTTCAACGTGCCCAGCGCCTTTGATGACTGGACCGATGAACTGTCCCTTGATAGACTACCAACTGCTTCATCGGATCTTGCTACTGGTTCTGTCATGGCCTGTAACCCTTTTGCTTCCACAGCTCTCTGGACTCCCCGCCAAAGTGGATGGATCTGACGGTTTCTGCAAATCACAACAGCCGGCAGAAACAAGGTCCAGACATGCCGCCACCACATGCCCCAAGCTCTCTCCCCACATCCGAGCCATCAGTGGCCAATGGTGGGGTTGCAGGGGCCTTTATGGGCCTTCAAGGAGGGGATCTGCGCCAAAGAGGACAAGCTTAAGAACACGAAATTCAAAGTGAACAGAATTGTCAAAGCTCGGTATAGCAGATAAGGATGTCTAAAAGCATGACATAGCTTTATTCACGAGGCAGAGTGATAGCTCGTGCTGCCACTTCATGACATGAATAGCCTCAAAATCACTGTATAAAACTTCACGGACCTGACCTGGGCGTCTCTCAAAACCGTTGAGAGCAGTGACAAATCAATCTGGGTTATCAATGATGCATGCACAACCCCCCCCGGAGCCGACACCAGGTACAAGTATGTACACGCACTTACAGTTAAAAGGTGGTAATGTGCCGCAATAAGACAGGGTCTCTCACTGGGGACCTCAGACTTGATCCGCACATCAATCTCAACGAGTTTGGACGGTTTCATCGTTGGGCGACAACTAACTAACCATTCGGTGTGATTTGCTAATAATGCCGTACGCAGTCAAAGAGAGTATTGCTAAAGCAACCCATAATTCATCTTACTGGACAGCCTTCATAGTAATCAAGATAAGCTTTCTAGCAAACTCAACGGGAATATACATCGAACCGCACTTCGGATCCTTGTCAACCCCAGCCTCAGGTTGCGTCTCTAACTTAAGGTAGTCCTGCTATGAATTAGCGCTTGCCGATGGACGTACGTTTTCTGCATATTATTTCAGTCCATGATCCATCCAAGGCCGCGGAGTTGTACAGGGTATCAATTATCCCTCAGCTCGGTTTTGTCAGCTTGGTTGGCCAAGCGCTGTTTACATGGTAAACCCTATCCGTTGTTCCTGGGAAGATCTTTCGACTGTTTTTCGATATGGGCGCCACTGACAGCGAGTATCTATACACTTGCCTTCTATGCATTCTTCTATAACTGTTCCTCATTCAAGAGGGTTCACAAGCAAGTCGTCCCCTCCAAAGCCTAGTCGAGTTGCGACATCGTGTAGGTTACTGGAAGCTGTTTGTTTAAACATGTATGCCAATACATGTTTAATCTCCTAGTCAATTCATTAATGATACTGGCTACCCTAATGTCGATTATTACCTACTCCAGGGGCCACACCCCACATTACCTTCGGGATCTGGATATCCACGGGGTCTACGGAGTATTGATGTCCAATCTTCGTTTCCTCGATGGCTGTGTTGCCAGCACTGACACTAGCACTACCTGGTCTCTTGCTGGAGGGCCGTGCTCAGATCTTCACATCTACATTGCCATTCAATGTGGTTCCCCTCCTTAAACGAAACCCCTCTATGACCTCACCTACCCCTTCGGTGTATCTTGTGCGAGCCTCCTCAAACTCCACAGAAAACACAGAAAATATAAATCTTTTCTCAAACTTTGGACTCTCGCTGCTCGTTACTGGGAGACCGAAGGAGGGTCCTGCGAAACGCTCGGCGTAAAGGTGAGCGAGCATTAAACGGACCCCGCACTAACAAAGAGCTGACCCTCGTTTTTTCTGTGTTTTGACAAGGCCATGAGTGGCTCTCCAATTCCTGGGGCAGCCGTTCATCCTAGCCCCGAGTACACATTCCCAATTCTGTCTAGCTTTTCTCCCATGTTACCACCCCCCGTGACGTTCCCTAAGGCCGACGAGACGTTGGTACGCCTCGTGCAGTTCATTTTGGTTCGCGGACCCGCAGGTTTGCTGGTGGTCATGAGCAATTGCGGCTCCGCTGCGTCTCCGTCTCGCCGGCAAAGGCGGGGACGGCCCCACACACCCACCCCGCCTCCGATTCCCTCTCCCCAGGCTCAAATTCTAAGCGCTCTGAACTTTTTCCCTTTACGGCCAACTTTGAACATGGCCACATGGGAAACATGCGCCTCGTTCTTCATGGTTTGCGGCTCTGGCGACTTTCCCAGGCACCCACTATACACCAGCTTATTGGAGCAGTAGCCTTGCGCTTCATGAGTGTTTATCTCACTTCCTGAGAGGCTAGCCACCTCTAAGGTGACCCGATCCATCATATCAACATTCCTCCAATACGATAGCTTTTCTCAAGAGCCGCAAACTTACATAACCTTTCAGCCCTGCCCATCGCCTCCGCAAAATTGGTCCAACGGCAGTCCGGATGCACGCGACATGATAGATCATATGCTCCCCACAAACGAGAGCCGCAATTGCTGAGATTGGAGATGACAGGACGACATTGGAGGCCCCAACGTAGGGATACATACCTTGATGAAGCCCATCCGCTATCTTCAAAACTGCGGCATTGACGGATCCGCGACTTCATGCTTGCTTTTTACCCCGCCAGATCACTTGTCTTCTCCGTACATACCGTAGGTACGACTACCCCACAAACGGGGCCGCAGGCCGCAGTCTTCTCCTCATCCCCGACTTCAGGGACTTGTTGGGTCGGCGGCGGCTCCGTTCTTTTCCTGGGGTGGGATTAGATGTGTCAAGCTAGATGTTTGCAGGTAGATCTGACCCCAGACTTGTGCTTACCATGGAATCATAATGGCAGGTGAATGTGGAGGAATGATAGGCTACCATGCCGTGGGCTTGGTTTGGCAGGCATCTCCTATCGCCCGGTCCAATGGTAGCGGGACTTAGACTAGACTAGCACTTCTCTCAACATCTCATACCTTGAACACATGGGCTGATGTTGCTGGGGCGGTTGATGAGTCGACCGGTTGCCGGTAGTGTTCGGGAGCTGCAAGACCCCGCATGCCCCAGATTCTCCAGATATGAACGAAGGCACTAAGCTCTGTTGCTGTCCCTAGAATTCTTTGCCTACGGACTCTTCCTTCCCCCCCAGATGCGCTTGGTCTCAAGGGTGTTAATGGTTATATTCCTTTGTTGGCAATCTGTGCATCACTTCATTTCCTGCATCGTAGCCGTCAGTGTTCAAAACAGAGACATCCTCGCTACTCTCCTTCTTCCGGACTTCCAAAATGCTTGTTCAAAAACAAAGATGTTTCTGATGCGCCGGCTCTCATACCTTGCTTTAAAAACCTAGGTAAGTAATGTAGCTCACAAGGACTCCATAAGAACAACAGTTGTGCTCGAAGCAACTGGTACCACCTATGCTAGACATATTAGTTATCCAAATGCTAATACTAGAAAACCACAACCTGATTGGATATCTTTCAGCCAAACAAATCGAGTAAAATAAGTGAGAGAACAAAATCCTCTACCTCCCGCTCGATCTGGCTTATAACCTGTCCTTTATTTGCTCTTGGACGTCCTCGCTACCAATTTCAATGGAGAGTACCTGCTTAGATCGGTCACCAAGTGGTGCGGTCGGTTAATTCTTTCTTCCAAAGTTATATAGTCGGTCGTGGAAATACATTTCGAACTCTTTTTGCTATGGGAGTGAGGCACCAAATTGATTGCTTGTGGCCACGGGCAGCTGCAGTACACTGTTAGGTGGCCCTGGTGCATAGGTACGTAGCGGAGTGCCTAAACGCTGCTGCTCGTTTTTGCAACAGCTGGCGAAAGGCTCTCCTTTCAACCCTCAGCCTGATCGTCTGATATTCACCTTGTCTTCTCCTGAGAACCGCACGTCAGGACTTTCACGTTGCGGCATTTTATTTCACCCCAATATGGCAGTGTTGGACGAGGTCCCTCATGTCACCGCACGTGTTCGAGTCGCCGGGGAGCTCGCCACAGAATACGATCCCCTTGATGACGAAGAGGCCGTGGTCAAACTTGACAAAGAAGGCACCAAGATCCCAAGAAAAGTGTGTTACATCGAATCCAAGTCAGGCGCCGAGTTTGCCATCGAAATCGTGGTTTCTGATAAGTATCAACCTCCAAATTCCCACGATTCCTTCATTGCCGAAGTCTACGTCGACGGCGAGCGGAGGAGGTGCAAGATTCTAGACGTACCCCTCTCTAGTAGTAGGAAAAAGGCCATCATCATCTCATCTGGAAGAGTTTCACCAGAAACAAGGGCGAAAAAACCAATACTGGGCAAGTTTGTCTTTGCTCCTATTAATACAATATGTAAGTCTACCTATTAGTCACTTTATCTTTACTAAGATTGCAGCCGATCCCACAAGTGCCGATAGGCTCAACCAGGACCTCAAACGTGCGGAAACCTTGGGAATAATCCGGCTGTGTCTTTTCGCAGGTCGATTTAAAGGAACGCGGCCCCGGGAACATCATTCCTGCTATTCCACCAGCCGAGAGGTAGAAGTAGCGGAAAAGGCGCTGAAAGGCAAGGCCATAAGCCATACAACCACGTATATTATGAAACCCGCGTTTGCTGGAAGAAAGTTCTAATATAGATGTATAGGCTGGCTGAAACAACCGAGAAACCCAGTTCTCAAAAGACAGTCACTACTGACGATCGTTTGATGGGAGAAATCTTCTTTCGTTATCGATCCTACCGTATGCTCTTTCACCTATACAAGTATTGCTTATCGCACCGGGATTCTCTAACTTTCGATACAGAAGCACTCCAACATGAGATGATCATTCCACGCACACCGTCACCTGAGCCCTCAGCTACAACTAGCATCGATGCAAGTGCCCTTTCTCTCCTCACCGAGAGTGACATTCGCCGTCTCGCTCTGGAAAGACTACGTGACACTCAGGTAAGGCAAATTTTCAACACAGAAGCTTGGCTGGTTTGGCCATTTGCTGTTGTTTCTGGACTTCTTTTACTGACTTAGTCTAGATCAAGAATGAGTCCTCTCATGTCAAGAGGGAGGCAGAGGAAGCCTCCCAATCGCCCCGACGATGGAAGTTTGTGAGACTGGAAGATGGGAAAGAGGCTGTCGACCTGACAGATGATTGATCCCAAGTATGAAAATGTCCCTCTGGAATTAATGGTCATGATGGTCGTTACCTCTATTGTTCTGTTAGTAAGGTACCCGTGGATGGTCGGCGCAAGGGACCTAAGCAGTGGACGATGTGGTCATGTTAGACGGGCATTATAAGCATATTCACAGCCTTCTGCATAATCAGCTCTATTATTTTGTCCTATGCAAACCCGAAGGCATGTCCTAAATCATTGATTGTCGTGCCGGGCTATCGTTTCTGGTTGGACAGTGGAGCTCTGATGGTCAAGACTCAGGATAGTCTAAGCTTGTACCGGGAGCGTAAGCCGTGATTGGCTGCTGAAGCTTGCGCTAAGACGCCAACGTGAACCTCCTCCATCTCCTTTCGCGGAATACCCCATGACGTTGCAGTTTAACTCCTCCCTCAATGACCAGCTCTTCACTTTTCATCAACATCGTATTGTCGCCGTCCTTGGATCCTCCACCGCCTCGAACTCGAACATGTGCACGTATAGAAATGCTGCATTTGCCGTCTCATAGCCGCCCCCACGTACGCGCTCGTCGCTGAGCGGCCTCCTTACCCGCAATGGCTCCTGAAGCTCCCAGCAATATCCGTGTCTTCATACGTTGGCACGACCAGACTGTCTTCGCCGGCGAGGAAGTCAAATGTACGATTACATTTAAAAACGCGGCACCGATACCAGGCCAGCCGAAACCACAGCCGCAACAATCGGAACGAAGTCGACTGGCCTCACCTTTGCATGGTCGCCCCAAGTTAAACCAAGGATTAACACCACCGCCGTCAGCATCTTCCGGCAGAGGGCATCGTCGTTCTGCCCTTTCTTTAAGCGTTCCTGCATCACAATCACATAGCCGTACCGGCTCAGTCCAATGGCCTTCATCAGCAGGCTCGAGTGATGGTCGCTCAAGCCACTCTCATAAGCGCTCTGTTTCCATTGTCTCAATAGGATCCAATAATACCGTGGAAGACCACACACAACGAAATGATTTACCGTCGCGCCCTCAAAGACCGCATCGAGGACATGGGCGGGCCTCAAGTCTACAGATTATTCCTCGAGCGCAAGGCCAGCTCCCAACCGGGCCTCATTCCGGTTCGTCGCTTACACAGTACCATTTGAACTAGGAGCTAATTCTTCTCAGCATCATTTTCTCCTCGTCTCTCAAGCTCTCCTTTGTTCCACGCATCATACCCCCCACCTGATCGATTCGGTCGCATATCGCGACCGCCAACAACTCCTCACACACCTATTACAGCCGGCCAACGAAGATCATCGCCGCAACCTATGCCGGAAAACCCAATGCCGGAATTTCGCTTTCCTGCCGCTCCCTCGCCTGCTCGAGAAGTACGACCAAGTTTATCAAGACGATCAACAAACGAAAACATGCTCAGCCCTAGGAACGCTGTGGGTGATTCCAGCGGACTGTCAATGCGCCTCAAGGACGGCGTCCCGACGATCAATGAGCAGCCTGCACCCGCGGCCCGCATTCTAGCAAGCAGCGGCGTCCTCGGAGGCACACCGCGGAGTAGCGGAGAGTTTTATTCTGTCAGCAATAACTCGTCAGAAACTCTGGTATCGGAATACGTGACGCAGCAGCCACCTAATCGTGGACACGCACGCCCACTTAGGAGAAGCCTTGGTATGCCGGCTCCACAGTCGAGAGCGCCTGAATCTTTGATGATGGGGTATGCTCAATTACACGGCTCTTTCTCGTTAGACGGGTCCCTTGTCAGCCTCAGCCAATTTGACCAAGTCAAAAAGAAAGCTATAGTTGGCCAAGGCGGTGGTGTCGTTGGTCTCGAGTCCAAGCGCGACAGCGGTCTTTTGGGGGGATTCGGATGGGGTCGTATCAGCAGCTCTCTGGGCGATTTCTTAGGTGGAGGGGAGCTCAGCACAATCAAGGAGATGCGAGGGGTTGCGAACTCGAAATCTGTGCCTCTCTTGACTACACCACAGTCCATCCTATTTGTTGATCTGCAGCTTGCACCAGGAGAGAGTCGAGTTTTCGAGTACTCTTTTCGACTACCAAAAGGTCTTCCCCCGTCCCATCGTGGAAAGGCCGTCAAAATCACATATAGCTTGGTTATTGGCACGCAGAGGGCTGGAGGAACAAAGGAGCAGCAAGTGAAGTCTGTTGAAGTTCCTTTTCGCGTATTGGGAAGTGTTAACAGCCACGGTGAGATATTGGGACATGACCTGATGAATCCTTATATCCTATTACGGGACCAGGCCCAAGTGAAAAGTCCCTCGAGCAGTGATAAGGGATCAAAAACCAACGGCAACGGAGCCAAAGGACAACAACCTGCCCTGAATAACTTTTTACTTTACGTGGAAGACCTGGTCCATCGACCACGAGATGAGAGTGGCAGTATTCTTCTTTCTCCGGCCGCTGGTAACTCTAGGCGACCATCGGCATTCGAGGAAGCCAGCAACGCACATGATGCTATTCATATGGCAATCATGAGAAGCAACATGACCTCTGGCGGGCAGCAGAGCCCGAACCGGTTCGAAATTGCACGCAATGGGCAAAGGGTTGGTGTAGTGATGCTCACGAGACCTGCCTACCGACTGGGGGAAGTTGTGACAATGGCTATCGACTTTACAGACGCTGACATTCCGTGTTACGCCGTGCACATTACATTGGAAACATCGGAGAAAGTAGACCCGTCGTTGGCAATAAGATCAGAGTCGAGCATCCACCGAGTGACCCGGAAAGTTTATTCGTCTTCATCTGAAGCAACGATGTACTCACGACGGGTCACCTTCAAACCAACGATTCCCATTACTGCAACTCCTGAGTTTGTCACCAGTGGTGTCAGCTTGGAATGGAAGATTCGTATCGAGTTTGTGGTGCCATCCACGGGAAGCGATTCTCCCATTGAGCACGAAAGACGAGCACCACACCCATTACTGGAGCAAATTTCACAAGATGAAAAGGGGGGGACGGTCCTGGTGGCGGTGGAAAATCTAATATGTGAGAGTTTTGAGATCGCCGTACCTCTACGTGTTTACGGCGCAGCTGGGACAGGACTAGAGCGGCTTGAGCGGGACGAGGCTTCCGAAGAAGGCCTTGCTGTATGATGAGAGTTGGACTAACCATATATTTGGTGCTGGGTGTTGGATATTTACTAGTGTGGGATCTGAAACAGCTCGGTTTATAAGGCAAAGAGCTTGTTGCAAATAGAGCATTGGAGTTTGTATGACAGATCAAAAAGAGCGGGAGCAATGGTAATTGGAGAAATTAACTTGTTCTAGTAAGCCTGAGCCATTGGCGTCAGGGATTTTGCGAAATGGATGTCCCCAAGGTTGTTTGTGTGCCTCGAAGCTGTGTTGCCAAATAATAGACCAACGGTCAACTGTGATGACGACGCGTTCGAGTCTCCAGGCGGTTGTTAAACGGTACTGTGCACAGATTGATTCCCTCGTTTAAGAGCTAGGGCTCATAGGTTGACTAACTTCCCGTGACTGATGCTCGGACTCTAAACCGAGATAAGAACGAGTGAGACAGAATAGAATTAACTGGCACAAACATCACAAGCTCAGAATAGCTGAAGTCAAGACTAAAGATACAGGGCAGAACGGGATGGGGCTGGGTATATCCTCATTTCGCAAGGACCGGGATTAGACAAGCGGGTGTCGACTATAGACGAATAAGTAAGGCTGCTTCCCGGGGATGAAAATTTCTTAGTGGGATTTGCTTCTTTGGTTTATTACCTGATTACCTCAAATACAGAGGTGGCTCTCTGGTGTGAGTGTGTTGTTGTTGTTATTGATAATGGGTCAGCTGGTTGGTAATAGTGGCTGCTGGCTCGACAACGAGATGGGGTATTGTGAGAAGACATAGAGCGAGAGAGAGAGATCATCATGCGGCTCAAACTGATTTTTCTTGTCAGTTTGAAGGAAATGGCCTTTGCATACTCTGTAGTAGCTGAGGAATCACGATTATCGCGTTAACATAAGAGCTGGGAACGTGTCCAGGGGGTCGGCATGATTGTCACCAACAAAGGCTCTGGGTTCAATATTTACCACCGTCCTGGCCTGAAGTGATTGTGAGGTGACAGCCACTAACGGGAGAGCTAGGCGGCAAGGATCAAGCCGCCAAGAACCAGCTTGCTCAGGCCACTGCCGGTACCGATACCAAAGAACAGCCCGTGAGATAAACGTCAGGGACTTGGCTCTCATCAAAGCAACAAGGCCCCTGGACAACGAACAGACAAGGGTCCATGTAAACAAACCCAGCAGAACAACTGCTTAGGCGCCCACCGAGGACATGGAGTTTGGACTTGGTCTTTGATACTAGGTAGGTATGATTTGACTACGATATTGACGGGAAGGGAATGGGCTGGGGTTGGGTTGAATGAGAGTCATCAGCATTCCATCCCACAAGCTGGTGCGAACCTTCTTTTCTCTTCCCTTTCCACCTCACCAACCTCTTTCGTTGGGAGCCCAGATCTAATGTTGCTAATATTTTCAATCTTCTTTGTCGCTCACTAACAAACTTTGCCAGTCATTGTAAGTTGCTAGATAATTCGCTCCAAACAGGTCGCTATCCAGACGCCTCCGCTACAGCAACTGACGCCTCATCCGCAGCCTTACATATTTCCATCTCTTGCTTTCTGAATCTCGCTGCCATTAGCCCCCGCAGGCCCGCAGCAGCTTCCCGACTTACACCGCCCGCCATCCACTTTTGCAAACATATCTTGCTTCAGCTGTCCTTTTGTTTGTGGGCAATGGGAATTGGCTGTTCATTCTTTAGTTCTACTGTTGTTCTCTTGCCGTAAACGAAAAGATTTCGGTGTTCCCGTCGCTCTTTCAAGCCGATACTTCACCATTACACCATCTCAATCCACACTAGACAATCTTCTCGACGACAAACCCACCAAAATATCATCATCAAGTGTCAATGGAGGAAACATGGCTGCGACACCTTCCAACGGTCGTTTAAAACTCACGCCTTCCAACTCTCCCTTTCTAGCTCGCCCTTCTAGGTCCTCTAGGTCGCCTATGCGTGGTCGCGCACACGATGCCTCGAAGCTCTCCCTCCAGCGTGTCATTGGCACAACATGCTCCTCTCCAACAGGGTTCGATACTCTCCCGTCTGTCTTTGCATACATAGCTGGAGGTGCTGTTGTGGTGGTGGATGTTAATGGCGATAATCACACTCAACGTTTCTACCGAGCTCGACCGACCGCCGTCCCACTCTATTCCGTAGCAACCTTTCAAAACACACCCACGACGCCCTCGGGAACACCAAAGGCGAACGACAGTCGGGGACGTGTAGGCCCGCGGTTCCCTAACTCACCACACACTTCGTCCGACTGGAACGAGTCTCCTAGCAATACCTGGACAAGTCGCGAACGGATCAAGGCTGCAACATGCCTTGCGTTGAGCCGCGATGGAAAATATTTAGCTGTTGGCGAGACTGGATACTCCCCACGAGTTCTGGTTTTTAGCTTACACGATACTTCTTCCGACGGCCCTCTTATCTCGATCAGCGAACATGCTTTCGGGGTCAATTGCGTTGCGTGGTCTGCAGACACCCAGTATCTTGCGTCTCTAGGAGCTGCAAACGATGGATTTCTCTATATCTGGAAGGTCGACCCTCGAACAGGCGCGGCTAGACTTTACAAACAAAACCGATGCACGTCATATGTGAAAGACATGGTATGGATGGGCAATTCTCTCATCACATTTGGCGTTCGCCATGTCAAGATGTGGAAACCTGATGATGGCCCAACTATTTCGCCTACGAAGCAGAAGTTCTTCAGTGAACAGCCGGCCTCTACTCCACCCTCTCAAAGAACCCTACCAGGGCGTAACATCCTGCTAGGACCTCTCTTGGAGGATACTTTTACTTGCGCTGCTGTCGTCAAAAACTCTAGCCTCATCATTTGCTCGGAAACGGGTGGTGTATGTATCATGGCGGAGGACGACAGGCAGATGAAATTGCAGAAGGTCCTTGGTTTAGACTTCTCCATTTCGACTATTGCTGTCAAGGGCAATATTGCCTACGTTGGTGGCAGACATGGCCATTTTGCCGTGCTTGACATTGAAGCTGTTTTGGACGCTCAACCACCGTCCGCGTGTATAAAAGAGACTACATTCTGCCCTACAGGACAAGTTGCCCTGGGTTTTCTGACACACAAGCTTGTCACCATTGATTCGCAACAGTCCATTGACATCTGGAGCTCAGACCATGTGCCTGGCAAGAATACCAAGGCAATGGCCAGCATTCCTATCCCTGGTCATGGGCAGTCTGTTACAGGTATACAGGTCTTGGAGAGACCAAATGATCTGAAAGCTTCGTTTTTGACATGGACAGTTTCTGGAAATGTTTCCTTCTGGACATTGGAGGGTCAAGTCCAAGCATCAATTGATGTACCGATTGGAATGACTGAACCAGAGAACGAACTGGACTCGGTCAACCAACTTACATGCGCCCGGGCAACGAATGACGGTAAACTTCTTATTTCCGCCGATAGACTGGGCGTGCTACGAATGACGGACATCGCCACAAAGGAACCCGTTTTAGACATCAAGGCACATACTGCTGATTGTCGATCCGTCAGTGTCTATGACAGGGATGGCAAATTTCTCATGGCGTCTTGTGGACGAGACAGAACTGCGCAGCTCTTCCACAGGACTGCAGGCGGCTCCATTGAGCATTTTCAGACATTGGAGTTCGCTGCGAAGGTCGTGCAGGTTATGATTCCGTCCGAAGACAAGGTGCTAACCTGTTCATTTGATCGAACATTACAAATTTACGATATCATCACAAAAGAGGGTGATCCCGATTCTGTTGCCGCTATCCCTTCCAGAGTAATTTCTCTCCGAGCCTCGCCTAGCTCAATGGTTCTGGGCATGGGCCAAAGAACTGTCTTTGTCTCTTTACTAGATCGGTCTATTTGCCAATATGAACTCAACACGGGACGCAAGATCTCTTGCTTCAAATGCCAAGACGAGACAAAAGGCGAGTCGGCTGTTCTGGACTCGCTCTGTTTTGGACAATGGCCTCCCAAAGACCAAGACTTCCTCCTCGGAACATCAAACACAGACAAATCCATTCGGCTCTACGATGCCCAGACAGGGAGCTTCTTGGACCGAGAATGGGGTCACACTGAAGCAATCAACGGCGTTTGCCTTATCGAAAATGATGATGGAAGCCGCAAGGTTGTGAGTGTCGCATCGGATGGAACAATGATGATATGGGGTCTGGATTTAAACGATTCTCCGCCTGGTTCCACGAGTAGAGAGCCATCGCCCGCCAAAGACTCTGTATCAGGACGACCGCCACTTCGCAGGGTCTTGTCAAAGGCTGAGCTAGCCGAATTCCAACGGCCTTCGCCGACATCTGGTCGGAGATCCCCACCCCGAACACTACAGCGGAGGACCTCGCGATTCAACCTGGCTGCTAGCGTCAGAACACCTACCCAAGGGCTTCCAACAAGCCCTAGTAGCACATTGGCAGAAGATACACCGTCAAGACGACCTTCTGCTGAACCGCGGAATAGTCCCCCAGTGTCTCCAAAGGGAAAGGTTACCAGACGACCTTCTCTTCCAACTCTAGGCACAAGCGCACGCAAAAAGACATCCTCATCAAACTTGCGAGGCTTTGGCTCGTTGAATATGGCGACAGAACAAACTTGCCGTCAACTTAGATCATACAGGAAGAAGCTTGCTTCCTCAGAGCCGATTAGCCAAGAAAATCTGACAGAGCTAGATCAGGAGTTGCGACTGACGGCAGCAGCTCTCGGCGACCGGGCTATTCGAAGCAGAGCCATGAACGAGACGGTTCTCAGTGGTCTTCTCGATCAGTACTCGGAGAGACTAGTCACATTGCTGGACGAAAAGTTGCGTCTCAGCTACCAGCCAAGATCTCCAACTGAAAAGGATGGAGACAGTCCAGACGGAGATAGCCCGGATGAGGAGGCCAGGCGCAGTATTAATGGATCCTCAAGTTCGCTTTCTCCTTAAGGTTTTGTCCTTGCCTGCTTATGAAGGACTACTTTCATTTATTCTTGTTATACTTGGATTAAGAGGGCAACGGCGTTAAATGGTGCTGGTTTTATGGGCTGGACGGCGGGGGATTAAGGCAAGCATCGAGTGTATCTTGATGCCAAGTTCCAATATGATACCATGGGTCTGGAGTTTTACTGTTACTTTGTCAGGGATAAAATAATCCTTTATCATAGCCAAAACCGGCACTTCTTGCTAACGCAATGGACGTGATCAGGCGCACAAATACTCTCCTCTCGTTAACCAACAAACTCTAGTGAAGCTTTTGTAAAGTTGATATATTGAGTGACCAGAAACCATATCTCTCGGTTTCCATGGATCGCTTGCCGCGCCTTTTGCGTGTTGGCGTTCAGGGGTATCACGTGCTCAACCAGGCTTTAGCGTCAATGCAGCTTGGACGGACTCAGCCCAATTTTTCTTCCCTGCATCATCGAAATCAACCATCAATCAACATTATCGGCGATTTAATCACGTGATATTCCAACAGAGGGATCGCCCAGACGAGCAAAAAATTACTACACCATTGGTTCGACGATCGAGCGCGTTTCGCAACAAGAAGCCCAAGAAGCCCAACGTACCCGATGAAAGGCCTAGAGGTCGCCATAGACGGTTCTGGAGTTACTGATTAAGGTTGCCTGTACGTGTTTGATTGAGAGGACCCCGACCATGACGTAGCTATACCTGTGTCGCGACAGACGCCTAACTAGAGTACCATAGACCGTGGCGCCAGTTCATCTTCTTGCTCGACGTGAAGGCCCCTTGGATAGCTGGCGAGGTGGACAGCGGGGCATGAATCAACCAGCCTTCCACACGCCCCTCGAGTCGCTGCTATTATTCCAGTCGTTGGTAGCTCAGGGATTCGACAATGGGGTCTTCGCGCGTATCTCTGAGCAACTCATCAACAACGCGCTCATCAAGGAGGGTTCTACTTATGATCCCGCACGATTAAGACCTGATGCGCTTCAACATCTTTTTTTGCGACTCTTGGGGGATGAACTGAGGGGCGAGCATGAGAAGGCTGCGGCCGACGATTCGACGACATCACCGAACTCGCGAAAACGAAAGCTCGGGAACGCAACTTTGCCAACGCTTAAGGAGATTTACGAACATGTTGACAAGATCCCCCCGCTTATTGACCGGCTATATGAGCGATACAAGGATAATACCGTCGCGCAAATTCGAGATGATGAGCGCAGCTTCGAGACATCCCAAAAGGAAATTCAAGCAATGGAGCGATGTGAACGAGAACGACGCGCTAGAGTCGCGAGCCAGAATGGAACACCTGTACTTGCTGCTCGTGATCAGAAGCCTTCCGCTACGCCTAATGGGTCAACATCCTCACCTGCTATGGCAACAAACTCGGCGGCGCCAGTTCGAAGAGGCCCAACACAACAGACGCCTGTGATCCCACCCAAACCGCCTGTCTCCCACAATAAACAATCAACAGTTGCGCCGCCTAGCCACATGCCTACTGGAACGGCATCGATCCGACCTTCGAACTCACCAACTCCGCCAAATTCTACCGGGTCGGTGCTTCAGCCTCCAGCAGGTGTCCCTCAGACAACACCACGACCATTACAGGCGCCACAACCTCTTAAGCAGAGCCCTGCTCCCAGACCAGACATCGAGGCTAAGCTGAAGGATGGAAATGCGGCTTCAGGAGCTGCTCTGAAGTGGGAGAAGCCTTATCAGCCGCCACAAACAGCTACACCCCCTCCTCGGCAGGTTCAATCACCCGTTGCCCAAGGACCAACAGCTCCTCCGCCACCGCAGCAACAACAGCATCTACAGCAACATCCTCAACAACACCCACAGCAGGTACCATCGCAACAGCATTGGTACCCACAACAAACTGCTCAATTCTCTCCCAAACCTGGTGCTCAACCATTATCTCATCCTCAAACACCCCAGCAGGCTCGGTCACATCCTATTGCTCCACAACCTCCTCAGGCACAGTCCCAAGCTCAAACTCATCATCAACAACGCCCTCACCCTCCCCAGGTTATTCAGCCGCCGCCACCATCAACGCAGCCAGCTCCCCACGCTCCTGGGGCTCAGCACGCTACACCGACACAACATACTCAACAAACCCAAAGAATCCAAACGCCTGCACAAGCACAGCATGCTCAGGCTCAACAATCTTCGCAAACTCAACCTATCGCTCAGGCTCTGCCTCAGTCTTTGCCACAACAGCATCAACAGAAGCCACGGCCAAATTCCGCTAAGCCAGGCCTGGCACCACCGCAGCATGCTGGTCAGCTAGCCCCTCCCTTACAGCCGGCACCTCCACGGCCAGTTGCAGAGTCTCCCGGAGGCCAAACGCTCCATGCCCGTCCGTCTTCCACGACGCCAGTGCCACACCCTCGCCCTATCCAGCCCCCCCAAGGGCAGACTCAGCAGGTCCGACAGACTGCCGCAGGCTCCCCAGCTCATCCTACAGCAATTTCAGGCTCCATTGCCCCTCCCCAGCAACGTTGGCCGCCTGGATATCAACCTCAACCTCCTCAGCATGGGTCACCCGTCAGCTCTCCTGTGCCACCGGTATCTAAAGTTGATAAGGCTCAATCGTCACAATACGCTAGTCAACCTCAACGACCTGGCGTTTTGAGCCACATCATTCGCCAGGCTCTAAATACTCCGGTCAAGAAGCTTGGGGTACCATCGGCACCGCACACGCCCATCTCAGCAACACCCACTCACGTTACTCACGGGTTTGGAACAAAATGGGCTCCACATTCCACTCCGTCTACTCCGGGTCCTAGTCATATGAGCGTGGCACCTGAAAGTCCGGCCTATGAGCCAGTCAGTCCTCCTCAAAAGCCTGCAACGTTACCGAGCTCTGCTGGGTCAACACCAAGACCTTTAAGAAAACAAGCGCCTAAAGCAGCCTCGAAAGTCGAACAGACCGTCTCCAAGTCTGCACGCGGCCGGTCTGCCAGAGCCGGGCAGAAGGCTCGTGCAGTTAGTTCCACACCTTCTCTCACTCGATCCAGGCGAAGCCAATCTATCCTCTCTAATACTGATGAGCCCCCGACTCAAACAAGTGAATCAGCACCCAAAATTAAGGATGAAGATGCTACACCTCGACCCACCGAAGACACAGGCGATACTACCGCCGATGAGAGCGTCCCTGGTCGGCCACAGATCATGACTCCTGGTAGTGTCTCTTCGCGCCTCCATAAACGAAAAAGACAAATTACACCAGTCAATCCACCACCCGAGACAACTCAAGTTCTTTGGACACGAGGGTTCACCAAAGTTTCGTCATCTGCTCTGGATCAGATTTCTAGCCACCGGGATGCGAACATGTTTGCCACCAGGCTCCGTGAGAAGGACGCGCCAAATTATCGCCAGATTGTGCTGCAGCCTCAAGATATAACATCCATCCGGGCTGCTATCAAGCATGGGAACAAGGCGGCTGTTCAGGCTGCAGCCAGTCTTCCCGGCGGTGATCCTGGTACTGCGCACGTGTGGCTACCTATATCCGACGAGCTTGTTCCTCCAAAAGGCATAATCAACAGTGCCCAGCTTGAGCGCGAACTTGTCCACATGTTCTGCAATGCCATTATGTACAATGCTGACCCCGATCGCGGTCCTGGGCCTGGCTTTATGAAACGCTCTCAGGACGAGGAGGAGGAAGAAGTAGTGGGCTACCGCCTCGACGAGAATGGCGTTGTAAAAAATACCCGCAGCATGTTTGTTGAGGTCGAGAAGCTCTTGGGTGATCTACGAAGTGCTGAAAAGGAGCGTAGCGCGCCTCCGCCTTCGGCTGTTCGTCCAGCTAGCGTCGCTACACCCGCTGAGGAAACGGGCGACGACGAAGATGAGGGTGAACGTGAGACTGGAACAGCCAAAAGGCGTCGTATAGGTGCCCGGGGCTGATCGTCCTGATTCGCACCATTTTGAAAGGCCATTATATCTTAACTTTGGATGTCGGCTTCACTAACTGTAAAGGGAAGCAGTATGTAATTTTTGTTGTTATTGTGTACAGCGTCTAGAATAGCTAGCCCCTTGATAATCACCAACCGATCCAGACTCATGTCACTTTGGCCATGACCTCTTTTATGTGTAATTCATTCCCTTGCCATGGGTCAGTGATATGCCCGGTCACACTGCGGCAAACTCCCCTGCGCCTTTACCATATTCATGTGGCATCATGCCACCATCAGGTCGAGAGTGCTTGAATTATTCGAGCTTCGGAGCCCCTAGTGATGTGCTTGACCGATTACTATGTGCCCCCTTCTTGGAACTTGCATCATCATCGGCAGGTCTCTTGCGAGGCCAGTCTGGGCATATATCGATGTTGTCCCTCGGAAACCACCACTCTAGGAACAGAAAAAAGAGGTAATCCACAACGCAACAAAGACAGAAGAGCTTTCCGGCCCAGATACCACAACCATAGTAGCGCTTCAGACGATCTATAAGAGCAAAATTGCGTATACGGCTACCGTAGCCTGATGTGTCAACACCGTAGAACTCGTCCTCAGGGATGGTGCCCGAAATGCCGTCGTAAACGCGCTCCGTGCGCAGAGCGACATTTTGCCATGAGTACATCTTTTTGACTTGTTCGTGGAATTTCTCGGTACGAATCTTTCCAGCGCGCATCGCACTGATGGCTTTGCTTGTGGCGAGGACGATATCGTCTTCTTCTGGTTTGGCGAACGTCGTCATATGCGAGGGGAGGACTTCTGGGATGCCGCCAACCTGTGTACACACGACATAAAGGCCGCAGCTGGCGGCTTCAACAATGACAGTTCCGAAAGCCTCGGTCAGAGATGGGTGGAGGTAGATGTGGCCTCGAACCATAACATCTCTGACTTCTTCGTGACGGATGGGACCGAGCATCTCGACACGATCCTGGAGCACGTTTGTTTCGATCATTTGTTCGAGGTCGATGGCTTTAGGGCCGGAGCCTGCAATGATAAAGCGGGTGTTTGGATGATTTTCCAACACGCGAGGAATAGAGGCAATGAGGAGATCAGTGCCTTTATTGTAGAATAAGCGTGAAATAACAACGATTGTGATGGTATCGCGAGGTCCTATGCGCTGAGGTGGAGGATAGACTGGCCCTTCTGAGCCAAAACTCGTGGCTTGGGGAGATGGCGACGCTGGGACATCCTTAGGACGAAAGTTCTCTGCAACAACAGCGTTTGGTATCACAGAAACCATGACTGGGTCGAGTGATGCGCGAAGGACCGTGTTCTCCTTACTGAGACTCGTCAACAAACACTGGTATACTTCGTTCAATGGGTTGCTATCTTACCATGTATGGCTGACACATATGCTGTGATCAACATCACTCAAAGTAAACTTGAGGAGCTTGTTTGTGAGAATTGTTCCAGCGTCGGCAAAGCCAAAGAGTGAGTGATCTGTGAAAACAGTACGTAACCCCATGGTACGAGCATGCAAGATAGCTTCATGGCATAGACTGCTGAGGCTGCCATGGCCATGCACAATCTCGATGCGCTCACGAATGCAAATATTTCTGAAGATGGGGAAGAATGAAAAGACGGTTGGAAACGTTGCTGAACGGTAGATGACGAGGAAAGGAACGTGATAGACCTTGACGCCGTTTGTGAGGTACCGCACGCCCTTGCGGTCGTCGTAGGCATGAGTTATGATGATGACTTTGTGGCCACGGTCGACAAGCTTCGTAGCGAGTTGGTAAATGTGAGATTCGATGCCTCCTGGTTGCGGGAAGAAGAAGTCGCTGACCATGGCGATATTGTACGTGCGGCGTGTCATGATGGCGGTTGAGGATGAAAAGGGGGATGCAGCATGACTAGAATTTTGATTGTGTACCAAGGTCAGCACTTGCTGAGCTTATAACATTTGTGCTTGATTGACGACTTTTGTGAACTAGTTATTGTGATGAGATATCTGTCTTGTCTCAACTTGTACATGAAAGCAACTATATACAGAGTAAGTTCAATGCTTGAGCGAGCTGAGCAAGGTGCAAGCATACCAGTGGAGTCGCTGGGCCACTAACTAAGTACCGACTTGAGGGTATTACAAAAGAAAGAGTAATCTCTATTAATTGAGAGATATCAACGATATTTTTCAAGACATTTCATATTCCGTATATCATGTTGGTAAGGAAACGAAGATATCGATTAACAAAAGAAGGTAGATTCCAAACACTGAAGCCACATCTGCACGAGCTTGGGCTGTTCTGATAGAAACATCAGACTAACCTGTTTTGCTCAAGCGTTTGCTTCACTGTTCCAATAAGCGGATCAGTTTATAATTTTAGCGGTGTGAGACGGCAGAACCTCACTAAGACCAGGAACTGTCCAAAAATTTAGGAATTGAAGCACTTCAAGCCCCTCCATCGCGATTAATTCTACACAGCATTTTCGAGAAAATGTACGCCAGATATATACCTCCCTCTAAGGGTGGAAGCAATTCGAATGCTGGTCCTCCTCACTCGTCATCAAAATCTACAAACAACACTGCTCCTACTACTGCAACGAATGCCTTCGGGTTTTCGCGATACGTCCCTCCGAGCGCAAAGTCCGTAGCTCAGTCCATGCACATAGAGACTCCTCAAGTCCAATACTTTGATGACGTACCGCCCACAAATACCAAGCGCAAATTAGATACTTCGGAGGAGAGCAAAGGAACACCAGGTCCTGATAGCAAGAAGCCCAAGACAGAAGAACCGACTTCACATAGGGATGGAGAAGATGCGCCGAAAAAAAAGAAAAAGGTCAGAAGAGGCAAGCGAAGAACTGGAGCTGCCAATGACGAACGTGAAGATGACGGTACCAAGCCTGCGCAAGAGGCTCCCGAGGCCACATCTAAGGAAGCAGACGCAACCCCCGAAGAGAGCCAGACTATGGACGAGGATTCTGCAAAGGACAAGGAAAAGCCGAAAAGAGAAGTGAAGGAAAAGAAAGAGAAGAGGAAGAGGAAGAGGAAGTCAAAGAATGAAGAGCAAGAATCAGAAGTTCCTCACAGACCTGTTCCCAAGGACGACGATCGCAACGAGGATGTATCCATGACCGACGCGGCAGAACCCATTGAGAATATGCCTGAACCTACCGAATCAGCGGCAGACGAGGAAGATAAAAGACGGAAGCGCAGGGAAAAGAAAAAGAAGGGAAAGGAAACTGAACCAGCAGAGGAACAAGAAGATGAACTACAGACAAACCAACGCCACAAGACGGTCATGAGCAAGCTAGAGAAGTCTCTTAAGCTTGCCAGTGAGCTGCCCGCGGACGAACAGGATGAAGAGGATCAGGGTGAATTACACGGCCTCGAACCTTTGCCTCAACCAGAGCCGGTTAGCTCCCTGACGACCTCAAAGCCGAACTACAAGATTCTTCCCTCTTGGCTCGAGGATCCTATCCGTGTCTCTCAAGACACACACACACCCTTTGCTGAACTGGACATCATACCCAAGGCTTGTCGAGTATTAGAGGAGAAGGGATTCCGGGATGCCTTCGCTGTACAGACTGCTGCGATTCCTCTCCTACTGCCAACAAGTAAGCAACGCGGAGATGTGCTTATATCTGCCGCGACCGGTTCTGGTAAGACACTAGCTTATGCCCTGCCCGTTGTACGAGATATCAGCCAGGGATGTCTCACGAGGCTGCGTGCGCTAGTAGTGCTACCAACACGTGAACTGGTCAAGCAAGCTCAAGAGACCTTTGAGCTATGCGCTAGAGCATTCGATGGTGGTGATCGAAAAAGAGTGCGAGTGGGCATCTCCATCGGTAGTCAGTCACTCGAGGCTGAGCAGAAGGCCTTTATGGATCAGGAGCTTCGATATGACCCTGATACATACAAGAAGCTGAAAGAAGAGACGCAACGTCGAAAACAGCTGAAGTGGGGTCTTTTGGCATCAGAAAGTCTCCAAGATCTTGATATGGAGGACACAGATCCTCGATTAAGCCACATGAACGGATATGTGGTTGATTACATTTCCAAAATAGATGTTCTGATATGCACTCCTGGACGATTGGTTGAGCATATGGAACAAACAAAGGGCTTCAACTTGGATTACATTCGATGGCTGGTAGTTGATGAGGCGGATAAGCTACTTGCTCAGAGCTTCCAAGGCTGGCTTGACCTCGTTATGGAAAAGTTCCGCATCGATAAGTTTACCGCACGAGACTTCCATGATATGGACTTTTCTGGTGTTCGTAAGGTCATTCTGAGTGCCACGCTCACAAGAGATCTGAGTCTTCTCAACCAATTAGGTCTGCAAAGACCACGATTGATTGTCCTGGAGAACGATGGCGACATCCAGATTGCTGAGCATTCTCTGCCCGTGTCGTTGAAAGAGCATGCGATTAGAGTGCACGACACCAATCTCAAGCCCCTCTACTTGCTTGATCTACTCCGCAGCCAGGACATGCTTATGGCAAGCCCTAACAAAGACGCAGAGGAGCCCAAGGCGGAAGAAGCTGAAGACTCGGCTACTAGTTCTGACTCAAGCTCCAGTTCCGACTCCGACTCTGACTCTGATGCTACTTCTGACACAAGCTCGGACACATCTTCTGACTCGGATTCTGACACAGACACCAATACCAAACTCAAGGTCTCAGGACGCACACTCAAGTCTCACATCCCTATTTCTCTTATCTTCACAAAGTCCAACGAATCTGCACTTCGTTTGTCACGACTACTCGCCCTCTTGGATCCCTCCTTGGCAGACCACATTGGCACACTCACGTCAACCACACCAACACACATCCGTCGCAAGACTCTCCGGGCCTTCTCTACTGCCTCGTCTCCCATTCGCCTCCTCATAGCCTCCGACCTTGTTGCTCGTGGTATCGACCTTCCCAGCCTTGACCACGTAATCAACTACGACCTACCGCCTAGTGTAGCCGGCTATGTTCATCGAGTCGGTCGAACAGCTCGAGCTGGAAGGTCAGGATGCGCATGGACACTAGTTGGCGATGATGAGAGTGGTTGGTTCTGGGGCAAGATTGCCAAGGGAGCTGGAGTCAAGAGAGCTCAAAAAGTTGAGCGAACAAGGATTGAAGAAATCGACGAACAGAGAGTGGAAGGCTATGAGGCTGCTTTGGAGAAGCTGGGTAAGGAAGCAGGAAGGTAACCGATCATATACTATAGACACCGCTAGATACCAGCACTATGGGTTGCCTTACGGCTTACATGTCAGAATATGGATATGCCTGAGATATCTAATTTTCAATACCCACTCAGATTTATTTCTCATGATGATCCCGTGCCAATTCGCTTTGGCTGGTGATCTATTTCTGACTGCCTAACTCAAGGGCTGATTGTGAGCATACAGGTAGGCGGTCAAAGAATATATATTACGTCGTTACAAATCCTTAACCACAGTTGGCAACACGCCAGAATTGGCATCCACCCATTTAACCCATTTACCTCATTGACGCTTCATATTTTGGTCCCTCGAACTCGGTTGTGCTTTCATGCCGTCAACTTAATCCTCGCTCCAGTTGTTCCGCTCGATCACGGCCGATGGCACGACTCTAGGACCCGATTCATTCTCTTGTACACTCCCGTAACCCGGTGATGGCCTCTCTGGACGCTCAGGGGTAGTCTCTTCCTCCTCGATTACATCTCTCTCCCTGTCGATCAGTAAAGGGCGGCGGCCATCGCGATGCTGTTCTGATTGTCCATGGTCATGGTATCGCCAGTTACCCAACCAGCTGGAATCCTTTTTGGCTAGGAGGAGTCCTAGTATCTTGACTCTACATCAGTAGATGAACCTTAGGAACCTAGAAGTTCGGTTTCAACATACCTGGATCAGCCCAACACCGAGTACGACAGAGAAGTCCAACAATGATAGTGTCTGCAAGGCTCCTGACCAAGGTTCACGGCAGGGACTTGTTCTTCCATATGTTTCGGCACAGCTGCTGGGCGCTGTATTTGGAAAAGGATAAGCTCGGTCTCGGATTGAGTTCAACCCGCAGCAGTCAAACGCATCCTGAATACGTCTTATGCTGCTTGCATCATGAGCACGAAACATATCCATCCACTTTTTATCGAGCATGCATCCCGTCATTTCTGATGGCACTACGCGCTCTAGAAGTAATGTTGCCAGGATGGTGGTGATAAGAGCTTGAAGAACCTGGACAATCAAAGGAGCTAGCTTGGTTATGCCGCTAGAAGACGACTTGGTAGTACGGCTGATACTAGGATAGAAAGCTGTGTTAAGAAACCCCAGAATCGGGAGAATCAGTGTAAGAATCGACAGGGTTGGCGAGATAGCGAGTGAGAGGTTCGAACTGCGGACGTGCACGATTCTATACAAGAGTCAGACCTCACCTACTAACCTGACTTGACTGAGGCTCACATTGCTATTATGAGCAGCACAAGGCTGAGCTAAGGGACTTGGTCAGTCATAGATTATTAAAGTCCCGGTGTGCTCAATGATTGCCCTACCATCAAGTATAGAACTGTGGGGTGGATCATGTTGTTGTTCCTCGTACTCAAGTAGCTAAATTCAAGGCGGAAGATGCAAATTAGTATGGAATTGAAAAGAAGGATTTACAGGATGATGTTTCTTTTAACCGTCTAATCAATGACGAAGGCCTTCCCCGCCTTCATGCGGGAGGCCTACCGGGGAGGTGGTTGCCCAGAAATGATGGACGGATGTCTCTCTTATCTTACCTGCTAAGCCTGAACATGATGTGTCACGAATTCTAGTCTTATTTAAGTCAGTTGCATACATATACAGTGCTTGATTGCTTTGCCTTTTGACTCTACTAAGGGATGTTTCACCTACAGATGAGGTATATTGTGTTGCACAAAGGGAGATATTTCAGCACAACTAGCTCTGTAGTACATATAGCATTTGCAAAATAAATAAATTTACACTCCCACATATGAGACAGATTTCATGCCCGTTTTCCACTGAGATTGTTATGACTGCCAAAGCGAATGTGAAATCTCGCGAGGTTGGGCTTGCGAAAGAATGCATCAGTATCATATAATGTAGACAAAAGAGACGTAAGAGGAGATTGATTCATTGGTTTCTTGTTATGAAGGAACATAGAAAGGACATAAAAAGGATGTGAAAAACATGAAAGAAGGTCCGAACTGACGGAGATAGCTCATGATACAAGCTCAGATGTTAGTAATACCCGCCATTACTTGGAAGACTAAGATCAATGCTATTTGGCATCATTGCTGCTTTGTAGTCGAATTGTTGGTATGCTGCATCGTCTCCCAGAGACGTGGCCGAGCTGTCACTGGCTTGGTATGCGTCTGAGGAGTCCGTGGACTCATTCATATCAAACGTTTCCGAGTTATTCAGCATGGCCCCGTCGTCTATGGCTTGAAAGTCGAAAGGTTCTCCTCCCAAGTCTTCTGGGGCAAATGAATAACAGTCCAAGCAGGAGTAAAGCCCAAAATCGTCAGCTGCTGTGGACGTCTCCTCTGGGCTGAGTCCTGGGAAAGGAAGCTTATCTGCAATTATGCGTGGCAGCTCTTGCAGACGTTCCATGACAGTCACCTTCATTTGGGGTTCCCAGTCGTTGAATGCATCTTCTACTACCATGGCGACTTGGTGTTCAATTGCTGGCTTTGCCTTGATCCAGTAGTCACGCCATTCCTCAGGGTTTTCGACCTTGACGGCTGACGCCCGAGTGGTTGAGAGTGAAGGATCATAATCTTGGGATGACTCAGTCTTTGTATATTTTAGGGTGTTTGGGGAACAGATCTTGTAACTTACAAGGTGAAGGAATGTCAGGAGAATCAGGCTTGACATCAAATAGAGCACAATACCACTCCCTCCACTTCTCAACGGGGTTCATCCTCACTCTTGTTTTCAGTTTCTTTGCTTGGTCCTCGTCGTAGCCATCCAGAAGATTTCGCTTCAGGCTGCTTGTCTCTTTCACTGGGCACGGCGTCGTCATCCGTTGATGCTCCTTTAGATCTTTCTCATCGTCAAACCTGCGAAGGCATCGATTGCATTGATGTGGAGACAGACTATGTCTTCGCTCGAGATGTTCCCTAGATACCACTGTCAGTCAGTTGCCTAGTTAAGGGGTAAGTTGACTCACTTTACTCGGCCGATTTCAAGCCACCCCGGGCCACAGCATGTTCTCTCAGTTCCGAATCTCTTAGGGTCTCTTTGATGGTAAGGACAAGCAAACCGAGGGCGAGAGTCGTCCTTTGTGGTTTTTGTCCTCTTGTTATCCTTCTTTCTACGGAACTTGTCGTCTCCTTCGTCCTCATTCTCACTTTCGTCTCTGCCACTCTGACCTTTGGATCTCTTTTGGCCAGCTGACTGGGGTATGTGTCTTCCTGACTGAAAAGGACGCGAACTATGTGATCCGGAAGTATGCTCACACTCTTCCTCGAGTGCTTCCAGTCTTCTTTCAACACATTCCGAGATTGCAGCCATCAAATTATCAACGATATTCTGTTTACGCCGTCTCAGTTCTTTGTTGATGCAGTAGTCCAGGTAGGCCGCCGACGGGTTCGTGGGCTCGACGTCGGATTGACTGTGATCGGCGGCTTGCACTTCAACGCTGTGAGGAAAGGGCACGTTGAGAAGCTTTTCACACTTTTCTATGGCCTCGCGACGGATTCTTGCAGCGAGTGAATTGTCTTGACCGCGCCTTTTGTCGCGTCAGTGGCCTCATCATGAAGATGGGCTTTGATATGACAATGACTTACTGAGCGCCAGGCGAACCTCGACGGCCCTGACCGCTCTCCTGGTCGTTGCTGGCCCGGGGTTTAGTTGATTCACCACTTGAAGGATTCTGGAGGCACAGTCAGTACATGCCCAACAGTTTGAAGTGAGAGTGTGTGGTACTTGTTGAGAGTGGTGACTCTGAGTGTGTTCGGGTGATGCGGAAGACCTCTTGTTTCTAGCTACAAAGATTTGTTCTTCCGAATCTTGCTGAGGCATATCCGATCGCTGGTAAACCAGACGACGGTGTTGAATCAAGGAGGAGAAGTTGAATTGATGGCAGAGTTTTGTGAACCGTTTCTTTCCTGCAAGGTATCGGTTTGCGAAGGCGTAGCGTTTGTGTTGCAAGGAGAATTGACTTGCTTTGTCCACCACAGAGGGCATTATCAAAAGTTGGCTGATTGATTCATTTGCATATTTAGTTCTAGCTCAGTTGATGCGTGACTTTGTTGTTGCAAATAAACAGTGTCCAGAAGGGCTTTGAATGGAATTTTGCCTGATTTTGAAGATAAAGTGTCTCAAAACAATCTTCATGGAACAAAAGTCTGGCGGGCACAAAGACGGGGATTGTGACGTTTAAATAGTTGGTGAGAGCCTCACGATAGTCCTTTCACATTCAATCTCCCGCAATTGCGAACTCCGCAAAGCCGGGTGTGGCTTCTCCGAGTGAGATCGCACACTGATAGGACTCATCTGGAGCTGGAATCATATTGGATGACAATCATTCAGAAGCTTCGTGAATGGCCAGGAGGAGTGATCTCGCGGGCACCAGTGGGCTATTGAGTACCTCAACTCTCATGCAGGTAAGTCGAGTATGTGTGTCATGTTACATGTATGACTTACTCGTCAACACATCAGATCAATTCAACGAATCGAAAGCCTCAATTTGGCGTCAGTTGTAAACAAGACGATGCCGTTTTGGGTTTCTTCAGCGCCTATCAATATGCTGCAGCAGGTGAGGCGACAGCATAATGGTTCGCAAGCTTCCACAAAGCAATTCGAGTGGTTGTTCATGACGCGACCCCCGCGCTGAAATGCAACTATCAAGTGAACACTGCAGATAACAAAGCATGTCAGATGCACAGCGGTTTGGTCTATTTGGGACACCGAATCTTGAATGCCTCGAACGGAGGAAATCCGAGTACCACGTATCGGCTTCAAAGGTGAGTATGTACTTCGCAAGGATTTCGACGGGTCTCCTCGAGAGGTATTGTGTTTTTGGAATCTCTAATTTCTGGTGCTCCCGGCTGAAGCTATAAGCCAGGAGAAAAGTGGTCGACGAAAGCGTCGTGCTGAGCATGAACAATGTCCTCAGAGTCCGCCAACAACAACGTGTCATCAGTAGACTTATCATTGAGTTTCGCCTGTTCTTCCGCTAATCATTTCTTGACCTTTGAGAAGTCAACATACGATCACCCCTCTGAGTCGGATCCAGGCCACGGTCGATGCACTCGCAGGTGACTGCCTCCGGGGTCTTCTTTCGAGGATGTTAAATTTTGGCCGTTATGTGAAGTATGTCGGAAGTATGGAGCTGGACTGGATTGGAGACCCTTTTCTGAACATGTCATTCATCACGATACAGGCGTACTTTTCTGTGGTTGAATCAAGTAGGGACCAGCCCTGGCTCCAGTCATTGACTGTAACAGAAGTGACAATGCCTTCATGATGAGGACGTCCCACAATAAGGTTCCTTTCCTCATACCGTCTTGAAGCATAGCTTTGATCAATGAAGCCAACGATTTCACTAGTAACCCTATAGTTGCGGTTGCGAGGATATCAAGTGAGTATTCTTCCTCCAAGAGGTCAACGAAAGTGAATTCTGGTAGTAAATGGTCAGTGAAATCAAGTAGAGTAGAATATATATGTTGATTGACTCACCTATTCTGATCGCTTCATGTTGATTAATGATCAAATCTTTGTACCGGAATTTGAGATTCTTCTGGACGAGTGACAGACCGACAGGCACATATTAATGCTGAGTGGCACCATCATCGCCTTGTCCTTTCACTTTTCCAGATGTGTATCGAATGAAAAGCGCCAGGTCATGGCAGGTTGGTGTGTCTGTCAGCCTGAACTGGTTAGCGAAATACAAACTTGTGACGATAGAGCTCACTCTTGTTTCAAACTCTGTTTGCGAAAAGTGCCGAACCTTTCACACGAGAAGTCTTTCTGATTATCAGATCCGGAAACTCCAGTAAGAGGAACCATTTTAGCAATGTCGCTCTCATATCGAGCTAGGTCCTCGGTTGTCGTTTTACTGGCGCCTTCAGAAGTAGTTTTTCGCTTCTGGGATACAGAGCTAGGATATTCTGGCGTAACATGATCACGATTGGAATGACCGTTGCCTGTGAAGACCTGCATCATGGCCCAAATGAGTGGTGCCAGGGACGATCAAGGTGGAGGAGTGAGTGTGAGGTGAGGATGATAGAGAAGGGTGCGAGATGGATGATGAAACGAGAAGAAGTTTGATGGGGAGAGAAAAGAGGAGAGAAATTGATGGAAGCCATGAGAAAACAAAGCTTGAGGCAGGCTCATCTCCTTGGAAGGAAGGAAGAGCCGCTTGGCGGAGAGAATAAGATACGGGCACCTGAAGGAAGCCATGACACGAAACTTTTGGGTCAAGTGCATAGGTAGGTTGTTGTTGAAAGGCATAAAGGTAAGGGAGGGAACCTGGCATAGTCCAGGATTTGAAAGGTAGGTACGGACACCATATGCCGAATGTGTCAAATAATCAAAGGTGCAGGTCTTTGCTTATTCGAGGTACCTGGTATGATAGACGAGGAAGATGTTTGAGTTGTACTTCAGTGAAAATAAGCTCTTCAAGGCCGCAGAAGCCCCCCTTTCGGGTTGATTGGTGAGTTGGTAAGTCAATAGACGCTCTTTAAGGCCGCGCATGCCCCCTTACGGTAGATAAGTTTGGTAAGTCAATAAACGCTCTTCTAGGCCGCGAAAGCCCCCCCTCTGGGTTGGTTGATTGATTTGTAAGTCAAAACATGTTCTTTATAATTGCGCGTGTCTATCATAGAATTAGCGCTTGCTCATGTAGTCAATAGAAGATGCGTACCTTAACGTCGGTGCCTCGAGGTGACTGCATACTGCATGGTCGTGAATGACAGCAAAAGCCGCCATTGAAATGTCTGTTAAAAGTCTCAAGCCGAATCTGTCACGATGGAAGTGGACCAAGAGACCAGCATGTGCCAGAGCGTTGGTGATTCCAACTCGGGCGCAAGATGGCCAAGTCGCAGGTGACAGGATGCAAATGACGACCCTCCGTAACATAGCGCTGAGGGCACATTCACTCCAGTGGACGGATTACCACTGCGCGTTTCCCATCCAGTGACGAATTTGGGCTCGCTGTTGCCGAAAGCCCATGCAACTCCAGAAGGGCTGATTCGTTTGGATGAGCCAGGGAAGTCGTAGAAAGAGGAACGAACTTACATATTGCTCAGGTAGATGGCGATGGCCTAGTAGGCGAGCCTCGGCCAGAGGCCATAGCCGAAAGAGGGTTATGAGCTCACTCACTGAAGATTTTGTCGAACGACGAAGTGTGAAGAAATAAAAATGATGAGGGTAAATAAAATTTTGACGATGGGAGGGGAGAGATAAGTGAGGAAGTGAAGGAGAGAAAGAAGGGTAGTTAAGTGGGGGCGTGATTCAGTGAAGCAAGCATCGCCAGTGCCAGCAAGTGCCAGCAGGCGCTGGTAGATATTGTCTAAGGTACCTGGTAGGTAGGTACTAAGTACGATGGATAATAGGTATTTCAAGAGACAATAAGGGTAGTGGCTAGGAGAGACTCCAGTCCATTGTTGATTACTTGATGGGTGGATATGTGTGAATATCTAAGGCAGGTAAGTAAGGTAGTTAGTCTCTGAGGCTTTCTCTATAGATACCAACGGGACATATTTGACTCACAAGATAATACTAACGAATGAATAGCTAGCAGGTAAGTCAATAGGTCGCTCTTCAAGGCCGCGGGAAACCCCCCCCCCCCCCCCCCCCCTCGGGGGTAGATGAGATGGTCGGCAAGTCACAATACGCTCTCCGCTGTCGATCATCCCTTTCTCGCTGTGGTTTGGTCTAAGTTTTGTAGTCTCGGTGAGCCTGTTCAATCTGTAAGGCCGACAAGCCAAGATTGGATTTGGTCGTGAACAACAATGAAATAATAAGTTAGGCTGCCTAGAGTTTTTTCGAGAAGACTGGGCAGTTTATGGTCATGTCCGAGGACCATAGTGGTGATAGTAAAAATTTCAGGAGGTAAGAGACTACTAGAGCAAAAGAGAATTTTAGGTTACCTACAGTTGACCTGATAATTGAGTGCTTGGGACAGCCCCTTGCCAAGTACCTACCCAACCTTCCTGTGGCCACCTAACTACCTGATATTCAGTTTCTGGCATTACTCAAGCTTGCCATCACTTTGGATAGGGCGAACCAACTTCCCAAAGTGCCCGGGGACTGGCTCACATCCAACTCGCCCTCGCAGGATTTAAAGAAATTGCCTTGTAATACTGCGATTGCCGTCCATGGTCACCAACGGATGCTTTTTGCTTACATATATGACAATGGTAGGGCTGCGAGCAATGAGGGTCGTGAAGGGGAGGAGATCGATGTGGCCACGAAGGATATCATGAACCGAGGGGTTTTGTTGATCCTGCCGCTCTTGCTGGTTGAAAGCCTGCGTTGTAGTATTCCGCTTCCCGCTGTTGGGCATAGAGATCGTGGCGGCTGGGTACCTCGCTGATATCGTGGTGGTCTTCGGCAAGTCCGTATACCGGGCTTTGTTGCAGTCGCAGAACCTAGGCAATACGGAGTATTTGGAGCAGATGGTAACGTTTACCAGGTCTTGCGGCCACGAGAACCTCGATCCTTATACGTTTAACTTCTGTATCGCCATAGGTATTGACTCGGTCTTAGACACCCTTGGTCCCGCCCTCACACCAGACGCCCCTCGATAATAATATTCGAGTAAAATGCCTTAGGTAGGTAGTGCTGCTTGATTTACAGTACTCCTTTTCCCCTGTAGTTGCACTTGGCAGTCCTCCAACATGATCTTCTGCCCGTTCACTAATATATACGCATTAGGTCACTCCGCCGTACTAACTAAATCAACCAAGGCATTGATGACCGAACTGTATGAGTGAGTAAAGTATTTATACTTGGGTTTTCTTTGAGCCATGGAAGGGACGTTGAATAAGTTACATAAGCTTGTATGGTCTGTCGACCTCGTTTAGGATCCTCCACTATACTCCGTATAAGCTATGATTTCCACGTTTACCCTGTTTCTGGTCCGAGAATCCATCAGTTGTCGACAAACACAGTGAAACTGGATCTCTGCCCTTGTCGACTTTATGCTCCATGGCAGGCATGGCCATTTGAATCGGCATTTGGTTCGATACCTAAAGGTAGGGAAGATAGTCAATCAGTCTCCACGCTTCTGCTCCCCTGACGGGCCCGTAACAGAGTTCTTTGAATTCTCCCGTCAGGTTAAGGCAAGCTGTATCCTAAGAAATGAGGATACTTAGACAATTTTAGGATAATTTAGGATTTTTATGAAGAACTTAGGTTATCTTTAGAGTACCTAGGTTATTTGAACACCACACTAATTCAATTAACGTCTTCCTGGCGTGCCTGGATGGGATTTCATTGAGATCACGCCGCCGAGAATAACGAGTATCGGCCACGACCAGGCTCCTTAGAGGTACCTATAGCCAGGACAGTGGGAGACGCTAAAAGACAGTGCCCGTTCCTGAATACGCAGGTACCTAACGTAGTAGTCCCCCATCCCAATTTCACGCTCCGCTTATTACCTTATTATCTTGGGTTCAGCTGGAAGCCCAAGCTCGACGCGTAAAAGTGCGCGGGCCTACACAAACGTCATAGTTCGGCAGTCGTTGCTTTTACCTTCTTTTCTTTGCTTTGCCTTGGCTGGCATTTTAAAGCTTCCAGCAATTTCTTCCGAGGTTCTCAACTTAATTTCCTTCAGAAGAGATGTCAGGTTGGTCTTGGTCGCCTAGACAGGCCATGCTACAAATGAGCCAGCCAGAGATGAATCACCAACCGCGTCCTACTATTCCGCCACAGAGCCTACCAAGCATGCCAGCTCTCAACCTACCTCATCCACCTGCTCCAAACCCAGCCCTGCCTGTCTATAACCATCAGCCTGTCTATAGCAAGCCTGGTCCTTTACCTGTTTCCAACAACCCTGTGCCCCCTCCTATTCCTGTTCCTGTTCCTGGTCCCATCCCCAATAACTCAACTTCTCCTGCCTACTACAACCCACCACCACCATTTGTTCCGCACTCATCCGGGGCTCAAGCACCAGGCGGTCCACCTCCACTTGTGAATACCTCATCCATGGCAAGAGGAAACCCTTCTGGAGCACCGCCAATCCCTGCTCCAGCTCCAGCTGCGACAACCACAAGCTCTAGGAAGCGCAAGTCCGATGTTGGTCCCGACAACGTCCAAGAGAATCTTTTCCCAGACAATGTGCCGGATATAGACAGCGAAGATGAACGTCTAGCTCTTCATGACTCAGACACTTGCAACGCCATTCGTCGTAAGATTCGTAACTGGATCGATTCAGGCGCTCAAAAAGTTGGCGAGTTTCAGAAAACCATTGGAGTTAGTGGTAAATCCTACAATAGCTTCATGAACCGAACTGGCACATGGGATGGCGAGAACACCGGTACGTACATCAAAGCCCATCTTTTCTTCAAAAAGCGCGAGCTTCAGGGGCTCCCCCTCAAAGCCAACAAACCCAAGAAAGCAAAGACAGCCGCTTCCGCCAAGGCCCTCGAAGAAATTCTTGATGTGAGCAACGTGGACCCCCTTCCTGGTAAGGCAGACGGAACAGTTCCCGTTTACGACACCTGCGACGAGATCCGCAAGAAGATTCGGCCTATCTTAGCCAAGGAGGGAATGACTCAAGCAGCTTTCATCCGCGCTCTCAATAAGAACCTGCCTGAAGGAAAAAGCGTATCCCCGGCCAATATGCGGTACTTCATGGGCCGAAAGGGAGTCCGCGATGGCAATACCAACATCACCTTCTATGCAGCTTATGTTTTCTTCGAAAAGAAGCGTATTCAGGCTGGCAAGCCCAAGACTCAATTCCGCCAAAAGATGGAGAAGGCATGGGGCAACAAAGGTTTTGATATTGAGCATGGGGCCAACCAACAGTACACTTGTTTTGCTGGTGAAGAGCCAGTAGTGGATGAGTTTGGCAAAATTGACTTTGTTGTGACAGGACGACGGAGGTGAGAAAGACGCACGTGCTTGTGAAAAGAAGAGGGGGAAACCTAAGCGGAGGGGATATTTCAAGCATGTTGGTGTTTTCTGATACCATAGCATTTGAGCTGATTTGGATGTGTCATCTACATGAACAAATGTCTGAATAGCAAAGAGTATAGCAAAAGGGCGTGTCTGACGGGTTTGGTCCTAATCTATATCTAGCAAAGGAAAAGCATTGTCACCCATGGCCTCCTCAATTCTCTTCATAATTGCCAGTACCTTCTCCTCTTCTAACCGGCGGCCAACTACTTGAACACCTACGGGTAACCCATGCATGGCGTTCGCATCATACAGTTTGTATGCGCCCTGCGCAATGCCGTTGAGACTATTGAGGCTAAAGTCTCCTGGCAATTGATCCCGCATCTTGTCGACATGTGTCACGGGCAAGACGCCAGCGGTATAGTCGAGCTGTCCCAGGTCAGCTTTGTTATGTTAGCTCCCCTTATTGATGAACGTACCAGGTTGAACAAGAAGGTGTAGCCACAGCTGCTACATGCATCATGCATGCCCCTATGAGGAACAGCTGGAGTAGCATTGGGAGGGGTGATCAAGCAGTCAATACCGGAGTGTTCCCACCACTCAAACCACTTCCTCTTGTAAAGCTCGCGCTTGGCATTGAGTTGCCAGATCTCGTATCCAGATTGAGGATGCCAGTTCCGCAAGAGTCCAGCCCATATGGCGTCTCCTCGAACATACTTGACCCAAAGGTAGTGCAAGTACTTGACTGGTCGAGGAAGGCTGAAATAGAAGCTCATTTGGGCAGCACCTCGATCGTTCCACTCTCCCCAACGAAAGAAGGATTTGACAGTCTGGAGGCCGTCGCTGCAGAGAAGGATTGAGGCTAGACATAGAGCTTCATAAGGGGAAGGGGGATCAATCTCCACGATCTCGTGGCCTGCGTGTCGTAGAGCAGATTCGGTCATTTCTAATGCTCTTCGGCAAGCGGGACTGGGATCCACGACGCCGTCTGTTCGAAGGATTCCGACTCGCAAGTTCCTCTTCTCGGAGAACTCTTTCTCAATATCGGTTCTCCAAGGTAATGGATGACAAGAATAGTCATAAGTCCAAGGTTTCATCTGGATGATCGATCGAGTGAAATAGGTCAGATCGTTGAGCGTACGCGCCATGGGACTATACACTGCAGGAACACCATCCTGCCCTGGCATGCTTGTTACCACCCCTGTCTTGAGCCATCTTCCTGTTGAGCATTTGAGTGCATAGCAGCCAGAGAAGTGAGCTGGGCAGCGAACACTTCCAGCAACATCACTTCCAATTCCAATTCGGCCTCCCAATGCCAGCAAGGCACCTTCACCTCCTGTTGAACCACCAGCGGTGTAGATTTTGTTGTATGGATTCGATGTCTCGCCCCATATGTCATTAGTTGACTCGAAACTCAGGAGTGTGATGGGGACATTGGTCTTGACATACGGAACAGCCCCAGCGTCTTTGAGTATTCTGACAGTATTTCCATCGTGTGCAAGGGGCTTCCCCGCATGTGTGCTCATACCTACAGTGCTGTCGTATCCTTCCACTTCAACCGTGTCTTTCAGGCTGACAGGTATGCCAGCTAGAGGCCCTTTGAGGTTGAGGGAGCCATCTATGAGCCATTGCTCAGCCGAAGAAAGCATGATTTCTGTTACACAGTTCGTTCTTTCGTGTGCCCTGAGGGCAACCTTGCCATATGCATGAAGAATATCTGAAGCCTTACTTGAATCTTTTTGGACAGCTTGGACTAATTCTTCAATTGGCGTATTCACAATCTCTCGGTCCAGGACAGTGAAAGGAGCATGATATGATGCCAGTCTCTTGATGCGAGATGTTCGTTCTTCTTGCTTGAACTGGCTTCAATAGTATTAGCAAGATATGTTATTCGAGTAAGCACTCTTGTGTTATATGGAGAGATTGGCAATCTTGAAGGGGCCCTACCAAGCTCGACGATGTCGCAGGTAGTCTAAGAGCACCATTATGGTCACAGTCCGTTCGAGGGACTGAACAATCAGTTGCGGTAAAGTTTTTAGCCAAATTAATTAAAGAATAAAAGGAGAGTTCTATGTCAATAGAGACGAGCTCAGTGGTATAGCAGTGTTACAAGGACGAAATATGGTCACGAGACAGAACAATAGATAGCACTCTTTAGTGAGCTTCCTGATGGAAGGACCCGCTGATAACCGGTCAAAATCCCCGCATCAACTCCACTGCTATTATCTTCAGTCTGGGGAATTAGCACCAACAAGTGGAACTCTATCGGAATACAAAGGAAAGGCGGTCGATGAAGAGACGTTTTTCGAGAATTGATGTATTCTTGAGAATGAAATATCGTCTTTGAATCTGAGTTGAAGAAAAAATCTTGTGTTTATTATTTTAGCTCTTCTGTTCTTTCGAAGTTTGTGTGGTTACATTGCATAACTACAAGCGGTTGATAGGAGTTGCACCTCCGAAGCCTGCGGAGCCCATCACATAGACTAGATAGTAACTTGCAGCTCTCTCATTTGATATTGGATATTCTCCACCACTAGGCGTAACAAGACAGGAAACGTGACTGTTGTTTGTCGATGCAAGAAATAATTGGAATGTGCTGTGATGTTAGTCTTATCCCGGTTGTGAAAGTTCATGATGTCATTGACACACAACCTTGGTCCTTACATGAATAGACGCTCATAGAGAGTTTCTCCTAACGAAATTATGTCAAGTCAACTCACTCATGAACCTTGTATTCAGTGTCGACATTCAAGGAGGCCAACTGTAGGCATGTAGGTCGACGAGATGATTGGACTTGTAAGATCAAGGTTTGAGCTGACCTGAGAGTTCACAATTAGAGATGTGGAACTGGGTCATTACTTGACCTTATTTGATAATTCTGAGGAGCAAACTTTATATATCAAAGTAACATTATGATTCCTGAAGAGCCTAGGCTCTCTCATAAAGTCTTCTGGGGGGGTAGACTACTAGCCTGGCAATATAGCCTTTGTATATGCTTATGATACATCTTGTTTGCTGTCTCGTGATAAGTCCCGGGATAATTTTCGCAAATATTTTGCTAAAGCCTTTGGTGATAATGAAAAGGCAATATTGGCACGGCAAACATTCATACTGTTGCATCCTGTATTCTAAGATTAGACACATGAATACGAGCCTTGATAGGGATGTTCCTTGGCTACACAACTAACAAAATAGAAAGAAGAAAGTCGATAGTCAACAAGAATATAGTGTCTATTCCATTTCGCCAATTCACTCACAAGAACCTTCAATCCTAGTATGATCTACCTTCGTCTAGATACCCGACCTCGGGTAAGTTACGACCGGAGGACTAAGCCCCGTGCTCCGGCGCGGAGATCGGATGGCCCGTGCGCGGAAAAGAGGTTGGGTATCAGAAGCTTTTGTACCTAGTTCTCCACTAGCATGAAGGTCACCGTCATATGAGAAGAGCCTGTAACAATCTTTTCTCTTTCACCAACCACCACCATGTCGGTCGATCCGCAGCAGCTGTTGGACACGGTAAGACATGCGGCTCTTATCCCTCAAGACATTTTACTTATTCTGCTGTAGCTCTCGAGCCAGGTTCGCCAATACGCCGACGTTGCTTCCGAGTTCATTGATAAGAATGTCGACCGCGCCGCTGTAGTCGTCAGAGAGACTCTGTCCACCTCGGAATGGGTGCCAGAGTCTGTCAGGCCTAAGCCTGCGGTGAAAGAAGTGGTGGCGGTCGTTTCTTTGGGGCGCTTCGAAAGGCTCCAAAACTGGATTGCCGAGCACAAAATTTTGACTGGAATGATTGTCTTGACCTGCGGAACCGTCGTTTATAAAGGATACTATGAAAGTCGCTCAATGAGAAAGACAAGACGAGCGAGAAGGGCACGAAATGGCGGGCGTACCGATGTCGTCGTTATCGCCGGGTCTCCATCTCTTCCTTTGACAAGGTCTTTGTCTTTGGACATGGAGAGACGGGGTTTCATCGTCTTCATCGTTTGCAACGCCGCTGAGGACGAGTCCATGGTCCAGGCTATGAAGCGACCCGATGTTCGACCTCTGAGCATTGATACCACTGACGTGAGTTTGCCGTATGGGCTTTCGTGTGAGTATACTGACATTTCCCTAGCCTCCTAATGCTGGCTCTGCCATCGAACATTTTGCCCACTTCCTCCAGTCACCTCAAGCTCCTGGCCCTGGAATGAAGCCCAACCAGCTCACTCTGAAATCCGTTATCCTGATCCCGAGCCTCCACTACCAGACTTCTCCTATCGCGACCATCCCACCATCCAGCTTTGCCGACCTTTTCAATACCCACCTCCTCCAGCCCATCCTTACAATCCAGGCTTTCCTACCACTACTCACATCCCGCTTGAACCCCATCGGAGAAAAATGGATTCCTCCCAAGGTTCTTGTCTTTACTCCCTCTATCATTTCCTCTATCAACCCTCCATTTCATGCGCCTGAGGCTACCGTTTGCTCGGCCCTGTCCGCTTTCACGGAAGTCCTCACCGCCGAACTTAGGCCCCTCGATATTCCGGTGACCCACATGCAGCTCGGCACGTTCGACTTCTCCAGTTTCGTCCCGACTCGTGGCGGTCCCAACCAAGGCCTCGTCACCGCAGGAAACCCTGAGTCTCCTCTTGTCTGGCCTGAGGGCGCCCGACACGTGTATGCTCGAAACTTTGTCGCACAAACTAGCTCTGCTATCTCCGGAGGTCGCATCCGCGGACTGAAGGGAAGCTCGCTTCGACGCCTCCACAACTCTGTTTTCGATGTGATTGATGGTTCTATCACTGCTGACACCGTACGAGTCGGCCTCGGTGCCAGCGTGTACGGCTTCGTCGGACGATGGGCTCCCCGAGGCCTCGTCTCATGGATGATGGGCATCCGCCGAGTTGACGAGCTCTCCACATGGAAGACAAGCTCATATGAAGGTTCAGAAAGCAGTGATGAGGATGATGAGAGCGAGAAGGGCGAAGGAGAATCAAGCGAGTTCGTCGCCGTCCCATCAGACGCTAACGTCTGGCATGCTGACAACGAGGGAGCTATGTGGACTCCCCAGGCATCTGAGACCGCTTGAGCGATGAAGATTGAAATTTATGCTGGATATCCGATGTGAATTGGATCTGCATGACACGCATTATGATGGGAAATGTAAAACGTTCGATTTTGTTACATATAGACGCCGTCACGACTCCAACTCTTGAATGATTTTTTAACACTGTGGCCGTTGGAAAAATACAAATCCAGTTGCCTTACTTTCGACCATTGCTTTGAGGTTCACAGTTACAATGAAATTATTGACATGAGAATCTCGTGGGTATCATCGCCAACTGAGTAAAAGTACAACAAGTAAATATGTGACTTAGTGACCTCTTCCGCGGTAACGGCCTCTTCCTCGCCATTTGCCTCGACCACCATGACTGCCATGACCTCCTCTGTGTCTGCCTCCATCATCGCGATCTCTATCTCTCTGTTGGTCGCGTGACCTGTCCATATCATCCTGCGCAGAATCCATCCGCATGTCGTCGTCTTTCTTCTCCTCTGACTTGAGGGTTGGCTTCTCCAGGTCCTTTGACCACTTGGGGTGGGCGCCTTCCTTGCATTCAGGTCCATCAGGACAGAAACCCGCCAGGTAAAACACACAGAGCTTCCTACGCACGTGCTTCTTTGAACAGTTTGGTCCGAGGGGGCAGAACCCCATATCGTAGTGAGGGCAGGGTGGCAGCCGACTTTGGGGATCGATGTGCAGGTATAGGCATTCGTCACCGTTCGAGCAATACCCGTTTCGCATGAAGAAATTACACTCTGGCATCTTTCGAAGGTTGTACTCGTGGAGGAACTCGCAATGCTCGCCCTTCTTGCACAGGCCACGCAACCAATGTTTACACACGAGTGAGTTGAGACCACCACTCGGCTGCGACGTCTTGGAATCGGAGACGTGACGTTCGGGGCATCGTGTGCCGTTGGGGCAGTGACCCGACTGGAAGGCTTTGCATATTGGCCGGTCGGGAGACAGACCGACCTGGTACGTTTGTCGAAGAAATGGCGAGAAGCGGAAGTTGTAGGGCGTGGCAGAGTGGTTGAGGATGGCGGCGGCAGGAGATTCGACGGCGCCGGGCATGGTGTGCGAGAATGGCGCAGGCTGATCGCCTACAGAGGACGGAGCTGTTGATTTATTTCTAGTAATTTTCTTTCAATATTCCGCGTCAGGTGGTTGTGGATGCTGTTTAATGCGCGCTGCAATAGTTGCTCTGTTGATGTCAAGGTCAAGATTTAGGCCGAAGCTTTGGTCGCTAACATTTTCCAGAGCTGCAGGTACAGACTATGTACAGTGCGGCGATCGAGGTTTGTCAGCGGCGAGAATCGCCGCTAACCCAACGTCACTCCACACAAGCTTCCATTGCTTGAACTTGAGCTTCACTATCCTCACACGCCATCTTTAAGGGATTGTTTGTTTCATGAGGCAGCGTCGTATTATTTTAACTGTGATCTATCTCTTCCAATAGGGACATGAAGGAAAGGAAGCGTTGACTTCTGTGGTAAACTGTTGTCATCGCTATTGCAAGTGCTTTAGCAAGACACAGCAGGAACCAGGCGCCTCCTCATATGCTGTCCATGAAAGTCATCCAGCCTCAGCAACCACAAACTTCGAGAGAAATCACGAATCAAAACCAAGACTCGCTACGGAGCTTTGGTCCCCATACTTCTGGCCATAAACGATACGACAATTCATGTATCGATGACCTTTATCCTCCCTGAGGCTCTTATAAGCCTGAGAGGCCATCTCTTTTCGCTCTTCTTCTGGTATCCCTAGGGCTATCAACGGCTTGACAGCCATCGAACCGATCAGATCCATGATGTTGGCTTCCATCAACTTCCCCAAGTCCTTCATTCCTTCATCCTGTGGCCAGCATGAGATAGGCACCTTCTCACTCACCGCCTGAACTCGAGTGAAGCCAGCGGCTATGAGACTTTTCCGAACGTCTTTCTTGCCAAAGTTGGTACACCCGTATTTCCGTATCCCCTGAGCGCATGTGTCGAAGAAAACTCGCAATGGATCGTCTTTCTGCATGGTGCCATCATCGCAGCGAACTGTGTAGTCAAAATCTTGAAACTCGATCCATCCGCCCTCCTTCAGATGTCTTCCCTTTATTAGCTGGGCATCACATATTAGGCATTCAACTCACTCGTGGGCATTAGCAACCATTGCGTCCAAGTCAAGAAGAAATCCGACCATTCCCCTGAGATGAACCATGTCAAAGTCCTTGCCGCTGGCCCAGTAGGGGTCCTCGCAGTCTTCAACAAACATGGATGCATTCGGAGGCATTGATTTAGGTTGGATGGGTGATAGATCGGTTCCTATCACGCTGGTCTGGTCATACTCATCTGCCACTAGATCTTGTTAGAAAAGTAGCTGGAATATTTCCATACTAGCTCACCGTCCATCACCCATGCCCCTACAAACAGTAAGTACAAAACAGCCAACAGTGCATTTGGCACTCACCGTTTCCTGTCCCGAGATCGATTATCTTCTTCGCGTCTTTGTCAACTTCGGATAGAAAGAGTTTGCCATCCTGCATCAACCACGTGGTTAGCTGTTGCTTCGACTCTAGTTACTGTTGCCCAATAATCTTGACATACCAGAAGTTGCTGCATCAGGAAATGCTCAGCTAGCTCGCGACACTGCTCGCCCTCGTCATTGGGGAGCGGATATCTGCCAGCCAAATAGGCGTGATAGCGTCGGCCATGAGAGTGCTCATAGTCGAATATGCTGGCTGCTAATGAAGTGCAACAGCTTGAATCATCGTCTTGTTGCAAGCATTCAGAACGAGCATCGTCAAACACAAGCTCATATTCATCCGTGTCTTGGTCCGTTGGGGTGTATATCGTTTCGATACCCGGCTCGGAAATGATCGAGAAAGAGTGACTATCAGTCTCTGGCATCTTGGCAGTGAACTTGTACAAGGAACTTGAAAGGAAGACAACACAGCTATACAAAATAGGGACTCGGCACTGTTTATCATCTGTTGGGACGCTCTACGAAGGTTGCGCCACATTGAATCATCTCTGTGAAACCAGCCAAGTACACAAGGGATGGGCATTTCTGGCTTCAGTATTATCAATATATGCGGGAGGTCATCTGCACGGTTGCTACCGTGATGGTGACCCCTCTTTCTGGCAGGACTTCATCTCTTAACATTGGTGAGATAGGCCTCATGTGGTATGTTTCGCTACAGCCTACGTGCTTGTGCGGGTTGTTGGTGATAAGCTATGCGGATGGCGCATAACGACAATATGCGATTCGACTGTTGGTCCGGATTGCGAAGAAGGGGGGGCCAACTATGTTTGTTTGCTTCCCATGGGGCGCCGTGCCGAAGTGAGGCGAAGAGATCCCTCAATGAACTTAAAACCGAAACAAAATTCAAGTCAGTTGGTCATACTACATTTCATCGATGGTTAGTTGGAAAAGGAAGTTGATTGTGGTCATGATATCTGTGCTTTGTTGAAGACGCAAACAATGGTCAACACTATCGTTTGGCAGATCTCAAACCGGCATTGGTTAATCAAGTAGGACTCGACATGGATGTACGGGCTGTCTCTCTCGTCGCTTACTGTTGGGCAAGGTTGCCTTACACATGTCCGAAGGAGTCTTGTCCGCCCCCAGCTCTCCACCATATTGCCGATCACTTGTTGGTCTCACACATTGAACCAACACTTGCTTTTTCGCTCTCACTGACAAGTATCCGCGTCAGCCATTGATGTTTCTACACTAGCCACCAGGGATTACCTTTGGGTATCGCACAATACTCACTTAGCCAGAAGGCACCACAGATACGCCAATGCATCTCAAATGAAGATATGTCCATACACATGCGTTTCTTGGCTCTATTTCAAGTGCCAAACAGTCAGACTTGCATTGCCCGATACTATATTGGGAGAGAGTTCATATGCCCACTCAACACCGTGTCTAGGTCAGCGATCAATACCATGACTTATTGGTAGGTCAATCTAACAGATCTTATGCCATGTTATTGAAGCGGAAGCTAATCCATAGGTAATACAGATATGCCTCGAGCAAGTCCAGTCAAAGAACATTCAGACAACCAGCTATATGGACGGAATGACTTCTGGTGCCTTTCTCAGGTCAATCGAATTCAGCAGCCTCTAGGGACCTGAAGTTCTAGGATTGTCTATGCCACTATGGCTGTATGTACAAATCGTTGAAGTCGACAGGGCCATCGTTGAATTCCATTTTAGAGCACAGCGGCTTCTAGAAGCGGCGCTAACATTCATCCCCGTCCCGGAAGGACTCTGGTAGGCTATCAACTCCAAATCCCCAGACTGTCACTGTTGTGCGCAAGTGCTTGCTAGCCTTCAGGTACCTTAATCAATGGCTTGCCTCAATTTGACTTGCAACGGCACCTATTCATGCATATACATCCATGTGATGGCAGATTCAGGTTGTCGAGCTTGCCTCAGCCTCGAAGCTGGGGATTGATGCATTGGCGAGACTAAAATCATTCGGAATTGTCACTGCTAGAGACGGTAAAAGCACCCGGCCCTGGCTCAACTGTATCAGACAAGGACGGGCAAGCTAACAGTGGAAGTCAGAGTGTTTGGCCCACTGAATATTGCGCCCAAATCTCATCGTCATCCCCTGGGCCTGGCGGTTTTAATTATGGAACCAATCTCACCATCTGTGGTAGCGCGTTCCAAACGTCCGTCGACCTTCCAGAAGTTTGATGGCAGGGCGAATCCATGGAGCCGCACGGTTGTTGAACACGCTTATCGGGAAGTTGTGTTACTTTATGACTCGGCGCTTCTCGTACAACCCTCGCCCAAAGATGCTGTACCTGGATTGTCCCGGTCGCCAAAATGGACGTTGCGACATCAAGAACAATGCTGCGTGCGTGCTTCCTGGCTGAGACAGTTTCATCCCTTGGGCAATGCTGTTCCCAAGCAGAGCGGCGAGCTCGCCTTGATCCTGCAGCGATTGATTGGAAGCCGAGCCCTGTTCAGTATTGCCTTTTGTTTGCCCGAGGCATATGACACCTCGGATCGCATCGCGGCTCATCTTGAGAACATGACAACGCCTCGCTATGCTGTTTTTAGGTATTGGAGACGTGTCTCATTTGCGGGCCTGCATGTCAACGTGTTTCACCTTCGCAAATCATGGCAGGGCCATTTAATGGCTCGGAGAGGCCGCAACGTCAATGCTTCACTTCATCATACCCATTTCCCTTAGCAAAGATGGAAGCTCAGCTCATCTCGTGGTTGGAAACATCTACCTACTGGACAGCCCCAACAGCTCAGGGTCTTGTACGGACCGCGCTCGAAGAGGAAAAGAGTATTCCTCGCCCCGGATCTCCAACTCCATTCGAAGTTGGGTTGCCAAGCCAAGCATCCGTCATTTCATGAGGCACATATTACACCTTCTTAACAAGGCCCGAATTGGCGTGGTCAAAGCATTGAAAAGTCGGGCTAACAACAAACGAGGGCAATTTCACGGTCTCCCAAGAAGCCACAGCTTCCTCAGCTCTGACAGCCAGCAACGCTCTTGTGTTTCTTCCAATGCCTCCCCGCAATTATGTCATGTATCATGGTTCTACCGAATCCAGGACCCTCCGTAATTTGGATGCTAGTCCCTGCCCTCCGGGCATCACCTAGATGGCCGACCCTCTATTAGCTGGCTGCGACTGGTGTTGAGTATTATATAGCCTTGATCCTTCTCTGTCGCAGTCAGTCATGACTCTCACCGGCAGTCTCTGGTGCCTAACGTTGTTGACCGACACATCAGCTCCTAATTCTTCCAAGATCTTGACACCAGTTAGTCCATCTAGACTCTTGCAGGTCGGGTTATTAAACAACACTCACGGTCATATTGATTTTCCTCTAATTTTCGGCACTTGCATTGTCCATTTTCTTTCAAATTCACTCGGTCTCTCAAATCACTAATCATGAGCTCGTCGCGCAAGTCGCGGATTGCTTCGAGCATGTCCAATGTCATGTTCACAAATGCGGTATACTTCCCCAACTACCGGATATACCAGGGAGACACTCCAGGAATGCTCAACTACAGTTGTATCAACCACGTTTACTATGCTTACGCCAGTGTTTCAGCCGACGGCGGTGTTTTCGTAAGTTCTACGGAGTATTCACGACGTATTTCAAACGTCTCGGCAATCGGGGGTACTGACTCGGAATCTGAATCTAGCTGAGTGATGAGTGGGCGGATGCTGGTGCACCTGTTGACGGTGTACAAGGAGGGCTAGGGTCTCTTATGCACCTCAAGCAGAAGCATCCCCATCTTCGAGTTGTTCTGTCAATCGGGGGCGGCAACTCCTCGGAGATTTTCCCCCTGGTGGCATCTAGCACTCTATTGCGCGACAATTTTGCTAGATCAGCTAAGGGGCTTGTTGAAGCATCTGGCCTGGATGGAATCGACAGTAGGTACCGCCTCAAACAAATCTTCAGTTCTAATGATGAAGCTAACAAGATGATTTCAAGTTGCATGGGAATACCCTTGCGATGTCCAACAAGGCTACGACTTTCTTGCACTTCTAGCAGCTGTCCGCATTCATCTACCAGAGGAGCATTATATACTCACTGCTGCACTTCCTGCAGCCAAGTCCATCTTGCAGTTCCTTGATCTAATGGAGATCGCCGAATACCTGGACTTTATCAACTTGATGGCCTACGATTTCTTTGGTTCGTGGACTCCAAAGGCTGGGCATCACGCTCAACTCTATGCTATAGATAAAGAAGAAACATCAGCTTCTTCAGGGGTTTCTTATCTCATGTCCAAGGGATTTCCGCCTAAGAAGATTCTGCTTGGTATTCCAACTTTTGGACGAAGTTTCCTTCACTGCACAGGAGCAGGACACAAATACAAGGGCGTCGGCGGCGCGGAAGATGGCACGTTTGAGTACAATCAACTACCACGCAAGGGATGCAAAGAGGTTGTCGACAAACGCCATGTTGCAGCACACTGCACGGGGGCAGACGGTGGATTTGTGACGTACGACAACCCGGATACTGTTAAGATCAAGGCTGGTTTCTGCAAGCAAAAGGGACTAGGGGTGAGTAGCCTAATCATGGGTGCGAGGGCCGCGGTGTCGTGCATTCATGTCTTGCACAAGAACACCGCAACTCCATCACTTTCTGCCCAATTTCGTCACTGGATCGCTAACAATGTTTTCACAGGGTCTGTTTTACTGGAACGGTCCTGCTGATTCCAAGGACAAGTCCAGGAGCTTGGTTGCGGCAGGCTTCCGCGCTCTTCATTCGTCCTGATGAGTCTTACCGCTCCTTTGACCGCATCTTTCATTTTGCATATATGGGAGTGATACGGCGTTTATTTTTCAGTAGATGGGCATATACAGGTGTTGTCTGATCATATTCGGTTCAATCTTCTTTGTTGGATTCATGGAAAAGCGGTTACATTACGAAGGTATGCTAGGAAAACGGGGATTCTTCTGGAAAGAGTCAAAAATAGAGGCAAGGATATGCCATCTGGAGAATATATAGACAATAGACGGGACCGGCGTCTTTTTGGGGCAGGGAACAAAGGCACTGGATGCCCGACTACCCTTGAACATAAACTAATGACTTGCTGCCTGGTTCATTTGACCTCTTATCACCTTACTTAGTCTAGGGGAGGAAAGAAAACTTAGGATATTAATCCTAAATAATAAAAAGACTTAGGTAACTTTACATAAATTTAGGATATCTTTTACTGAGTTTATTTTAATGCCCTATATTAAGGTCCGGTGTTTTCTTGCTCCCCGAGGTCAGTGATACAAGATGCACAGTGGCCCTCTTTTTCTAACCATAGTCGTCCAAGGGCCGATCTGATTCAAGGAGGCAACGATTGAAAGGCGGTAGGGCATGTGCGTATCACATCAACGGTGAAGTCAGGCTCCAAAGAGACTGTTTTTGGGCAACAAACGAGACATCATGAGGCTAGCAATGTACGTCAGAGTGCATTGACATGCATGCATCCATGCAATGCAACTCTTTAGTGATCCGCAGGAAAGTCTTGAGTCAGAGGTCGTACTTTCGGTGACATTCCAACCTGAGGTGATGTTTTGAGGTTGGATTTGTCTCCTTGAAGTCAGTCACATGTGAAGTCACGACGGGATGGGCTACCCCTGCAGGGAATGGAACCGTTGGAGCTACTATGTACAACAAAGTACACCACAACAACGACCAGACTTGATCTACTAGCGCTTAGAAATCATGTCATAGCAACTCGATCCGTGATTATGTAGAGATGCCTCTGTATCAAATGATTTCTAACTCCATTCCAGTGAAGGTCGATAAGAAAGTTGCTCCCTACCAACCTTAGGTATTGTAGTTGCGTGCTTGGGTAGACTTGCATTAGACAGTACCTATCCACGTGGCGATAAGATAAAGAGCTCCTTCCGTCATCCCACGGCTCTACAGCCTACAGAGCTCGGCAGCTTGACACCAACAAACAACAGTGTCAAAAGACAATCTTCGCCTTAAAGATGCCCCGGGACTGGACATCGTCTGCTCATCACTACAGAGGCCCAACAATACATACTTCCTACCAAGATGTCTGGAACCGATAGGGTTCCGTCTCCCCCGGAGCCTGCGACAGAGTCGTCTCTACAAGGCCCGGATCTGGAGCTTTCCCATAATCAAACTCCAGACCAAGAGAACGAAGCTATTGAGAGCACGATGCCTCCTTTCGAACCATTGTTCACTCTCCTAACCAACTCAACTACAAATACTACTGTGCATCCTCGCGTCCACTACGTCTTCTCCGATGACGACCCTTCGATCCTCGCTGCCGGTGCTCAAGACCCGTCGCACCGACCTCTTGTCGTAGATCTCGCGCCAGCTCCCGAAGGCGAGTCCAACCGATGGGCTGTGTCCTGGGCCGCCAGTCTAACGCCCGATTTCGCCGTGACAAACTCGAGCGTAGCTGTCCAGCAGAGTGAGGGTGAAGAGAACGGAGGTGCTGGTGCTCTAATGCTCCGTGTTGAAGGCATCGAGCGCGAGCCCGTTGAAATGCGGCCCGAGTCCCTGCCTAGCTCTGGCAGTGGCGCCATAGGAGGTGAGGACGTCGATGTCTTGGCCGAAGAGTTCCGCAGACGGATGGGAGTGTTGAAGAAGGTGGTTGATGAGGCTGAAAAGAGGCGTCTGGTGATAGGACAGGATGAAGACATTCCCGATGCTGAAGAAGACGATGGTGCACCCGATGAAGCGGTGGTAGACTATGATGAGGACAAGGGGAAGGGGAAGGGGAAGGTGAAAGCAGAGAATGATTGACAGGAACTCACTTGAGAAGTTCAGTTTGCCCTGATGAGTTTCAGGCACTGTATCGGCAAAGATGGAACCGTGCCATCAACCGTGGTAAGTTGCATACTGTCATCGGTTCTACCATACTAACGCACCTACAGATTGTGATTCTACAAGATTAAGGATTTTGAAACTTCGGCACCGACAATACACAGAGATGTCCTAATGAGATTATGGGTCATCACAGTTTCAGGTGGACCAGACACCTTTGAATATGAATGAATACAGCTTGGCGTATAGGGTTTGTCTGATACATATGGGAATCGAGCGTGTCAGATTGTTAACTACCGATTTGAATATTTGATCCGAGTCAAAACATCACGATGCATCAACACAAGTGAGGAAGCGAAATGTAATTAAAAGTTCATACTATAAACGCCTCGAACTAATGCAAAGAGAAAAGGAAATCAAACGCCAGAGGAGTGGCAGAGTCAAACCAGGTTGTATAAACAAAAAAGAAAAAAGACGGGCTATCGGGCTATAGCAACAGTGATGATCCAAATCCAATGGGAATACGCATAACACAAATACAGCTCTGACACTGCTTTTACCTCCACACGATCCCGGCCCACTTCTCTGGGGCGCGTATATATTCCTCAATGAGTACAAGTATCGCCTCTGGGCCAGTCTCTCATCGTTCGACTCCTACCTAGTTCCGCGGTAGCTGGGGCAGATGGAACCGCCCTCCGCCAACACTGTTGAGCAGAGAGGATGCTGTGTTGTCGGCAGCAACACGACGGGCTAAGCGAGCAGGTAGGACAGCTGTGTGCATAACAGGCAAGCTGCCAATGGCTGCCTCGATGCTTCGCTTCTTGTTGTTGTTGTTCTGTCCCTTGATGACGAAGATGTAGATGAGAACAATAATGACAATAACAACAATGATAGCAACTGAACAAGTTAGCGAGAGGCCTCATGTCAAATTGAAGTTGCGAATACATACCACAGATACCCAAGCAGATCCACTTCTTCTTGCGTGTCTTGCGGGCAGTGTTGACGGCCACACCAATCTCCTCGTTACCCTTGTCGAGGTTCTCAACGACTTCCTCGCCCTTCTGTTCAATTTGGGTGACAGCAGCTTCTTGCTGAACGACAAGGGTGTCCATATCCTGGAACAATTGAGCCAGCTCAACCATTTGCTGCTCGATCTTGATGAGAGCCTGGTGACGATCCTGAACAGCGCTCAGAGCAGCACGGGCACGACCCTGGCGATCGCTCTGCATCATGGCCTGGCTAAAGACCTGGCCTCCAGTGGTGTCCTCGACAGCAGCCTGGATCTCTTGCTCCGAGGCATCTGGGCGCACAATACGGTACTGGCGGGCCATCTGATCCTGTGTGCGTTTTCGGAATTGCGACTCGACTTGCTGGTATTGGGTGATGGCAGCCTTGAGACGGCGGTCAATGCGGGTGACGTGAGGGTTGTTCTTTGGCGATTTCGCCTCAGGGTTAGACTTGACGGTGCGGACTCGCTCGGTAAGCTCGCGGTAGAGAGACATGGTATCAGCGGAAAGTGAGTCGAGCTGGCGGCTGGCGGCACTGGAGCCTGAGCTATCGGCATCGTCAAGAGTTCGCTGTTGGATCATGCGAAGCTGTTCCAAGTTCTGCTCAACAGTGTCGATTCCACGGTCGATGTCGCGGCACTCATTGAGAATGGCGTTGGGGTCGCCTTGGCCAAAGCCGACGGCGTTGTGGGCAAGCGGAGCCATCTCGACGCTACCTATCCCTCAAGCCATGTCAGTATGTGGTGGTAGAGGACAACCCTTTGAGTCCAAAATTCTCACCTCCATAACCCTGAGCGGGTGGGCTGTTGTAGCCACCGCCATTGCCGTAGCCATTGTTACCGCCATAGCCCTGGTCAGGAGAGTCGTATGGATTTTGGCCACCGTATCTGTTGCCAAGGTCAGTAAGCAGAACGAGTAAGCTATATGTATGAACTCAGGCAAAACATACCCGTACTATAACAGAAGTCAGCAGAGTATTCATAAAAAAGGTCTGGGCAGTTGGAAGAGAAAACAGCAGGTCGCAAAAGGGTAAGGGCTCAATTGGCGTCGCATGGGAAGCACTCAAAGTTGGAGCGGGATCAACAGGAGAGGGATGGATAGGAGGCGCAAACTAACACTCATTGTGGTGACTGAGCTCGAGCTCTGCTGTGGTGTCTGTTTTGGTTTCGACGAATTTTACCTCCTTTTACCGGAGGTTGGTCGTTTTTCGAGAATGGTCTTTGATTAATTGCTTTTCTGTCGTCGCTTTTCGAATCGAGTCGAGTTGCCAAGGGGTTTGGTTAGAGAGTGTTTCTCGTCGCGCAGCAAAGAGAAAGGAGCAAGGCCCGTGGGATATATACGATCAAAGAGAAGAATGATCGAGACTTGTGTAAACTAGTACTGACGAGGTAGAAAAAGGGAAAAAAGAAAAAGACGGCAAGTGAAAAAGAGAGTCGAGTGAGACGAGGGAGGGTGTAGAGTTAAGGTCAGAAAAATAAGATCAAGGCCAGGTGCAAATGAGACGTGACGGGAGATGGCAAGGAAGGCCCCAGCCAGGCCAGGAATGGGAGTGCGAACCCAGTCCAGGTGCGAGACGAGATTAGTGGAGGTGTTGAGTAGCAGCGGCAGTGGCAGTGGCAGAGTAGCACTTAGCCACTGAAATGTTAGCGGGCCTGGGGGTGAGGGTGGAGGCTAAGGCACTGGCGCTTGGACGCCGCTCACTGCCTTTAGCGGGCTAGAGATTACCTTAGCTTAGCCCTGTTCCGTACAAGCACCATGCTTCCTCCGTGTTGTGCAAGCCCCTTTGCTCTCTTGGACGGCGATGCAGGGTCCAATAGTCGGGATCAGAGATGCAAATCTGATTCCAGTTGCGACTTCTAGTGTACGACGGCTACGTAAGAGACTCTGTTTCTCTGGTTGTTTTGGCCGAGTGCCAAGGTTCGCATCGTCATGATCAGCTTCAAAACAGCCCCTTTGATCGTACGCGATGCCATGATAAAGGTGCTCAAAACCAGAGCTGCAACAGACAGAAACACTTTGAGAGTCTGGTCAATCATGCGACACTTATTCAATAGGATTATCATAGAATGGCACCAGAGACATACAGTAACCTAGCTATAAATGAGCTTAACATGTTTTTGGCTTAGAGGGAGGACAGAAGACAGATTCAAGCATACACGCTACCGCTGGATAACACCATTGATCTCGCCATCTTATTTTGTCTAGCACCCCTGGACAAGGGGCAATCCCGAAATAACCACTGTCCCTCGATAGCATCGTTCATTGGCGATGCATTCTCCACTGTTTCACCCTTGGGCGCCTGCTTTCCATTAATCCTGGTTTCTTCAGAGTGTGACTGAGAATTCTGTAACAAGTCTGGTGTTTTATATCCAATCTCTCTATTTGTCTCCGACTATCATCGCATCCACCGGCACTATCCGACATCATCATCAAAAGCTTCAAACTCTGATTCATAAACAAAGTCTCTCGTGTCATCCGCTAACTAAAGCAATTGAATCCGTTCGTCTGCAGGCTGACAACCTCCACCTGAGTGAGCCCTGTGATCCTGCGCTAGTCCTTCAGCTCTGCAAAATGGCGCCCACCATTTCGAGACTGACCTCGACCAGGGGGTCTCGAACAATCAACTTAAGCTTCGCCGCGTGGGTCTGGAGCGGCATTGCCAAGGAGGCTATTCGCTATTCGTGGTATTTTCGGATCGAGGAACCATCATTCATCTTGTCCTGTGTCTGGTACAGAGTCCAACATGGAAATGATAGCATATCAACCTTACAATGAGAGCAACTCTTTTACTAGAGGATAAGTCGGGATATTTTGTATGCACCTCGTAATTTCCCGTTGCTTATGCCCTTGGTCAGCTCCACCAGCAATGCTTCGTCTTACTCTGCCATTCAATGGACGGGACAATTGACACCTTTCCAGCCATCCATCTCATATTTCAGCCGCAGAAACTTGTTGCGCAGCACAAACCAACAGGCTTCCCAAATCCGTTTCCGACGGACTCTACTCTAGGCTTATTCCGAGAACCTTGCTTGAACGAACGATAAGTTTGAATTTTATTCTCATTTGCGGGTCGCAGTTCCTACCAATATCATGTTATTTATTAATTGCATATCTGTTAAAGATGACCCAACCTCTTCGCTCCCTAGGTCACCTAATGACAGTATAACTTCTTCCCCAATCTTGAGTCCAGCACATACATCTGATACTCCATCTGATTTCAAAGACTATCATTCTGCCACACCACAACGCCAACATGTTGAAATCCCATACTCAAAGAATAGCATATGCAGACACATAGCTAACGCTGAACTGGCTCGGAATATCGACCAAGTTGCTGCGATCGTATTTGATAATATTAAATCGCCCCTTGTCTTGGAACGCATCCTCTTGTCGGATGAGCTCCAGAGCTGCCATCACCACACCAATGGGGTGTCGCCCGCATACCGAATTACGGGTTTGTCGTAGAGTGGCAAGAAAATCTTGATGAACGCCGCTCTCTACAGCATCCATGGCTGCTTCGTCGATGACTCTAATCGTCTCGTGAATCGGGGGACCGTTGGGTCTGGGGCCATCCTTTCTCAACTGCGTCAGATCAAAAGGACTTTTCGTAGGTGAATAGGGTAGGTAGCTGAAATGAGAGCCCCAATGACAAAAATCGGAGCTGACTATAAAGGCGTTCTCCGGGTCTTTGAGGTATGGCAGTAAAGCTCGTCCTATAATATTCTCCTCATCCCCGTTGTTACTGCCTACAAGAACAGGCACAATCTTGGGAAATTTGTCAGGCGAGTCAAATGACTCCTGACAGCGGAGATAAAGATATGGCATATGCATCTCAAGAGAGTGTTCCTCAATCTCGCGGCGTTTGGGCATATTCTCCATTTCTAGTGCGTCCTGGAGCTCTCTGACCACTTCCTGGTCGATATCCAAGTCGCCAAATGGTGTTGCATACTTTTCAAAGTTAGTGGCTGCACATCCTTCGAGATAGTAAGTGTGAGATGGACCAAGGACGATGACTCGCTTGGCACGGCTCAGGTCAAGGGTCTTATAAGCCCAAGCTGCACACGGCCCAGAGAATGCATATCCCGCATGGCTGCAGCATACTATCGTCAGCTCAAGAGTATATCAATGCGCTTCGCAGGTAAACTCACGGAGCTATGATCACACGAGCTCCGGTAACAGGCACTGGAACTCCATCCAAACTCTCCGGGACTGCCGTTAGATAGCTCTGCAGCTCAAGGCGTAGCGTTTCCGGGTCCTCCTCATACCAGGAGCCGGCCTTTTTCGCTGGTCGGGTGGTCGTCATTGTAAAATGAGAAGTTTCAGAACAAAATTACAATTCTGACGATGATGGATGAGGGTTTATTAAGCAGATATAAATATGTTTTAGATAGATACCTAGGGATGGGGAGGACGAAAGTAAGTCGGGTAGGAACAGATCACATCCGTGGGTGTCTTACCTCTTAAGGTTGCCCCGCCTTACACAGCGGGGTACACGAAGCTTTAGGCACATGCATGCTGTGCTTGCTCGTTGTGGCATGACTTCAAAATGGTTGGATGATAAGACTCGAGAGTTTGTTGTTCTTGAGGCATCAGGCGGAACGGCACATTATACACTCTACTGATGAAGCTGCTCCTTGGGCAGTCCAGGATTTATATGCTGATGCATGACACAAACAGCAAACACTGACAATCGATGCCCAGATGAGCCACAATCATGTATACGTATAACAACTGTATCACATAAACTGTGTTCTTGCTATTCATTGCTTCTCATGAGTAGCCAATCTCATTCATTCATGCATTCATCCATCAATCCACGACCCAGGCATCGTGATGGTCTCCTTCTCTATCACCTGCCAGAACTCTTTTGCCATCCATTCAAATTCTGGCGCCCAAACTATTTCCCATTCACTAGGGGTCGGACCAAACTTGAGTCCTAAGAGTCGAATCGGTATCCAATGGTTGTTGTTCCATATCTCTCGACCAGATCGCTCTACTCGTCTAAACGTATGGCGCGCGCTCGTTGACGGCAGCACGTTCCGTACTTCATTCCTCGATGCCTCGATTGCGTCTGAATCGAAAGCTGCGCGAAAGTGTTTGCTAATATTGATAGACTCTTGTTCTCCGTAGAGCATCAGGTCAACTCCGCTCTCCTGCAAGATTGAAACAAACTTCTGGATGCAACCTTGGAACACATTATCCCAATGAAAGAATTCAATATCAGGAGAAAGGTAGCAGAGAGCTCCGCCAATAACTGAGATCAGCGGTGTGCCTTTCCAGGTTGGAACCTGATATACATCCCAGGGCTGCACTATCTCGACCGTGTGTAAATCTTCCAGTCTGGCAACTGAGGCTACCTCCAGCACCAACTGATCCCATCCCATGTTAAAGAGTGATAAGTCCCACATGGCCCAACCTCTTACCCACGGAAGAACTTCATCTGCGAAACGAATACCGAGTGCCACAGCTGCCGAGTGCATGAGTGAAACCCCAGTGCGACTTGATTCCCCAACGTCGAAACTGGTGATTTTCTGATCTCGTGCGAGAAGGTAGGAGAGTGTTCTTGGCGCTTGACAATGAAAAGATCCAAGCCGGAAAGCTTCCAGACGATGGATGAGCGGGCCATTATAGAAGTTAGGCAAGAATCTTTGCTGAAAGATTCTAATATACTCGTCATTATAATCGCATGATCTATGATAGTCGAACATACGCAGAACCATGCTTGTCTCTGGCTCATCCATATATGACTGAAATAAACCTGCAATCTTTAGCCATATTTTCTCCGGGTTGCTTCGATCGGGATTGAAAACTGGCGCTGACAATGCACTTCTGAGAGCATGTCAGAACTTAGGTATCGCATGACTGTGATGTAGAACTTACTTTTCGGGGCCAACTTTCTCAAGCAAAGCTTCATGAAGCCCTAAGCTAAGTAGCAACTGACAGATGTCGAAGTTTTTGCTTTCCGCAGCGTACTGTAAGCCAAATTAGTGACCATACCTAACGCTGCTCGGTGGTGCTGCCATACATAAAGAAGAGATTGTCCCATTTCATCTTTGTCGAACGGAGACGCTTTCCGATTTCCGAATAGCTCAAGAACACCGGCCCTATCTCCTCCTTCTATTCTTTGGATAATCTCAGATTCGGATGAGACGACATTATACACTCGATAGTTGTATGTCCAACCGTAGCCAGTTGGAGTCGATTGTAGTTCATATACGGACGATGAAAACCAACTTGGCAATTGGAGATACGCTTGCCACGCACCAGTGGTAGTAGCATATGCCATGGCTAATCGACCGAATTTAGAAGGGGTATATATCTTGTTGAGCTTTGAACCGTGTTTCGGTATACGTGACAGTTGAGATTCATCAATCTCTGTGACATTGCAGCGAGATTCATCTCGCTTTTGGGCCTCGATCTGTGGGGTTTCCTCAAGCTTAGAGCTTCCACAATGGTCCTTGAGTGTTTTGGTGAGCTGAGTTGCAATTAGATCAGGTGTCATTATCGTGATAGTCCTTGAAAAATATCATTAGTTACTCCTCAGCGAGGGAGCTCCGTGTCAGCCCCCGTCATGTCAATACTTACATATGCCAAGCCTGTATCGCTAAGTTCAGCAATGATATTGACTCGTTCAGTCTGGTGGTGAGAGCATCTAAGCTTTCCTTTCCAATGGTTATCTTCACAGCGGCTAGCTTCCGTTTGAGGCCAGTCTTGACTTCGAGTTTCGAGGATATATAATCTGCGTTTTGTCTAAGCAGCTCCAGCGCCTCCATTGAAGCTCTTAAGTTATCTTGCACCAGCGAAAACGTAGGCAGCATATTGAAAGACTGCTGATTCGGATATTGCTGATCTAGGACTTCAAATATAGACTTATAGCCTTGTAGACGTTTCAAAAGAAGCTGCGTTTCCTGAGGTAAATCTTGGGCTTGGTCCCACAACCTCTTCGTCTTGATTACACATTTCCCAATTTCTGTCGAGATTTGGACAAATGCAATAATGCTTGCGGCGGCCTCCATCCTCAGTTGTGAATCGGACGGTTAATACTTATGGTATGAGCCAACGGTCAAAAGAAAGAATAAATACAGTTGCTACGATTATGAGAAAACAGCCAGCTTCTATGGGCAGGACGAGTCATTAATAATGAGTCGTTAAATCCCAACAGACAAGAGCACTGCCTCTTTAACGACATAACCAACAAGACTGTTACCTTTGTGGGACAGGGTTGACCAACCAGGCTACTTGATTGAGGCTATCCATGTCGCTATCCGGGGTTGAAAGGCGCGTAGAGTAGTGGCCATGGGAAGATAGGCGGCAAACCGCAGCACATGTTGAATTATGGATGGATGGGTGCCTTGTAATGTTTCACATCATGATCAGGCGATGCACCATGATAGGCCTCCCAAATATGCCTATACCTAACACCACTGGCATCCAGTTTCCGTGTTCTTGGAGACGGGCAGTCATTTAGATAGGTATTCATCGTATAAACAGTATGAAATCCTGTATGCATGAGGAGGCGCCCGGCGGTTATTAAAGACGGATACGGTGCGGGTACGGGCCGTTGGAGGCGCTAAACATCGCCAGCTCCACCAACTGTGAAATCATCAACAGGCACTGAGTTCTGTCCAACTACCTTACCCTACAGTTCTTATGCTGCAGGATAAAATTGCATGTGACAAAAAGAATATAGAGCCTGTAGACTATTTGATTGTATTTACCTAAATATAAGAGGATATGGCCCTTACAGATTCCAATCTGTTGCAACTAACTTGACAATCCATCATGCGTTCATTCTTAGTGACTATGTTTAGCATTGCAAAATTGAAGCATTGTCCTGTCGGTGGTCATACATGAGCAAAACAAAGAGTCTTTGCCTTATAAAACCAGCTTATCTTACGGAAACTGATCTACCAACCAATGTGTAAGAATTCCCTATCATGAGATCCCGCAAGAGGTGAATACTTAGTACTAAGGCACGCCTTGCAGCACGGCTCGTATTCCCTGCATTGTGGCTTCCGGTGCCGCGTGCCCCTTTCGATAGTTGGCATGCGTCAGGGAAAGCTGAAAGACTGAGGCTGGCTGCAGGACGGGGTTAAAGACAGCGGTATCTAACGCAAGGAGCCACACAGAACGGTAAAGATGTGCAACAGCCGAGTGAACCAGTTACCGTGTAGTAGCCACAATGTGATATGTGGTTCAACAGTTGTCTCTCGGAAGAGCCGTAACCGTTCCGGGGATTTTTGCGAACGATATCAACTGGGGCTAGAATAATTGAGCTGCGGTAAAGACGGTCGAAACCCGCAGCCCCACGATTCAATGGATGCTCATCTAACGACAAAGCTCAGATGGGGAACTTGAGCTGATGCTGTTTTCTTGCGAGAGGTGGGAAAATAAGTAGGGCAGTTTGATGAAAACATAAGATAAGATATTTGTTATGAGGTGGAGGGTAGCACCTTAGGTTGGCACTATAGCGTCGGATTGCACAATCTAATTGCGACAACATCAAACATCTGTCGGAGATATAAAATAATAATAGAATGCTAAGAAAAAATTCATAGAAACTTCCCATGTTTCTAGTTTGCAAGTGTTTCTCCATATCAATGGATGCGTTTGTCCAAGTGAAGTGGATTGGATGGAGCTATCCATTTACCGAAGTCGGAGTCAGCCCCAGTGGCGAACGGGTCTATTGCCGAACCGACTGACCGGACTAATGAACTTTATTGGCATATTATCCCGAACCGAGTCGTCGAGTATCTTGGACTCTTGAAGTCTGTTGTGTTCAAACTTTGCTCGTAGGTAGTCGAACTAAGCTTATACATACGTGGTAATGTTTATCATAACTCGCTGAACTGGGTGCTAGGGACCCTGGAGAGTAGGTACTACTGATTTACGGGCTGGCTGCCTTTGAATAGCGGGCGCTGGCGTCGACAGTGGGCTAAGACATGCCGTTAACTAACGATCTATAGCGCCCAGCCCTGTCTCATCTGTCTAATGTTTCTTAGGAGAAACTGTCTACGCTAATGACGCTGCTAACTAAAAAGAACAGAGAACCGACATCCTAATCTGATCTAGGCTGGCAATGCCTCGCCCGCGACCGAAAAAGCTCTGTCACGGTGTTAGTCTGGATCGTCGAATGCCGTGCCGTTTTAACCATTGAATTGCCACTAATAAATGACAAACTATGCAATAAAATTAATCAGCTCGCTCTTTGACTTGAGTTTTTCCTCCTTCTCGTTGCTTCGAGCCCAATGTCTCCCTTCCCTGTGACAATCTGCTGTACTTGACTGTATGACACGGGATTTACATACCTGAGAAACACCTCTCACAATTGTGTAACCAGCCCTTGCTTGCCTCAGTCTGCAGCTCCTATCTCGACCCTCCCTGGTCCAGGGATCAGCCTCCACTGTCGCATTCCGTCATCGTAACTAACCTAAAAGTCGCCGAAAACTCCTGCAGCCCGCGGCCATTTCATTACCTTGGGTTCCCCCTCCAGCTTCAGCTCCCGGGCTCTTCTTCTCCCATCTTCAACACCAACAAAACTTCACTTTCATTATCCTTTTCCCACGACAAGAGTGAGCACCCTCTTTTGGCGCTCGTGTCACTTCTTCGCCATGGGTATTCTTCAGAAGATGGCTTGGTCAAAGAGCACCAGGATCAAGGTGATGATAGCCATTGACACTTTGTTTTTCCTCGTCGAGATCGTCTCTGGCTTCCTTGCCCACTCGCTGGCCCTCATGGCCGATGCTTTTCACATGGTCAGTCAATCGCATCTGTTTCGCGCTGGATGCGAATCGATGGATAGAACATCAGCTAACTCGGCGCAGCTCAATGATATCATCTCCTTGGTTATCGGCCTCTGGGCTGTGTCTGCCGCACAAAAGACCTCCACTGACGAATTTACCTTTGGCGTACGTCTTCCAAACCACCCGCGCGCCCCTTCAACCCTGATGCGCTTGTCTAACTGTCTTCTAGTGGGTTCGCGCAGAGATTCTGGGTGCCTTCTTCAACGCCGTTTTCCTAATCGCCCTTTGTGTTTCCATCGTCCTCGAAGCATTGACCCGATTCATCGAACCCCCTGAGATCAATAACCCCAAGCTCATGCTCATTGTTGGTTCTGCCGGCCTGTTCTCCAACTTTGTCGGTTTCTTTGTCCTCGGCGGCCACGGTCATTCTCATGGACCCGGCGAGCACGACCATGATCATGAGCACGGGCACTCTCACGCCCACGTCCACGACGAGGAGGAGGGCAACGCCGGTTACCAAACCCAGGGCACTCTTGCAGACGAAAGTGGCCGTGCTGCGGAGGTTCTACCCGAGGCTGTGATCCACCGTGCAACAGCGTCCAAGAAGTCCAACGGCAAATCCAGCGAACAGCGACATAGCAGAGATGCATCCACACGAGGCCGCGACTATCATCGATCCAGTAGGAGTGGACACGCTCGTTTCGCGAGTCTCGATGACTTGAGCATTCACCCAGCAAGTTTCCGGCAAAGCATTATTGAAGCTACGCGTGGCGAGACCAACGAAAGCACTAGCGAGAGCGAGACCGACGCCGAGAACTCTTTGATAATGGAAGAGGACGAGGCGCATGAGGAATCACCTCTTCTCAAAGACGTTGCGAAAAAGGGTTCTTCGCTTGGTCACAATAGAAAGGGCTCTCACTCTCATTCCCACTCTCGACGACCTAGGCGGGACTCGAGCGTTCATCACGGCCACCACCACACTCTTCCCAAGAAATCTGGCAAGAAGGACAGCCACGGCCATAACCACGCTGATATGGGTATGAATGCTATGATTCTCCACGTCATTGGCGACATGCTTGGCAACATAGGTGTCATGGTTACGGCTCTCATCATCTGGTTGACGGATTGGCCTGGCAAAGTCTACGCTGATCCCGCCGTCTCTCTGTTCATCACTGCTATCATCCTCAAGACCTGCATTCCTCTTACCCGAGGCACTGCTCGTGTTCTTTTACAAGCCACCCCCGAGCATATCAGCGTCCCTGAGATTAGACAAGACATCGAAGCTCTTCCCGGCGTTATTACCTGCCACCATATTCACGTCTGGCAACTCTCAGACACCAAACTTGTCGCTAGCATGCACCTCCAAGTGTCTTTCCCCATCGATTCTCACAGTGGCGAGAAGTACATGGAGCTGGCCCGACGAGCTCGGAAGTGTCTTCATGGGTTCGGCATTCACAGTGCTACGATACAGCCCGAGTTCTGCTTCGATCAGAAGCACTCACACGATGCAGAAGCTGCTGCTCCTCTGTCCCTAGATGGTCCTACTGATCCCAACAAGGGCGATAGTTGCCTCCTTGAGTGTATCGATGACTGTCAGGCCCAGGGTTGCTGCCCTGTCGACTCGTCATCCAAGGCTTCGTCAACAAGACGATGTAGTGAATCGTCGCACAGCGCCACCAGCCCTCATGCGCACGATCATAACCACGGCCACGGCCACGATCACGGCAAAAACCACCAGCACTAATCCACTATAGCACATCAGGTTTTGTTCCGGGCTTTGCTTTTAGGGTGCTGAGGCCCCTGGCACCCACACCTATTTTCTGTCTCTACTACATACAGCGAATAATTTCTCCTTGGTCTTTAAACTAAAAGGGTTTGGCGTTCTATCGTGCGGAAAGATGACTCTAATATGGGGTAGTCTTATTGTTAGGCAGCATTTGGCACGAGAGTATGTGGTATTCGAGAGGTAGATGGTACCTTTTTTGTCTTTGTACGATAGATAGCGGTATATCACGCGGATTGAAATTTTCTTTATCTTGTAGCATCTATCCTCCCCGTGTTCTGCCATGAACGGCTTGTAGCTTGCGCTGTTGTGCTGTTTCTTGAGTAAGGATGTCTCTTTTCCTGCACAATATGGTATCGTCCCTAGAGGCACGAATAGTAATCACTAGCAATGCATGTCTGTTTATTTATTTGTTTTGAAAATATCCTCGATGTGACACAACGCCGCTATTTAACGCCATTTTCTTTGGGCTGCATTTAGTCCCGATTTGTATTTACACTTGATCATACTCAATTTTCTCATTCATAAAGGGCGTCAATCAATACCTACGCCTGCGGCGGAAGGATGAGTTCATCACGGCTACCGACTTCGATGACGCCTGCGTCACCCTTGAACAGATACTCCACACGAAGAATCTTGTCCAAGCCCGGAGCTGGGTCCCAGAATCCTGGCAGGCGACTCTTGCGCACGCCATGGGGGATCACTAGGGCTGGGCCGCTGGAATACGATGATTCGTTGATAAGGGCGGCAACGGCGATTGTGACATCGGCAACCTGATCGCTTGTTGCGAGGATGCCATATTCATCAGGGATGCCGTATTTAGCATTGAGGATAACGAGACCACCAAGCGTCATCTGACGCTTCTGGCGGCCCTCTACTGGATGTGCGAGGAGTGTTGTGATGTTGTCTGCCTCGTATCTATGCCGAGCAACGGCGACTGGTGTCCCAGTTGAAGAGACATCTGAGCGAACGCGGCGGTGAGATCGTGAAACTCGTTGACGGCGACGATAGTTGAGACCAAGTTGCACTGCCGCAAGTCCAGCAAAGGGTAGGGCACCAGCCCAGAAAAGGACACTAGACCCAAGAAGCGATCGTGGTGCTATGAGAAGAGGGACACTGAGACGCTGTCCAAGGCGGGACCAGTAGACGGAGAGGTGAAGGTTGTGCAGACTGATGCCGACTTCAAGACCAACACGCGCGAAACGGCCAATAGACCACAGATTGCGGAGGGCAAAATACTGGTCCTGGAATGTGTTGGAACAGAGCTCTGCCTCTACACGGGCTGATGAGGATAGACCAGGATCCAGTGATGTCGGAGGAGTTTGGAAAGGTAGAGTCAGGTCCTTGCTGTATCGGACAGCGCCGGCCAATGTAGTTGGTGTAGCGGATGCAGAGACAGCCCAGCTTCCATGCTTGCAAGAATTAATCTCGTAGTCGAGACCCCTAATGCCGCCCTCATCGCCAGGAGAGTCTGACGAGCCTGGTACAGGTAATCGGTCTGATGGTCCTGTTCGGAAGCCTAGTTCAAAGTTCGGGGTTGCTCCAGGGGCTTCGGCGTTAAAGAAGTCAGGACTGATTCTTGAGTGTTCAGAGAAGAAATGAGAGTATTGATAGGATCCAAAGCTCCAGTCGCCACTGTCTGCGCGCAGGAATCCTGTTCCCTGTCGCAGATTCTGGTAGAGACCTAGAGCAACACGCGGTTGAATCGACGTGGAATCGCGCGACGACTGTATGCTAGCCTCGGCTATGGTTGGTTCTGAGAATTTGGGGAGGAGGAAGTGATGATAAAGACGGCTGGTGACGGAGAACTGTGGTAGAACATCTGACTCAAGCTCAACAGCAGTCTTGATCCACCTAAGCTTATCAGCCGATGATGGAGGTGAGCGGTTCAGAAACTCTTGTCGATATCGCAGAGAGGCCAATGGAGCGAACTTGTTCTCAACGAGTTGTATGAGTCTCTGTCTGGTGATCGGCAGAGGTAACAAGGGTTGATATCGATCGTACAAGAGTGATGTTGGTACCAAGGATAGATCCCGTGTAATGCCGTAAGTAGATCCAGTTACAGTCACGGTGGGTGTTGCGACCTGGATTCGGGGTTGTGATAGACTCTCGATTGCGTCCTTCTCTTCCTTTGAAGCAAGACTTGCGAGTCGTGTGACTTGCGGTTGAAGAAGCTTCTGGAGTGCTGGTAGGTCGACTGTGACGGAATGACTGAGAGAAAAGTCAAGGATTTGCAGCCCTGAGGCGCCAGTTCCGGAGCCAGAGGCGTCAAGTCGAATTCCTAGATCAGAGCTTGTCTGTATGCCGTTCTGCAACCGGTCCCAAACAGCTTCTTTAAAGGCGACCTCGTATTCTGATTGTGATGCGCCTGTCTCTTCAGTTTCCAGGAACTGGTCGAGGTCATACTGAGCTCGTCGCGCAGGATCAATGAGAGTTTCGAAGGCATCCTGGACACGGAGGAATTGCTGGTGAGCTATGGGGCGCAAATGCTCAGGATAGCTGTCCGGGTAAAAGAGGATAAACAGACGGTAGTATGCGCTCCGGATCTGCTGTTGCGACAACTCCGAATTGTCTCGTGAGAGGCAGAGAAGGTCGTAGAAATTGGTGTCGAGATCCTCTGCTCCAGGTGCTGGATCTTGTGTATGAGGCACAGGTCCATAGCCACCCTCAGTTGAGCTCAAGGCAACCTTCTCATCGAGGTCTGGATCTCCCGTCTCGGAAACACTTGTTTCACGCTCGTAGATTGAACTAGCATCATCGTCCCAGAATTGGAACTCCTGCTTTGTAGCAGCAAACTGTTCGTTGAGGGAAAAGCGAGATGGAGCAGCTCGAAGAGCTTGCGCGGTAGCTGGAGCGCCTGAAGACAGACGGTGCTCGTCTACGTTGGCTGAAGAGCGCACTGAAGAGTTTCTGGAGACGCCACGACGAGGACGAGCGCGGGGCACTCGAAGACTTTCGCGGCGGGAGTCTCTGTCGTGGGTCATGATGTCTGATTGATGGTGTTGAGGGAGAGGCAGACGACTGACTAACTCTCCGTTGAGTGAGTAGACTACAGATCAAAACAATAGAGAAGTCACCGCCTCGGGCTGATGGCAGTGAGTGAGCAATTCTCCAATCACGATACACAAGAAAGCGGATGCATCAGTCAAAGGCCCCTCGCACGATCCCGATGTGGGTTGATCCATTGTTGGGAGAGTTGGAGAAGTTGTTAGGCCACTAATGTAAGCACCTACTGACGCAAACTGCAGGGGTCGTCCTTGAAGTGTACTGTGCAACAGAATTGTATTGGTAGTGAGAATTAACATTCATCATCTATCAAACTTTGATCCTCGAGCTTATGGAATAAAACAAGGCTATCAAATTGGTAAGTGCCTTAGTTACTGAGGGAAACAACACTTGGTTATATCGTTACATTTGCGCCGGCCCCATTCTTGGGTCTTCAGATCCACGATGCCCCCAGTCTTTCCAGGGACTCACCTCACTCCATTGAGACACGATGAACATGTGGCAGGTTTAACTAATAAGCGTGGACAGTAGCGGGGTATCCAATTCTATTGTTCCTGAGACTACTCTTATTTTACACGGAATTTCCATTAGATTATGTCTCTAACAAAAGTCCGAGTTGGAGTCAGTTTGTATTCACGTAGAAATGAAACATCGAGTCAGCTGGCTTAGTTAGTAGGTAGTTTCATCCTACATACCAGCCATAAACAGTTACTCAAGATCATCCATACTCCACCTGTTCATCCACAGACCTTCAAACAAGTTTCGGCGTTGCCAGGTCATCTCGTGCAACTGTTGTACCCACTTGAAATTACAAGTAATACCTGATTACTACAGTATCTATTATCAGTGTCCTCAGAAATGCAGTGTCTCTTCATGGCATGACCGAACCCTCTGAATATTCGAACTGTCTGTGGAACGTAGCATCAGTGTTCGACAGCACGGTTCGCGATGTCATGCGTTTCAATGAGCTAAGCAAGGATTCCCCAGGGTCAAGGATAACTATCCATGTCCTTAGCGGGCAGTATTATTGTTGAAACAAAACTTCCTGTAATGGGAGCCACTCAAGTATTAGTATAATCAACTCTCTCAGTCAACTATGTGATATCGTAAAGGCCTATTATAGATACCTTACCCAGGAAAGAGAAAAACTTCTGTCCTTGAACTCGATGTGCCAAAAATAACTACTTATCCCCACAGTCTAAAGGCCTCCTAAGTTGTGCTAAGCTCCCAAGTCTCTTCATTATATAGGATGGGGATTATAAGTTTTTCTTCATTCCCTGGGGTCCCCAGTGATAAGTCTATTGATATTACTGTTATTAAAAACTTGCATAAGATCTTTGACTCAGAACAAGTAGCAAAAAGCCGGCAACTTGTCAGATGGCCCAGCATCATAAGGATAGCTGCTCTCTATGGCAAGATTGCTACAGTAAGGAGCCAGAGTCATATTTGGAAGGTCAATATCAGTACCAATGGCACAGCTATGGAATTATATGGTTGCTATCTTCATAAACCGGATTGGTAATACCACAGCCCCTTTTATTAGTCTTGACCGGGCCCTCATGTGCTCACACATTTCTGTTAAACCTTGTGTCAGTTGGATATTTTTCGAATAGTTTTCAACGGAGAATGCGTCTATCAAAAAAATATCTAAATACTTGCAAAACTATGATGTTACAGCATTTGTCACTCAAGAGTAACTGAAGACTAAGTCATCATCATGACACCTCGTTTCTGATGAGGCTGCAATGCATCAAGAGTCGCGGATTAGTCTTCACCCATGACAGAACACTGATGAATAAATTGAGTGTCTTACAAATCCATTATCATCGAGACCTTGTAGCTCGCAAAGCCGATGTTACTAGCACTCATATTCATCTCCTATTGCGCCGCTATTAGTCAAAACGAAAAGGGGTCGTGGCGATCACAGTCAAGTATGAGTTGAGTCGATACAAGTCCATTCGTTCCACTGCCCTATCCAGTTTGATTCGAACTTCAGAGAAGCTCTCCAAATTCTTCCCTACAGGCAAAGCGGTTCAGTCAGTGCTTTATTTGTCTTGCACATTCGCACGTATCCAGTATATCTGTTCTGTTATACTAACAGACCTCCCTCCCTAATGACTGACTACCAGTGCTGTAAAAGTTATCGATGTCTAGTTATGACGAATTTCATTTGCCTTCCTCTTTGCTTTGAATGGGTATACTATGGCTATTCGGCTGTCGTCTCGTCATTGGCCTCTCTAAAGCCCCCTTGCTGGGAAGTCTTCAACCGACAGTCATAACTACAACCTCAGCTTCCAACAAAGCATCATTATATTTCAGAGAAAATTTAGGCCTATAACCATAAAACCTACAGGCGATTTATATGAAGAAAGCACTATCAAATTATACTCGGTATTACAGAAACGCCAAATATCGTTCATCAGGAATCTGCAAGGACCAAACTATTCTGACAATTGCTCGTTACCAAAACATGCTTCCTAGGCACCCTAAATGAATACTTTAGATAATAACCTGTTCTTTAACTCATATCTAGTTGGCATTATCGATCACCTTAACCGTATTAGCAACCGGTGCCCCGATGGCAGGGCTACATCAGTAGGGGATGAAGAGTATGAATACAATACCCTACATTTTATGTTGTCAAAATATGCCCGCGCTCTCACATAGAGGCTTGTATCTCACTCAAGAGAGTTTCCAGGACTATAAGTATCTTAAGAACTGTAAAGACTCTATGGGAGAAGCTTTGCCCGTTTACTTGGGCGAGAATATGGTTGTGGTAGGATGCCGCCGTTGGAACTATGTTTAGCATTAAAGGAGTCCGTTATTACAATAGTAAATTTCCCTTGGTCGGTTTTTATATCTTTAACGAGATCTTGCCAATGTTTGCGACTTGCCCTATTATCATTTGACCTCTTCCCCCATAGCTTGGCTAGAATAAGGTCGCATATCTAAAAACTTTAAAGGAAGAGATGTCCTATTATGTTTTCCAGTTCCTTCAAAATTGCATTTCATATCTACAGTAACTCGATATTACTCAATCCTGATGAAGAGATATCTGCATATATTATGTAAGGGTGGCTCAGCATGCAGTTACCATTGCTGTCGAAACTTAACTCAGGGATAGAGATATTTCATCAACGTACACAGGCACACTTCCAGTAGACCTCATAGTCCCCATTAAGCTTAAAAGGAGTCCAAATTACGGGCTATGAAGAAAAAGTACTACTCGGTGGTAATTGTAGCGCATTGTTCAAATGTTCAGGGCCCCATCTGTACGATCCTTCAACCTTCAACTCCAACCTCAAATGCACCATGCTGTACTGCCAATTACATATGTATCTGCTCACTCGCTGTAACATGCCTCACTACTCGAAATTGTCCGTTTGTGTATTAGTCCGCCTCCATGTTGCCTGTGCCTGGGCTTGTGTCGTTCCTCTTGTTTTCCAAGCTCGGTGCGAGGACACTCACCAACTCCTACTCTTTCACGGCGTCAGGGTAGTCCTATGGTGTGATGGTCCAGTCCACGTATAACTCATTCACCTCCAGTTTCATGTTCCAATATTCTCAGCTACTTCTGAATAGTGCTATTACCGCTTTTGGGTCAGGCTTCTAGGGACACATCCAAGTATCTCAACACACATCCCCAAGTTCAACAATTTCCTAAGACCCCTGAACAGAAGAATGATGGTTGCACCCGAAACTATACAGAAGCATGTCGGCAGCGTCTATCACACCTGTCAAGTTATCAGTGTCAGTTTTGACGGTGTCGATTGGGGCCACGACAACGATTCTCAGCGCTCCAAGACACCAATCACAGCGATGACCCAGCTATCGGGAGCAGCGCACAAGCCCTGACAAGAGAAACTCATGGCCGCAGGTTGGGTCGAGCTGAAAGAGCAGAAAACATGCAAGCTTTTAACCATGGGGGCTTCTCACAATGGCATTGGCCAGGCTGTACCCTGCTGACCGGTCTCGAACTGCAAGGCCGGTTGTCTGTCCCTGCGAACCTGTTGGCTGTTGCCTTTTGGCCTTCCTATCTTGTACATGCAGCAGTGTTAGGATGATCAGTAGAGAGAGTTAGCTCTCTGCACGTTTCGACAAGCAACTTTATGTAGCCTAACCTAGAGCTTGGAATATTGATTCACAGACCGATGAACAACAGCCTGATCAGAGATGGGTGATGTGCCCATGTTTACAAGCAGCGGCCCGTTGCATACAGTACAGTCCAGTCCCCATCACAATCAAATAACGGGATCTCTTTCGAATCACCCGCGGGCCGGAGCGTCAAACCCGTCCATCCTTCTCGCTTGCCCTGGCCTCGAGGAGCGAGTTGCTCAGGCTCTCTCGATACAAGGGAGCTGCGCCGTCACACCTGGAACCGCCGATGCCAGGCCCTTGTGCGAGTTCAGGGCATGTTTCCCGTCCGATGTACGAGACACAAAAGCCCTGGTACTACCCTATTCTGTGTGCGACGTCGTACAGCGGCTCGTGAACGAGTTCAACGACATGTGTACGCTCAGGTCGCCCATGACGGGCGGCGGCCTGCAATGCGAAATGCAAATCATCTGCAGCAGAGTGACCTCGAATGACTGACCGATTTCGCAGCAGGCGAACGCACGCAGCCCTACAGAATATGCTGACAATGCATCGGATTAGGGGTTATGTTGGGGTTGCTGTAGCCAGGGTTGTAGCGAGATGAAGGTCAGGTCATA